>NC_042619.1:170835312-171554213 GCF_901001135.1 Rhinatrema bivittatum | reverse complement strand
TAAATTAAAAAATATTTCAAAAATGATTGAATTCCTGCATGAATAAAACATACTGCAAATGGTGGAGCACAAATGTTAATTGCTTAGATGATGTACAGTGCTCAGTAAAGAAGGACTTGAAATGAGAGAATGAGTCATTGTTGGTCTAATGTGTAGAATTTGATGGAAGTCAATATTTTGTAGTCTTTCAGGTGTGTTAATAATGGTAGAAATGCCTTTGGATGTATCAGTATTGAACTTGCCTATTAGCGATATTCCTAGTCACCTGCAGTCTCATGGGTAGATTCTGTAGAGAGTAGAAATATGGAAACAATAGATAAGGTAGAAAAAAACCAATGGCTTATCCAATCTGACCAGTTATTCTGTCTACACTGGTAAGGATACCTCCTAGCTACTAGGTAGAGTATGACTGCCTGCAAGATAGTTGTCTTTTCCCAGTCTTTTGTGACTTCCTGCTTGGCACTCCACCATCATGGGTAGATGAGCTTGCAAGATTCCCATTTAGTTCTTTCTTGCACCTCACCTTTCTTATGTCCAACCACAAAGCTCTGTAATAATCTATATAGGCAGTAATACAAGTGTGGTCATTGCCCAAGAATCTGGTCATTCAGATCCCCTTCACAACCTTTATCTTTATCTTTATCACCACTACAAAATGAGCTTAAAGTGATTTACAACATATAAAAATCACAATATAAAACACATCATCCTACCGCATAACAATAATATAACCCTCTCCAACTTCTCCTCTCCCTATCATCCATTCCCATATCATCACAATTTGAAGAACAGTTTACAGCATAATAGTAATACCAGAATAATTATGAAACATAATTCACTCTCCTATCATAGCTTGCCACCCCTAACATCACCCCAACTCACAGCCACCACTCAGACGTTAGCCAGCTAAATGAATATTTGGGCACTTATCCAGCTAAATCCATTATTCAGAGTTGGCCAGCTACCTTAGCTGACTAAAGGGGTCATTTTTTCAAAGTGCTTTATGGCGTTTTCGCATGCAAAAAAACACCTTTAATGCATGTGAAAAGCACCATAATGCATGGTGCGATGCAAATTTGGAAAAGGGGAGGAGTTTGGGGTTTTTGGCCAAGTGGGCTGGCTTTGCAATTCCATATTGCACAGTTTTAACTACACCTTTTTCATTTGTGTGATATGGCTTTATTGCGCTTTGTGATTTTTTACTATTTGAAGTGAAAGAGCGAGAGAGAGAGAGAGAGTAGATATAAGGCCCTTATAGTATGTAGTATTTATACCTCTATATGAGGCCTATCAAGTACCTCGAGGTGAGGGTTAGGTAGTAGTGACGGGGTTAGTGGCCACTTTGACATTCAGAGTAAGATGTACGAACAGAACAGTACACTCTTGTGAAGATTTGATGACCTTCGGAGTGAGGAAACTCACACAAAATTGAGATTTGGACAATGTTCTCTCAACCAGTGTTTGTAGGTAGGAATTGCAACAATTGTGGGACTTAGTGCAAAAAAGATAGTGCACTTTGTGATAAACAGGGCATTACCATAAAACACACCCCCTTTTCCTATCTCATGTGATATTTACTGCATTTTGATAAATCCAGGCCTAAGTCTGGTTGGATCAAAGAGTGGTCCTAAAGTTAGCAGCTAAGTTTAACTGGCTAACTTTAAGATATCTGGCTGTATTCAATAGCACAGCTGCACTATTGAATATACCTCCAAAGTTAGCCAGATAAGTTTATCTGGCTAACTTTGCTGTCTGGACAGTAACATAATATGGACCTCACAGCTCCTAGTTCCTTGCAAGCAAACTTCCTTGACATCAGGAATGTGTAACTATTTTATGTGCCTGACAGATCTCACTACGTGAGTACCTGCATTTCTGCTAGGACTTCTAGTTATTAAAGTGAGTACAGCCTACCAGAGAAATCCAGCTGCTAACTCTAAATAGCTACCATTACTACTAAGCCTCCAAGATTTCCTGTGTAGCTTACCAGACATATCCAACTATGTAAGCATCTATATTTTTGCTAGGATGTCTAGTTATTACAATAATTGCAGCCTATAGTATAACTCTGTTAGAGGTGTCGGAGTGGGGGGTTTATACTGGTCTGGGTGGGGGGATGTTATTTGGGAATGGGGATTTTGGTGCAAGGGATGAACTCAGTTCTATATATTTTTTTAGGCATCTTAGAGGTGGTGCCTGGACGGCATCAGTAATCAGCCTACCTATGCTCTCATAGGGGAAAGCTAACTAAACTACTCCTAAAGAAATAAAGTTTCAAAGGAAAAGACAGATTGTGAAGCAAGTTTAATGCAATCCATGAACATCTATTTTAATATTAATAAGCTGTTCTGCATGCAGGACAGCTCATTCATATTTTACTCATGTTGGTCTGATTTTGCTTTGTGATATTGGAAATGCTTACATTATCATTGCCAAATTGGGATATGCATTTGTTTCATTTGTTTTCATTTTTTAGTGTGCACTAATATTTTTTAATGCACATCAGGGTTTAATTTTGGGGGGAATGGCCTGGAATGGAGTTCCACCACTTCTTTTCAGACTTATGAGGCAGAGCAGCAGGGATATTCTGTTCCAGCCCCTCCCCTCCAGGCAGTTTAGAGGGAAGGAGAGGGGTGGAGCCTGGAGCAGACAAAGCAGAGAACAGTCACTGTGCTCCCTAATCCAGCCCTGCCCTCCTGTTCTGCAGGGAAGGGGGAGAGAAGGTTGATTCAGAAGCAAACATTGCAGAACAAAGAAGAGACCCAAAAAAGAGATGAATTAGCACAAGTTTGAAATTTGTGAGCAGTAGTGCCAATCATTAAGGCTTCAGCCTTTGCCTTGATGATTGGCACTATTGCTCACAAGTTTTGAACTTGTATTAAATCAACTCTTTTTTGTGTCTGTTACCCAGGGCTTAATATTTGATAGAATGACCCAGAATGGGCATTCTGCAATCTTTTTTTGGATCTGCTGAATTGCAATAGAGCTGGCAGTGTAAATAAGTTGGAGCTCCCCCACAGAAAAGGGAAGTGGAAAGCATGTTTTCATATATGTGTGTGTGAGTGAGTTGTGTTTGGAGAGGGGCAGAGAAAAAAAGAGTGTTCACTCGCAACCCTTACTCTACCCCCACCCGTACTCTACAGTTCCACTTCCTTTTTGTTCACAAATTAAGCCCTGGTGCACACCAAAACATGAGTGCATATGAAATGTAGTGGATACTATTTCAATTTAGTAAGCACCAAATAAAACAAAAATTAAACAAAAAACCCCCAAAACAATTAGAACCCCCCCCCCCTCCAAAAAACAAATAAAAAAACACACACAAATTTTCTGGCTGGTTGCTCATCCCTATAAATGCCACAAATATGCTACAGTGCAATTCTAATATGCTTTAAATGCTGAATTAGGTATTTAATGAATGTATTTGCAATCCCAGCATTGTAAATAAGATCCTAAGAATGCTATTCACTGGCTAATATAGGAGCCTAACCAATGTTTCCATTGGTTTCCAAAACTTATTTTTTTGAGGCCTCAGTAATAACATTCTATACATGCTTCATGAATAAAAAGATGTCTGCAGTCCTGTTTTGTCACTATCACTTGGGACACCATGTTCTCTGAAGCTTGACTGAGTACCAGTAATTTTTATGTCCTGCCATCATCAGTGTATGCCCAAATTAATACTATTCAGTATTCACACATGTTTTTGTCATTGTCTTTTCATCTAGGAGAGAAACCCTACAAGTGTACCTGGGAAGGTTGTACCTGGAAGTTTGCTCGTTCAGATGAACTGACCAGGCATTACCGCAAGCATACAGGAGTGAAACCATTCAAGTGCGCGGACTGTGACCGCAGCTTCTCCCGCTCGGATCATTTGGCGCTCCACCGCCGGAGGCACATGCTGGTTTGAGGCAGCTGCACATCATGGCAAGCATAAGAGCTGGCTCTCTTAGCTAACAGCAAGTTCAGCAGGGCTGAATCCCAGTCTACAGTGTTCACAAGAAAGGACATGCCAGTGTCCACAATGAAGGAAAAAAAAAAAAAAGAAAAGAAACAAAGACAGGAAGTGCCACTCTTCTCCTTTCTGTCTGAAACAAAGTCCCAAGAATGACTAGACCGGAAAACATCATTACATGGGCCTGTTAGATGGAGACTTTGATGCTGAAAGTACAGGCATTATTTTCCATCCTGCACCTGTAAAGTTTATAGCCTGGGTATTTTCTCTGCAGTTGGATATAATATCCTCAGGAGCTGCTCCTCACTTGAAGATCTAGTAACACAAATATCTCTGGAGGATTGCTGTCCATTTTGTTTTGATTTGTGCTTTTTGTTTTGTGCTTTTGGTTTCTGTTGTTCCTTTTTTTGGAGGATCATCTAATCTACACAGAGAGAAATCAATCTGGCCTGTGCTACCAGTCACTATAAAGTAAATAAGAAGACACTGCGGGGAAAGGTTCCGCTGGAAGAAAGGGAAAGCCAGTCACTAGAATATTGCCGTGATGGAGGCAATTAGATATCACATTCGGTTTGTCACCCTGCCTTGCCCTGTGGAAAACCAACTTGCAGTAATCTTCTGTTGTTGTTTTATTTATTGAAGCCTGTAAATGAAGATGGGGGGGGCAAACATTTCAGCTGACATGCAAGGTCTGTTCTCCAAAAAAACTAATGGCGTCATGTAGAGGCTGTTCAGACAGGTTTCTGGTGTGTATTGAGAGCTCCCTCACAAGGGCTGCTTATTTGCAACGTTGCAGCTCACTCCCGTCCGACTACAGTGCTTTGTTACAAGGAATTAGGAAAGTGAAACTTATTTATAAGTTATTATACCTTTTGTCAAGAAGGCGTGGGGGGTGTGGCAAGCCAGGCCTAGCAATGAATGTACTTAATCAAGCAACAGAGAACTGGGACCGCTGCGCCCCCTGCTGATAAAAGCAATAATGAAGAAAGTTTCTTTCATAGTATAACTCTTTGCGTACTTGACCTGCTCTAAAGGATTTAATATATTTTCCATATCATTCAGGTGCCCTGATCATCTGAAACGGGCCCTAAATTGTAGAAAGCAAAAATAAAAAGTTTGAACACCTTCTCTAAAAGTTACATTTCAGGGTACTCCCCTTTCTCATTATATCCCTGAATGGTCCCTCACAATGGTCCAGCTCCCCTTTACTGCCAAGGCAGTTGCTTTAAGGCTGGAAAGCTGTCACAGGCACAGCGGTAAACTCCGCCTCACTCATCACGCCAGTTTTATGCTTTTGGCATGAGCCAGTAAATTCCGTGGGCTTTTGGAGAGATCATCCATGCACTGTTTTCTCCTGATTTCCTCCCTTGAGAACAAGAGGGGGAGGGAAGAGAACATGAGCAAATCCTCTAATAAGATAAAACCTTGCATATGGGCTGCATAGATATCTCCACAGGGAGTAAGCACCAACCCTCCACCATGTGGACTGAAAGCAAATCATTTCAACCTACACATCATCCCTAGATTTCTGAGGAGGACCATATGAATCAAATTAGAGGGAGAACAGAACAATGTTTAGCCATTTATCCAGACAAATATAACAAAGAGGCTTGGTACACTTTTTATTGGTTACAATTTTTTGTATGATAGGAAATAAAGGGTATACAAGGAAGCCCTTTGCAATATGTTTTACATACAAATACCTACAAGTTCTTAGCTCTGAAGACTGCACAAAATGAAAATGAAATTAACCTTAATAATGCAAGCTCGCCGTTGTAACATTTTTAACTGGGTGTAATAATTTTTATTTCTGTATTTTAATGTTCTAAAATGTAAAAAAAAAAAAAAAATACAAACGAGAGCAGTAACTAAATTGAAATTGATTGAAATGGTAGTAAGAGTTACAGATCTGCCCAGGATATCTCAGACAGTCAGAACAGTTTGAAATGCATGCATGAGCATGATAAAATCGCAGTTAGTAACCCTTTTAGCAAAGGGTTAGGAGCAGCATCCTCAGAGCACCACATGACTCTTGAATAGGACATAATATTTTAGGAATATGTTCTTGTTTTCAATCCCTTTTCTGTGATTATTTTCTCGACCACATGAAAATAAAAGTCAATAAACATGGGTAACTTATAAACAGCGGCATGGGCACACATGTACACGCGTGTGCTGGCTCGACAAAAGGATACAACCATTTTATAACATACGTGCATATATGTGTGCATGGTATACAATAGGCTGTGTGCACGTACATGTGCGCCCAATTTTATATGGGCATGCACATGTGTGCGCAAATGCCGCCTCTGCCGTATAAAGTGGGGGAGGGATTTTAAGAGACATGCACGCTGACGCAATTACCACTTTCCCCAGTTCGTTTCCAGTTCACCCAGGTAAAGGATAGGACTTCCTAACCCCTTAGCTAACTCACCTCGCTTTTACCCTGTTAGCTCCAACTCTTAAAACCCCGCTGATTAGCCTAGACTTTTTTATTTTACAACTTACAGGCCATCCATAGCAGAAGTAAAGTTACGTGGTAAGAGACCCAGGCTCGCAGTTGTGCACATAAGTATTTACACGCAGATTTCATTTAAAAAAAAATCCTGGAATGCCCATGCGCCGTCCAGACATGCCTATTCCCTGCCCCTTTTTAAAGAAAACATGTTGGTGCGTGCACTGGGAGATATGCACAAGCCCCTGTGCGTTTTAAAATCCATGCAGCGTATGCAGGCACAACATCTGCATGTATCTCCCGGCTGTATAGGGCTTTTAAAATTAACCTTTAGAAAATGTATAAAGGGTGATACCTTTTTATTGGACCAACACTACATTTCTTAACCAGCTTTCAGGAGCTCACATTCCCTTACATTTTGACTCACTCCCTTGCTCAGTTGTTGACTTCAGCTATAAGGGTGATAACTCCCAAAATTGATTTGAGAAATGGATTAAGTTAGTCCAATAAAAGGGTAAACATGTTTTATGTTTATTGACTTTTCTTTCCATGCATTCAAGTGGACTAATACGGCATCCACGCTACTTTTTTCCAGACCAGCCATTTTCAGTTTTTCCAATTTGGTGGTGTATAATAAATATTAAGGCAACCATAAGCAAACTGCCCACATTTCTGTAGTATCAACAGGTAGATTTCACCCATGTGGTTTGCTGGAATAACCAAAGCGAAACTATGCAAGGAGTTTTGCTTTATTGCCCCCATAGAAAATTGCCCGCACAAATGTACACCTGCATTTTGGTGCAGATCTGTTTTCAACACAAAGATACATGGGTCATTTTTAGTATACAAAAATATTTGGGCATGTGCCTCCCCCAACCAAACTGTCACCTTGGGACTGCCTCCAAATACATGTGGGTGACAATACCCAAATTACTTGTACCCATATAGAAGCTGGTCATTAATCAAAGAAACCATTTGTGTGAGTAAAGCAGCGTTTACGCATGGAAATGGCTTTAATTATTGCCTTCCCTATGTGCATGGAATAGTTGGGGTGATGGGGAATGGAACTTGCATTAAAAAAATAAATAAGGGTTAGCACCTTATGGAAGAGTCTATCCAAACTGATGGTGCACACATCTGACTCAAAAAAGTATAAAAGTAGACAAAATACAATAATACATTATTATTAAAATGAAAGAAAAAAAGGAATAAGTTGTATAAAGAAAACAATCCAGAAGTATTGATATTTGCGGGGGAATTTCTCCCACTTCTCCTTCCATGCATATTCGATACAGAAGGCCTTCTTTCCAAAATGATTTTGCGTTAGGCAGAGAATGAAAGAAACCCTTTTGAAAATAAAAGCACATAACATGTTTTTTTTCCCCCAGGATTGCATCTCAGAAACCAGACTTTGATTTGATTGATGAAAGTTGGTACATGACCAGAAAGAGTTAAAAAAAAACAAAAAACAACAACAACCAAGTCTGATCACAAAACCAGCCTTGTTTGTAGCCCTCAGGAATGGCAATTAATGAGTGGTAATAGCATCTCTCAAGTTTACTTAACCTTTTATTTCATCTGCTTTGTAATTTGGAAACATTACAGCATGCAAACAAATGAATGGTTTCCATGTATCCACACTTTAAACTCGGAAGAAGAGAGAAGTTGAAGATCTTAAAGCAAATACTGAGGTAAAAGCAATCTGTAAACTTTGGCTCCACCAAAATTCAAACCTGTAGATGGCTAACAAATAAATCTGCTGTATGGCCATTTGGGTGGAATGGGATCCTAAAACTGAATTTTGGGAGCTTTTCACCCTAGTGGTGCATACTTCGTTAACAGTGCCCATTTCACAAAACACTGTACATTTGTTCTTTAAAAAAAAAAAATGGTTAAAGCAATGAAATAGTATGAGCATATTCTTTCTGTCTGGTCCATAAACTGTATTATAGCAGACTTTCGTTCTCAATTACTGCGTGAGAAGGGTAAACAGGAAGTCTGCTTATATAAACCTAGACGATGAAGCTATGCTACAATAGATTTGAGGGAGTGCTGTTGTTCAGGTCATGGTTGTCCAATAGCCAACATTTTCTGAAAAAAGCAATGAACTAATGCTCCTTGATGTAGGGTTTGTCTAAACTTCAAATTGCCATTGCATTTTACTTTTCTATTCTTTATTTGAAACAGTACTCTCCAGCACTTTGAAAGTAGGTTCATTAGAGTGGCAGTTTATACAGAGGCTAAAGATGCAGTTTTCCTTATTCTGTGTTTCAGTTGTTCCAGTCACTTAGATAAAAATTGGATAGATTTGCTAATACAGTAGAGCACCTTATATCTGAAAGAGCTATGACCATGCTTGTTCTGAATCATGGAAGTTCCCCTATATGTTAACAAAGAAACTGAGAATCAATGACTTTGTAAAGTACAACTGTTTATTGAGTATTTGAATTTTTACAGAAAATAGATATTTTATTTACAGAAAATGCAACACGAGTTGAACATTATTTTTTTTTCCCCCATATGATGGATTTTAGATAAAAGAGCTTTGGATATAAGGCACTCTACTGTAGAAATTTCAAACTTGGTAATGTTACTGGTAGTAATTGTGTTTGCACTGTCTGGAAACAGGCACACTGACCACTTCTGTTATAAATATAAGTGCAATATATATTTGTTAAAGCAATGTCGATTTTAATCCATGATGGGAAAATCAAGTGGCACTCCTGATCAATTTTACCTGCGTTTAAAGGGAAACTAATGGAGCCCTACATGGCAATTGCAGATGTGTGACTGTGTGGTGCAAACTCAAGAAATTACCCATAGCTTGTTCAGATTATATGCAGACAGTATTATATATTTGTATGAATTTTGAGAATCTCTGTTCTTGTCAGAGCTGGTGTCTCATGAGTGTTTCTGGGATGTTTAAAAACAGCTAAACAAAGCTGAGCCAGGATTCTCTGGAGACAACATCCAGCAACAAGAAGGATGGATCCTACTGATTATGTGTGCTTATTGCTGGTGATTGAAAATCACAAGTTAGTAAAACATAAATGGACACACTCACTTTCAACATGACTCACATTGTAGAGCTGCAAGTTACCCTCTCCCCAATAAAGAGAGAGGGTGGAACTTGTAAGACAGGATGAAGAAAAGTAATTGGCTGACAGTTTTCAGTTGACTTTGTAATAAGTATTAACAGATATTTATCATACCAATATTGACACTTCGGAGTCCACATTCAGCACATTATGTAGGGAATGAGGCTATTAATGGCAGGAACTGATTCCATGTACTGTGAAATTCTGCCTCCTGAAAATATAGAAGTGATGAAGAAGGGTTTTTTCAACACAGTTTTAAGGAAAATATGTCCCTAAACAGTTTTTCAAGGTAACAGTCTGTATGCTTTGAAAGTCTATGAAATGTATAAATATGAAGATATATGTTGTTTGTATAAGTTCCCTCTTCTGTTTCTCAGTGATTCAGTAATGTCTTTTCAGTATAATAACAGATCTAATCAAACTGCCCTTGCAATTTGCCCACAGAAAAAAAAAAACAAGATTTCAAAAAATGCAGCTAAAAAGCTGGAAATATGTACTTTAGGAAAAAAAAAAAGTTTCCCTTTAATAGAAACCAACTTGTATTATTATACATGCCTTTGCCTGCCTTTATAATTGAAAAATGTATATAAAAAATTGAAAACTGATATATTTTTCACAGTTTCATATTGAGCAATAGTACCATGTAATGTATGTTTAGCAAGTCATGCCCATCAGTACCTTAAATATGTTAAATACTGAAGGATTTCAACAGAATTTAACTTTTTGATAAGAAAGCTAAGGATACTGCATCTTTAAAATATGTAACAAAGGTTTTACTGTACTTGTAACAGTTTAAATATTCTGTAATATATGTGAAAGTGGAAAAGTATTTTGAAAATCACAATTTTACACAAGTTGTAAATAGTCTATTGAAATATGTTTAAAAACACTTTTGGTTTTCCTCTGAAGAATGATTCAAGTATGCCTTGTAAATCTTAAACACGGCCAACGATAGTACTATAGGAACACATTTGTTGCACAATTTCAGAGTATACTCTGTATGTAAGAGAGTGCCCGCTTGACTTGGTTTATCCAAGAGGGTATCAGAGGCAGGGAAGGAAATGTTCAGTCCATCTGAATTGACTGAGTCAAAACTCAAAATGCCTTAGTATAAACAAAAATGTACTAAAAGAGTGCTTAAGAAGTGCTTAACATAGCAGACAATTATTCTGTGTCCCTTGCTGGCTCTTTCCCCCCATCCTGCTAAATAAAAGCCACAGCAGTCTTATATTAATACAATAAAAGGTGCTTTGCAAAGAATTTGGACAGGTTCTGTCTAAAGTTGGTTGAAAAATCAGGCCTCACCTACCTCTTGAACAAAAACTAAAAACAGAAACAAGTAGTCACACTTTACTAATAGCAGGGGAACTGAGCCAATAAGTCTATTTGCGTGTCAACAAAACTCTGTGCTAAGTGGTAGTCGTGGCTTTAGAATGTACCCACTAGATATGGTTCTGATCAGGGTGTAACCCCTGGCATCAGAGAAGACAAAATGTAAACGTGCCTCTTCTGGTGCATGTAGGGCTCATGAGATGGTCCTATACTTTTACACAGCAATACAATTCCAGTGCATATAAAGTGTGATCCAGAGTGTAAAAAAAAAAATGCAAGAGCAATGAATTAACCTATAAACTTATAACAACCAGGGAAAATACTAAATATCATTTGTTTCTCAGCCTGAAGCCTTTGTTGGTGGTGATACCTTTTAAAGGACCAACAACAAAAACAATGTTGTACCTCAAGAGCTTTGGAGACCTCACATGCCTCTTCTTCAGAAATGACACCTGAAGACAGTGACAGAGTCACAGCTGAAGAAGGGACCTTGGAGGTCTTGAAAGCTCGTGTGGTACAACATCTTTTTTTGTTGGTTCTTTAAAACGTATCACAGCTTACAAAGATACCAGTTTTCTTCTGGACTGGTGGGGCTATCAGAGCTCTGCCCTGATGAAAAGCATCCAACAAGAAAATGAAGTTTGAGTTCATTTCATTTGTTTTCATTCAGTTTTATAACCTGCTTTTCAATATGGGATTGTTCAAATGACCAGGGCCAGTTTTGGCTGCACAGGGCGCTGTGCTCAAGGGGCCACCACTGCCGGGCATATGATGGCCATTTGCATGATGTCTGCAAGTAGGAGAGTCAGAAATGCTGTGCAGGAGGAAAGAGGCTTCTGTCTATGGTGTTAGGTGAAGGATCAGTCTGCATGAGGAGGAAGAGGGAAGGCGAGAAAAACAGGGGGATGCTGATGGGCAGGACAAGGGAGAGAGAGAAAGAATAGGATGCTGCGGGGGAGAGAGGGGGTGCTGGGCACTGTGGACAGGGGGAAAAGCACAGAGCAGAGAGGAGACTGGGGCTGGGCAGAGGGTGGGGGAAAGCGGAGGGGGGGAGACAATGGGTATACTGTGCCAGGGCTACTGCCACTATCAAAGGAGGGAGTCTCTGCCAGAGCTGCTGCCAAGGGTGGGTCGCCAGTGTCAGTTTCCGCACAAGGCACTTGTTCACGTACAGCTGGTTCTAGAAATGATTTCAGTCAGCCGTATGTCGATAAGAGCTGTTTCTCAATCACATCCTGCAGTCATATTTGTAATTCTTTGGTAGTTATTCCAAATGAACTAAATCAGTAAATAGCAGAATGGTTCTGGACACTAATTATCAAAGGCTATGATGTGTCTTTTATAGGGCAAATCAGTGCCACGACTTCCAGTAACCATTTGGGGGTACATTTTAAAAGAGAGCGCGCGCGCGTACATTTGTTCGCTCATCAGGCACGAACAAAAGTACACTGGATTTTATAAGATACGCACGTAGCCGCGCATATCTTATAAAATCCGGGGTCAGCATGTGCAAGGGAGTGCACATTTGTGCAACTTGCGCGCACCGAGCCCTGCGCGCGCTGCCCGTTCCCTCCGAGGCCGCTCCGAAATCGGAGCGGCCTCGGAGGGAACTTTCCTTCCACCCCCTTGCATCTTCCCCTCCCTTCCCCTACCTAACACACCCTCTTGGCCCTATCTAGACCCCCCCCCCCCACCTTTATCTGAAAAGTTACTACTGTCTCCGGGCAGTAGTAACTTACGCACGCGGCGCGGCAGGCCCCGACACAGGCCGCTTTGTCAGGGCACTGGGCCATGCCCCCAGACCGCCCACACGCCCTCGAACACGCCCCCAATCTGAAACCACGCCCCCTGGCCATGCCCCCGACCACCCGTTTTTGCAAGCCCCGGGACTTACGCGCGCCGCCAAGCCTATGAAAAATAGGCTCGGCACGCGCAGGGGGGGGTGGGTTAAAGGATCAAGCGCGTACCTTATGCGCGTAACCCTTTTAAAATCCAGCCCATAGGTATGACATTGTCTTGCCAATAATTGAAACAAACAAAATTGCATCATGATGATAAACAGGAGAGCCACCACAAGTTTACAATGTCCTTCTTATTGTCCTATCAGATAAATTTCCAGGAACATTAGAGAAGTACATATTACTGGTATCCAAACAAACACCTTTTTAACATAATATAATAGCAATAAGATATTTGAGTGAAAGGAGTCCCAAATCTGTCTTGTCATCAGTTCTATGTCTGTAAATGGGGTTTTCTTTGCCTGAGGATTCTACACTATTGCTACCACAATCAACAGCCCCTAGCAAATGTATTGCGATCCTTCCTTCTGGTTTAGATTAATGCTTTGGCTTGAAGATGGATGTATTTCTTGCAAACTGATTTCCTCCATCTTTTTGTTATCTAGACCTGAAAGTTAGGCTCAATATGCCTGTTATTGTTTACTGTATTACGTTGATATAACTGTAAACCAGAGTGAAGGACTTCTCCAAACTTTGGTATCTAAAAGCACACAAATAAATAAATATTCACACTAAATGACTTGTACTACACCCTCTAAAGCAAGACTTCCCAAACCTAACCTATTGATACCACATCCATTTAGGTTTTCAGGATAACCACAATGAATATGCATGAGGCATATTTGCATGCACTGCTTCCATTGTATGCAAATCTATCTCATGCATATTCACTGTGGATATCCTGAAATCTCAACTGGCTGTGGTATCAATAAGGCAGGTTTGAGAAGCCTTGCTTTAGAGGATGTAGTGCAAGTCATTTATAGTGAATATCAACAAAAACCTAACTTTTTGGTCTAGTGACTTAATAAAATGATACAGGAAATGTGTTTACAAGAAATGCATCCATCTTCCATTCAAGGTCATAAAACAGATTTCCAATTTCCAACAGCATTAATCTAAACCAGAAGGATAGCAATACTTTTGCTAGAGGCTGCTGATTGTGGTAGTGATAGTGTAGAATCCTCAGGCAAAGACAACCCCATTTAGACACAGAGCTAGTGAATTTGTTCATGAATGCATGGCAGGAGGAAATAGACCATGGAATGTACTAGAATGAATAAAAGAGCTGGATATAGTCACATGGACTCCCAAGAATAGGAAAAGATTTATTGAGATCATACTCAGCTTACCCTGACATACAAATGAAGTCCATTCCTGTCATGATATGAGCCAAACAAGGCCAGTGGGAAACTCTAACCTCAAAAGATGTTTTTTTGACTGTCAAATTCTCCTTATGGCATTATTTCTAGATGTCTAGATAGATTTATCTCAGTTTTGTATTTCCTGATTATTCTGTCTTCACATATAAATCAATAGAAGTTGCGGTTTTAAAGCCTCCAGTTGTACGTTGAAAACGTGAGATACAATAGATATTCCCCTGTTACACTAAACTAATCAGAAAACTGTATACAGTTCTAAATTGTACTTTCTTCACCTATGACTACTGATTCTCAGTGCAAAAGTACTCTTAAAATGTTAATGAATTTGCCATATACTAATGTCAGTATTCTTTATAAAATGCTTGTTTTCTCAAACTTAAATGCCAAAAAATAGTAATGTTTTATATGCACTATTTCCCTTGTCAGATAAATATTATATTAATCTATCCTTGTGAACTACTGTTATGACTATAGTTTCAATTCTGTTCCTAGGGTGATAGCTTTGTGCTTCTGTCATCTTCAGAATACATGCAAAGCATCAATTCCAAAAGTATAAGTGACTTAATTAATTTAACTTGTGATAAAGGCTACCACCAATCACATCTGCTTTCTCTATGTGACGCTTTAATTCTAAGATCTTAATTTGGAACATTATTATTTATATAAATATTTGCCTCAAAAACACAATAAATACTTCATTATTGTCAGCTCTCAAGCCCCAAGAAACCCAGATATCATAAAAATTTTTAATAAGAATTTTTTAATGTATAAGGTATTCATTAGCTCTTAGTAAACTCCACTACATTATGGGACAGTCCTCACTAATCTTTACAGGATATATCTTGATCATGCATTGCTAGAAATGCATTACTGAATTGCCAACTCATTTGTGTTTCATGTTAAACTTCTGGAGGTAAATAGGGCATGTCCACCGAATAGAATTTAAACCAGCCTCTTAGGAACCAAATTCAGAATATTCATTCTCTCTGTGATTATAAAGTTCCATGGGTGGGAGAGGTCACCAATAATACCCCTACCCTGATTTGAGGATTTACAATCTCAGAATTGATTGGCATAGGGATGCACAAGAAGTTTGTGAACCAATCTATCAAATCTGTGGAAAAATTTGGATCCTTGGAAACCTAATGGAAGATTCACTCAAAAACATCCATAGATTTTCACAGATTATAAATTCCTATAAATCTGTTGTGAATATTATGGATTTTCTTGAGATACATGGCAAAAGATCTGATGTATATTTCCTGTGGATTGCAGAAAAATCTGCCAATGTTTAAAATACTCAAACCAGGCAGAATTAAGTTTGAATCAACCTGTTTTGCTTAGTTAGGTACCTCCCTCATATGTTCCTATGATGTTTTTGTTACTCTCAAATTCAGATTTATTACTGAAACAAGGAATAGCTTTTCCAATTGCAGGACTCAGACTACAATCATATTATTTAATCATCTGAAGTGCAATTATGTAAACCAACATAGTCATATTAATTTTTATTACAATAAACACTATAAGAACATTCATAATTGTATAATTTTGAAATTTCATGTTTAAAATTATACACTGTTATAAAAAAAATTAAGAAATATCAAGTAGTTGGCATTTTCTATAGAAAAAAAGAAATTCAAAGACTAGGTTATTCTATGAAGTTGGAGAGAGAGAGAGACACTGAGGTAATATGCCTTTATTGATATGGCTGTAGGTGCCTGAAATAGTCTAACAGTAAAAGTAGTAGTAATGCAAATCATGACATAATTTAAAGCATGCTTAGAACCAGTGACAGATTTATGTTTTGGTCATTCCTAGGCACTATTGCTGCTGTCACATTCACTCCAACACCAGGACAGGAGAGGAGGGGCTAGATTAGGGAGCAGAGCAGCTCTATTCTGTCTGCTCCAGCCTCAAACCCTCCACTGTTTCCCTCTGTATCCTGCCTGGGGTGGGAGGGCTTTGGGTAGGAAATCCAGGACTGTTCTTTGCTGAGAAATTCAGTCCAGCTGGCCTGCTTGTCCCAGAACGTTGCCACCCTAGACACAAGCTTAGTGTGCCTTTTGGGTAATCTGGGCCATTTTAGAATAGAGGTAGGTAATAAAAGCAGAGACTGGGGAGGAGTAGGATAAAAGTAATAGAGGGTCTGGGTGTTGAATTAAGTATGGAATCTTATATGCTCATCTACTCAGAACAGTAGTCAACAAGTGGGGGAAGCATGCAGAAACTTGGCTTTGGGAATACTTTCCAACATAGATTTATAAAACGAGGTGATAGGCTTCTTATATTTCATATTGATCAAAAGCCATGCTTCAGTATATGTTTTCCACTTCTTGCAACGTTTCACTTGTTGCAACCATGGGGTAAGGGGGAAGCAATTTGGAAATTGTACAGTGTGTGTGTGTGTGTGTGTGTGTGTGTGTGTGTGTGTGTCTGAGAGAGAGAGAGAGAGAGAGAGAGAGAGAGACTTTAGATAAGACTGTAGTGTTTATGGGAGGCAGTTAGAGACTACAAATTAATTTGGGCCAGAGAAAGCTGAATCAGTATCCCAGTTTCTTCAGTTACCACAAAACATTCTAGTATAAAGTCGAACATTAAAAAGCAAGCAAGGAATCATGAGCAATATGCACAGATACATGAAATATGATAAATCTCAGATGGGTGTGTATGTGTGAGTGTTTATTGGTGTGAGTCTGTGTGTCTGTATGTGAGGGTCTGTGTGGTGGAATGTGTAGGTTGTGTGTGTGTGTGTGGGGGGGTATGTATGTGTCAGAGAGATGTGTTTGTGTCTGTGGGCGCATGTTGAGAAGTATGCAGATTGTGATGTACGTAGAGTGTATGGACATGTGTTTTGAGATGGGTGTTTATTATTATTATTATTGTTTGATATACCACACTTCCATTTAAGAAAGCTTGGACTAGTTTACAATATTAAAAACATATTGTAAACTACAATATGTTGGGGGTGGCCAACTCTGGTCCTCAAGAGCAACAGCAGACCTGGTTTTCAGGCTATCCACAATGAATATGCATGAGATATATTTGCATACAAATCTATCCTATGCATATTCGTTATGGATATCCTAAAAACTAGGCAGGTTTGTGGCTCTTGAGGACTGGCGCTGGCTACCCCTGACATATATAGTTTAAAAGGCAGAAAAAAAACATGGGTGAAATCCTAGCAAGTTATTATAAAAGAAAAAAGTGTGTGTGTGTGAAAGGAGTGTGCCATCCTTCACCAGTTGCTTTATTTTTTTTCTCCCTTGTACCTCTCTTTCTATCTTTCTTGCTCTGCTCAAACTGCTTTTGGCAGTGGGTGGACATTTGCAATGGACCAATCACCAGTGTTCTGTAGCCTCTAACTGCTTCCCAAACTAAAGCAATGGAGATTACTTGGCAGAATTCTTTCTATGAAAATGCAGATCTGATATTACTGATTTTTGAACTCACCCTATATCAATCTAAATTTTAATGAAATTTCAAACTAAACATCATATTCAAAAATTTCAAACATTAAACCCATCAAATATATAAAGAGAACACAAATAAGGGCCTACACAACACAGACAAACAAAACAAACATCATATACCATAAGCCAACCTCCTTGAAAAAAATCTAAAAATGTTTTTTTAAGAAATGGGTTTCCATCAAGCCAAATTATTTCTTAAAGTCCCCAAAGGACTATGCAAAGTATTTCTCAGATGATACTTTCTTTAGAATGAACAAGCCAAAGATTAGCTTATGATAAATCTTTCCAAAGAAAAAGAAATAGCAGTCTTCATATATCCAAACTGAAAACTCTATGCAAGATGAATACAAAGGCAATTCAATAAGCCATGGGAATTTTAGTTGGCGGAACTCTAAAGTGGAGGTACAGCGGTAACAAAAACTCAACATGTTTCGCACAAAGCTTCTCATACTACTACCAGCCCCACCTGTGTCCTTACTAAAATCATAAACATACAAATCACAAAATAAACTTAACTAACATCCATAACAAAAAAAAAGAAAAATAACACAATACAGCACTGTTATATGCCCACAACATTCGCTGCCATCTCCAAACAACGGTCACATCTACACAACCATCACCACTTATCTATCCTAACAAATATGTAAAGGAAACAACCCATTTTTCAAAAACAACAGCCAATTATATACTGTATCTCACACACCACATGTTTACAAAATTATGCCCCATTCAATTCTATTGTTCAAACTATTTAGAGACCCAAGTCCAAAAATCCATCTTTGTTCTTTGTGCAAAAGAATGTGGTTTATATCACCACCTATATATTCAATACTTGCTGTAATACAAAAAAATACTGCATTTCTTCAATGGAATGGCCCAAATCAGACCAATGTTGACTCAAAGGGGCCTCAATCCAATTGTTAGAAATGGCACTACAATGTTCAATAATATGTGTTGCTTTTCAAAAATTATATGACAAAATCGCTAAACTGATAAAAAAAAAAAAAAAAAAGGCAAACATTATAGTGACCACAACAGTGATGGCCATGATCATTACTATCAACCAATGGTAATGAAAAATGAGAAGAAACCAATTAACTTCATTACATGATCTCCTAAAGGCAAATATAAGAAGTTGCTCAAATACCTTATGTACCTGTAACAGGGACCAATGTTTGTTAATATGGCCCACAATTGTAGGCGTATACAACTTAAGTAAGGAAGCATACACACCACGCAATCCTGATCTTGGATGTTTGGTTTTTGAAAGAAGATATCACGGTTAATATACAACAGCCATTTATAACCCCTTCTGGATAACCCCCACTATAAACAACATTCTCACATAATAACCACATTGATCTTAATTAAACTCCCTTACTGAAGAATAAACTTAGGCAACCATAAAAACTGACCCACAAGGTATATTTTTATTAAGATGATATGGATGGAAACTCTCAAAATGAAACAAGCTATTTCTATCAGTAGGTTTCCTAAAGATAGTGATCTCAAAAATGGCATCTACAACACAGACTCACATATAGATTTTTTTAAGGAATCTGGATATCGTTCCATATTACAAGTAAAAAACAAATTTGGATTACTATTATTCAAAAATGAAAATTATTCATGAAAACCTGTTTCAGTACTTTGCCAAATCATAAAACTATCATCAATATACCTCAGCCAGAAGGGAACTGAAGACAAAAAGCCAAGAAGAGTACACAAAATCTCATTCAAGTATTGAAACATATTAACAAGCAATAACAGGGGCCACTGTGGCCCCCTATAGAGATACATTTAACTTTGCTTATAAAATGTGTCCTTTACAATTCTTCCAAGTAAAGTCCCTGTGGCTAATTGAATGGCCTCTGGATTCATTCTGAGTGAATATTTCAGTTTGGATTTATGAAGACTGTTATTTCTTTTTCTTTAGATAGATTTAACATGAGCTAATTATTGGCTCATTTACAGAAAGTATCTGTATGTACTATACTTTGCAACATTCCTTTGGGGATTTTAAGATATAATTTGGCTTAGTGGAAATAAATTTCTTAAAGGAATGTTTTAGATATTTTTGAGGGGTTATGGTATAAGATGTTCTTGGTTTGCGTTTTTTGTCTGTGTTGTGTGGGCCCTCATGTTCTTTTTATGTATTTGATGGCTTTCATGTATAAAAAGTTTGAATATTATGTTTAATCTGGAAATTCTTTAAAATTTAGATTAATGTAGTATTTAAATTTAGTTTTGATATATGTTTAAGTTTAGATGCATCTTTGGTTTATATATGTATGTTTTTTGTTAGATTCATGTACCTAAACCTTTTTTTGATTTCAAACATCCAAAACTTTTCCCATTTTCTTCCAGACGGCCAAATTTGGTGACTTTCCATCCCTTCTTTGGAGAGTTTTTTTTTCTCCCAGACAAAGAGACAGATATGGATCCTTTTTATATATATTTTTTCATATGTTGGAAAACATAAAACAGGGGACTCGAGAAAGTCAAGTTACATGGAATGGTAGCACAGCTATGTCAAGCTCCCAGGAAAAATAGGCAAGACCAAGTCATATGCAGTGGCAGCAGTATGGCTGTGGAATATTTTATTTTCAAATATAATCAGTGGCAATTTTTCCAGCTTAGGTAGTGAACTGACTCGACTACACTTTCAAACTAAAGAGAAGGAGCCTTTAGAGTCAAGTTTGCTTCTATGAAACTGAAACTTAAAATACCTACAAAGCTCATAAGTAGCACTCACGAACTCACAAAACTGAAACTTAAAATACCTACAAAGCTCATAAGTAGCACTCATGAACAGCTCTAAAATCTTTCCTGAGAAGATAGGAAATTGTTAGAAAGTCATCTCTCAGCCTGCTACTCCCTCCCCCAAGAAAAATAAATGCTAGATATTATATAACAAAAAGTCTACATCTGAATAGCAAGAATGTCCAACGTTCAGTTTGCAAAGGGCATAATAAAATGATTGCAGGGATATAGGATGTTCGTGGAGAAAGCAGAACGCCTGGTTTGTTTTCGGGTCTTGCCCTCCATTACAGTCTTGCTTTCTTTTTGCTTCTCTTTCTTTCTTTTAACCCATGCCCTTGGCTCTTAGGCAAAACCTAAGATATAGAAGATACCATCAAGGGGAGCCATGTTCCATATAAGGCAGCTTCCAGAGAAGTGTTAGGTTAGAAGGGAGTGAACTAAGAGGGCAAACTTCCCTCTGCACTTTTCAAGCAGGACAACCTGCAGTAGGTATAATCAATCATATCTAGGCTTGGGGCCTTTAAAAGTCTGCTCAGAACCTCGCTTGAGCTTATCAAAGGTCATTGAGAGCGGACTGTTAATACATTGCTCTAGGAGATCTTATGAACTTTCAAAACAGACACAAAGGGCTTTTTAATTGTGTATTAATTTACTATAGCATAATATTTAATGGTTTGTCATGCAGAAAGCAGACATTTCATTTTAAATTAATTACATATTTATAAACAGCTTTTGATGAAACATATTGGTAATCCTGTGTTAAAAATCATTCCTTTAGGCATCTTGTTGTCAACTCACTGACAACATCTTCTCTATGTAAGTTGACTGAAGCCTAGATTGTTTTTCACATTCATATAGGCGACAGAACTACGGGTCTTAATTTTGTTTTTCTCATCCCTAGATAATACGAATAGGCTGACACAGCAAGAAGGGCACACTTAGCTTTAAATGCATAACAGAAAGCTCTGTATACAAGTGAGGTTGAAGGCCCAGT
Organism: Rhinatrema bivittatum; assembly: GCF_901001135.1. Lineage (NCBI taxonomy): Eukaryota > Metazoa > Chordata > Amphibia > Gymnophiona > Rhinatrematidae > Rhinatrema > Rhinatrema bivittatum. The sequence continues at coordinate 171,532,962 of NC_042619.1, read as the reverse complement.
TGTTTACTTTGGAGTGGGGTTTGCATAAATTAAGAAGTTGTACCTTCAAACAAAGGAGGTTAGAAGTATGTGACCTCAAAAATAGATTGTTTCTATCAAAACTGGGGCTCTGTTATAATTGTAACTTTTATAAACAGGAGAGTACTTCTGAATGTGGATTCTGTATTATACAACATATTTTACTTCTAAAACTTTACTATTTTAACTGGGCCCTGCCTGTGAGTTCATGGAATAAAACCCACAGAAGTTTATGTCACCTATTAATACATATTTGGATATGCATAAAAATTCACTTGTGGATTCAAATAGCGCTCAAATGAAAAATTCCCGGTTTTGCCTCCAGGAATGAATATTAAAGATTGAATGCTGGCTTTGACAACATTTTGTCCACTGCCAAACTGTTGGTCTCTCTTTGCATATGACTAACAGAATGTCCGGTTACTGTAGGTTTCTTTGCCCTTTGACCTAAAAGAAGCAAACTTTTCTCTTTGGGATGCTTCTTTTAGGTTTGGACATTCACTTTTAGGAATATGTCAATGTCCAAAGTGCTTCTCTGCTCATCAGCTGGATATAGGGAATAGACACTCTCCTAGATATGTATGTCCAGGGTCCTCAACTAGTGCAAATACAAACTCATTGAATATATAGGACTATTGTACTAAGAATTTTCTTATCTGTGCATAATCAGGTGAATTTTCAAAGGCGTTATGCCTGGAAATATAACAGTATTATAGCAATTTTTAAAAGCCATTTACCCGGGCAAATCCTATGGACAATTCAATGGCATGTATTGTTACAGTTTTCAAAAGCCCACTTAGACAGTTAAAGTGAATTTATATATGTAAAGCCCAGTTTTAAGCATGTAAATGCATTTGAAAATCAGGCCCAGATTGAGAAAGGATTAAACATTTCCCATAAATGTCACAATAAGCTTTTGTTATTCAAGAATTCTCTTTCCTATACTTTTCTACATTTTAATGCATAAAATTTAATTGCTTAGAATTTACCTTCTTCCAATTAACTTATGAAATGAATACTTCTGTTTGTGAGCATTAATGTTGCCTACAGCAATGCAGAGCAACTCTCCTCTCCAGTAAAACCAAACTTTAAAATAAAATATAATGAGAAGAAGCAATCACCTTAGGAACTGCCTGTTTGTACCCCATTGACCTTTCGCCTTGGGGAGTTCTGAAAAGCACATAAATATGTACTGAAGTTAAGTGATTAACTGATATTGAAATTTCACCAGCTTTCTCTCAGATGGAGAGTATTTTTTCTTATTCTGTACCCAGTGCATTAGCTGGATTGTGTTTTCTCTATGGAGATATTAAAATAGGTTTCCAAAGAAGATGTGGATTTTTTATAAAGGGGTGGCAACTAACTCTTTTATTTTTTGCCTCTAAACAAATATTTGTTCAAGTTTTATTTAAAAATTATAGATTTTGGATTTTAATAAAATATAACTTCTTGCTTTCTACATTGGGAAACATTTTATTTTTTCTTTTGTCATTTGGTAGAAAGTGTAAACCCAACATTAGTCTATTATTTCAAAAGAGTGTGATTTAAAAAAATAATTGTAAGGGCTTTATTTATTAATGAAGATAGAACTATAATAATCCCTAAGAAAAGAACAATATGATATCACCATAGCATTAGAATAATGGAATGAAATAAGAGTTATCATGGGTTAGTGAACAAATTTAGCAGTATCCATGGGAGAGTGACTTTGAAAAGAATAGATCTACACAAACTGGATGTTTCAATTAAACTGGCAAAGGATTACATAATCATTCAAATCCAGTTAAGGTCAATAGTAACTCAAAGTCATTGGAAAGGAGTGTAGTAATTAAATAAAAATAAAATGATTTGATGGGCTATGTTAAATGAATTGGTGGTTTCAATCTAGTTCCCAGTGCAAGGTGTTCACATCCCAGGTTAGACTAACTGACACCTTTGTTGGCAGTCTGAGCAGAAAGAACAAAAAATGAATTACCTTCTCATCATTAAAAGTGGTCATTCCAGAGCAGGGTTGAGGAACATTGGCAGGATCGTGTAGGGAAGTATTCATTGTTCTTGCCTGAGCTGTTCAAGGCCTACCGCACTAACCAGCCCTGAGATAGCAGTATAACTGTTTAGCCAAATAGTTATCCAGCTAGCTCAGAAGCAGGGCAGGGGCGTTCCGGGCTAAAGCCACCTATCTTGCTAAGGCCTAGATTTATCCAACAGCTATAAGTATAGCAGAAATAGTGCCTGCAATAAAAAAAAAAAAAAGGGGCAGGGTTAGAGTAATTTCCCTGGTACTGCTTTGCATAGCTATTTTACCGCAACATGTGTTAAATTTATCACACCCATGATATTGTCACATCACAAGCTCAGAAGTGCCTGCTGGTAAGGTGGAGAGAGCAAGAGAGAAACTCTGTAGGGGCTCAAAAAGGTGAACAATGTATATGTACGAATAGCACTGTTACCATCAGTGAAGATTTAATGTGATTTGGAGGGATGAAAGGTGAAAGAATAGATTTGTACCATGTTCTCTCTACCTAGCTTAATGCACTATCTACCTAGCTGCAATCAAGCAAGGTAGAGAAACATGGTACAAATCTACTCTTCTTTCATCTTTCATCTCTCCAAATCACATAAAATCTTCACTGATGGTAACTGTGCTATTTGTACGTATAACTGTGCATGTTAATCTGCCCCCTAAAACCCAAATCATCCCCACAAACCTCACCCCGAGTTACTAGGGCCCCCTCTTACAGTGGTATAAATAGTTCAAAAATCTCTCTCTCAATGCCCAGAAAAAAGGTGTAAATAGTGTGTTATGTTATTGCATGCAATGTTAACCAGCCCTCATTTACTCCTCCCACTTAATTAAAATTTGCATACACATTTTGTGATATGGTGTTATCATTGCCATTAGGACCCTAATGCATTTTGATGAATGACCGCCTAAGTTAGATGGCAAACACAGGACCTCTTTTGCCAAGCTGCAGTAGATCCCATGGTATTCTTCCCCGCTGGTACCATGGTATTTTCCTTCGGAAAAAAAATGCCACATCAGCGAAAGCACCCAAAAGCAATGCGCAATGGCGACCCTGAGAACATCCCACTCTTAAAACTAGTGGAAATATCCAGGGGGGGGTCTGCATAACCCCCCTGCCCCCTCATCCTATCCCTCCACTGCTCTTGCAGGTGGCCTGTTTAAAAAGAAACATGAAACTTTTTATATGACCATGGCAAGTACCACTCTCACCCCCCCCCCCCCCCACTCCCACTTCTTTACCCTGTGATGTCAGCAGGTCAGGACCCCCACCACCCTAGACACTCCCACCTTAGGAAAAAATGTCCTGTTGGTGAAATGGACCACTTGGACTGCCTCCTTAAACAAAAAAAATAGATCCCTGATGGTGTTATGGATTTCCACCCTAGCCCATATCCCCAGAACTTTCCTTACCTTAAAAAAATGACCCTAGTGATTCAGAGCACTGCCTAGGCTGACAACTCTAAAGTTAGCTGGATTGACTTATCTAGCTAACTTTAACATAGGCAGGTATATACAGGGGTGTGCCTATGCCGCTGAACACCTTGTAAAGTTAGCCAGATAAATGTATCAGGCTAACTTTGCTAGCTGGCCAGCAGATGAATATGAACATGTAGTTATTCAAGGGATAAGTTCAGGAATTCAGTTTCTAGTGCATTCAACTTGGCACCTTTCACCTAAATTCACTAGAAGGTACTTCAAGAAAATAAACAAGCAGGTTTGTTTTCTTTCCTTCTTTCTTATACTGATGTGCACTGTATCATGACTCAGATCTCACCAGATATAATAGAGGTTATGATTACATTTACAAAAGGTAAGATTACTCAGCAATCTGTATTATATCACATTTTATAATGATTTGTTTTTCATAATATTTTTTTTTTTTGGGGGGGGGGGGGGGGGGATAAACAATTTTGTTCTCAGCAGCATGAATACAGAAAGGCCTTCCCTATTTATCCAGGACCTGCCCTGTTCTTGCAACAGAAATCTACGTGCTGGGAACATAAGTCAGAAAATATTTTCAAATATTAGCCCCGCTGTGCTGAAAAAACAAAAGAACTGGTCGAAATAGCCTCTTCAGAGGTACTCTCAAGCGCACATATTTGCACTTTTAACTGCACACTGTCAGTACTGTGCACATCACTGCTTAGCATAACCCTCCTACGTAAAATCAGAATACAAAAATCAGTTTAAACTGGCACTGTTTTTACAACTGATGAATTAGTATATTACACAAAACTTGATCCCATTCTTTTCACTAGAATTGAATAGACAGACTCTTTGGCTAACAACCTTATACAAATAAGGGCCTTATTTAATGGAGAACTTTTTCCATGAGCACAGAAAAGGAAAATGTCCTTTTTGATTAAAGCCCTAAGAGTGTCAATATTAGGTGCTATATTTAAAGGGTAAAATACCAACACAAAAAAGCAAATATATACATAGTAATTCTTCACATTTTAAAATCCTGCTTTGGTTTTCTGCTTGAAAGGATTTTATTTGCTAAGATCTTTTCTCCTTTAGATCAAGTTTCCCAGCAATTTGATTTTGCTGCATTATGGGCTATGTAGTGTTTAGGCAACACCTATGTGATATGTTTATTAAACTTCTGTAAGTGTGTTCTTGTATTTATGTATAGTGTATGTATTGTAAATATACTCAGAGCTTTTTTTTTCCCCACTTACTGTAAGCTGGTGACTTTTGCCTGAAGATAATGTAAAAGGGAGACCCTTTTAATGAAATTCTGTCATAGGATGATTATTGCAGTCTCTTCTCAGAGATTTAAATGAAGAAAAAAAAAAGTGTTACAGTTTTAATAGCGTCTCAGACATTCTCTTGGTGCATTGCTTTTTCTGTATTCAATTTTTCCTATGAATTGAGCTGTGAATTGAAATAGAGTTTAAATCTTTAAATGTATGCATTTGTATAGTTATCTGAATGGAGGCATGAAGGTTAAATAAAGCATTTTGTATAGAACAAAAGATTACTGTGGATACCTCAGACTTACCAAAATGCCAAATGATTATTTTAGATTCAGTCTTTCTTTTTTTTTTTTCTACAAGGAAATTATTTTTAAATGTTGATTGCAATGAGAGAATTTTATTGCAATTTCGAACATTACCATCTGGTAGAGATTAGTTTAATGAGCGTAGCACATCAGTGCAACTCAGAAAGTTACATCCATAAATCGGAGGTCCCCAAAGATCTAGAAATAGGTTTGCTGCTGAACCCAGCATATTTCCATTCCCCTTCTGAATATTTAATAACATTTTAATCATACTCAAAAAGCTTCTGTACAATGGAAGTTATGTAAGAGTTCTCACAGATCTGAAATCCTCAATGGGCTAACTTACCCCAGAAAGTTACATAGGTCAAGGAAGTCACCTTGTGCTGAAGATGTATCCAGACTGTGCTGATCCTCAGGCCATTCAAACACTGCAGTTGTTCACCCAATGGGGAAAAAAACATTATCCTAGACATGTTTTCTCCAGTTTAAAATGTATCCCACATTAAACTATAATTCTGGACACACCTAGCTCTGAATGAGAAATGTTTGCATTAAACTGACTGAAGTGTACCAAGAACCATCATCATTTAGAAAATTCTACAATGAGACTCCTATTTATTTAGTTATTTAAGAAATGTATATTCCGCTGATCTACAATTCTCAGCAGATTACATCAGTACATACACAGTTAAAACACGACAAAGCGAAATAATATTAGCAATATAAAACAAATAAATACAACAGAAAAATTCATACAAGCGCAATATTAGCAACAGAAAACCAATAGAGAGTTCACAACAAGCAGAAGATGCTATCTAGTATATGCCATAGACAACAAACATGTTTACAGCATACAGTCAGACTGTATGCACCCTTATTCATCAGGCAAATTATTCTATAGACTAAGGGTGGCAACAGAAAACATTCTATTTGGGATATAGCAAATTTAATTAATTTATGAGATGGTATCTCCAAGAGTTTTTGTGAAGCAGAGTGTAATACCCTTACAGGGTGATACTTCTAAAAAGCAGAAACAATACATTGTGGAGCAAGGTTATGAAGGGCCAATGTAAAGTAGCCAGAACTGGAGAAATGTGCTCACAAATTGGGGTACCTGTCACTGGGCGTGCCACCGAATTTTGGATGAATTGTAAAAATGTAATAGAAGACACAGGTAAGCCTAGGTTTTGAGAGTTACCATAGCCCAAAGATGAGAGAACCAAAGCTTGTGCAATAGTAAGAAAATCAGAAGAGCAAAGAAATGGCTTCACAGAATGAAGCACACACATTTTGAAACAGGAAGATTTGATTAAGGAATTAATATGTTGATGAAGAATGAGAGAGGAATCCACAGTTATCCCTAGGTTCCAAGCATGTGAGAAAATTGGGATAGTCTGATCCTCAAATATGAAAGATAGAGAAAAGCCAGCCACCTCAGACCTGGTCATGAGCAGGATTTCAGTTTTCTTGATGTTCAGGGCTAACCTGTTTAAAGAGAACCAATTAATGATTTCAGTCATTCAGTTTGAGAGCTTAAGAAAGGCATCTGCAGGGGTAGATGCTATAGAGAAGAAGAACTGTATGTCATCAGCATACATACCATATTTCCCCAATAATAAGCCCTACCCTGAAAATAAGCCCTAGCTTGAGTTTTCAGGATTTTTGGAGTGGGCTTGAAATATAAGCCCTACTCCAAAAATAAGCCCTAGTTATAGGTGGACGCGTGGTTGCACCCTAAGATTTGCCCAACCCCCCCCCCCCCCCCAAGACTTACCGAAAGTCCCTAGGGGTACATAAAACCCGGGGGGACAGATGGGGGAGGTTATAAAAAAAAATCCACCCAAACCCACCCCAACCCTTCAAATGTAATTAATTACAACCACCCCCCCCCCCAAAAAAAAAAACTTGTTGAAATTCCCTGGTGATCCAGCGGGAGTCCTGGGAGCGATGTCCTGATCTCGGACCATCAGCTGCCAGTAATCAAAATGGCACCAATGGCCCTTTGCCCTTACTATGTGACAGGGGCTATTGGTGCCATTGGTCGGTCCCTGTCACATGGTAGGAGCAATGGATGGCCCGCGCCGGCTGTCCATTGCTCCTACCATGTGACAGAGGCCGGCCAATGGCACTGATAGCCTGTCACATGGTAAGGGAAAATGGCCATCGGTGACATTTTGATTACTGGCAGCCAACAGCCCGAGAGTGAGAGGTCACTCCCGGGACCCCCGCTGGACCACAAGGGAATTTCAGCAAGTTTTGGGGGGGCGGGAGGATGGGGGCTTGCAATTAAGTAAATTTGAAGGATTGGGGTGGGTTTCGGGTATCGTCATCCCGAACCGCAGGAAAATGGAATTTCCTTCGGCGGGCCGATAGTGAAGGCCGAACCAAAAGGTTCAGCCAAAAATTGAATCTGATTGGTGAATGAAAGAGGAGGCGGGCTTAACCTTGTCCTCATTCACCAATCATGGAAAAAAATAAGACATCCCCTGAAAATATGCTCTAACCATTTTTTCAAAGCTAAAAAAGAATATAAGACCTGTCTTATTTTCGGAGCAACACGGTACTGAACAGTACACCAAGCTTTCTGAGGTCAACGCAGAAGGGTCATAGATAAATGTTGAAGAGCATATCAGACAAAGATGAGTCTTGAGGTACACTGGTGGACAGGTTATGTGAATCAGACATAGCATCACCCATCAAAACCCAGAAAGAGCAAGAAGAAAGGTATGATTAGAACCAAGAGAGTACAGATGAAATAATACCCAAAGAAACCAAAGGTCTCAACAGGATAGCGTGATCCACTGTGTCAAATGCCGTGGACCCATCCAAGTGGACCAGCAGAAAATTAACATTAGAGTCAAATCATCTCCTGATAATATTGAAAGACGTTAACCGAAGAGTCTCAGTGTTAAGATAGGCCTGAAACCTGAACTGGATTGTGTCTAAGAGGTTATGCTGCTCAATATAATCTTAAAGCTAGTTCAGGACTATTTTTTCCATAATCTTTGCCAAATGTGGTAATTTGGAAATTGGATGATAATTGGACAACTCAGCTGATTTAAAAATGGGTTCTTCAAAATAGGATGGATTACAGCTGATTTTAAAGTGAGAGGAACAAAACCTTCATTGAAGGAAGCATTAACCAGGGTAGCTGAATGCCCACTAATCTTAGTGCACAGAACTTTAATTAGCGCTGTCATACAGGAATCAACAATGCAATAAGAATCCTTATTTTGTTACCAATAGATTCTACCTCAAGTCTAGTAGTAGGAGAGAAGTTATCCCAGCAGTTTTCCAGATTACGAGTAACAGCAATTAGTGATGAATTAGGCTTAGGCAATGATGCAACTTTCAATTTTTTTAGGAAGAACGATGCAACCTGCTCAAAAGACTCATAGATACCTATAAGATAATGTGAGGTAGGGGTAGAGAGTGAATGCACAATTCTAAATAGCTCATGAGGTTGTGAGGCAGCTTTGCTAATCTGGGTTGAGAACCAGTCCCTCTTTGCTTGATTTATAGCCACTATTGTAAAATGTCTGCCTGTTTACCTTGCACAGGCTCATCAAGATTCAAAATAATTTTGTTTCTAAGAGGGTAATTTTCAAAGGAATTTCCTAGAGTACAACAGGGCTTTACTCATGGAAATGGATTTTTATAAAATTCCCTGCTCGTTACATGGGTAAATCTAGGTGCATGTATCCCATAGAGATATAAGTTTACCTGGATTTTACTTGGGGTCAAAGTTGGGAAGAGGTTTGGCCTTATGCACATACGTTTGGATTTTCAAAACTGTGCATGTAAATTTTTTCCAAAACTATTTCTACATATACATTAGTCTAATTGTGTGGGGGTAATTTTGGTGGGATAAATTTCAATGCAAACATACGCATGTAAGTTCATTTTGAAAATAGGTGTAAATTCTACATGCATTCGCTGATTTTCCTATGTGAGCTGATACAAAATTAGCTCTAAATGATTCAGACTGTGCAAAATGGGATACATAAGATATTAAGAACATAAGAACATGCCATACTGGCTATTACTGGGTCAGACCAAGTGTCCATCAAGCCCAGCATACTGTTTCCAATAGTGGCCAATCCAGGCTATAAGTATCTGGCAAGTACTCAAAAACTAAGTCTATCCCATGCTACTGATGTTAGTAATAGCAGTGGCTATTTTCTAAGTCAACTTGATTAATAGTAGGTAATGGACTTCTCCTCCAAGAACTTATCCAAACCTTTTTTAAACCTGGCTACACTAACAACAAATTCCAGAGTTTAATTTTGCATTGAGTGAAAAAGAACTTTCTCAGATTAGTTTTAAATGTGCTACATGCAACTTCATAGAGTGCCCCTAGTCCTGCTGTTATCCAAAAGAATAAATAACCGGTTCACATTTACTTGTTCTAGGCCTCTCATGATTTTAAACACCTCTATCATATTCCCTCTCAGCCATCTCTTCTCCAAGCTGAACAGTCCTAACCTCTATAGTCTTTTCTCATAGGGGAGCTGTTCCAACCCCTTTATCATTTTGGTTGCCCTTCTCTGCGCCTTCTTCATCGCAACTATATCTTTTTTGAGATGCAGTGGCCAGAATTGTACACAGTATTCAAGGTGTGGTCTCACTATGGAGCGATACAGAGGCATTATGACATTTTCTGTTTTATTCACCATTCCCTTGCTAATAAGTCCTAACATTATGTTTGCATTTTTGACTGCCATGGCAAACTGAGTCAACAATTTCAATGTATTATCCACCATGACGCCTAGATCTCTTTCCTGAGTGATAGCTCCTAATATGGAACCTAACATCGTGTAACTATAGCATGGGTTACTTTTCCCTATATGCATCACCTTGCACGTATCCACATTAAATTTAATCTGTCATTTGGATGCCCACTTTTCCAGTCTCACAAGGTCCTCCTGCAATTTATCACAATCTGCTTTGATTTAATTACTCTGAATAATGTTGTATCATCTGCATATTTGATTACCTCACTTGTCGTATTCCTTTCCAGATCATTTATAAATATATTGAAAAGTAAGGATCCCAGTACAGATCCCTGAGGCACTCCACTGCCCACCCCCCTCCACTCAGAAAATTGTCCATTTAATCCTACTCTCTGTTTCCTGTCTTTTCAACAGTTTGTAATCCATGAAAGGACATCACCACCTATCCCATGACTTTTTACTTTTCCTAGAAGCCTCTCATGAGGAACTTTGTCAAATGCCTTCTGAAAATCCAAATACACTACATCTACTGGTTCACCTTTATCTACATGTTTATTAACTCCTTCAAAACAGTGAAGCAGATTTGTGAGGCAAGACTTGCCTTGGGTAAAGCCATGCTGACTTTGTTCCATTAAAACATGCCTTTCTATTTGTTCTATGATTTTGATCTTTAGAACACTTTCCACTATTTTTCCTGGCACTGATGTCAGGCTCACTCTTCTGTAGTTTCCTGGATCGCCCCTGGAGCCCTTTTTAAATATTGAGGTTACATTAGCCACCCTCCAGTCTTCAGGTACAATGGATGATTTTAATTATAGGTTACAAATTTTTACTAATGGATCTGAAATTTAATTTTTTAGTTCCTTCAGAACCCTGAGGTGTATACCATCCCGTCCAGTTGATTTATTACTCTTCAGTTTGTCAATCAAGCCTACCATATCTTCTAGATTTACCATGATTTGGTTCAGTCCATCTGAATCATTACCCATGAAAACCTTCTCCGGCCAGGGTATCTCCCCAACATCCTCTTCAGTAAACACCGAAGCAAAGAAACTGTTTAATCTTTCCACGATGGCCTTATCTTCTCTAAGTGCCCCATTAACCTCTCGATCACATTTTTATGACTAAATGAATACATTAAGATGGTAAGTTTCAAACAACTCACATAGACTAAAGTCTGTGGGTGCTTTTTACCACCATACTTAAGCCCGAATTTTAAAAGTGGATTTAGGTGCATAAACCTGTTATGAAAATGTGTGGGTGTGTGTGTAGTGGGCATCAAAATACACACACAAAGTTACACCTGCTCAGGATTAGGGAGCAATTAAATGCAGGTATTTTTGAAAATTGAAAATATGTACAGAAGTTCTGTCTCCACCCTAACTCCATCCCCAGAATGACTCTATGCAATACAAGTAAAAGAATGTGCAAAATTGGTTTTGCGCATTATTCTATAAATGCACCCCTGGGCAATTTTCAAAGGCTGGGGTTAATGTACATAAGCTCACATAGCAGTAAAGTCTGCATGTACATTGCACACTTAAGAGGTGAATTTTAAAAGCCGGGCGCAGGCCAAAATCAGGAGATGTGCATGCACGTAGGACATGCGCATGTCCAGCTGATATTAAGAGCTACCCACCTGCACACACATCTCCCGGTATGCGAATATCTCACGTGGAACGGAAAAGGGGTATGGTGTGGGTGGGACATGGGCGGGGACGTTCAGTAGCAGGGCCAAGAGATGTGCATGCACCTATGTCCAGTGCCACGTAACTTTACTTCTGCTGTGGAGAAGGTGTAAGCTTTTTAAAAAAGGGGTAGATTTTTAAACGTGCACTGGCATCCATATGTGCGCGATTCCAGGTGTCACTGTGCACGTTATAAAATACGATAGCCATGCGCACATGCATGCCCAATTTTATATCAGTGCGCACATGTGCGGGCCATGGCGACTCGCGCACGCAAGGGGATATTTTATTTTAAAAATGCGCGGTGACGCAAATAGGTCTTTCCGCGGTTCCCTCCAATCCACTACAATAAAGGAACAGACTGGGAGAGAACATACAAAAACCCCTACTTATCCTTCCTCCCTTTTCCTCTCTCCATCCCGAACCCTATTCCCCACCTATCTAATCAAAAATTTTTTGTTTTATAATTTACTTCTGCTCAGGAGCTGTAGTAAGTTGTGCATGCGGGCGGCCTGCCGGCGCATGCTTCACCACATCAGTGCTTTGTGGCGCTGTCCCGGCAGCCCCATGCCTAGGTCCTACCCCACTCAAACCCCTCCCCCTCTTCGAAAACCCGGCACTTCCACGAATACAGGGAGAAACCCACGTGGCCAGGCCATTATGAAAATGCACTCAGTGCACGCCTGGCCTGACCACGTGCATATCTCTGTATTTGTACAGGCACCAGTGTTTTAAAATTTACCTGATAATAAATAGGCATCTATGAGGGGGTTTGAGAGATCTGGGATAAGTTGGGGGAGAGCAGGCTAAAGAACTAGGGTGGTTTTGAGGACATAGTTCTAGACTGGACAAACTGGTGAAACTGGTTATGGTATGGACGTGCGCCTGATATAAAATTCCCCCACTTGCGTGCCTCAGTCCTGACTTTGCATGGCTGTGCGTGCCCACTTGCAAAATTTGGTGAACACATATGCACACCTAGGCTATTTTATAACACACATGCGTATGTGAGCATATTTTAAAAAACTGTGCGCCCACTCGCCCATTTGAAAGTTACCATCATAGACTTTACTGAGTATTTCCAAAGCAATTTTACAAGGTCCATAATCAGAAGCATTTAGCCACATAACTCAGAAGTTATAACATTTTTTCCGTATAAGTCAGGGGCATTCTGGTGGCGTAACTAGGAGGAGCTGAGTTAGCCGGATAAGTTATACGGCTACCTGTGATATTCAGAATTAATCGGATAACACCTGACTGACTTTAGTTGATCCATACACCTGACCTAAAGTTAGACGGAGAAACTTATCCGGCTAACTTTTAAGATAGCTGGATATATTCAGCGGTGTGGCCGTGCCACTGAACATATTGGGGCAGATTTTTAAAAAGTACACGCGCGCGTACTTTTGTTCGCGCACCCGGCGCAAACAAGAGTACGCAGGATTTTAATAGATACGCGTAGCTGCACATATCTTTTAAAATACGGGGTCGGCGCGCGCAAGGCTGCGCAAAATCGGCAGCCTGCATGCGCTGATCCGTGCAACCTGCCTCCGTTCCCTTCGCCTCCCCCCACCTTCCACTCCCTTCCCCTACCTAACCCACTCCCCCAGCCCTATCTAACCCCCCCTACCTTTATTATAAAAGTTACGCCTGCCTGAGGCAGGCGTAACTCATGCGCGCCAGCCGGCTGCCGGCACTGGATTCCCTGGCCCGGGAGCAGCTTCGGAGGCCTCAGCCATGCCCCCGAAAAGCTCCCGGGCCGGAACCACACCCGCAGCCCCGCCCCTGGATGACACACCGCCGCAACACGCCCCCAACACGCCCCCCCCCCCAGGAAAGCCCCGGGACTTACGCGCATCCTGGGGCTTGCGCGTGCCGCCGAACCTATTCAACATGCTAAGAGAAATTAAGGAAGCTAACCAAACTGGTAGTGCATTAATAATGGGAGATTTCAAGTACCCACAATAATATGTTGTAAGCAAGATTTTTTTCTTCTATGTGAAATATTTCATATGAGTTAATTTATATGTGTGACCATCATAACACTCACGGTACACAAGCAAGTTAGCTTATATTTTAACCGCTATGGGTCATGTTTAATCATTGGTCCAAGTCTTTCATTTAATTAACAACTGTACTTTTTTTCTTTTTTTGTGAATTTTTCTAAAAATATGTGGAACGGTACTTCCCTTATTTATTGTGGGTGCTACCGCACTTCAGAGGTTCAGTCCTTGTTGGTAGCACTGCCATGCTTTGTAAATCCAATTCTGTGCTACCGTGCTTCAAAGATCCAATCCGACGTACGTTTCGCAAAGCTGCTTCAGGGACTGCAACAGACATGAATCTCCAGGACTATCCACTGAGAAGTTTAGTTTTTTCGTATCCACACTGTTATTGAGTTTCATTCTAAAAGAAGCAGATTCACATGTTTCATAGCAAACTATTTTTACAGCACATGATTCTGAAATGGGTAGAATTGAGGAACCTCTTGTGGCTCATTTTACAGAATACCATCATGCCTTTTCTGAAATTAAATGGACCATTTTGGAAATAGTGGCGGCACATTGGAGACAGAATTAAATGTCTCTACCAATGTGAACAACGTTGGATTCACCAATTACATACAGTGAACCCTCATGGACTTAATAGGGAGATTGAGTGGATTCACTTCATGTGAATTCCGCTCGTCAGTCAAATCAGACACACAGGTGGAAGTTGATAAATCACATATAATCAGCAGCATTCTCGCGGTAGCCTTGCTCAGACGCCGACAAGAGGAAAAGGCGGCAAGGTTTGGTGAGTCTACGTTTTTTGATTCATAACCAAGGGATGTGTGCTCTTCCTTTTTGGAAAGTGGTTCGTTGTACATTGCGATTAACTGTTAGTATTTTTGTAGATTTCAAGTACCCCAATATTGACTGGGTAAGTGAAACATCAGGACATGCTAGAGAGATAAAGTTCCTAAATGGAATAAATGACAGTTTTATGGAGCAATTGGTTCAGGAACCGATGAGAGAAGGAGCAATTTTTAGATCTAATTCTCAGTGGAGTGCAGGATTTGGTGAGAGAGGTAATGGTGATTGGGCTGCTTGACAATAATGTTTATAATATGATCAAATTTGAATTAATAACTGGAAGGAGGACAATAAGTAAATCCATGGCTGTAGCACTAAACTTTCAAAAGGGAAACTTTGATAAAATGAGAAAAATAGTTCAAAAACTGAAAGATGCAGCTACAAAGGTAAAAGTGTACAAAAGGTGTGGACATTGTAACAAAAAATACCATCCTAGAAGCACAGTCCGTATATTCCTTGCATTAAGAAATGTGGAAGGAAGGTCAAACGATTGCCAACAGGGCTAAAAAGTGAGGAGAAACAGGCTATTTTATCCAAAAGATCTTCATTCAAAAATTGGAAAGCTCCATCAGAAGAAAACAGGATTAAGCATAAGCATTGGCAAGTTAAATGTAAGACATTGATAAGACAGGCTAAGAGAGAATTTGAAAAGAAATTGACCATAGAGGCAAAAATTCACAACAAAACTTTTTAAAATATAACCAAAGCAGAAAGCCTGCGAGGGAGTCGTTTGGACTATTAGATGATCTTCCCTAAGTGCCTCCCTAAAGAGGCACTTAGGGAAGATACGGCCATCATGGAAAGATTAGTTGATTTCTTTACTTTGATGTTTACTGAAGAGGATTTTGGGGAGATACTCATTCCGGAGACAGTTTTCAATGGTGATGATTCAGATGAACTGAACCAAATCACAGTGAACCAGGAAGATGTAGTAGGCCAGATTGCCTCACAAATCTGCTACATGTTTTTGAAGGGGTGATTAAGCATATGGATAAAGGTGAACTGGCAGATGTGGTGTATTCGGATTTTCAGAAGGTGTTTAACAAAGTTTCTCATGAGAGGCTTCTCAAAAAAGTGAAAGTCATGGGACAGGAGGAGATGTCCTTTTGTGGATTGCAAACTAGCGATGTGAATCGGGTACCCAATTGTTCCCGCTTTCGGGATCGTCTGGTTGTGGGAAAATCTCCTTTTCCTGAGGATTCCCAGTTGGGTTTTTTTTAGTGAAAAATCGTTTTTCGGGTTAGTACGCACTAACCCGAAAAATGATGTTTCCAAAAATTTGGGGGGAAAAGTGATCGTTTCTTTTTTTACCAGATATATTAACGAATTTAGAAATATCGAGCGATATTTCAATTCATTAGAAAAAACAATTCACATCCCTATTGCAAACTGGTTAAAAGACAGGATAGAGGATAGGATTAAATGATCATTTTTCACAGTGGAAAAAGGTAAACAGTAGAGATGTGATTCGGCCGAACCTTTTGGTTTGGCCTTCATTATCGGCCCACCGTGGGAAATTTTGTTTTCCCGCAGTTCAGGCCGATTTTAATTTGGCTGCCCCTGAAACGATATCCAAAACCCGCCCTGACCCTTCCAATTTAATTAATTAGAACGGGGTTGTAAAAAAAACCAAAAACAACCCAACCCTTCAAATTTAATTAATTATATCCCCAGCACCCTCCCGACCCCCCAAAAACTTGCCAAAATTGCCTGGTGGTCCAGCAGTGGTCCCGGGAGCAATCTTCCACTCTTGAGCCGTCAGCTGCCAGTAATCAAAATGGCACTGATGACCCTTTGCCCTTACCATGAGACAGGCTATCAGTGTAATTGGCCATCCTCTGTCACATGGTAGAAGCAATGGATGGCCGGCACCATGTTAAAAATGGTGTTAACTTGAAAGCACCAGGAAAAGTGTACAGAAAAGCAGAAAAAACTGCTTTTCTGTACACACTCCAACTTAATATCATAGTAATATTAAGTTGGAGACACCAGAAATAAAAAAAAAATAAAAATCTGCCCGCCGCTCGGTGGGTTCGAAAACGGACGCTCAGTTTTGCCAGCATCCGTTTTCCGAACCGGTGGCTGTCAGCGGGTTCGATAACCAACACTGTTAAAATTAAGTGTCAGTTGTTGGACCCGCTGACAGCCGCCGACTCCTTATTAGCGTATGACCTAATTTGAATACAAAATCGTGCGCCCAGGAGAGATGCCTGGGCGCGCCTCGGGAGAGTGTGCACATGACTCGGAGCGCCGGCTCTCCCACACCTCTTATTGCATCGGCCTGTATGTAAATAGTGGAAATAATTAATTTATTTTATACATTTAAGTAGTAGACAAGAGTCAAGGGATAATTTTCAAAGATATTTATGTGCCTAAATCCCAGTTTTATGCAGGTTCTGAAACTGAACCGGGCTTGGTACACAACCCAATTTGGCATGCACTTTTATGGACCCTGAGGAAAGGAATTCCAGGGGTGGATTCAGCATGCACATGCAAACCTTTTGATTTTTATAAGTAAGTAACTACATAAATGTACATGTGTTAAGTTATGCCATCTGAAAAGAAGGCATAATTTGATATGTATGAATGTGTAAATGTACTCAGCCAGTTACCTAAGTATTTTCAAAGTGAATTTTGGCACATAGAGGTCCATATTCAGCCACTGTGCAGCTTGGCTAGTTAGCTGGGTAAACTTATCTGTCTAACTTAGCCAATGGGGCAGATTTTCAACCTGCATAAAACTGCATAAAACTGATTGGATCCCCTCCAGACCAGGTGCCGGGGAGGATCCTGGCCCCCGTTTTTTGTTTTTTTTTTCAGGTGGGAGGGATGGTTGGGGAAGCATGGGAGGTCTCGTTTCTTTCTCTTTTTTTTTTTTTTTTTGTTTTTTTTTTTTTTAGTTTATTTGTTTTTTTAACAAAATAAATGAATAAACATTAGACAAAATGAAATTCGTGGAAAACCACCCTCCCAAAAAGCAAAACGAAAAACAAAATACATTTTTTTCTTCTTCCCACTCCTGTTAGAGACAGCAGCAAAAAAGCATCTGAAAGGGCAAAACTTTACAAACCAGTCACATTTCCACAGGCCCTGTTGCTGGAGAACTGTCACTGTATGTACTAAACAGACATTGGATTTCTGAAATATATGCATATTATTCAGGAACATGTTAGTTACAGCTAGCTAGTACTATAGTACAGCTTTTTATGATAAAGGAAACATCAAGTAATCCAGTGCTTATTAAAAAATGCTATGCTTCAGATCTGATTACATCTTTGGCTCCTAATACAACACCACACTGAGACCACCCTCCCTGTAAGCCATAGTAGCACACACCTCCCACCCACTACTACTGACCTCTGCAAGTGATAGGTGTTTCACTGGTTGGGGCAACAGATTCCTGCCCTGGCCCCACTTCAGTGTTGGCTGCTGCTCCGGGTGCCTGGCTCAGCCCAGGAAGCCCCTTTTTCCATGGTGTTATGTTCTGTAAAATATCCAACACTAAGAGTTGACTATATATAATGTTGAGAAAAAAGCATACAAATACAGCCAAGTAGTTCTTCTAAACACACCCATCTGAAAAGTTCACTAAATACAATATATTAAAACATGTGCAGACAGACAATAGGCATTTGTGGGCACCACTAGCATTCCCATACATGATAATTTAGGATTGTGCAAAATGAAAAGAAAATTTCAACCTTAAATACAGGTAGGTAATGAAGTAGAAAAGAGAAAGAATAAATGTTACATATGACATGCTTCTACTAAAGCAACTAGCATATGATATTTTAAGTCATCTGAAACAGAGGGGTGATATCATGAAGAAACACAAGCATACTATATTTCAGTACTATTACAATTATATTTTTCTTTGACACTATATTGTATCACATACAAGTATTCACAAAACCTATCTTATCTAGTAAGAGAGGATGAAGTGTTCTGCAGACCTCCTCTAGCCAGTCCTCTTTGTGGAGCCTTGAGAAGTGACCTTAGAATTTAAGATGAACATAAGATTTGCCATACTGGATCAAACCAAAGGCCCATCAAGACCAGTATCCTCTTTTCAAGTCCACTTTAATGGTTTTTATCCAAGAACTAATCCAAACCTTTTTAAACCAAGCTACATTAACAGATTTTACCACAACTTGTGGCAATGAATTCCTGAGTGTAATTATGCATTGAGTAAACAATTACTTACTCATATTTGTCTTAAATGCATTAGTAACTTCATTCATTGAGTGTCTCCTAGTCTTTGTAACATTCTGCTCATTATTATATAGACCTCCTTGAATTATAATTGTTAGATTTGTTTTATTTTGTTATAAGAATAAAATACTTCAGCCCAAATCTTAATTTACTGCCAGCAAATGAAGATTTTACTGTCAGCACTCCTTCTGGACCGAGGTTTACTTAGGTCTTACTTTCTAATATATTATACAGATAGAGAGAGAGAGAGAGAAAGAGAGAGAGAGAAAGATCTTTGCTTAAAAGGCAATTACATACTTCAAAACAATCTTCAGTGAGTGATTTATACTGCAAGTATATTAAGATTAGCCCTCTAGGCTACTTCCCCTTCCTGATTCTTAATGATACTTCTCCTTAACACCTTTTCAGATCAAACCCTAGTAACTAGCTGCCAAATAACCAGTACTATTCTCACTTTTCTTCTTAAGGTCTTCTATTTCCACAGAATTCCTCCTGGAGGGCCCTCCAGGCTGTATTTTTCACCACCAGATTAGGTCAGCAGCCTGTAGGATTATACAGTTTTTTTTCCCTTCGGGTGGATAAGCAAAGCGAAGAGGTTCACATCCTCCTGGGAAAAGTGGATCTTCCTGGACTGAGGCTTGCCCTCTTGAAATGTGTTTTTATTTGGGGGGGGGGGGGGGGAGATAGGTACCATATTTTTTTTCCTCAAACTACCTAATTGAAAATAGAAATGAGAATTAGATAAAAGCAGTTTTAGAAAATACCCCAAAAAATGACAACCATCAAGAAGAAGAAGTCAGTGTGATGAGAAACAGGCAACCACATGTGGCAGCTGTCAAAACTCTACTGCTTCTGCTTCCAGTCTCACTCAGGAAGGGAAAACGTCATAGGTTGGAATAATTCAAAGGGTGAAGCTCAGGAGGGAAAGGGGGAGAAAGTAGGGATGTGAATTGTGTGATCGATCATCTTAACGATCGATTTTGGCTGAGGGGGGGGGGGGTGGAATCTGATCGTCTTAGTTTTTTAGGTTAAAAAATTGTTTTATCTATGTCGACATAGTGAGGGCAAAGGTAGCGCCGGCACCATTTTGCCCTCACTATGTCAACATAGTGAGGGCAAAGGTAGCGCCGGCGCCATTTTGAATATTGGCAATACGGCCCAAGTGCAGAAGGTTGCTCCCGGACCCCCGCTGGACTTTTGGCAAGTCTTGTGGGGGTCAGGAGACCCCCCCAAGCTGGCCAAAAGTCCCTGGGGGTCCAGCGGGGGTCCGGGAGCGATCTCCTGCACTCGTGATGTCGGGTCACAGGAACCAAAATGGCGCCGGCGCTACCTTTGCCCTGTCATATGGTAAGGGCAAAGGGCCACCGGCGCCATTTCTCTTAACGCAGCTGTGGCCTGAGAGTGGGAGATCGCGCAGGGACCCCCCCACTGGACCCCAGGTAATTTAAAACATTTTGGGGGGGTTCGGGAGGGTGGAGGATTTATTTTAAAGGGTCGGGGTGGGTTTTAGGGTTGTTTTGGTGTGCCGGTTTTCCCGCCCTCCCCCTCCCCCGATTTACGATTTTTTGACGATAAATCGGGGGAATTGCTATTGTATCGTGGCTCTAACAATTTTTGACAATTTAAAATATATCTGATGATTGTTTTAAATCATCAAAAAACGATTCACATCCCTAGGAGAAAGTGCAGTTCAGTGTGTGCCCACTATGCTTCACAAAGTAGGGTCCAACAGTCAATCAATAATTTAAAATTCCTCGTCATACGGGTCTAGAGATGGGAAAACTTCTCATGATACAGGTCTGGAGATGGGAAAAATCAGCCCAGGGGATCTGTCCAACTCCCTTGTGCACTTTCCCCTGCTGTTCGTCTGGGGCTTAAAAAATTAAAAACAAAAACAGCCAAGTCTGGAGACAGCCACTGACCCAGAGCAGCACAGCTCCGGATGGAATCTTGCTTTCTGACATGGAGCCAGCGCAGACACAGCTGGTGCAAGTGCAAGGGTATTAGGTACCATAGGCAGATACATCGAATAGCCTTGCACCTCCTCTGTCTCAGCCTTCCCACATACAAAAACTATGCATTTATAATAGCAGATTTTATATGAAAATAGATATTCAAAATAGTCTTCTGAAGTTATAAAAAACAAAAACAAAACATGCCTAACATGTGATGTAGAAGAATACAGAATAGCCTAGCGGTTAGAGCAAAAGGGTGCAAACCAGGGAAGACAGGATTCAAATCCTGTTTTGAGATACCAATAAAACGTTGTGAGCTAAATATAAAAATACACACTCCTTTATGTACTCGCATGGAACCAGTCATACTTACACATATGCCCCGCCCCACCCCACCCCCCTCCCCGCCCCTTTCCCGAGGCCCTGGGAATTACGCACATCCTGGGGATTTACGCGTGTGACCAGGCCTTTGAAAATTGGCCTGGCACATGTAAGACCAGAAATGCACGTAACTCTTTGAAAATCTACCCCAAGTTTTATCAATGGTATTGTCTCCTTAAATTTTCCCCAATGGTTAACAGGATAGGCTGCAATGCCACCTACTGCCTGACAGGTGTTTTGTGTTTTTTGTTATAAATATGTTGTTTTAGATTTGCACCCTATATATACAGTCTGGGTAAGTTTTTTATTTTGTGGTTTGAGTATTAAGAAAGAACATAAGAAATTGCCATGCTGGGTCAGACAAAGGGTCCATCAAACCCAGCATCCTGTTTCCAACAGAGGCCAAACCAGGCCACAAGAATCTGGCAATTATCCAAACACTAAGAAGATTCCATGCTATTGATGCAATTAATAGCAGTGGCTATTCCCTAAGTAAACTTGATTAATAGCAGTTAATGGACTTCTCCAAGAACTTATCCAAACCTTTTTTGAACCCAGCTACACTAACTGCACTAACCACATCCTCTGGCAACAAATTCAAGAGCTTTATTGTGCGTTGAGTGAAAAATAATTTTCTCCGATTAGTCTTAAATGTGCTACTTGCTAACTTCATGGAATGCCCCCTAGTCCTTCCATTATTCAAAAGTGTAAATAACTGATTCACATCTACTCGTTCAAGACCTCTCATGGTCTTAAAGACCTTAATCATATCCCCCCTCAGCCGTCTCTTCTCCAAGCTGAACAGCCCTAACCTCTTCAGCCTTTCCTCATAGGGGAGCTGTTCCATCCCCTTTATCATTTTGGTTGCCCCTCTCTGTACCTTCTCCATCGCAACTATACCTTTTTTGAGATGCGGTGACCAGAATTGTATACAGTATTCCAGGTGCGGTCTCACCATGGAGCGATATAGAGGCATTATGACATTTTCCGTTTTATTAACCATTCCCTTCCTAATAATTCCTAACATTCTGTTTGCTGTTTTGACTGCTGCAGCACACTGAGCTGATGATTTTAAAGTATTATCCACTATGATGCCTAGATATTTTTAATGGGTGGTAGCTCCTAATATGGAACCTAATATTGTGTAACTACAGCAAGGGTTATTTTTCCTTATATGCAACACCTTGCACTTGTCCACATTAAATTTAATCTGCCATTTGAATGCCCAATCTTCCAGTCTTGCAAGGTCCTCCTGTAACATGTCACAATCTGCTTGTGATTTAATTACTCTGAATAATTTTGTATCATCCGCAAATTTGATAACCTCACTCGTTGTATTCCTTTCTGGATCATTTATATATATATTGAAAAGCACAGGTCCAAGTACTGATCCCTGAGGCAATCCACTGTTTACCCTTTTCCACTGAGAAAATTGACCATTTAACCCTACTCTCTGTTTCCTGTCTTTTAATATCATTGGATGTCTGTTTAGTCATGATCATATATGTACCATTGTAATCTACCAATAAATAAATAAGAGCATTCCAGCTAAGATAAGTGCAAAACATACAAACATATACTAAGGGCACAAAAACCCAGGGAATCACTAAATGACAAGGGTTGCATTAATGAAGACTAGGGATATACCAACCTTGTAAAATTTAGTTCAGTTTGTTTGGTAAGTGCCTCATTAATTGAATTAGTTTTGGAACAAATAAAAAATATTGTTCATTCATCCAATTTGGTTTTCATTTGACATAGAAGTCAATGGGGGAAAGCCCCTTTGACTTCAATGTAAAAGAAAAAAGGCACAGCCCAGGCCTGAAGCCAGGACCCTGCCTTGGCAGGTTCCAGTGTTGAAGTTGGGTCCAAGGGCCTCAGTGACTGGAACCCAGCTTCGATCAGGCAGTGTTGGGCCCGGCCTAGGCCAAGGCCTGCTTCTGCTGGAGGTCCACTTTTTTGCTTTTTTTAATTTTACAATATTTTAATGTTATCTTTATCTGAGTTCTATTTTTTGGTTCTTATCATTTGTATGAACCAAAAAAAGTCTTATTTCTCACATTTTTCACTTTTGTGCAAAACAAATGCACATTCTTACCGAAGACAATCAAATTGTCATGAGTATGAGCATATCTGATGATGTCAAGGTTGTCAAGCAGTGAGTAAAGAATAAAAAAAATGCTGGGGTGCAATCAGCAGAAAAAGATGGCAATACCTCTCATCAAATTATTGGTGCAAATTCATTTGGAATATTGTGTCCAGTTCTTGAGGCCACATCTCCATCCTTTTTATCATTTTGGTCACCTTTCTCTGTACCAAAATGATAAGGGGAATGGAACAGTTCCCCTATGAGGAAAGACTAAAGAGGTTAGGACTTTTCAGCTTGGAGAAGAGACGGCTGAGGGGGGATATGATAGAGGTGTTTAAAATCATGAGAGGACTAGAACGGGTAGATGTGAATCGGTTATTTACTCTTTCGGATAATAGAAAGACTAGGGGGCACTCCATGAAGTTAGCATGGGGCACATTTAAAACTAATCGGAGAAAGTTCTTTTTTACTCAACGCACAATTAAACTCTGGAATTTGTTGCCAGAGGATGTGGTTAGTGCAGTTAGTATAGCTGTGTTTAAAAAAGGATGGATAAGTTCTTGGAGGAGAAGTCCATTACCTGCTATTAAGTTGACTTAGAAAATAGCCACTGCCATTAGCAATGGTAACATGGAATAGACTTAGTTTTTGGGTACTTGCCAGGTTCTTATGGCCTGGATTGGCCACTGTTGAAAACAGGATGCTGGGCTTGATGGACCCTTGGTCTGACCCAGTATGGCATGTTCTTATGTTCTTACCTTTTCTAATTCTGCTATATCTTTTTTTGAGATGTAGTGGCCAGATTACACACAGTAGTCTAGGTGCAATTGCACCATAGAGCAATACATTCTATTTGCTTTTTTGACTGTCATTTCACACTGAGCTGAGGATTTCAATGTATTGTCTATGATGATGCCTAGATGCTTTTCATAGGTGGTAAATCCTAATACATGTAACTACACTTTGGATTATTTTTCTCTATGTGTATCACTTTTCACTTTGCCTCATTACATTTCATCTGCCATTTGGATGCCCTAGTCTTGCAAGGTCCTCTTGCAATTTGCCACAATATGCTTGCGTTTAAAAATGTGGAATAATCTTATATTGACTGAATATTTGATCACCTCACTCATTGTTCACTTTTTCAGATCATTTATAAATAAGTTACCGATCCTTGGGTCACTCCACTGTTTATCTTCCTCCATTGAGAAAGCTGACCATTTAGTCCTCCTCTCTGTTTCCTATCTTGTATTTATGACTTCAACTGATTAATTTTTTTAAGTCAGTTTCTAGAAAGATTGTAACTAAATGTTTGTGTAAGCATTACTTGTAAAGATTATTTCAACTCTTTATTAATTGTTTTTCTTAACATCAAATTGTAATTTTGGAATAGCGTTCAGCTTTTGGTTCTGGTGAAAATATATTTATTTATACCCTTTCATAAGGCTGGCTGAGAATGCTTAACAGTGGAAATGTGGGGATTTTGTAAGGCTAAATGGGCCTTGCAGTCTGTATTTATCATCATATTTTTTATTGCTCTGTAGATATATTTCTAAGTCTGCTAATTTTTCCTATCTCTTAATATTGTAAATATATTTTAGTTCGAACACAGTTATTTATTTTATTGAAAAACTCTGTTAAAAACAGGGAAGCCACCAACATAAACAATAATTTTGCACTATTTGGATTCTCTGAACTTTATGGAAAAACATGAATAAACAGCTTTATTCCCAAGAAATACTATTACAATCTCATATGGCCACTAATGCCATCAAAACTATACAGACAAACGACCTTCAAAGATACTTCAGCTTTTTTACACAATAAGCTTCTTGTTCAGTTTCAGTTTTAGGTCTGGATTTAATATTTGCCTTTCCCAACAGAGCAGTAAGTATGAATGACATCACTTCCTGTTTAGTCTAAAGAACTCCAATGATCGCCTACACAACACATGTTATAACTCATTCTCTGTTTTGAAAATTCTATTTTATAATAACCTCAAAAACTGCTTTTGTCTATTTAAAATTAAACATGGCAGGGGAAGTGGACATCAGCCAAATTTGAAAATAAATAGAAAATAAATAGAAAATAAATCTTCAGAAAATAATGTTGTGTTGCAGATAATTGGATAAAATCAATTGTGTGTGTTTTAATACATGAAAATACTACTGTGATCTGAGCAATATGTAACTGATGAGCCAAACTAGTATGTGAAACACTGCAGGACATCCCTTGACAATTGGGCAGGAGGCCACAGATGATATCTTAACCACTAAATGTTTTAATATCCAGTTTCAACCATTGGTTATACAGCACATCAGTGATTTAGGTTTTCATATTTTCATACTTTGTCATTCTTGCTGGGGGGGTGCAAGGATCACCCGGTAACTTACCTGCCTGGTGTGAAGGTGGCAGATCTCACTCATCACTTACATAAGATTTTAGTCACTGATGGGGAAGAACCAGCTGACTTGGTACATGTGAGCACCAGTGATATAGGAAAATGTGAGAGGGAGGTTCTAGGAGCCAAATTTAGGTTCTTAGGTAGAAAACTGAAATCCAGAACCTCCAGGGTAGAATTCTTTGAAATACTCCCTCTTCCACGCACAGGTACCCAACTGCAGGCAGAGCTCCAGAGTCTTAATGCTTAGATAAGACGATGGTGCAAGGAAGAAGGATTCAGTTTTGTATGGAACTAGGAAACCTTTTGGGGAAGGAAGAAGCTTTTCCGAAGGGACGGGCTCCATCTTAACCAGGGTGGAACCAGGCTGCTGGTGTTAACCTTTAAAAGGAAATAGAGCCGTTTTTAAACTAGAACAAAGGAGAAAGCCAACAGTCGCTCAGAAGCACATGGTTCGGAGGGAGAGATGTTTGAAGGATACTAGTGAAGCAGAAGAGTTAGGGCATCCCAACAGAGAGGTCCCAATAAAAGCAAAGGTAGTCCATGTGCCTATAACTATCACCAGAGCAAAAAGATTCCAAATTATCCCTGTCAACTAAAAAGTAGGCAATTAATACAAACAAAAAATACACTTTGAAATGCCTGTATGCTAATGCCGGAAGTCTAAGAAGTAAGATGGGAGAGTTATAGTGTATAGCAGTGAATAATGAGATAGGCTTAATTGGCATCTCAGAGACATGGTGGAAGGAGGATGGGATAGTAGCATATCAGGGTACAAATTATATTGCAATGACAGAGAGGAGCAACGTCCGGGGTGGGGGGGGTGGGGGCTCTTTATGTCCAGGATGGTATAGAATCCAACAGGATAAGGATCCTGCAAGAGACTAAATGCACAATAGAATCTTTATGGGTAGAAATCCCATTTGAGTCAGGGAAGAGTATAGCGATAGGAGTATTCTACCAGTCACCTAGCCAAAATGATGATATGGATGATGAAATGCTAAGAGAAATTAGGAAAGCTAACCAAATTGGTAGTGCAGTAATAATGGGAGATTTCAATCACCCCAATATTGACTAGTGTTTACTGAGGAGGAATTTGGAGAGATACCTGTTCCAGAGACAGAAAATCACTATAGAGATAAAGTTCTTGGATGGAATAAATGACAGCTTTAAGAAGCAATTGGTTCAGGAACTGATGAGAGAGAGAGCTATTTTAGATCTAATTCTCAGTAGAGTGCCGGATTTAGTGAAAGAGGTAAACATGGTGGGGCCGCTTGGCAATAGGAATCATAACATGATCAAATTTGAATTGACTGGCAGGAGGACAAGAAGTAAATCAACAGCTCTAGTATTAAACTTTCAAAAGGGAAACTTTGATAAATTTGGGAAAAATAGTTAGAAAAAATCTGATAGGTATAGCTACAAAGGTTAAGAATGTACAATAGGCATGGACATTGTTAAAAATATTATCTTAGAAGCACAGTCAAGATGTAGTCCACGCACTAAAAAAGGTGAAAGGAAGGCCAAATGATTGCTAGTATAGTTAAAAGATGAGATGAAAGAGGGTATTTTGGCTAAAAGATCTTCGTTCATAAACTGTAAGAAGGGTTCATCAGAAAAAAATAGGAAAAAGCACAAGTACTGGCAAGTTGAATGTAAACCATTAATAAAACAGGCTAAAAGAGAATTTGAAAAGAAGTTGGCTATAGAGGTAAAAACTCATTATATAAACTTTTTCAAAATATCTGAAGCAGGAAGCTTGTGAGGGAGTTGATTGCACTGTTAGATGATCAAGAAGTTAAAGGGGCACTTAGAAATATAAGGCCATAGCGGAAAGACTAAATGAATTATTTGCACTGTGAAGAGGATGTTGGGGAGATACTCATTCTGGAGACGGTTTTCAAGGCTGATGATTCAGATAAACTGACCGAAATCATGGTGAAAGTGGAAGATATAGTAGGCCAGATTGACAAACTGAAGAGTAGAAAATTACCTGGACCAGATGGTATACATCCCAGAGTTCCCAAAGAACTCAACAATGAAATTTCAGACCTATTACAAGTAATTTTAACCTATCATTAAAATCATCGGTTGTAACTGAAGAATCGAAGGTGGCCAATGTAACCCCATTATATATAAAGGGCTCCAGAAGTGATCCAGGAAACTATAGACTGGTGAGCCTGACTTCAGTGCCAGGAAAAACTGTGGAAACTGTTATAAAGAATAAAATCACAGAACATATGGATAGGCATGATTTAATGGGATACAGCCATCATGGTTTTTTACCCAAGGAAACTCTTGACTCACAAATCTGCTACATTTTTTTGAAGGGGTGAATTAGCATATGGATAAAGGAGAACTGGTAGATGTGTGTATTTGGATTTTCAGAAGGTGTTTGACAAAGTCCCTCATGAGAAGTTTTTAAGAAAACTAAAACGTCATGGGATAAGGGGAGATGACCTTTTTTGGACTGAAAACTGGTTAAAAGATAGGAAACAGAGAGTAGGATTAAATGTCTCTTTTCACAGTGGAAAAAGGTAAACAGTAGAATGCCTCAGGGATCTATACCTGGACCAATGCTTTTTAATATATTATAAATGACTAGCGGAATACCCGTGCTTCGCTACGGTGGAGAAGTTGATAGAAACGTGTGAGTTTATTTCACACAAGTTGAAAAGTAATTCTTTTGAGTGAGTGAGTGCTTTGGAGTTTATATATTTAAAATGAACATATTATTATAGAGTGAGGTCAGTGGTAATTAAAAAATGTGGAATGAACATGTGGAATGAATATACTGTGAGTTGCCTGTCATGACGTGATGATTTCTTTGTATACAACGTTTGCTGTGCGATCCTCTGGCTGCAGTATGATGAGGCTATCAGCTGAGCTGACTCTAGAGCAGGCCACGTACAGCTGGCCGTGCGAGAAGCAGTGGTGCCTCAAGTCAACACCAATGACCTTGAGAGTCTGGCCCTGAGATTTGTTAATAGTCATCGTGAAGCACACTCTGACTTGGAACTGCAGGCGTTTAAATTGAAAGGGTACGTCTGATGGTATAAGGGGGATGCAAGGGATGAAAACTGTTTCCCCTCGTCCACAACCTGTGAAAATGATTGCTTCAATGACATTTCTGTGGAGGGACTTGACTTGAAGTCTGGTGAATTGCAGAGTTTTGGTGGCTGTAGATTTCTTAGTAACAAAATTGGTATGCCGACCCTCAAAATGAGATTGTGCTGAGGAATGCCTGGAGGGTTGAGACTGTGCAGGAACTCGACGGGGTAATGTACCGCATCGTTGACTTCGACGACCGAGTCCACAGACTTTTAAGTTTTTGTTTCTGAGGTGAACGCCTGCAGGAGTGTGTCATTGATAGAGTTTGTCGTGTCATTTGTAGAAGTTAAAATTGTCCTCTCTCTAAACCACAATGTGTCCTTCATGTGGATGTTTTGAAGATCTGGATATACTTTTTGTGTAAGACTTTTCAAGTCTGTGACCAGGTGACATAGATTTTCCGGCAGTTTCACTTTGTCATCTTGTTCATGGAGTGTACCATCTCCTATTGCCAAAAGAAGGCATGAAAACTCTCCTGCCTTGACGTTGCCTGTCAGGTGCACCTTCATGTTCACTCTCAAGGACAGGACTTTCACTGTGGGCCACAGGTAAGAGGACTTGAAAGAGACTTTAAGTTCATCGGCACGGGTCCACCGCGGAACAACTGGCAGAGTCTGTCTGAAGTCCCTGGCGAGCAGTACTGTCAACCCTCCCATGAGGCTGTTGTTGTTTCAGATGTCTAGGAGCATCTTATGGAGAGCCTCAACACCGCCTCTGTGGGCCATGGTGCACTCATCCCACACTATGGGGCAGATTTTAAAACCTGTGCATGGGCGCAGATTTGTTCGCGCAACCCAGCGTGAACAAATCTATGTCCGATTTTATAACATGCGCGCGCAGCCGCGTGCATGTTATAAAATCCAGGGTTGGCACGCACAAGGGGGTGCACAATTGTGCAACTTGCGCGTGCCAAGCCACTCAGCCTGCCTCCGTTCCCTCCAAGGCTGCTCCGAAATCGGAGCGACCGTGGAAGGAACTTTCCTTCTGGCCCCCGCACCTTCCCCTCCCTTCCCCTACTTAACCCTCCCCCCAGCCCTACCTAGAACCCCCCTTACCTTTGTTGAAGAAGTTACGTGCGCTGGCCGACGGCCGGCCTGTGATCCCAGGCACAGTGGCAAATGGCCGCTGTGCCTGGAGGCTCAGGCCACGTCCCTCCCCCGGACCACCCTGGACTGCCCACACCCCACCCCTTTTTGCAAGCCCCAGGACACGCCTATGTCCCGCAAGATAGGCTCAGCGCATGTAGGGGCAACTTTTCGGGGGTTACACGCATATCTTACGTGCACAACCCTTTGAAAATCTGCCCCTATGAGTTTGCACTGTCGGAGTACCTGCGCCATATTGCTCTGCTTAGAGATGTTGCACAGAGGTGTTTCGGTGTTGTTGAGATTGAGAGGAAGCTTGAAGGCAGAGTGTGCCGTCTGTCCACCTTCCAGAAGCATCGCTGCGATGCCAGAAGGAGCCACAATGGCAATGTTTGAGTCTCTTTGTACCCTGGAAAGCAACAGCTTGATGAGGAATGTTTTACCAGTACCTCCTGGAGCATCTAGGAAAAAGATTCAGCCACTTTGACAGTGAACGTTGGTCATGACTTCGTGATAAATGTTCTTCTGCTCTGTATTCAGCCTTGGTTCGTTGTCATCGACTATCTTGGCCAGATCGCAGATGTTGTAAGCCAGCTCTCTGAAATAGTCGGGGTTAGCTGCAGTGTGCTCATGTTCGTGTGATGGTGCAGGCAAGTCGTACTTGTGAAGAGGTTGACCTCCTATAGCCGGTACACAATCCTGAAGGAAGGTGAGGCATTTGTTATAGATTATGGATGACCGTTCTTGGACATCGTCTTGGAGAGATTCCCTCTGCAGCTGCCTACGAATATTCTCTGAAAGACTACCTTTATGTTTTTACCATAGTGGTAAGGGGTTTGTCATTTGACAGAACACCAACATAATAGCGAATAGCTGACGAATCCTAGGTGGCGAATGTGAGAGTACAGCTTCCTGGAGAGTATTGTCCCAGTGCGCATCATCTTCTAACAGACCAAGTGCTTGACAGGCAGACTGTTTCTTTCTTATTGTTGAATCATGGTTAACGGATACAGATGTAGTCTTTTTAAATAATTTTGATTCTGCAGATTATACGTCTATATCAGAACCTAGACCCAATTGTAGAGGCGGCGGCTTATTAGCCATTATAAAAACCTCACTGAAACCTACGAGATTACATATTTCTCTTCCTCATGCCTTAGAAATATTATTAATTACAACTACTGCAATAAATATCTGTTTGGTTTATTGCCCCCCCCAGGTTTTTTGCACACTGGTCTTTCTAATTTTTTAGAAGTTATCTCAGCTCTTCCAGTCGATCTATCCAAAACTATATTGATATGTGATTTTAATTTACACATAAATGCTACTAACCTGTCAGTAATTGAGTCAACCTTCTTAGATGCCTTAGCTGGTTTTGGTTGGGAACAATTAATTCAAGTTCCTACCCACCAGAGAAGACACACCTTAGATTTAGTATTCTGCAATCCTTCCTTTGCAATTCCTACTTCCAAACAAATTGAATTTTTACCTATACCCTGGTCAGATCATTTTCTTATCCAGTCTGAGTTAAAAGTACAAATACCCATTCCTAAAGTAACTAATCATTCCCCAATATGGAAAAGGAAATACATATCTTCTGAAACTTTTATTGATACCTTATCTCTTAGACTGCCTTTGCAGATTACCTTTACCTGTACAGACACTATTAAAGTTTGGAATTCCACTATTATGTTGGTTCTAGACTCCTTAGCTCCTCTGAAAAAAGTAATTCCAAAAAAAGTTAAAATTAATGCCCCATGGTACTCTCAATCTTTGCACACCCTTAAAAATGTGGTTAGAATCAAAGAACGTAAATGGAGACGTAATAAAACTGCACAGACAAAAAGTGATTACTATTATATGCTAAGATTCTGTAACAAAGAAATTAATAAAGCCAAAACGACTTTTTTCTCTAAAAAGATCTCCGATGCCAATGGGAATCCTAGTATTCTTTTTAACATTGTAAAATCCTTGACCACAATTAACAATCTAAATGGCCCGTGTTATAGTTCCACTGACTGTAATAAAATAGCTTCTCATTTTAAAAATAAAATTGATATGATTTCGAAAGAATTCCAGCAGTTACCTTACCCTATTTTTAAAGCTCTGTCAGACCAAGTGGTCTGGTCTGAATTTGATCCCGTATCAGAGTCCACAATTTTGAAAATAATTCAAAAACAGAAAACAACACTCACCTTTTAATCCTTGCTCAGGTTCATTATTCAAAGCCATTGTCCCTTCTACTAGTAATTTTTTTATGTGATATGGTCAATCAATCACTTTCTACCGGTACTTTCCCTGACAATTTGAAAACCTCTGCTATTTTACCTATTCAAAAAAATAAATCAAAAGACCCTTTAGATCCTAGCAATCTTAGGCCTATAGCTTTAATTCCTTCCCTTGCTAAATTAATGGAATCAGTGGTCCTACGCCAACTCTCTGATTTTTTATCTGACAATGATCTCTTACACTCAGGTCAGCATGGCTTTAGGAAAGGACATTCTACAGAGACTCTCTTACTATCTTGCTTTGACACAGTATTTCATGGTTTTGATGCATACACTGATTACATTCTTATATCCTTAGACATTTTGGCAGCATTTGACACTCTGGATCATCATATACTCTTATCAGGTTTAACATCCTTAGGTATTCAGTCTACTGTGCTATCTTGGTTTCAATCTTTCCTAACTAATCATCAACAACAAATACAAGTCAAAAATCAATGCTCAGACTTCTATTCACAATCATCTGGAGTACCACAAGACTCATCATTATCCCCTATACTTTTCAATATATATTTACTTCCACTTTGTCAAATTCTCTCAGCGTTAAATGTTTATTTTCAAATCTATGTGGATGATATTCAATTGCTTGTCCCCTATAAAAACTCTTGGTCAGATACACTCTCTTTAATCTCTCTGTATCTATCTACAATAAACTCTTGGCTAAACCACAACCGTTTAAAATTAAACCCATCAAAAATTGTACTCACACATCTTTCATCTATTACCAATTCTTCTATAGGACCTCCCTCTCATCTAAATTTCAAGGGACTTTCTATCCCAATTGGTACTTATACCAATAGTTTAGGAATCACAATCAACTCAGATCTTTCAATGTCTAATCACATCTCTAATATTACAAAAAAATCCTTTTTCAAACTACATTTATTGAAAAGAATTTGCCTGTTTCTTTTTCTTCAGGACTTTCGTACAGTCTTACAATCTTTGATATTTTCAGGTCTGGACTATTGCAATGCACTTTACTTAGGTTTGCCTGATTCTGCTATCTATCCTTTACAATTAATACAGAATTCCGCTGCTCGGATTCTTTCAGGCACCTCTCGTAGAAATCATATCACTCCAGTTCTATTTTCTTTTCATTGGTTACCGGTCAAATACAGAATCCAATATAAAGTATTGACTATTATATATGCTCTTATCAATAATGCAACATCAACATGGCTTTGTACCAATCTCCGAATTTATAAACCTACTAGACAACGTAGATCTACCTCAAAAAATCTATTAGATATACCCACTATCAAGTTGGCCAGACTTGAAATAACTAGAAAAAGGGCTCTTTCAGTGGCAGGCCCTATCTTATGGAATTCACTCCCAGACCCGCTACGTCTTTTACCGTCTACACAACAATTTAAGAAAACACTAAAAACTTATCTATTTCAGAAAGCTTATAGTACATTGATTAATTCTCAAATTTAGATCATCCACAAGTACATCCCTAACTCAGCAATTACTGATATACCTCCCTTACATGAACCATAAGTTTTCTTTGAAGAGCCATATATGTCTTTTTTTCCAGTGTTTGGTC
The DNA here is from genome assembly GCF_901001135.1 of Rhinatrema bivittatum. Taxonomy (NCBI): domain Eukaryota; kingdom Metazoa; phylum Chordata; class Amphibia; order Gymnophiona; family Rhinatrematidae; genus Rhinatrema; species Rhinatrema bivittatum. Next base: position 171,499,570 of record NC_042619.1, on the reverse strand, counting down.
CAATTTTATGTATTTTATGTATTTATTTTATTTTAAATAACAATTTTATTTTATTTTTAGTTTCACTCTTATGTATGTTTATTGTTAACCGTTTTGATTAATTCTCAAATTATAAAAGCGGTATATAAACAATTTTAAATAAATAAATTAAATAAATAAATAGAATGTGGGTTGTAGCACACCAGCGACAGTTTTAAGATATTATTTATTTATTTATGTTTTGAATTTTATATACCGGTGTTCCTGTATGAAATACAGATCACATCGGTTTACATTGAAACAGAACATACATTTCGCCACAAGATATTGAAAGGACGTGGTCCCGCTGACCTCATGAAGCAAGAGTCTGAGATGATAGCACTCCAAATTGTTTGGTTGGACTATGTACACTCTGCCGAGGACTTGGTCCTTTTTCACTCCTGGGTAGCCTGGTATGCGCTGTCCCTGTTTCCTCCTAACAAATTGATTATTTTTCCAAGCATAGTAGGCTGGAGCACAGGAGCTGTTTGGCAAAATCATCCTGTGTACAAAGATTAAAGAACTTCAAGAGGGTTGTTTGGGGAGGATTGTGTACTTTTTCTACAATATTGTCAGCTGTGAAGTAAATCCTCTGGCCGTTCTCCAGATGAACAGTGAGCTGAATGACTGGGGGAAAATGTTCATGAATAGGGAAACAGATTATGCGCCTGGCTGCTTCAGAGCTGCTGATGTAACACCCTGTCTCATACCTTGATACCTCGTCATGTTGTTTCTCCAGGGCAAATACGGCCTGATCACTGCCCTTGTTGATGTATTTACAGATGTACTTGATTGATTTTACAGAATTGCAAAACGCGATGTTAATATGAGCATGGAAGGTTCGGGAGAGTACACGGTTGTAAGGGACCACCCATCTGTTGTCTAGTTCAACTCCGTTGATGGTGATGATGTGGCCACCATCGGAAGAGGTGTGCCATTGGTACTGGCGGTATCCATCATCTCCTGTCTGAGTTTCTTTGAGGAGCAGATGGGGTTCTTCTTACTGCAGGATCCGCTTACCATGCAAGGGGAGTTTCTGTTTTGGAGTCCACACGGTCCATGAAGCATCGCTGACTTAACGATGTGGTGGAGTAGCAGGTTAACTCCAGGGTTAGGAATCTCCTCAGTGATCACCTGATCAATGAGGTCGAGTTTGATCTGATCTCGCAGCCATAGAAGGATGTGGATGTGGGGAAGACCTCGCTTTTGCCACTCTATTGTATACATGTATCAAGTAGTGGAGCCGAAAAGGAGTACTCAACATTTTTTTTTGTGACCCCGACTTGACGCTGGCAGGGTATTGCATTTGATGGCTGGAATGAACCATCGAATGTAGGAAATTGGGAAGTGGTTAGTTTTTCCAAGGACATGATAGGGAATGACGGAGCCAAGTTTCAGCCTTGTAGGTAATCAGAAAGTGGGAGAATTAGTGATGAATGAGTGAGTCAGTGAGTCAGTGAGGGCTTTGGGTTTATATATATATATAGATCTGGAAAGACGTAGCATGAGTGAGGTGATCAAACTTTCAGATGACACAAAATTATTCAGAGTAGTTATATCATAAGTGGATTGTGATAAATTGCAGGAAAACCTTGCATGACTGGAAGATTGCGCATCCATATGACAGATGAAATTTAATGTGGACAAGTGAAAGGTAATGCATATAGGGAAAAATAACCCATGCTATAGCTATTCAATCAGGGGCGGATTTTAAAAGCCCTGCTCGCGTAAATCCGCCCGGATTTATGCGAGCAGGGCCTTGCGCGCCGGCGCGCCTATTTTCCATAGGCCCGCCGGCGCGCGCAAAGCCCCGGGACTCGCGTAAGTCCCGGGGTTTTTCGAGGGGGGCGTGTCGTTGGTGTGTCGGGGGCGGGGCCGATCGGCGCAGCGTTTTGGGGGCGGGATGCAGTGTTTCGGGGGCGGGCCCGGGGGCGTGGTTTCGGGCCGGGGAGGTCCGGGGGCATGGCCACGCCCTCCGGAACCGCCCCCGGATCACGTCTCTGTGCACCAGCAGCCCGCTGGCGCACGTGGATTTACGTCTCCCTCCGGGAGGCGTAAATCCAGGCATAAAGGTAGGGGGGGTTTAGATAGGGCCGGGGGGGTGGGTTAGGTAGAGGAAGGGAGGGGAAGGTGAGGGGAGGGCGAAAGGGAGTTCCCTCCGAGGCCGCTCCGATTTCGGAGCGGCCTTGGAGGGAACGGAGACAGGCTGCGCGGCTCGGCACGTGCCGGCTGCCCAAAATCGGCAGCCTTGCGAGCACCAATCCAGGATTTTAGCAGATACGCGCGGCTATGCGCGTATCTGCTAAAATCCAGCGTACTTTTGTTTGCGCCTGGTGCGCCAACAAAAGTACGCGCTCGCGCTGTTTTATAAAATCTACCCCTGTTAGTTTCCATTTTAGGAGTTACCACCTAGGAAAAAGATCTAGGCATCATATTCATATTACATTGAAATCATTGGCTCAGTGTGCTATGGTGGTCGAAAAAGCAAACAGAATATTAGGAATTATTAAGAAGGGAATGGCAAATAAAATGGAAGATGTCAAATGCCTCTGTATTGCTCAGTGATTAAACTGCATCTTGAATTCTGTGTGCAATTCTGGTTGCCTTATCTCAAAAAATATATAGTTGCACTGGAGAAAGTACAGAGAAGGGCAACCAAAATGATAAAGGGCATGGAACGGCTCTCCTACGAGGAAAAGGTAAAGATATTAGAGCTGTTGAGTTTGGAGAAAAGATGGCTGAGGGGCGATATGATAGAGGTCTATAAAAATTTGAAACAGTTATTTACTCTTTCGGATAATATGAGGACTAGGGGGCACTCCTTGAAGTTAGCAAGTAGCACATTTAAAACTATTCAGAGAAATTATTTTTCACTCAGTGCAGAATTACACTCTGGAATTCATTGTCAGAGGATGTGGTTAAGGCAGCTAATGTAGCAGGGTTTAAAAAAGGTTTGGATAAGATCCTGGAGGAGAAGTCCATAAACTGCTATTAATCAATATAGAATAACCATTGATTTTTGCTGACATTAATTGCATGGGATTTATTTAATGTTTGGGTACTTGCCTGTTACTTGTGACTTGGATTGGCCGCTGTTGTAGACCGGATACTGGGCTTGATGGACCCTTGGTCTGAGTTAAAGGTAGATTTTAAGTAATGGCTGAGTGCATGTGTGCACATGTTTGCCAGCGTGTAGACATGGATTTGCTGATTTTATAACATGCGTGTGTATATATGCCCTTGTACCCCAGACCCTGCCCTAGCCCGCCCCTTTTTTCAAAAACATTTCCAAATACGTGCACCGGGAGATATGCACACAGCTGCGGTCCTCTTAAAATCCGTGCGGCCCGATGGCATCCCAGTCACGCGTGTATCTCTCGGATTTGCTGCACATAGGACTTTTAAAATTTGCCCATTAATATGGCGTATTTTATGTTCTTAAGTTCTCATGTATCATTTATTTGCCATCACACTTTAGAATCAATGTTCTAAAGCTTAGCATGCTTTCTAAGACCATTTAGTGTTCATAATAAATAGCACGCTGTAAATTAAGAGGCTCCTATTCAGCCAGGTCTGGCTACCAAACTTAGGGGTTCATTATCAAAATGCGGTAAGTACCGCATGCGATAGCAAAAGGGGTGTGGTCTATGCTAATGTAGTGTTTATCACAGTTTGTGAAACTTACTGGTGTGAAGAGCTAAGTTAGTGCACATTGTGATACCACTTCATGTTCTGTGATAAGTGCCAAACCTGATGTATGTCCTGCATGCAACCACTGGGGGACCCATTGTTCAATGCTCCCAGACATGAGAGAGAGAGAGACTGGCTGTAATAGCATGTCCCGTAGATAGGTTTTTGTATCCCTAGGCTAGGCCCACCTAGTAACTCGAGGTGGGGATTAGGTAAGAGTGTAGGGGGTTAGGGGCCGCTTTCACATTGTACATGAGACGTACGAACAGAACAGTGGTCTCTTGTGAGGATTAGCTGGCCTTCGGAGTGAGGAAACTCACTCCAAGATGAGATTTGGGCAAGGGTCTCTCAACCTAGCTTGATGGACTCTCTACCTGGGTAACCTCAAGCTAGGTTGAGAGACCCTTGCCCAAATCTCATCTTGGAGTGGGTTTCCTCACTCCGAAGGCCAGCTAATCCTCACAAGAGACCACTGTTCTGTTCGTACGTCTCATGTACAATGTGAAAGCGGCCCCTAACCCCCTACACTCTTACCTAATCCCCACCTCGAGTTACTAGGTGGGCCTATCCTAGGGATACAAATACCTATCTACGGGACATGCTATTATGACCAATTGTCTGACATAGCCTTACAGAATGCATCACAAATGACAAAGGTACATCACCACATGATCCCAGCTGCTATCACACAGCCTAACACATCTGACAGAGGTGTTGTTAAAATTGGCATTATTGCTCTGCGATACCTCTTCACAGGCAGGCTAACCTAGCCCACTCTCCACCCAGGTTTTGAATTTGCATCCACTCTCCACCCCTACTCCTCCCAGTTTTTGCATTTGCATCGCACCATACGATATGGTGTGATCGCATGCGGTAAACACGTTTTCGCATGCGTTAAAGGCCTATCGCATGCGAAAACGGGGCTCTTTCGCATGCGATAAGCCCTTAACGCATGCGAAAACGCCTTACCGCATTTTGATAAATGACCCCCTTAGCCAGATAAATTTAAGAACACCTAAGGCACTCTAGACCAGATACGCAGTACGACTTAGCCTAATAAGTGGATAACTGTATATCTAGTGGTCAGGTAGTGGTCAGAATGGGGCTTTGCTATATATCTGGCTAACGTAGCCGGATACGTAGTGATATTTGTACTCAGATTAAATTAATGAGAAGTTAGATCTGCCATATAGCAGGTTCAGCTTAGCCATATATACTGTTACTTTTCTGGCTAAATAGCAGCAAAACAAATGGGGATATTCAACAGTATAGCTGTGCTGCTAAAAACCCCATAAAATTTAGCCATATAAGTTTTATCTGGCTAAGCTACCTAGCCGTTTTACTTTGTATATCTACCTCCATGTCCCCAATTCTTTACCCAGGTCTCTGTCAGTGAGAACCTCAGAGTCTTTTTCCCAGGAAAAATAATCAAAAGTGGAGACTGCACAGATAGGGTTGTCCTACAGCAGAGTATTGCCTATTGCATGGTGCCCCCCCCCCCCCCCCCCCCGCGCCATGCGTGCGTTAAGAAAGCAGGCGCTGAAAAGTCAGCGCCCGCTTTCTGTGAAAATTATTCCATCAGCCCCAAGGGGGCGGGCTGGATTGAAGTAGTGTGAGCTGAGAAGAAGGAGCAGGGCTGCAGATTTTTATTGTCATTTTGCTACAACAATCCTGCTAAAGCTAGGGCTCATGGGAATTCCATGCTGAGGGTATGCCAATCACCTGCCCCCATTATCTTGTGAGAGGCTTTAGCATGTCCAGAGGAGCCTGGACACAGGGAGGAGAGCAGGCTGCTGCTGCTGCATAGCTCCTTCTCTGTGTCTAATAGCGTGAAATATACAGAGGGAATTGGGGCAAACTTGTTAATGTTTGAATGTTTAAGAGTGAATGAAGTTTTTTTTTAGAGTATTTAATCCTAGGAACTCCAGATAAAGGTGCAGGACAGCCAGATATTTGTAAATACAATTGGGCCACATGTTTTTTTCCCCCCCAGTTTAATTGAGATAGATCTGTTGAAAGAAGATATGATGCGAAAGAAAAGTAATTTTAACATCTCACTTTGATTTAATTGTGCATTCTTTATGAGTTATTTACCATAAACTTTCTGAGCTCATTCAGGTGGTTGTTTTAAGCGCCTGCGTAACCCTGAGTTTAGACAGAGGGATAAGTAAACTGAGAGAGAGTGAGAAAGAAATTGCAGCCAGGTAGCTGGAGGAAATGTTCATTTTATCAGACTGGTTACTTTAAATGATAGAAAATTCCTGAACTGAAGAAAAGTGCTAGATGGGATCCTGTGAACAACTTCAAGGAAAACCTGTCTAGATTGTGAAAATATCTGAGGAAAATTCAGTTTGAGAAACTGACATCAAGGACATTCTATGGTGTGCGGTCAAGGGCCTTCCTGGGATTCAGTGAATCCCCGGCCTTCAACCTTTTTTTTTTTTTTTATTCAGTCACAGAGCAGGAGACAAACAGCAGCCCCTGGCTGCTTGCTTGTTGCATCCTGCCCTCTACAGAAGTACACAAGAGAGGGAAGAGGGGCTGGAGCCGCCAGGCCAATAACAGGGCACACTGTTGGATCAAGCACTGAGCTGTGATGAGGATCCTCCAATGCCAGGGCACTGGAGAAGTATTTCAGCCCCAAGATGCAGAGCAGTATAGCATGGGGCAGAAGGCGGGACTTGCATCGGCGCAAAGCAAAGTCCTGCCTTCTACTTTGTGGGAATAAAAAGCAACTGAGAGTGCATGTGTGGGACAGGAATGGCCGGGACTGCAGCTGGAGCACTGTTTGAGGCTCTGTGCATTTGAGACAGCAGAAGGACACTCAAGAGGATCAGGTAGGATATAAGTGGCTGCGAGTGTGATCTTAAGACAGGTGGGAGGGGGGAGCAAGTAAGATTGCCGGGAATGAGTGTGAGAAGGGAGCTAGATGGGACTGGGCAAGTGGGCAGCAAGACTGCAAGGGCTAGGAGGGGGCTGGGGGTGAGCAAAGCTGCCTGGGACTGGGAGGTCTGGGAGGTGGCTGGGGACCAAGATTGCTGGGGACTGGGAGGTCTGGGAGGGGCCTGGGGACCGAGGAGGACAGGGAGGGGGCTGGAGAGAAAGATTGCTAGGGACTGGGAGGGGGCTGGGTCTGCAGACTGGAGAGGTATGGGAGTGTGGTGCACCTATGGGATGAGTTTAATGGAAAATGACTGGTATGGTACAAAGGGCATCAGCCAGCAGGAAGATGTGTGTCATATGGGCAGCCATTATAGGTGGTGGGAAACAGGAAAAGAAATTTACCTTGTGACTACTCTATGTATTATAATTATTCTTTGTAAAGCTTTAGCTTAACTTTACCAGTATGATGTACGCTGATCCTTTATTTAATTTAGATTTGACTCTGGAGTTGTTTAAAATAGCGACACTGATGTCCCTGAAGAATGAGATGTGGTTCTACCATAGCCTCGGTGTCTGCCCTGAACCCATGGAACCATGACTGGACTAAATAATTCCACCTGAGTGGATATTGCTAGACCGTATCACATATCTCTGCTTAACTTCGAGCCGTTTCCATTGGGAAAGAAACTGTAGAACTAGGGGTCACGAAATGAAACTCCAGCAGGGATGACTCAGAACCAACATCAGGAAATATTTCTTCACAGAGAGGGCGGTGGATGCCTGGAATGCCTTCCTGGAAGAGGTAGTGAGGATGAGAAAGTAAAATGAGTTCAAAAGGGCATGGGATAAAAAAACACTGCTGATTCCTAGAGGTTGGAAATGAAGAAAAGGATGGATGGTGGTTACCTGCATGGAGCAGCAGTTACTGCCCTTATCGGAACCAAACGATACAGATGCAGACATGACAATTGCACACTAACAATTCACCTGGCTCCCACACTGCTTGATAGGGAGAGGGGAGAGAGGGACTCGACTGCTGGGGACTGGGAAGGGAAAGGAGGGTGAGGACTGCTAGGGACTGAGAGAGTTGGGAAGGGATGAGCTACAGCTGCTCTTGCTTCTATTTCTCTTGAGAGGGAAAGTGGAACGAATTTTCATTTTCTGTCATTTTTGGGAAATGTGCGTATCTGAATATTTCAGTTGTGTACAGTACAGGAAAAATGCATTCTTTTTTTTTTTTTTATTTCTTTGGTGTTACACTGCTGGCAAAGTCTGGCTTTTGGGGGTTTTCCGGGTCAGCTTTTGTCTCACTATTTCTATTTCTAATATGTAGTCAGGTGGGTATTTAGTGAGGGTCTGTCTGTGTTTTGCATGTGGGACCAAAGTGAGGTATTTTTCTAGCAGGCAGTTTCTATGTCAGGATCTGTAGCAGTCCAGGTTGTTCCGTTTTCCAATCTGCACCTCCAAGTAAAAGGGTGTATTATGTTCTAGGCTCAGAGCAGTGAGTGTGTGTGTGAGCTTGAGAGTGCGTTAGTCAGCAAGCATGCCCGTGAGTCTAAGAGACTGCATGTGTGGGAGAATGAACATGTTAGAGAGTCTGTGTTTCTTTATACTTTTATGGTATCTCTGTTCTATATTTGGTGAAGGTTTGTGTTTTGCATGACCAAGGTGAGACATTCTACCAGTGTGTGTTTCTGCGTAGGGATTTCTATCAGCCTGGCTTGTTCTGCTTTCCTAATAGGAGGTGTATTGGTGATTTAGAGCCTGGTGTAAAATTGGCAGTGTTGCTTTTTCATAGGCAGGTTCAAGTGCAGACAATTACTGTTTCGATGTGGGAGGTTTTCCATTTTGTAATTGCAGTTCAGTTTACTGGTGGCTTTCTGAGGGCCAAGCCCACACCCAACATGTATTACAATAGGCAAGGTTTTCTGGTTGACTCCACAGCAATGCATGAACATATAATATACATGTTGTTGTTGTGATATTTTTACTTCAGAAAGCAGGACTGTGAATGTTGCTTTTCCTGTAAAAATCTGTTATTAGGAAAGGGCTTAGGATGAGCTAGGGGAAGGGGAGGATCTAAGATGATGTTGGAAAAAAGGGATGAAAGGATGTAGAGTTGTTTTTCTTTTTTTTTTTTACATGGGATTAAATAATTACAATATAATGAAATTAAAGAATGCTAAATATCATTTTGCTGCTTCTTTCATATGCAAAATAATATAATACTAAATATTTCCAGATTTATACAACAAACACCCACACCACCAGAATAATCTCACTGTTTGGCCTTCAGCCTCACTTATTGGGACATTAAATAATCACTCTTTAGGATGAAAGTGTGGGGATCATTGTGGTGGGGACAGGGAAAATTAGGCAATTAGTCAGGGGATGGGAGGGGGCAGAAGGGGGAGAGGGGAAAAGAAGGTGATTATCCCGGAGGGGGGTAGGGAAAGGGATGTTGTGCATTTACTGAATCCCTTGCTTAGAATGTCACCCGCATACCACTGAGGACATTTACCTTGAAGAGAGAACATTAACTGCTATCTGCTAGCTAGGATAGCTACTACTAAGAATAATTAAAACTCTGAGCCAGCCCTAAACATCTGAATAACAGAAACATCAACACAAAGGTGTGAGTGACAAAAGAAAGGGAAGGACAGTGGGATATTCCGTCTTCTATCTCTGAATAAAATATATCTATCCTGGAACTCACTGAACCACAGACGTTAAGCTCAGAAAGAGAATGAAAGGAGAAGAGCGTAATGGTGTATGCAAGAAAACTCAAGAGTGAATAAGACATTGCACATTCCTAGGGGTGTGCATTCGGATTGACCGCATTAGTAAAACGCTACTCATATTTTTTTTTAACTTAAAAAATTGATTCGACATAAACGATCGGATTTCCCACATATCCAACATAGATATGTTGGATATGTGGGAAATCGCGATTGTTGAGCCAAAATAAAAATATAAACCCCCTCACCCTCCTTAATCCCCCCCGCGACTTACCACAACTCCCTGGTGATGGAGCGAGGAGTGAGGACGCCATTTCTGCAATCCTTGGCGAGAAGCATGTGACGTCGGCGGCACGTCGAGTGACGCCGGCGTCACGTGATTCCCGGCGAGTTCGCGCCGGACGGCTCGTTCGGCCCAAAAAGAACTTTTGGCCAGCTTGGGGGGGCCTCCTGACCCCCCCAAGCTGGCCAAAAGTTCTTTTTGGGCCGAACGAGCCGTCCGGCGCGAACTCGCCGGGAATCACGTGACGCCGGCGTCACTCGACAGTGACGTCGGCGCCACGTGATTCCCGGCGAGTTCGCGCCGGACGGCTCGTTCGGCCCAAAAAGAACTTTTGGCCAGCTTGGGGGGGCCTCCTGACCCCCCCAAGCTGTAGTTCAGTTCTCATTCCTGACTATCTTTATGTACTCCCTAATTGCCCTCTTCCGAAGATGCTACATGTGGTATCTTCACCATCTAATTGAACTTGTTCTAGCTTAGTGAGGAAATTAAAACAAATATATTCAAAGGATCCTGCTCTGGCTAACGGAAGGAATGTGCAGGGATGTGCAGAGCAAAATTTTATGTTCATATTTCTTATGTCCGAAAGGGGGTCCCACTTGCGGCCAATATGGACATAAAAAAAATCCAATGAGTTGGGTATATGTACATATGTGCAAAAAAAAAATTTAAACCCCCTCACCCTCCTTAATCCCCCCCCCAGACTTACCACAACTCCCTGGTGATCGAGCGAGGAGTGAGGACGTCATTTCTGCAATCCTTGGCGAGAAGCATGTGACGTCGGCGGCACGTCGAGTGACGCCGGCGTCACGTGATTCCCGGCGAGTTCGCGCCGGACGGCTCGTTCGGCCCAAAAAGAACTTTTGGCCAGCTTGGGGGGGTCAGGAGGCCCCCCCAAGCGGGAGTCCAGCGGCGGTCCGGAACCCCCGCTGAATGACCTCCTGCAGTCGATCTCCTGCCGGCGCCATTTTCCGTATGGAAAACGATTTGCGGCAAGAAATCGCTCCCGGAACCCCGCTGGACTCCCAGGAACTTTTGGCCAGCTTGGGGGGGCCTCCTGACCCCCACAAGACTTGCCAAAAGTCCAGCGGGGGTCTGGAACGACCTCCTGCGTCGAATCGTTTTGGTCTATGGCCGCCGCCATTTTGCGGCGGCCATTTTGCAAAATGGCGCCGGCTGAAGACAACAGGATTCAATTGAGGGGGCCGTTCCAGACCGCCGCCGTTCTGGACCACTGCTGGATCCCCAGGTAATTTAAAGCATTTGGGGGGGGGTTCGGGAGGGTGGGGGATTTAATTTAAAGGGTCAGGGTTGGGTTTTAGTGTGCCGGCTCACGATTTTAACGATTTTCACGATAGTTTACACACCCAAACGGCAACAATACGATTCCCTCCCCCTCCCAGCCGAAATCGATCGTTAAGACGATCGAGGACACGATTCACATCTCTAAATAAGAATCCTAGGAGGAAAAGAAATAGAGAAAAAGGTTCTTTAATGCTATTCAGTATTATAAAACCGCACTTTCTGCTTTGAATGTTATTTTCAAAAGTTCACAAGAATTTGAATTGCTGATTTACATTACTTGCTTGATGAACAAAATGGCTAAGTAAACGGTTTTCTTTAATGTAATGTTGAATTTATCTGAGCATTATACTTTTAAAGACCCTGCCTTCCCTCTCTACCTCTAGGAGACTGGTTGGGTGGATTTCAGTCCCCTTGGTTCCTATTATTGGAAGACCCAACACGAAGGAGAGCAAATTTTACTCTCATAGCCCCTCTTTTATGGATCTAGTGGCTCCTACAGTAACAGCAAAAACACTATTTTCTAATAGCCACCTTAGCCACCGTAGCGAGAAAGTCACTGCACAAAAGTAGCGAGGTACATATAGGTATTTTCAAAAGCCCCCTTACATGGGTAAAGTGCATTTAGATTTGTAAAAACCAGTTTTAAGAATGTAAATCCTTTTGAAAATTGCCCTTCCTATTTCCTTACATCTGCGTGTGTTTGTGTTCTGCGCGGGGAGTCCTTATGTTTGTGAGTGTTTGTATGTATTTGTCCATGTTTGTATGTGCTTGTGCAGGTATGGGGTTCTGAGTGTCTGTGTATCATTGTGTATTTGTATATATTTTTCTGTGCTGGTTTGTCTGAGTGTGAGAAAATGTGGCTGCATCTATGTGTTTAAGAGAGAAGCAGTGTACATGTCTGTTTTTAAAAGAGAAAGGGAGGCTGCATCTGGAAAGGGTTTTTGATGTGTGAATGGCTTTGTGTGTCTGTCTGTGTGTGACAGAGATGAAATCTACCTGTGCATATGTGTATATGTGCTAATGACAGAGAAGGAATTTGGCTGTATATGTGTCTAGGAGTTACAGAGGAAATCCATTTAAGAAACTTTATTGGCATGACAATTTGTAAAGATTTTACTAAAGTAATTTATAAGGTGGTTAAAATAAAGGAGAGAAAAAACATTATATATATAATTATTTATTTATGTATTGCACATAACTGTACTAATAATAGTAATATAAATTTCATGTATAGAGAGGATCTTTATAAGGACAATTTCCAGGTTTTGGTGCTAGTCCATTTTGCCCCTGGTGAAATTACATTTCTGGCCTGGTGACAGGATATTTTGCTGCTGCTTCTCCTGTTTCATCAGGGATTATATGGAGTTTTTCCTGTTCATTCTTTTATGGGAAGTCTTTGATTTTCTCTTTTAATCTTTGAAAATGTGTATTTATAAACTCTTTTGCACAGTTCAGGGAGAAATGCATTTCTGTTTCTATTTCTGTAGTGTGGCACCCCATACAGGGTATGGCTTCTTGTGGTTTCCAGTTCCACTTTTGGCTGCATATTTCTAGTTTTACTTTGTGGTCCCTTTATTTAGTGAAGGTCTATGTCCTGCTTTTCTGATCAAAGTAAGGGTTTTCTGCTAGTGTAGAAGTTCTGTGTAGAGATCTATAATAGAGAATCAGATAAGGGAGAAGGGCCCTGGAGAATAGGATTAGAAGGGACATGGGGGCAGAGGAAGTGGTGGGTGGTGAGACAGACACTGGTCCCAACCCTTTTATTTGTATAACTACAAGATGGAGGGGTATTTGGGAGGGAGGGAAGGAGAGAGGATGCAGGCTCAGCACAGCAGGGCCGTTTGGCCCTGCTGTGCTGAGCCTGCATCCTCTCTCAGGTGGAAGGGAGGAGGGGACCGGTGATAATGCCTGTAGACCCGCAATCTTTTTTTTAAACCCCCCACAGCTTGGCACTTAACCGGCTATATTCTTTTGAGTATAGTCAGTTAAGGAAACAGTTATCTCCAAATATTGGAATTACCCAGATAAATTATTCGGCTAACTCAATCCCACCACAGAATGTCTCAGACACACCCCTTTCTTATTTGGATAAATCTTAGGACCTGCGCCTAGAACCATGCCTGCGGACATTCAGGAAGAATCTGAAAACCTGGCTCTTCACCAAAGCCTTCACTTAAATTCCCTTGCTAACTATAAAGTACCAGACTACCTATAATGCACCATACACATTAATGTTTCACTTGTATATTACGTCATGTTCAATGTATACCCATTCATTAATTGTTCTCAGTAAAAATTCCAATGCCTAATTCATAATATTTCCGTGTTTAATGTATACCATTTTTATTAACTGTGCACTGTTGATTGTTTACTGTTCTATGTACACCATGTATTTGGTATTTCTAATGCTGGTTATCTGTAAACCGAAGTGATATGTACTTGTACATGATCTTCGGTATATAAAAGTCTTTAAATAAATAAATAAATAAATAAATAATGACTTATCCAGCTAACTGGATGAAGATTTTTTGTTTAAAATATCCTCTTTCACCTCACCTTTTAACCATGCCAGTAATCATTTTGCCTTCCTTCTACCTTTCTTACTGTGTGGAATACATCTGGTCTGTGCTTCTAGGATGATATTTTTTAACAATGTCCACGCCTGTTGCACACTTTTTACCTTTGTAGCTGCTCCTTTCAGATTTTTTCTATTTTTCTCATTTTATCAAAGTTTCCCTTCTGAAAGTTTAGCACTAGAGCCATGCCAGCCATTAATTCAAATTTGATCATATTATGATCACTATTGCCATGAGGCTCCACCATTCTTCTAGTGTATTTAGTAGAAGAGCAACCTTGGGTGAACCCAGTTCTGTCAGAGTTAACTAGATCTGGAACAAGGCCATCAATTCAGAGTTGAAGAATCTTGGTGAGAATCTGTATGTCAGTATTAATTAATGAGATGTGTCTACAGGAAGAACTACCAAGTGGAAACTTATCTTTTTTTAGAAATCAATATAATTAAAGCTTCTGTAAACTTCCCTGTTCTTGCTCCTGGCCTCTTAAGATAAATAAAAAGGTCACAGAGATAAGGAGCCAACAATTCTAGAAAGGGTGTGTAAAATTCTGTAAACACCCTTGTGCTCAAAACTATTTTGGGCACTGTTACATGGGTAGCTAGATGGTAAGACTATTGGGGTTTCCACTTTAAAAAATATTATAGAAATAGTTTGTACACCCAGGGTACATTCACTGGGAAATAAATTAAAATAGAAAAACGATCTCAGAGGTTCTTCTATAATGAAATCAAATAATTTTATTCTGTTGGAAAATGGATAATTCTTCAGGTTCTTCACTTCTAGTTACAAGTGTAATTGTTGAGCAGAACAAACATTTCAATAGTATTAATATAATTTATTTCTTTTTTTTTTAATTTAATCTTTATTGAATTTTCATTTAAAGTTATTTAAACAAAAATACAGGAAGTAAGTCCAATGTTATTACATTACAAATAATAATGCATCATACAATTTGACATCTTCATTACATAATCCATAATGAGGGAGCTTTACTATAATCAAATTTAATAAAACAAATAAAGTTAGAAGGAGAGAGTATTTACTTTTCTATTGGACATCATTACTACCTCCTGCTATATTCTTATCTACCAAAAATGTCTCCAATTGTAGGGGGTCAGAAAAACTATATTTATTACCCTGATAGTTCACTAAACATAAACAGGGATATTTTAAAAAGAAACTTGCTCCTATTGCAAGCAGCTTAACTTTCAGGGACAGGAAATGTCTCCTCTTGGCCTGAGTGGCTCGGGAGACGTCAGGGAAAATTAGGATTTTCTGACCACAGAAATTCAGATCTTTATTTTTTAGGAAAACCCTAAACAATTTATCTTTGTCAGCTTCCATTAAGAAAGACACAAATAAAGTTGCCCTCACTTGAATAATATCTATTGATTCCTCGAGGAAGGTCGAGACCCCTATACTAGGGGATTCTGAACTCTCCTCTTCTTCAATTTTTTTTGGGAAATAAAATATTTTTGAAATTGCTGGAATCTCACTCTCTTGATATTGCATTACTTCCCTTAAGTATTTTTTGAACATCTCAAATGGAGACAACAGCCTGGTCTTGGGGAAGTTAATTAAACGCAAATTCTTGTTTCTCATTATGTTTTCTAAATTTTCTAATTCTCTATGTATAACAATACTATCTTTAATATGAGCAGATTCAGTATTTTCAACCAACTTAATTTTAGATGTAATTTTTCCCATATCTTCTTTTAAAATATTTACTTCCTTTATTTGTTGTTCTATCTGTGTTTTGTTTGAACTAACACCAGCTGACATAGACTCATACAATTGCAAGACATTCTTATTAACACTTGACATCAATTTCCATAGATCTTGCAAGGTTATGTTATCAGGGGGGTTAATTGGCCATTGCTCAGGCCTCTTCAGCCCCCCTGTCTCAGAACCTGTAACAGATATAGATAGTTGTTGTTCACTTATCTTTATTCCTCCTGAAGCTGCAGAGCCACTTCCAAGGGACTGACTATCAGCTTCTAGTTGTAAAAAGTCATCTGGAAATGGTGTCTTAGGTTGAGGAGGAGAAGATGGTCCCTCACCAGGACTCAGGGAAGCCGAAAATTGCTCCCCTTTATGGTCCTCAGCTGGTGAATCGATCCGTCTAACCACGTGATCGTCCATAGGGCCCCTCGTTGTTATTGGCGAAATTGGGAAGCTTTTGATTTTTCTTTTCCTCCCCATAAGAATGGGGAATAAATAAACAGCAAACTTCAATCAATATTCACTCCAAAGCACCTTTACCACCAAGTGCCAGATTGTCCAGACTGCTCCAGACTAAGCCGGACCAAGCCGCTCGCCCCTTTGGCGCGAGCGGCTTAGGTGCGCCGTCCGCCGCTTGATTTTTAAAGGCAGGCACTGCTGGATGATGTCCCTTTACCCCGCCTCCTCTCGGGTTCTCAGCTGTTCCTCCGGTGCGATTTTACAAGGGGCAGTCCTCTCACAGTGCTCGGTTCGTTTGGGGGCGTCTCTCTCCACCTCTCACACCGCTCCCCAAGCTTTCCCAGGTCTGCCGCTTGATTTTTAAAGGCAGGCACTGCTGGATGATGTCACTGTACCCCGCCTCCTCTCGGGTTCTCAGCTGTTCCTCCGGTGCGATTTTACAAGGGGCAGTCCTCTCACAGTGCTCGGTTCATTTGGGGGCGTCTCTCTCCACCTCTCACACCGCTCCCCAAGCTTTCCCGGGTCTGCCGCTTGATTTTTAAAGGCAGGCACTGCTGGATGATGTCACTTTACCCCGCCTCCTCTCGGGTTCTCAGCTGTTCCTCCGGTGCGATTTTACAAGGGGCAGTCCTCTCACAGTGCTCGGTTCGTTTGGGGGTGTCTCTCTCCAACTCTCACACCGCTCCCCCTTAATATAATTTATTTCTGATGTAGAAAACAATTTTTTTATATTTGACTCTCACCCTAATTTTTTAATACAGTATTTGAATAGAAACCAGTTCTTATACAAGGATTATTTCTCACCACAATACTATCAGACAAGTATTTTTCTCAGTTAGTTCTTTGTAAATGAGAACAAATGCTGAATTTTTAACTTTAATTCAAGAAATCTCATTCTTTGTGTTTACTTTTTATCACTACAGACTCTTCAAGATATTTTGGAATCCTCCAGGTTTCCCTTCAGGTAAATATGAGTTTTGGTTTTAGCCTGGTTTAACTCTTCAATGACTAAATATGATCTCTTGTCTCTCCGTATGTGTGTTTGCACTAGTACAATTTACCAAAATTGTGTCACAGTTCATTGGTGCACACTTATCTTTAATTTATTTCTGGGTAATAAATTTTGAGAGCACAGCTTGTGAATGCTGGATAGTGAGTGCACTAACCCAGTGGCTTGTGATTGAGGAATAGCTTACAAAGTTTGATAGTGCAGACAGACTGGACCTGGACTACCAATCTTGATCATGAAGTCTCAGGGTACCTACTACGCTAACTCAAACCAGTTCGATAACACAGACAGGCATAAGAACATAAGAACATAAGAAATTGCCATGCTGGGTCAGACCAAGGGTCCATCAAGCCCAGCATCCTGTTTCCAACAGAGGCCAAAACCAGGCCACAAGAACCTGGCAATTACCCAAACACTAAGAAGAACCCATGCTACTGATGCAATTAATAGCAGTGGCTATTCCCTAAGTATAATTGATTAATAGCCATTAATGGACTTCTCCTCCAAGAACTTATCCAAACCTTTTTTGAACCCAGCTACACTAACTACACTAATCACCTCCTCTGGCAACAAATTCCAGAGCTTTATTGTGCGTTGAGTGAAAAAGAATTTTCTCCGATCAGTCTTAAATGTGCTACTTGCTAACTTCATGGAATGCCCCCTAGTCCTTCTATTATTCGAAAGTGTAAATAACCAATTCACATCTACTCATTCAAGACCTCTCATGATCTTAAAGACCTCTATCATATCCCCCTCTTCCTTACACTGCCAATTTTCCGCAGACTACAATGTTGCTAATACACGTCTTGATGTCTAATTGAGACTGGAGTTCTTGCTAGTAGAAATCAAAAGAATATTATAAACAACCCTGTCTAAATAAGATGGCTTTGTGAGAAATTAAGACCTGATTTTAAAAAGCATTTACATGTGTAAAACTGGGTTTTACTCGAGTAAATGAACTTTATTTGAGTAAGCAGGCTTTTGAAAATTGCTACAATATATGCCATTAAATCGTCCATAGGATTTACTCATGAAAGTGTATTTGACAAGTGTAAATGGCTTTTAAAAATTGCTATGATAGTAGTTAGATTTATATGTGTAAATCATTTTGAAAATTCACCTGTTATAGAGTAGGAGAAATATTTAATAACTCTCTCTCTCTCACATTCCACACTTTAATTTGCCAGTAAAGACAGGAACAAGTTATGGGATTTTTATATTCCAAAGATTTTTCCTCTAAGGAAACACAGAAGTAATTTTATCTAGAGGTCCTGTGATCAACACTGCAACACCTTTATCTACAGGTGGAGTGTATATTAAATATTTGAGACTTTCTGAAATATTTTTCTTCTGAGGTGGTATTTCAGTTAAATCAATTCAGAATCAGACCATCAATCATCCACTTTTCTCACATCCAACTATCAATGTTGACAAAATACCACGGGTCAGCTATAGAAAATTCTCCATAATTTTAACTAATTCATTACCTTAAATAGGATTAGAATTACAATAAACAGCACTTTCACACACTGTCATATACAAAACTAGTAGTTCCTAAGGTATTTGGTTATTCTTCTACTTAGTCTAGACCTCTATGACATGAACCTGTGATTTGGTCTCTCCCCTGCAGTCTCTAATTCAGCTCTGTTTTCAGTTTTACATAATGCTCTCTGAAAGTCCTCAGTAGAGATCCTTACTTCTTTGATGTCATTTTAGGAAATAGTACTTATCTGCTTTAGAAATCTTCTTACTCTCCAAGGAACCTCATAAAAATCCCTTGGCTTAGGAAAACAGCTTTCAAAATAATTTTTAGTAAGCTCAAAACATTCTCTTAAGGTAAATTACTTCTTACATTTTTCTGTGTTTTGCCTTAATTTAGTACTGTTACACAGACCTGATCTCTTAACTGCTTTGCATAGATACTGAGATGGTCTAGTGTTGCCATAAGAACATAAGAACATGCCATACTGGGTCATACCAAGGGTCTACCAAGCCCAGCATCCTGTTTCCAACAGTGGCCAATCCAGGCCATAAGAACCTGGCAAGTAACCAAAAACAAAGTCTATCCCATGCTACTGATGCTAGTAAGAGCAGTGGTTATTTTCTAAGTCAACTTAATTAATAGCAGGTAATGGACTTCTCCTCCAAGAACTTATCCAATCCTTTTTTTAAACCCAGCTACACTAACTGCACTAATCACATCCCCTGGCAACAAATTCCAGAGTTTACTTGTGCATTGAGTAAAAAAGAACTTTCATGGAATGCCCCCTAATCCTTCTATTATCTGAAAAAGTATATAACAGATTCACATTACCTATTCTAGACCTCTCATGATTTTAAACACCTCTATCATATCCCCCTCAGCCTTCTTTTCTCCAAGCTGAACAGTCTTTACCTCTTTAATCTTTCCTCATAGGGGGAGCTGTTCTATCCCCTTTATCATTTTGGTCGCCCTTCTCTGTACATTCTCCATCACAACTATATCTTTTTTGAGATGCAGCGACCAGAATTGTACACAGTATTCAAGATGTGGTCTCACCATGGAGCGATACAGAGGCATTATGACATTTTCTGTTTTATTCACCATTCCCTTTCTAATAATTCCCAATATTCTGTTTACTTTTTTGACTGCTGCAGCACACTGAACCGATGATTTCAATATGTTATCCACTATGACGCCTAGATCTCTTTCTTGGATGGTAGCTCTTAATATGGAACCTAACATTGTGTAACTAGAGCATGGCTTATTTTTCCCTATATGCATCACCTTGCACTTATCCACATTAAATTTCATCTGCCATTTGGATGCCCAGTTTTCCAGTTTCACAAGGTCATCCTGCAATTTATCACAATCCGTTTGTGATTTAACTACTCTGAATAATTTTGTATCACTGCAAATTTGATTATCTCACTCGTCGTATTCATTTCCAGATCATTTATAAATATATTGAAAAGCACAGGTCCCAGTACAGATCCCTGAGGCACTCTACTGCCCACTCCCCTCCACTGAGAAAATTGTCTATTTAATCCTACTCTCTGTTTCCTGTCGTTTAGCCTGTTTGTAATTCACGAAAGGACATTGCCACCTATCCCATGACTTTTTATTTTTCCTAGAAGCCTCTCATGAGGAACTTCATCAAATGCCTTCTGAAAATCCAAATATACTACATCTACCTGTTCACCTTTATCTACATGTTTATTAACCCCTTCAAAAAAAGTGAAGCAGATTTGTGAGGCAAGACTTGCCTTGGGGAAAGCCATGCTGACTTTGTTCCATAAAACCGTGTCTTTCTATATGTTCTGCAATTTTGATATTTAGAACACTTTCCACTATTTTTCTTGGCACTGAAGTCAGGCTAACTGGTCTGTAGTTTCCAGGCTTGCCCCTGGAGCCCGTTTTAAATATTGGGGCTACATTAGCCACCCTAAAATCTTGAGGTATAATGGATGATTTTAATGATAGGTTACAAATTTTTACAAATAGATCTGAAATTTCATTTTTTAGTTTTTTAGTCATTTTTTAGTTCCTGGGTAAAAATAGGATAAAGCATAAGGACTGGCAAGTGAAATGAAAGACATTGATAAGACAGGCTAAGAGAGAATTTGATAAGAAGTTGGACGGAGAAGCAAAAACTCACAGTAAAAACTTTAAAAAATATTTCCAAAGCAGAAAGCCTGCGAGGGAGTCACTTGGACCATTAGATGATCGAGGGGTTAAAGGGGTATTTAGATAAGATAAGGCAATTGAAGAAAGATTAAACAATTTCTTTGCTTCGGTGTTTACTGAAGAGGATGTTTGGGAGATATCCATTCCGGAGAAGCTTTTCATGGGTAATGAGTCAGATGGACTGAACCAAATCATGGTGAACCTAGAAGATGTGGTAGGCCTGACTGACAAACTAAAGAGTAGTAAATCACCTGGACCAGATGGGCCACTTTGACATTCAATGTGAGACGTACGAACAGAACAGTGCTCTCTTGTGAACATTTGATGACCTTCGGAGTGAGGAAACTCACCCAAAGATGAGATTTGTGCAATATTCTCTCAACCTAGTTTGATGTAAGTAGAAACAGTGTATGATCTATATACACTGTGGACTTGGAGGTCCTACAAATTGTAATATAAAAAATAATATAAAATAAAAAACAGGACTGGTGCACATATATAACGGGTTTAAATTTTTACTGGGTGACTTGCTGTTGGATTTGTGATCATTCACTGCTATTCATTCTAATTCTCCCATCTTACTTCTTAGACTTATGGCATTAGCATACATACATTTCAAGTTTGTTTATTTGTATTTTCATTCTGCTTTTTAATTGATAGGGATAAATTAGAATTTTTTTAGCTCAGGTGAGTTTTTAGTTACAGGCACTTAGACTACTTTTCTTATTATTGGAACCTCACTGTTGGGATGCCCTAATTCTAATGTATCATTAGTTTCCTTTGAAGATACCTCTCTCCAAACCATGTGCTGCTGAGTGACTGTCGGCTTTCCCCTTTTTTCTAATTTAAAAGCTGCTCTATCTCCTTTTTAAAGGTTAACACCAGCAGTCTGGTTCCACCCTGGTTAAGGTGGAGCCCATCCCTTCGGAAAAGACTCCCCCTTCCCCAAAAGGTTCCCCAGTTCCTTACAAAACTGAATCCCTCTTTTTTGCGCCATTGTCTCATCCACACATTGAGACTCCGGAGCTCTGCCTGGGGAACAGGGAGCATTTCAGAGAATGCTACCCTGGAGGTTCTGGATTTAAGCTTTCTACCTAAGAGCCTAAATTTGGCTTCCAGAACCTCCCTCCCACATTTTCCTAAGTCGTTGCCCACATGTACCGTGACAGCCGGCTCCTCTCCAGCACTGTCTATGTAGTGTTGCCTAGGGATGTGCATTCGTTTTGAACGAATGTACAATCCGCAACGTATAGGTCCCTATTCTGGCGAACCCCTACGAATGCAATGTATCATTAAGAATAAAACCCCCACCCTCCTGACCCCCCCAAGACTTGCCAAAAGTACCTGGTGGTCCAGCGGGGGTCCTGGAGTGATCTTCTGCACTCGGGCATCGGCTGCCGGTATTCAAAATGGCGCCGATAGCCTTTGCCCTTACTATGTCACAGGGGCTACTGGTTCCATTAGTCGGCCCCTGTCACATGGTAAGAGCAATGGATGGCCAGCGCCATCTTGTGCTCCTACCATGTGACAGGGGCCGACCAATGGCACCGTTAGCCCCTGTGTCCGCTGGACCACCAGGGACTTATGGCAAGTCATGGGGGAGGGGTCAGAAGTCTCCCCAAAGACTTGCCAAAAGTCCCTGATAGTCCAGCGGGGGTCCTGGAGCGATCTCTTGCACTCGGGCTGTCGGCTGCCAGTATTCAAAATGGCGCCGATAGCCTTTGCCCTTACTATGTCACAGTTTAGTAAACTTATTGGTACCGGGTTCACCAGGGTGCTTCCCAGTGACTATACTTAGGTGGGAGCCTCTTTTGAAGCTCCCTACCAAAATCACCATCTTTGTGAACCTTTAAAATTGTTGGTTTAGGTTTTTATTTAATTTGAAAACTTTTAAATTGCCCTCAGGCACTCTTAGAGGCAGCTTCTTGCTGACATCAGCAAGGAATCCTGGGCCTACACTCCTATCATGCCAAAACTTTGATTTCAGCCCCAATGCTGTATTGCCCCTTTACCTTGCAGTGGCAGTGTTCCCAGTGCTGCCACTGCACTCTGGCACCAGCCGCACTGTCGCAGCACTGCTTTATATATGAAAAATAATGCCGCAACACTTCTTGCCTTTCTTTAGGCTGCTGGGATTTTCCCATGCTCCTGTGGCCCCAACTGCCATGTCTTCACAACTCCAGGAGCTCCCCAGGCTCCTGTGGCCCCTGCTGTCTGCACTCACAGCTGAGTTTTCTTCGTGGCCCCTGTCGCATCAGGGAAACCCTGGAGTGCACTAACATCACTATCAAGTTGCTAGCTCTTGGTTCCCAAGAAGTGAGCTTTCTCTCTATCACGGCTCACCACAGCTGTAAAAACCTGGCCAACCCAAGACCTGCACAATTTGTGATATTCACTTGCCAAAAGATGTGTTCCTTGTAAAAAAAATCCAGATTTGCTTTTTGGTCCCTCTGATACTGTAAAATTATGATTCTCTTGACAGGCATTGATATTCCCTGAATGTTGAGGGAGACAATGTGCAAATTAGAAGTCACCGATATTACAAAACAGTAACACACAAAATGTAAAAAATCTCATGTTAAAATAAGATGAACCCAGTATTTCCTTGTAAACCACCAAAATGCGTGCCCCAATTTTCACAAGCTTTTGACACCAGCTACAACCAATCAACACTTCTACCTCAAAACAAATCCCAAACCCTCCTAGGAAGAACCCATCTGTAAGGAAAAACCCAAATCAGAGTACTGCTCAGCATATATAACAATAAACTTAATGCCCATCACCTGCCCTCCTCCCACCCAATCCCACAAAATCTGCATAAAATGCCCTGACAACATACCACCAGATCACAGCAAAACAGAAGAAAAAATCTAAAGCAATACTGACCCATAATCCAGCTTCATTGTGGTTATCCCTGGGGAAATAAAAACCGTGCTGCTAATGTCCAGGGCATGCATAAAAGAAAGCAAACTAAAATGATGGTTACCAAAAAAAAAGTCATAGACATCACATTACCACAAAAAAAAACCAAAACAAAAGTAGAAGATAAAAAAAGGTGATGTTGACAATCATTCTACAAGGCCCAACAGTGCATCGGCAACTCATGATTAGCCAGAACTTGAAGAGTACCCCATATTAGAGGTAGTCAAAAGAAAGAGCATCCATAAAATATAGAAAAATTCAAATAGAGAACAGATCCAAGGTGGTTCAGGAGAACAAATGACCAACAAGTTCTTGATGATAAAAAATATAAAGCCTTCAGCTGATCTTCCACGGCAAAGGATGTCCTTTTTATGCACGGACCCAACATTCAGAAAATGTCAGACAAAACTTGAGCAGGAAAGAAACCGGCAAAATAAAAAATAAAAAATTTAAAAAAGCTCTCATAGGTCATGTAGGTGCCTTATTTTTCCACCACAGTGCTCTCTAGCCTAGCTCATAAACTGTCCATGCCTGGATAATAGTTCTGATTGCCTTCTGGCAATCAGAACTATTATCCGGAAAAGTGACCACTGTATCCGCATCAGCAAGGAAATGCTTTACCTCCTCTACTGAGTGAAAGAAAATTGATTTGTTATTGTCTGTTACTTTTAGGAAGACAGGGTAAAGCATAGCATAGGGCAATCCATGGAAATGGAGGGCTTTTACAACTACTTGAAGCAAAGCTCTTTTCCTTTGAAGTGACTGAGAAAAACCTTGAGAAAAGTACATCTTGTGGTTGGCATAGAAGAGATGCTTTTTTCACCCTCCTTTTCCATCACCAGAGCCTTACCACAAACTTGTGAAATTGCAGTATTTCTGTTCTCAGGTGACTACCAGGAGATGGGGGTGTGGCCAAAGTACAATGGGCCCACTCAAGCTTTATTAGGCCTCCCTCAAGGCCTAGCATCTCAGGCAGCCATTTTGAAAAGAAGGCAAAATGGTCTTGGCCTTCTATTGCTTCAGTTAAGCTCACAATTCTCATACTTTTCTGACTATTGTGGTTCTCAAGATCATCCAATTTTTCAGTAGCTTCATGATAAGTGCATTCCAAAACATATGTCTTCTGTCTGACTCTGGTAAAGGACACCACTAGATCTTCCACTCTGTCTACAATCTCAGTTATTTGGATAATATTAATTTTGTTCATTATATTCGATATGTTCCATGTAAACCGCCGCAATGGCGATAGTTATCTCTGTTAAATGTGAACCGGAGTGATATGTATTGTATACAGGAACTTCTGGTATATAAAAACCATAAATAAATAAATAAATAAATAAATAGCATTCTCCTGCACAGATTAGACTAATTGCACCACTTTCTCAACTACCATACTGAGAACAGATTTGATATTAGCAGTCAATTTCTCAGAAAATTTGTCATACATTTTCTGCTGGGTTTTTGTGATTTTCCTTGGTGTTGCTTGGACTGGCTAGGTTTCATCAGATCCTGATTCTTCAGGTTGACTTGTCTTTACCGTCAGTGGCTTTATATTAGAAGGCTGAGACTTACTTGAATGATCAGCCCAAAGCGTTGTGAGAGACCTTGTTGACATATTTTTAGCCTCATAGAGATCAAGAGAGGAAAATATTGAAAATATAGGATAAAAAAGGAGCTGGACCATGATAGCTGTGCCTACCTACATGTGATAAGATTTTAACTCATTGGAATGCTTGCTTAAAAAGAATAGTTTTTAGTAATCTCTTAAAACTCTTTGTGCAAGAAAGGATTCTGAGTAGGGCAGGTAATGAGTTCCAAAAAGTGATACCAGCTAAAGAAAAAGACAGCTTTCTTGCTGAGGCCAAGTGGGCTTGTTTTAAGTGTGGAATATCTAATAATCTGGAATTGGCTTGACCGTAATGATCTAAGGTGCATAGATTTTTAATAAATTGCAATCCAGGGTTGATCAGGGCTCGAGCATTTTGTAAATAATGATGGTAACGATTCCCTATTAGGAAAGGCTAAAGAAGTTAGGACGCTTCAGCTGAGGTCTATAAAATATTGAGTGGAGTAGAACGAGTAAATGTTAATCAGTTGATTACTCTTTCAAAAAGTCAAAGACTAGGGGACACGAAATGAAGTTACTAAGTGATACATTTAAAACTAATAAGAGAAAATATTTTTTTACTCAATGCATAATTAAGCTGTGGAATTTGTTGCCAGAGGATGTGGTGAAAGCTATTAGTCTAGCTGCATTTTAAAAAAGTTTGGTCAAGTCCCTGGAAGAAAAGTCCATAAACCATTATTAAGCTGGAGTTGTAGAAATCCACTGCTTATTCCTGGGATAAGAAATTTAGAATCTATCTTTCCTTTGGGATTCTGTCAGGTACTTGTGACCTAGGCTGGCCACTACTGGAAACAGGAACCTGGGCTTGATGGACCTTTGGTCTGACCCAGTATGACAAGTCTTATATTCTTATGTCTTTATAAAGGACACACCATTCGATAGGGAGCCAATGTAAATTCTAGAAAGCCGGTGTAATGTGTTCTCTCCTGTTTAGACCAAGTAAAATACAAGTAGTGGTATTCTGAGTGATCTGGAACAGTCACAGTTTGGATGCTGGGATTCCAAGGTATAAGGTGTTATAATAGTCAAAGCCAGCAAAGCTTGCAATGCTGTTCTGGCCTTAAATGTTCTGGCCTTAAATGTTTCAGAAGTTTGATTTTATAAAAGGTTGTTCTTGTTACTGTATTGATGTGGGCACACATTGAAAGCATGGAATCAATTGTAATGCCAAGATTTTTTACCTGAGAACCACTGGACTATGAATGTCATCCATGGAAAAAAAAAAAAAAGTGGACTTATTGTGAAGGTACACTTTCTAAAATCAAGATTTCAGTTTTTTTCCAAATTGAATACCATCTTATTGTGAAATAACCATGCTTTTACTGAACTGAAGCATGAGAGACTATTTGCTCAGTTTCTCACCAGGTAGGAAGGACTGGAGAAAAAAAGTGAACATCTTGAATTGGATTGGTTCAGAATTGTTTAAATGGCACTGCACACCTCTGTTCCACCATCTTTAAAGCTTCTGCAGCCAGCAAGCCACAGTAACTTGCAGTGATTTGATATAAAGAATACTCTGTAAGTACTTTTGTAAAATATTGTGTGCCAGAGTAAGATCATTATGAGTTCATAGCATATTTGTTTCTTTTCAGCAATATGAATTCACTTTCTGTTTAAAGTCTCTCTGACACAGCCCTTCTTGGCAAAAGCAGACTGCATTGGAGTTTGCCCAGTTTAACAGCGTTATTACAGAAACTTTCAGCAAGCTTATCTAAAAGTTAAATTCACTATTTTCTTTCTGATAAAAATCACATAAAAGCACTAAAGTCACAAGGTTATTGTTTATATAAAGTTTGAAAATGGAGGTTTTTCTGACATAATTGAGCCTTGCCAGCAAAGCATATAGATACAACACTTATGCTTTGGCTTCTGAAGTCTTTTCCTCCTTTCTGAATAATTTTTTTTCATTTTATATTAGTTTATTGGCATTTCAGACTGATTAAATGCACATTATGGTTTTCATTCTTTTGTTATCATTTGTCTTTATCACTGAATATAAAAGTAATAGATTGTACTTCGTTTATAATGTCTGCCCCGAAAAAGATAACCAAACTTTAAATATCGTCAGACTAGGGCGGGTTGGGATTGACCTGCTCTCAGAGGAAAGAAAATTATCAGGTAAACAGTAATTTCTCCTTCCTCTTCATTCAGTCAGGCCAATCCCCACCAGTGGGATGTACCAAAGCTAATCCTGAAAAGGGTGGGAGGCTTCCAGCAGTCTAGTCAATACTGCCTGCACAAACATGGCATCCTCCCTGGTCTAAACATCCAAGCAGTAATGCTTGGAAAAGGTGTACAAAGAAGACCACATCGCCACTCGGCAAATCTTGGCAGGTGACAACAAAGTTCTGCCCACGATACCACCTGAGCCCTCGTAGAATGCAGTCTAATATGTTTTGGCAAAGGAACCTCAGCAGCCACATAGGCAGCCGTAATGACTTCCTTAACCCAACAGGTTATAGTTACCAGCATTGCCGGTGCTCCCTGTTTATCACCACCATGGAGCACAAACAGGCGATCAGACTTCCGGACAGATTTTGTCACTTCCAAGAACTGCAGCAAATGTGGCTTGACGTCCAAGGAATGCCAGTGACAATACTCATGTCCATCCCTATTCCTGTCCAAGATGGACAGGGAAATGGACTTATTCAAATGAAACTCCGAAACTACTTTTGGTAAAAAAGAAGGATCAGACCAAAGCTATACTGCTCCCGGAGTCATATGCAAAAAAGGCTCATGGCAAGAAAGAGCCTGCAGTTTGGAGAACTGATGTGCCGAACAGATTGGCACCAGAAAAAATGTCTTCAAGGTAAGCAGATGCAAGGAAAGAGCATGCAGCAGCCGAAAGGTTGGACTTGCCAAGAATTCCAGGACCAAATTAAAGTCCCACAGAGGTACAGGAAGCCACAAAGGGGGATGAAGATGCTTAACTCCCTTCAAGAAACAGGCAACATTGGGATAGGAAGAGAAAGGCCCTCCATTGACACTCCCCCTATAACAAGCAAGGGCTATAACTTGAACCTTCAAGGTGTTAAGTGCCAGGCCTTTATGCAAGCCATCCTATAAGAATTCCAAAATTAAAGGAATATCCACTTTGAGAGGTCGAGAATCTCACTCAGAACACCAGGCCTCAAAACTCTCCAAACCCTAACTAGGGTAGAGAAGTAGAAACTTTTCTAGCCCAAAGTAAGGGGGAATCACAACAGATGAATAATCCTGTTTCAACAACCGAGCCCTTTCAATGGCCAAACTGCAAGACAAAATCAACCTGGATCCTCGTGTAGAATGGGTCCCTGCCATAACAGATCCTTCCAAGGAGGTTTCCTGAGGGGACTGCCCATCAGCAGTCTCTGCAGATTGGTACACCACAGCCTCTGGACTCAATCCATAGCCTTCAGTCCCAGTCCCCTCAGACCGAGGAGATGGACCATAGTTGGTAAAATCACTAGGAGGCAAATCCCCACGAGCATCCAGGCAGCGCTGACATAGGATTGCAAATAGCTCTGGCTGTATCGCCCTGATATGACATGCAGCACAAATAGATAAGCGCTTAGATTTCTTTGTTGCCAATGCCATGGTTGGTATGCGCTCAATACAGATGTGTAGCCATGCACGTAAAAAGCATGCCCAAACTAGATGCACAAAATGTACAACCAGAAAGAAGAATGCCCAAACAGGATGCATAGAATGTGCATCCAGAAAAAATGCTCACACAGGCCTAAAAAGAGACGTGGATGTAGATGTATAATGAAATGTGCAAGCGTGTGCCGATGACACACACAAAAAAACTTGTGAACTAGCTGCCACGTCTTACCACGTGCCAAGAAAGAGAAGCCTGAGAGTGTGGCCTAGTCAAAAGGCTGATTAACCCACCATGGCTGAACTGCCTCCACACCTCACAGAACTCCCCAGAGATGTGAGCAGGAGAGCCGAACTCTGAGAGGGAGACCCAGTAGGAAGAATCCTCATTAAAAAGTTCCTCTTTTTTATTTTTAGTAATGAAGTAAAAACTTTGACCTGAACTCAGCCCTCCCTGGCTGAGAGCAGGAATGGGTCCTGGCTACAGGGGAATAAGGCAAAAGCCTTCCCCACTGAGTCTCTCTCAGCTTACAACCACTTATTTATTTATTTATTTTTCTTTTTACGTCAACGCCAACCAAGACTACCGGACTGTAGGCTCTCTACAGAGGGTGGGACAGACTGGTATTACCTCAGGAGGCAAGTGGTGTTATATAATCATCTCATCTTCTAGTTATCTACTCTGTCTTCTTTTTTTTTTTTTTTTAAAGCAATCCCCTGTAGGGAAATGCCTGTCCACCATCTGCTAGAGATGGAGAATACTGGCGGGCTGATGTCGAGATGTGATTATATATCCATGACGTCAGCTTCGACTTTATCTTCATCTGCTGCAGAGGTGTATAACCCACTGGTGGGGATTGGCCTGCCTGAATGTAGAGGAATTCCTAAAGATAATAAATATGGAATTCTTCAAAGATGAGTCAAGCAATTGGGTGGTGCCACTTCTATTCCTCCAGGCCTTGGCATCCTAATAACAGAGAGCAGACTCTGTTCCTGCTTACTTCCTTGCATCGGACTCTAGAGAGAAAATCAGAGATAAAGGATATGTTTGTGGCTTTCATGAAAAATATATTTGACAATGGCCATGCAGAACCAGCTTTTCCACTGAAGGAAAGTGAAGAGTGCAGGTATCTTCCTATTTTTGACATATACTATCCTCAGAAACCTAGTCAAACTAGGATTAAATTTGATTTAAGTGTTCAGTTTCAAGGAGTTTCTATGATTGATGTTTCTTACTGATCTGAACTTAACAAACAGCCTTTTAGGAGTATTGATCTGCTTCAGAAAAAAAAATATTGCTGTAACCACTGACATCCAGCAGATGTTCTACTGTTTTGTGGTCTGAGAAGATAATAGGAATTTCTTAAGATTCCTTTGGAACAATGACAAAATAACATCAGCGATGATATCACTGAGTACAGTAGGAGAGTGTGTGTGTGTCTTTGGCAACAGTCCATCACCAGCCATGGCTACCTATGGACTCAGAAGAACAGCACAAGGAGAAATGGAGTATGGTACAATGCTAGAGAGTTTGTGAAAAGGAACTTTTATGCGGATAATGGATTCAAGTCTATGCTTACAGAGGAATAGGACACTGACCTTCTAAAAAGGACACATTTTGTACAGTCTCAGTCACTAGCCTGAGACTGTACAAAATATCTTTCAGCAGTGCAAAATTAATCACAGCATTCTCTTTGGAAGCCCATGCAAAGGATCTAAAGGACCTAGAGCTAAGAGTTGACACACTACCAATTCAG
This sequence comes from Rhinatrema bivittatum, assembly GCF_901001135.1. Taxonomy (NCBI): domain Eukaryota; kingdom Metazoa; phylum Chordata; class Amphibia; order Gymnophiona; family Rhinatrematidae; genus Rhinatrema; species Rhinatrema bivittatum. The sequence goes on along the minus strand of NC_042619.1, from coordinate 171,469,338 downwards.
TGCAGCCTTAGTCTCAGCAGGGATCTCAAGAGAGTCACATTCACCTTTCAGGTGTCAATCGAGGAAAAATCACATACCAGATGTGGAATCTTCTTGATGGTGAACAGCCTATATGATCCACTTGGAGTTTTAGCCTCAGTCACTATAGAAGGGAAATCTTTGTTCAAGACCTTTCAGCGGAGACACAAGAATGGGACATCCCACTTCCCCTAAGGAAGAAAAGGGAATGGGAGTTATGGAGAGCCTCCCTACAAGCTCTTATTCAGTTCAAGATTATACTTATATAAACTTCTGTTTCTCTCACTACAGCACAATACAGAAAATCTGTCTTTTCAAAAGCCTCGGTGAAAGCCATAACGAAAGTAAGTCCCATGGGGGATTTATTATTGATAAGGCTAAATTATCTCCACAGACTACCCATACCAACCCAAAACTTGAAATTGTTTGGGGCAATGTTAGGACTGGAAATTCCTGAACTGATGCTAAATGAAATAGGCTTGCAATCTGTCGTGGTTAAATTTTACACTGACAGTAAAGTGATTTGGGGTTAAATATACATTGAGAGCCAGAGATTTTATTTCTATATGAGCAACATGCTTGAACACATCAGAAAATCAACCCATCCAGAACAGTGGCATTACATTCCACTGAACTGAACCCTGCTGACCATGCCACAAGATCTATCCCTGTAGCTCACCTAATGCAGACTACATGGTAGACACTCGGGCCCAGAATTTCATCAAAGCTTTAGCGAGACAGCACCAAACTCAAAAGTCTGCTTTGAATTGGTAAATCCTAAACTGATTGCAGAGATCCATTCTCAGCTAACTGCTCTGATTGCCAGTGTTCCAAGTAAAAAGCAACTAGGAACACACCACTTCAACCAGATTTCAAGATGGTCAATCCTCATTCTGATCACTCTAATGGTTTGTATCAGCCATCACCAATGCCAGACCACTTGGTTCCTGGACGTACAGACCAAGAGTTTCCAACCATCCTGACTCCTTCTCCCATTCTTACCCAAACGTTTGTTTGAATCTGGCACCACCTGCAGAACTCATCACACAGATGATGTCCAGCAGAGATGGGAAGATCTGTAAAGTTGATAGACAGACCGCTAGACAAGGGACTATAAAGAACTTTGTTAGATCCATCACTGAAACAGTGCTTCTCTTGGCTCAGGGAGAAGTTTAAGCACTTTGGATTCCTTACATTGACTACAATGTTCTTAATTAGTGTACAACTCCATCTTTGGATGGTTACTATCCACCGATGAGGTCATTAAAGATTTTATTGTCTCTTTCGGACTGGAACCACTCCTGGCTAGCTATTTAATGTCTCTTTCCCCCAAAGTCTGGATTCTTTGCTGATGGGGGCCCAGAGTGACTGGGGTGATACTTTGCAACCTTTCTTTCCCTGGGAGAGGGATATTTTCCCAATGTGTGCTATAAATGCCACAAAAATACATTGGAGTCATGGGTTTTAATGTCAAAAGTAAAAAAAATCTTTACTGACGGGTGATCAGATGAATTTATGGCACAAGTTTACTAGATCTTCAGTACCAAAGTTTTTTTCTCTGTTATCTTTTTTCTGTGCATGGGTCTCAATTACCAAGGCATGGGAAACATCCACCCTCCAGGGCCTGGCTAAGTGGAGTTCACAGATGGACAAGGTAATCCTTTGGTTGGGCAGGACAATCCCTTCCAAAAACTGGTAAAAAGATCAATCCAGTTGCAGCAAAGAGAGCCTACGTTTTCTCTCTTCCTAGGGGTGAAGTATCCAAGTGAGGATCCTCAAAGGTCTCAACAGACACTCACAGTTATGTGATGGCTCAGTTCTTTCAATCCCTCTCATGGATCCCATACTGGGAAAGATCCTCTTTGGAACAGGCAGCTCCCACTGTCCGAGGCAGGAAGGAAGGGGGCAGCCAAAACTCTTCTTCTTGGATCTTACAACCAAAGTCCTTTTTCCGCAATCAAGAAAAACACCAAGTTCCTCCCTGCTGCAGTTCGCCACCGTTCCTCCGTCCTTGTTGAGGGTACGGAGGAGTAGGTGTTCCCTACCAAGGGCTCCCCAGACACAGGGTTCCCCGTGATCCTAGCCCAGGTGATACCCATGATCTTGTAAGGCTCCTCCCAATCAAATCTACAAATTCCAAAAAATAACCCAGAGGGAAGCCCTAGTCAGCCAGTTAGTGGACTGGTAGGAGCCCCCCTCCCAACCTTCCTTTGGATTCTAAGGCAGAGGTTGCCTGGCTCCTCCATGATGGCCTGAAAATACAACAAAAAGCAGCACTCCTCACTGCCTCCTAACTCTTCAAAACCTAAAAGCAGCACTGCCCACAGTCTCTCAGTAGAGAGCTGCTTGTAAAACCTTATACAGAAGGATGGCCATTCCAGCTCCCTCAAAGGGAGGGAGTGCACCGAATGGCACCTCTTCTTATTTTCCAACCTAAACTGCTCCAGCTAAATTAGTTAAACTGGGGCCACTAATGATAATGATCCTAACAGGTCTATTTCAAGTGTATAGTTAAAGAAAATTTAATGGTGGAATCTTAACATTAAAGGCAGGGAGTGTCCTGTCTCCACAGGTATTTTTCTTTGGGTTCACTATTGTCTTGCTTTCACAGTTTTCTGATGCCACAGCAGTCTTTCTGTTTCTGTTGCTAATGCTTTGTTCATGCTTTTATTCTTTAATTTTCATGTTTTCTGTTATGCTGCCAACTAGTGGCCAACCTGAACATTCACAGCTTCTGCTGCATTCATTGCAGCTGGCTCTAAAGAGTTAGCTTCTGTCTTGGAAGCAGAGGATCCTGGATGTTTTTCACTTGTATTTTTCAGTCAGTCAGTTAGAATAAGGGAAGGGGAAGAATTTTCATGGAAGAAGAAAATTCAAGAGGCAAAGTCAGTGAGAAAGAAGGAAGGGGATTTATCAAGACACCAATAAGTGACAGCATCCCAGAGAGGTGATAGGATGAATAGGCGGATGAAGTGGGCCTCACAGGAAGAAAGGGAATATGACTGAGGAGCATTGGCTTGGATTGTGGTGACTTCTGAAGTCGACCATCAAGGAAACTGTGTCAGGTATGCAGATGCACTGCAACCTCCTCAGTACCTAGCCGGCCACTTGAGGAGCGCAGGGTGGCAGCAGAACAGGCTACCAAAATCGACTACTGAAGCAGTTGGAAGAAATATACAGATGTATTGCAACCTCCCCAGTAGCAGTATTTAAAACATAAGAATAGATCCTAATTATTTCTGTGGCTTGCATATATGGAGTTCATATATATTAAATAGTGTCACAATTTAATGAAAAACCAGATGGAAAAACAATTATTTCTGTTGTATAACAAAGAAATTAAGGCAACTGTGGACTATATTTTTTCAAAGACACAGAACGAGAGACAGCGTTTGGAAAATTAAGCCCTAAGTGGACTTCACAAGTAGAGGTCAAGGTAATAATGGTTTGAATGAATTTTTACGGAATGGATGGTCACCTGGATTGAATTAAGATTCCATGTTTTGGGTAGAAGCAGAAGGAATTGAAGATAAACAAGTCATTCCAAAATTCTTGGGCGATTTCCTGAAAATTATAAGCAAACTTGGCTTTTGAGCCTTCAGGGTCCAGACCAGATTTTATAGACAATTACAAACTGCTGCTCGGGAGGTCTGTTTATTCTGAGGAGCAGAGAATGGAATGAATCCCTCGCACACAATACTGCAGGTGTAGCGTGATCAGGCACCATCTCCAACCACCAATGTTTTATGTGCAGCACAGATAATAGGTCTCCTGTGTAAAAATATTTTACTAATTCCTTTTTTGATGCTTTCTTTTGTTGCACTGGTGTTCATGCCAAAATTAGCTTAACCATTTTGATTTTTCTTTCAACAATGTTGACATACCACTAAGTGCACAGAATATATAGACAGCCTTTTGTCTACAGTAGTTTGTACTTTAGATCCATTCTATAGTATGTGGATTAAATGTTACAATAAAGAATAGAATTCCATTGTTACAGACATCTGATCCAGTCATCCTATACTCTTAAAAGAAGGGGCATACTCCCCTCACAAAGGATGGATTGAATAACGAGCACTTATGAACCATGCTTCCCGTTTCTGGTATCACAGCTACTGTATCACTGTGCAGTAAACATAAGTTTTGGCATACTGATAATCAGTGACAGTAAGATCAGGCAGTCAAAAATGCTTATGTAAATACAACGGGCTCAATATTCAAAGATATCCAGTTATGGCTATGCTGCTTGAACATAACCGGATAAATTCTAGTTATCCAGATAAGTTATATCCGGATAACTGTAAACCTGCTATTGAGGAGGTCTAACTTATTTGGTTAACTTAACCAGATAAGACTGAATATAGGCACTTATCTGGTTAAGATAACTGGATAAGAAGTGCCTTCTGATACACCCATTTCCTGCCCATTGACTATCCGGTTATCTACATAGCCAGATAAGTGACTTACCCAGTTAAGTGGTGGCCACTGAACATAGCCAGATATTTAACGGCCACCACTTAGTCTGATAAATCCTATTTAGCCAGATAAGTAGCACTAAATACACTTTCAATATCGGGCCAAGCATGTTTAGTCACTTTTATAAATTAAATAAAGGAGGAATCCATATTGATAAGTTAATTCCTTCAAAAACAAGTTTATCTGGAGGACTTACTGGCTGGACAACTCTCGCAAGAGAGGAAGGTTTGGGGAACCGATTTAATCCTCCTTTTTGCCACCTGGAGTGAAACATCTGATCGGCACGAAACCGAGCCCCCCAGAAGTGACGTCAGCAACCGGGTCGAACACCGGGATAAATCCAGCACAAGCGCGACTTGTAAGTGGAGGACTTACTGGCTGGACAACTCTCGCAAGAGAGGAAGGTTTGGGGAATCGATTTAATCCTCCTTATTGCCACCTGGAGTGAAACATCTGATCGGCATGAAACCGAGCCCCCCGGAAGTGACGTCAGCAACCGGGTCGAACGCCGGGATAAATCCAGCACAAGCGCGGCGCGCAGCCGCCGGTGCGCAGCCAAAGCCGCGCGCCAAAGGGGCGCGCCCCTGGGTAATTTTTTCCTAGCTACCCTACTGAAATTGTATGGGCAGAAAAAGAAAAACGAAGGTCTGGACTTCATCTCCGGCGGTGTCGCAGGCTAAGGGTCCGATGGATTATCACTTGACGAGGCGGGTGAGTCAAAATGCCCGCGAGGCAATACCAGATATTTCCTTTTCATCTGGAGCATCGGCTAGCCCCAACCAGCAGCTGATACCAACACCTCTATTAGTATTATCTAACCCACCACTACCAGGCGCACAACAAATAACTGAACTGTTGAACAATAGTAGTGACTCTAACTTGGTAGTAGGAGTCCAGAGAGAAGATCTGGGGAATGTGGGAGGATCCGACCTACAAAAGATAGTGTCGGACTCCACAGATCCCCAAAATATAACACTGGTAGATGTTTGGAGGGCAATAAATGAGATGCAAAAAGCAATGTTAGATTTTATGGCTCAGAGTAATAAGTCATCCACTGAAATTAAAAAAGTATTAGAAGTTCATGGGAATAAGCTGAAACAAATGGAGGAAGGAAGTAAAGTAGTTAATTTGCAGATAGATACTTTACAATCAGCTAATAATGCTTTTATTAAAGATAGTATAAGTATTCACAGGCAGATGGAAAGCCTCGAGAATGATAATAGAGTGAGAAATATTAGATTCTTGAATTTTCCTATTATGAGACTTCTATCTCCTGTTGAATTATTAAAAAAATATATGGTGGAAAACCTAGCGATAAATTCATTGGATGATAAATCATTCTCTAAGATTTATTATTTAACAACTACTAAGCTAAAAAAACAGGAAGGGGAGGAAGAGATGGACCTTATCCAACAACAGTCTCCAAATTTAACAGCATTCTTGGAGTCTCCCTTGGATGACATCCCGCAGAGATCAACATTAATTGTCACTTTCTGTAGAGAAAGTGACAAAGTATTAGTTATGCAGAAATACTTTAGAAATAAAGAGATTCTGTTCTGTGGGCAAAGAGTCCAACTCTTCCCAGATGTGTCACGAACAACACAGGTTAGGAGGAAGCAATTTTTGAATTTGAAACCTAGAGTGTTAGCTCTAGGAGCAACTTTTTTCCTTAGGTTTCCGTGTAAATGTATTGTAGTGTATCAAAGAAACAAGTTTATTTTTCAGGATCCTCCTCACTTGGAAACCTTCTTGTCAGATAAAGAAAGAGGTAAGTAGAGATAGCTGCAAGAAATAGATAAAATAGCCAGATTATGTAAGATGTATTACATATTTCTTGATAATTATGTTATAGGTTCCTTCCTTAATGTGGACTAAAAAAAAATGTTGGTCAAAATACTTATGTATGGATATGTTGTTTATTTACCTATGACAAAATTTTGTTCTTTGATTTATTGCATTGTAAAAATGTGTTAAATCTTAATAAAGTATAAATAATAAAAAAAAACAAACAAACCGAGTTTATCTAGTAGAGATGTGAATTTACTTATTAATTATATAAAAGTTCATATTTAAAGGAATTTGTACGGCTACATTTGGGACATAGCCAGTCAAATTTGAGGATTAAATATATTCCTTTTCCTCCCATTGACTGGATACATTTTAGCTAGGTAAATCATTACGTGGCTAACACCTATCCAGATAATAAAAATGTAGCATGGGGGCATTGTGGGGGGTGGGGCTTCAATTTAGCTGGGCAGTGCTGAAAATCAGTGCTACTGGGCTAAGTTTAGCCTGGTAAGTCTGGATGTGGTATAGACTAGGTCTAAGGTTATCCAAATATGTGTACCCAAATAACTAAAAAACTAACTGGTTATATGCTGAATATAGCCATTCAAGTGTGAAAAAAGATAGTGGGTAAGCAGGACAGATTCCCCCCTCCCTATCAATAATTCAAAAAAAATGTTGGTGCTTAGCATCCGACCCCCAACCTCAAAAATAATTTAAAAAAAGATGCAACCCATAACGGCACAAGGCATCCCTACTTCCAGATATTAAAATCACAGACCTGGCTCCTGAAACTTCCTACCCCCCACCTCCTCCTCTTCAATTTGGAACCCTTACCCTTTCCTTACCCTCTCACCCCACCTGGAATTTCCCCAGACACTCAAAGCTGAGTTAGGAGGTGGTAGAATCTGACCACGCTCTCAGTCATGTCCAGCAGTGTTAGTAACATTCACTACCACTATTGCTATCAAAGTCTCAAGTGCTGACATTGTTTTAAATTATTTTGTGGGTAGGGGGTTGAAGATCAGGCCTGCTTGCCTAAGTGGTTCTTTTTTGCCCCTAGCTGACTATATTCAGAATATAGCCAGCCAGGTTTAAAGTTGCCTGGGTAAACTTACATGGAAAACATTAGCTGAGTATGTTCATCTGGAGACTTGTGCTACTGAAAATACAACCAAAGTTATCTTTGTAACTTTACCCAGATAGCTGCCCTCGATCATTGGCCTATTGAATAAGGATCTAATAATAGATACCATACTGTGATTAAGATGTTAACAAAGCATTCTGCTTTTACAAAACTTGACAACCTCAGATGTTTCCTGTTTTCAAGAAAAAGTTATAAAGAGGGTAATTTTCTGCAGTCTGCACAGAGCTAGAATCTGTGAGTATGTGCATAAATCCACTTTGAAAATTCCTCAGTTGTGCCAATAGGCAGAAACAGGTGTAACGTTCTATGTGCACATTTACACATATATCTTTTGCAACCCCTTATATACCAGGGGTCACCTGTTATGTTTTGTGGATCCAATGACAGTGTAACAGCCTTATTTGAGAGCAGACCAGAGTCAGACATCAGCAGAGGACACCAGGATCGAGATCCAAGCTCAATCTGGAGCAGAGGCTGACTGCCACCACAGAATCCAAGTCTGGTCAGGGGCAGGTAGCTGGCAAGTGGAAACCAAGTCCACTTGGTTCAGAGACAGGCAGCAGACAAGCAGAATCCAAATCCAGTTCGGGTCAGAGGCAGGCAGTAGACAAGCAGAAACCAAATCCAGTCTGGGTCAGAGACATGCAACAGACAAGGAAAATCCAAAAACCAGTCTGAGTCAGGAGGTAGGTAGCAGACAAGGAGAATCCAAAACCAGTCCAGGTCAGAGGCAGGCAGTAACAAGCAGAAACCAAATCCAGTCTGGGTCACACCAAATACGAGGAATCACAAGAAAAGCATGACCAGCACAAGCAAGCCTGTAGCCAAGGCAAAGCTTGTGCTGGAACGCCAGGTTGAAATAGTCTGAGTTCCCACGCTAACGTGGGGGCTCTCAGGAGGAATGTCGACGTACAGCGGAGGGGGGGGGGGGGAGCCAGGCTGCTGCATGCATCGTGTGGTGTGGTATGGCCATGATGCCGCTGGTGAGGATTTGTGTCAAGTCAGGGGGCAGTTGATGGGAGGCAGGTACAGATCGCAGCAGTAACAGTACCCCCCCTCCCAAGGTCCTCTCCTCTGCCTCTTAGATCCAGGTTTCAGAGGGAAACACAAATGAAATTCACAGATTAATTGGGGGGCTTGGATTTTACTGGCTGGTTCTCAGGAGCTCTCTTTTGGACCATAGTTCTTCCAAGAGATTAAATATTGAAGTGTCCATCCCCTTCGTCTGACATTCAAAATTTCATCTACTTCATATTGTAGGTCCTCCTCCTCTATCATGGGTCATAGTTGTTTAGGTTTTCTAGACGGCCAAGACAAGACTGCTGGTTGGAGGAGGGATATATGAAACACATCATCAATGTGAAGTGTTGGAGGTAACCACAGCTTGTATATGACTTCCCCAATCTGCTTCTCGACTGGGAATGGTCCCACAAAGTGAGGCCCTGAGTGTTTTCCCATAATTTCTTCAAGTTTTGAGTGGCCAGATCTACCGCAGGGCAGGATGAGGATGTAGCAAGGGACAGTCGTATCTGAGAATGACATCCAAAGACTAAATAGAAGGGGAAATGCCCCACTGGCCTGTGTGAGATGATTGTTGTGACATATCTCTGCCCAAGGAAGCAGTGAGGACCAGTTGTCCTGTTGTTGGTTCATGCAATAATGCAGAAAAGTCTTAAGTGACTGATTAGTCCGTTCTGTCAAACCATTCGTCTGTGGGTGGTAAGCTGAATAACAATCGAGTTGTATTCCAAACATTTTGCAAATATTCTTCCAATAATGTGCGATGAATTGAGCCTCTCTATCCAAAACGATATGTTGGGGGAGTCTGTGAATTCGGATAACGTGTTGAAAAATAGACGAGCTAATTCTGGTGCTGTAGGTAACCCAGGGAGAGGTATAAAGTGGGCCATTTGCAAAAATCAGTCAACCACAACCCAGACGGTATTGTTTCCATCAGATAGCGGCAAATCTGTAATAAAATCAGTGGTGATGTGAGTCCATGGTTTGTCAGATATTGGCAAAGGTTATAATAAACCCCAAGGTCGTGTACGGAGACTTTTGTGAGTGACGAACATAGGGCAGGACTCTATGAATTTCTTGGTATCCTCCTTACATTGCAGCCACCAGTAATGATGGTTAAGGAGTTCCCTAGTACATCGAAGCCCCAGGTGACCCACCACATGGGAATCGTGGGCTCAACACAGGTCTCTCTCCCTCAAACTGGGACAGTAAATGTAGCAGGATCATAATCCAGGCAGGATTGATAATATGTCGAGATGGGTCTGGAGTGTTATTGGAGAGGATTCTTCTAAATAATGCATCAGTCGCTGATTCTTCTTGGCTGGGCGAAAGAGCAATTTAAAGTTAAAATGGTTAAAGAATAGGGCCCATCAAGCTTGTCGTGGATTCAGGCATTGTGCATGCAAGAGATATGCTAAATTCTTATGGTCGGTATAGATAATGATGGTATATTTGCCCCCTCCAATAGATGTCGCCATTCCTTGAACGCTAACTTAATGGCCAAAAGTTCTCAATCACAAATGGCATAATTCTTCTCTGCCAAGGAAAACCTTTTAGAAAAATAGGAGCAGGTGCCAAGATTCCCAACCTCCCCTAGTGCAGAGGCATCTACCTCAATAATGAAGGATCTTGTTGAATCTGAACGTTGCAGGCAGGGATCCTTTATAAATTCTTCCTTCAAGCATTTGAAAGCTTGAACAGCATCTGGGGCCCAATTGCGGACATCAATCCCTTTTTTGGTCATAGCCATGAGAGGTGACACTAGAAAACCCAGAGATAAACTATTGATAGTAGTTTGAGAAACCTAGGAATTGTTGTAAGGCTTTAAGGCCTGCTGGTTGAGGCCAGTCCAAAATTGCTTTGAGCGTCTCTGGGTCCATTCGTAGACCAGTCTGAGAAATAATGTATCCCAAAAAGGGTAGTTCCTCCTTATGAAACATACACTTATCTATTTTTGTGAATATTTTATTTTCTCAGAGACGTTGGAGGACTTGTCGTACTTGGAGGAGGTATTGGTCCATAGACTTGGAAAAAATGAGAATGTCATCCAAATAGGCAATAAAGTGTGAGTAAAGGAAATCCCAGAAAATATTATTAACCATGGCCTGGAATACCGCTGGCGCATTGCATAGACCAAAAGGCATTACTAAACATTCGTAATGTCCATCGCGAGTATTAAAAGTTGTTTTCCACTTATTTATTTATTTATTTATTTACTTATTTATTTAGAATTTTTAAATACCGACATTCTTGAAAGAAGATATCAAATCATATCGGTTCTTATGGCCTGGATTGGCCACTGTTGGAAACAGGATGCTGGGCTTGATGGACCCTTGGTCTGACTCAGTATGGCATGCTCTTATGTTCTTCTTATAAAGTTGGCGTATTGGCTCGGCAATCCGGAAAGAGTGGATTCAATGCAGAAGAGGTTACAAGGAAGTGGTTTGACGGGGCGCAGGCAGTTGTGGTGACACTTTGAACTCCAACTAGCCAATTGCATAGTATCCCAATATATCCTAGGTCGGTATAGTCTCAACCACGGCAGGCCTAGAATGATCTGATTTACAGAAGATGTTAAAACATAAAGACAGATTGTCTCTTGATGCAGGACCCCAGTGGTCATGGTAATAGGTCTAGTAATGCACGAAATCCTATCAGCCAGGGATTGTCCGGATACTGATGAAATGGTAAGGGGGACTCTGATAGTATTGGATCAAACTTTCTTCAATGAAATTCCCAGCTGCATCAGTATCTAGGAAGGCCTGCGGGTGAATATAGTTTTTGACAATGGATAGTGTCACGGGAATCAAGATTTGGGGAGAGGAAGTCACGCAACTCAGAGAGGTCTCTCCCACCAATCCTAGGTCCAAGAGTTTCCTGGCTTTTGGGGGCAGGGTTTGGCAAAATGACTGGCTCCAGCACAATAGAGAAATAAATTCTGTTGTTGTCGCCGTTGCTGTTCCTTGGTTGAAATTCTGAATCGATCAATCTCCATAGGTTCTTCTTCTGAGGTAGATACTTCTTGAGGTTTGGAAGAGATGAGCGGGCACTGAAATGAAGGCGCTAAATGCACTGTGTGATGAAAAGTGGCCCTTTCCTGAGATCATTCCTGAAACTGGAGATCCAGGCGAATAGCTAACCTGATTAAGACTTCAAGAGAGTCTGGTGGATCTCGGCTGGCCAATACATCGTTTATGGTCTCTGAGAGACCCTGACAGCAGATGGCAGTAAGGCTCTCCTCTAACAAAGTTCAGTGGCAAGAGTGTGAAATTGAACAGTGTACTCTCCCACTGATCTAGAGCCTTGTTGAATTTGAAGAAGCTCTGAGGCTGCAGAGGCAGATCGCCACGGTTCATCAAAAACCACACACACATGCTCTCACTCTAATATGCTCTACCACAAACACAAGCTCTGACTCTTACTCCTTGGCTCCCATTCTCACATGTATAGATGCACACCAAGTTTCCCATTCTTATATACACACAGATGCACACTCAGGCTCCCATTCTCACCCAGACAGATACATACTCAGGCTCCCAGTCTCACTCACATATACACGCCCAGGATCCCATTCTCACCCATCTCCCGCACCCATCTCCCCAGGCTCCCATTCTAATCTACACACACACAGGTTCCCATTCTAATCCACATACACAAGCTACCATTCTCACCCACAAATTCACAGGCTCCCATTCTCACCCACACACACCCCAGGCTCCCATTCTCATCCATATACACACATTCAAGCTTCCATTCTCACCCATATACACATGGGGCATTTTCAATAGGCATATCCAACTCCTACTTCCACTGTCATGAGGATGGGATCCCGCGACGGCCTTGCTGCTCCGGGCCTCCACTTCGCTGTCATAAGATGGGACGGTCTTGCATCTCTGGGCCTCCTCTTTGTTGTCATGAGGATGGGTTCCCACAATGCCTTGCTGCTCCGGCCTTCTTCTTCACCGTCATGGAGCTGGGATCTCACGACAGCCTTGCAGTTCCGATGTTAGACAGCTGTGGTTGAGTGAGTCTGAGCCCAAAGTGGGTGGGGCATGGCCCACCCAGGCCCACCCATGGCAACACTACTGCTCCAATCAACTCTATTTCTTTGCAATCTGGATCAGCCCTAATTCAGTAGAGTCAGGATTTCTTATCACCTCTGCTCTTCACCAAGCCCCAAAGGGATGCACCCCCTTTTCTCTGTCAATAAAGCAGGTTACACCTCCTGACACATAGCTGACCCAGGGCTCTGGAATATTCCTATGCTGCTTACAGATTGACCTCTTGCCCCACGCAGATCCTGTGTACTTCCAGCAGATGTTCCCATCAAGAGGAGAACTGCATTTTACCTTTAAGTCTGTACAGCATATTTTAAACCATATGCACATTCTGTAAATGCTTACCTGCCCCAACTCCACCCCCCTGAAATGCCTAATACGAGTATGGGGCAAAGAATGCACATAATAAAGTTATATACTGTTATTGTTTGGGATAGTTGTGGGTGGATCCTTGGGCCGGTGGCAGATGACCACGCCCCTGGGGGAAGATCCCGAGAGGGACCACTGGTCAGGCTCAGAGTTTGGAGACAGTCATACACTAGTTCTTTTATTAAACAGTATATTGAACCACCAGAGGTGGCAGTAGTGAGTTGGAAGCGCCCGATTGGGCTGTAGTCCCTCAGATACTAGAACAGCGATCCCAGGATGGCAGAGCTGTAGAGAAACTAAGTATAGTGAGTAGGCAGGGTATGCAGATTTCAGGAATAGAACCTTGATGGTAATACTCTCACAATAGTCTCTTGAAGCAGCCCAGGAGCTGGAATGGATTAGGCCCTCGAGGAGCGAGTACCTGGTTCCAGGGAAAGCTCTGAGAGAAAGATGGTAACTCACTGGTGTTGTAGGCAGCGATGACTTCCTGGCAGAAGTGGTATTCAGAAGCAGGTCCGAGAACATGGGCCCTCGAGGAGCGAGTACCAGTTCCAGACTGCGACCTGAAAGGTAAAGAGAAATGAGGCCCCCAAGGAGCGGGGACCCCTGGTAAGTCCGAGGAGGCAGAGTAGCTAGGAGCGTAAGAAAACCTTTCCTTGCTAACTCGATTAGTTAGTGAATTCAGAGACATTAAATATCCGGTGTGGATGATGTCATCTCAGGGGGACGCCCCTGAGGTTCGCACCACTGCTGGTACTTGAGTCGGGGCTGCGCCGCACGCTCTTAGGCTTCTGGAAACATGGCGGACTGCAGCGTCTTTCCGTCCAGGGACGCCTGAGGAGGGGGCAAGATGACGCCACAGCAGCCAAACATCCAACAAGCAAAGAGGGAGTCGCCACAGAGGTAAGGTGGGCGGGGTAGAGACGTCGAACAGCGACGGTCGCAACATATACTTTTCCTGGCACATACCCCTCCCCTTCTCCGATAAATTTCAGAAGCTGATTTATGCACAGGTTTTTGGGATTCAGTCACAAGGCCTACAGCCTCTCACAGTCAGGAATTCATGACCACTTCTAGGTAGGAATGCACTTACCACTACCATCACACATTAACCTCTTCTTTTGGTATCCCTCATTGTCTAGGTGAACTTACAGCATTGGTCCAGGTGGACCGCTCCAACCTGGATCAGAGAACTACCCCATTGCCCAACACGAAAGGATAACTAACTCAGCTCTTCTCTATGTTCTACCCTATAGGTAATAGAAGATATCCACTCAAAATCTGGCTCATGATTCCGCTGGCTAACCCACAGACCTCTACCGATGCTCGCTATAACAGGGCCCACTGCCAGATAAGGGCAGTCACTCAAATAGCCTTCAGCCTACTCAAAACATTTCCATTGCCTGGGCAGATCTGGGGGATGTTTTCTCTGCAACCCACTAAGGTCTGTGAAATCTTTCTAGTGTGCTGTATGCTTTATAAACTGGCCAAAACCAAAAGCCTGCCTCCTCCAGAGGGACTAAGAGAATATCTAGATGAAAAGGAGGAAGAGGCACATTACCCTGAGTCAGCAAGAATTGCAGGAGATTCATCACTAGATTCAACAGCAGGCTATACAGGAAAGGAATATTCTGATAGAAAAACATTTTAGAAGGTGAAGGTAAATAGTGTAGGCGAATGCAGAAATGTACATAAAGCCAAATGCACCTTTATGTGTGCACTTCAACACACATTTTCTGCAGGCAAAACTTGCTGCCTATGCATCAAGGAGTTTTCTGAACAGAAAATACAAATTTCCAAGGGGTCGTAGTGCTTAGCAACCTCACATGGAAGTCCCATGCAGTCCAGAGTCCCACCACTTATGCATTAAGTTCGGAGAGTCCACTGTTTTTAAGGCTGCACTGGAGTTTTTGTTGAGCCGGAAGAGTCTCTTACATGAGTTTTTCTGTTACGGGTCAAGTTTTTTTTTGTTGAGGGTAGTGACCCGAGAGTTCCCCGGTTGACCTTCATGTATATAGTTAGTTTGCAGTGGGAGTCATTCTGCTTTGACATTACGTAATGCTGGCAGGCTCTGGGCGGCACCCTGGTATTTAAGCAGAGCCTGACAAGTTTGCTCTGTCTCCATTTGCTGGTGCGGAGGCAAAACCCAGGAGTCTGGACTGATCCTTGGTACTACAGGAACGAAAATTAACAGAGGTAAGACCTAATTTTCTTTTAAAAGAAGGGCTCCCTAGGCCAGCTACATGGCCCTAATTACAATTCTCAACAGCTGCCATAGTTTAATACAACAACTCTTTTTACACAGCTACTAGCTCATAGTGTTGTTAACCCCCAAAACATTTTCTTTTCTTCATAGTAATTCATACTTGGTTCCCAACAACAAAAATAAGTGCTCTCAACATTTAAATAAAACCTGCTATCTTTGCTTCTTCAGTAATAGACCTAGCAACTCTAATTAACCCATAACAGTGCTAGAGACTCTTATTCAACAAACTGCTGCACAGAAGTGAAAAGGGAAAGAGATATATTAGGGTTGATTTAGCTTTAGATGTGCCTAGGCACTGTTCTCCTTCTGCATCAGCCTCTCCATCCTCCTTGCCTTCCATTGAGCTCTCCCAAATTGCCTGCCTCCCCTTCTGGAGGGCCCCTTTCTTTATATAAGTTAGACTATGCCTCCCTAGGAAGACACCGCCTCTTTGTTTCCCTGCCCCCAACCCTTCCAGGGGCTGACTACCAGGGCATCTGAGAAATGTAGTTTCCTTTTATTTCCTACAAAGGAACCTTCACACCTTAAGGAAAACACCTAAAGTTTTACAGCACAGAGACTCACCTCTGGCTCAAATCACCACAATAGTCAGAATAATAAACATATAACCCTTTTGTCCAAACCCTCCCATGTCCCCTTTTTCCCCCCCTCCCCCTTCCCCCTAAACCCTTAATACAGACGCATCTTCCTCCCTGATGGATCCACTCCATGAGGAATGAGGTCACCACCCTCCTGGCCACTCCTTCCTCCTCCCCTATCCCGGTAGGGAATAGCATATAATAACATATCAAAAATCATCCCCAAGATATTCAATTAACAGTAACTTATATCTCTGGTGCACTATGTGATGTAAACTAGAATAACACCTTCTAGTAGCGTATAGACACAACCTATTGCTTCAAAATAATAAATGAATCAGGTAAAGTTCTCCCTGGAGGACTGTGAGCCACCCAAGTGTCTCCTGAGCCGTCTGCCTCCTCTGTCCACAGGCTGCCAGCGTGGTGTGTTGACGTGGGACCATGCTCCTCCAGGGGCCAGTGTGTTACCGGCAGTGGGCAGTGATTCTTCTTGAAGAACCTCCACCACTTCAGATACTGTGGTGACACGGGATGCTACTCCTCCGACACTGAAGCTTAGTCCAAATGGAAAAAGCCATCTGTATTTGATATTATTCCCACGCAATGTTGAGACCACCTCCTTAAATTCCCTCCTTTTCTGGATAATCGTGATGGCTAAATCTTGATAAATTTCCACCTTGTGACCCTGCCACTCAATTAACCCTATTTTCTGGGCTGCCAAGGCAACTTCTTCCTTCACTATGAAGCTGTGAAAACAGGCCACAATATCACATGTCTGGTTGTTCCACATGGCCCTCAGTGATCTGTGTGTGCACTCTCCAGCTTCACCACTGAAAGCCCCCCACGAGATTGTAGGACCTGTTCGCTGATACTGATTATTATGTGCTTACATTCAATAAAGTCAGGACCCTCCGGAACTCCGCTGAACCTCAAGTTTGCTCTCCGGGACCTGTTTTGTAAGTCTTCTATCCTGATTAGTAATTCCTGATTGCTTTGCAAAATTTTGTCCTGGGTGACTTTACAGCCCTCCAGCGCTGAGGCCTGGTCTTCCAGACAGGTTTCTGTATCGTCGACCCACCTCCCCAGCTCTACAACTTCCGATCTGAGCTCCTGCAGCATGCCCTGCATTTCTAGCCACAGACCTGCCATATCTGTGCGTATCTCCCTGAACCAGCTTAAGAAGTCGGCCTGGTTGGTGCCAATGCATCGGCCTCTCCCCCACAAGATTCGCTCACCATCAGTTACGCAGTCACCCACGGACCCGCTGTCAGATCCAGTCTCGAGCGCACCTGCCGCATTTACAAACAAGAATTTTTGCAAGTCCACTTTTTTCTTTTGTGCCACCATCCGTGTACTTTGCTGCAGCTTCGGGGGTGTGTGGAAGGCAGCGGAGTGCACCAGTGAGGGGGATGAGAAGAGATTAGCACCGTCGGGTGAGGAGCTCTGGGCTCAAGTGGCCATTACAGGTAGTGACATCACTTCCTCCCTCTCCCTTCCTTTATGAACACATTACCAGAACCCTTATTCTCTCCTCTATTGCCATCTCCCAACTATTTTCTTTCTGTTCTGCTCCATATGTTTGGAATAGACTTCCCGAGAAGGTGCATCATGCTCCCTCTATGGCCTTAATGAAGATGCTTTTAAATCTTATCCTGCTCAAAGCCTTATTGATGTAAACCATTTTATTAATAAATGAATTTTCCAATTGTTTTCCTGTATATTTGTCTTAATTAGATTGTAAGCTCTAAAAAGCAGGGATTCCGTTTTCATACTGCACTTCATACGTCAAGTAGCACAGTAGAAGTGAAATGCAGTAATAGTAGTAGTAGTAGTAGTTTAAAGTACAGAAATCAGATAAAATATTTCCTACAGGTATAGAAGGATGCAGCATACAAAAGAAGAATTTACCAGGCCTTCCTGATCTTGATATTATTTGTTGGACCTTCAATGACCCAACAAATATCAAGAAATAATACATTTTAAATTATTCAACTTTATAGTAGGCAAAAAAATATTAACAAGTATCAGGTTAACCCTTAGAATACTGGAAAGCTAATTAATACAATTTAGGTTTCATATGGTTAATCTTAAGAAAATAAATTACATTGGACAATAACTTTCAGCCAACTATCAGGCCGATACAGTACAGTGCGCTCCGACAGAGCGCACTGTTAGCCTGCCCTGGATGCGCATTTTCCCTTACCCCTTATTCAGTAAGGGGAGGAAAACGCGCGTCCAACCCGTGGCACCTAATAGCGCCCTCAACATGCAAATGCATGTTGATGGCCCTATTAGGTATGCGCGCGCGATTCACTAAGTAAAATGTGCAGCCAAGCCGCACATTTTACTTTCAGAAATTAGCGCCGACCCAAAGGTCGGCGCTAATTTCTTCCGGCACCAGGAAAGTGCACAGAAAAGCAGTAAAAACTGCTTTTCTGTGCACCCTCCGACTTAATATCATAGCGATATTAAGTCGGAGGTCCCGAAGAGTAAAAAAAGTTAAAAAAAAAATTGAATTCAGCCCGCGACTGTCGGGCTGAAAACCAGACGCTCAATTTTGCCGGCGTCCGGTTTCCGAGCCCGTAGCTGTCAGCGGGCTCAAGAACCGACGCCGGCAAAATTGAGCGTCGGCTGTCAAACCCGCTGACAGCCGCCGCTCCTGTCAAAAAGGAGGCACTAGGGACGCACTAGTGTCTCTAGTGCCTCCTTTTCCCCGTTTCTACTGCGCCGCCTAATTTGCATAGTGAATCACACGCACCGGCGAGGGGCCGGTGCGCGCGACGGGAGAGCAGGCGTTCGTCCGCTCTCCCGCAGACTTTACTGTATCGGCCCGTATGCATGGCAGCATGTACACATGTATATGTCCATGCATAGTTTTATCATAATATTTTATAACTCACGTATATAACAGATGAATTTTATAAAATACTCATATCTACCCAGCAGCAAACAAGCGTATGTAGGCTTACGCATAAATACATGCAATGCATCAAAAAACATATATGAATGCACTGAATGCGTGTACTTTTCTCATCTATTTTAAAAATATATGCAAATATATTTTACGCACAAAAGAAAAGTAGGGCTAACGTGTAAGTCCACCAATTTCAAAATATGTGTGCATCAAGAAAATTACCAGTTTTACCCATGAGTCCATCAGTTCACCCAGACCTTCGCTACATCATTGAGAACCTTGTTCTTTAGCCTGTCCTCCCACTTAGTTTACCCAGACTTCCCACCCTGTCAGTACTACACAATAAACATGTTTAATATCACTTAAGCCACATAATTAGCAGGTGCAAGAATGCATGAGTAAGTTGGATAATGTAAACATGAAAGTGTCTTTTAAAATAGCAGCTTATTTATTTATTTATTTGTTTGTTTTTAACTTTTATATACCGACATTCTTGCATTAAATGCAAATAAGTGTTGGTCCCACCCTGGAATGACCCTAGATTACATCTTTTTTATGCACACACATGTACATGTAAATTTGAAAATACATGCATTTTTTTACTTTTATAAAAAATTGATTCAACAAGTAGAGGCTACTTACATGCATATAGGCTAATTTTTAAACATGGAACATTAAATTCACCTCTTACAGGCCGATGCAATATCAAATGTGAAAAAAAAAAACGAGTGTCTAACCTGGGTGCACGATTTTTCAACGTGCACACATCCTCTACTGGGCACCCAATGCAATAGGCAAATGAACTGCCAAACTAATAAGGGCGTGCTAGGGATAAATTGTGCATCCCTAGCACAATTTATAACAAAATTTCTAGTACAAAAGAACGATCTTTCATCATTGCTGGATCAACAATATGGAACACCATGCCCTCTGAATTACGCCAGGAACTCTGTCACAAAAAATTTAAACAAAACCTTAAAACCTGGCTATTTAAAAAAGCCTACTATCAATGATCTGAATCCTCAACTACTCTTCCTAACTGCCACAATCTCTCATATATTGCTTATATTCTATTAATACAAAGTTATATACTATATTGTATTCGTTCAGTTACCATGTTATATTGTAAAGCGCAATGCTGAATTACTGTTTGAATGTAAACCGAGGTGATGTTATTTACGTACCCCGGTATAGAAAAATCTATAAATAAATAAATAAATAAATGTCCATGGCATCGGGTGCCCAGGAGATGTGGCTTATCTGGTTAGGAAAACGGACATGCGTAAATTGAGCATCCGTTTTCCTAACCTGACCACCAAGATTTTTTTTTCATGCTGCTTCCTGTGGTTCCTCCGACTTAGTTTTGGGATAATACTAACTAAGAGGAAACACAGAAAAGCAGTATTTTGGGTTTTTTGTGGACTTTTTATGGCAGCTTGGAGTGTGTGCAGACTTAATGCCAGCTTCGGGGCTGCTGTTAAATTTTGTGTTACAACATGCGAGTTGGGCATACAGTGATTTTTGGCATTGGGGGTAATAGCTAATAGCCTCATCTACATTGAATTAAAGGTGATGGGCGCTATTAACTACGTGCTGGTTGGGACATTTTTTGGAAGCGCTAATCTCGTTATTACATCGGGAGTTATTCTAGTGTGTCTAAAATGAGCATTCAACCATGCGGCAAGCTGTGCGCTAGGCTGAGCGTACTATATTGTATTGGCCGGTTAGTGTGTGTGTTAGATTTAATAGAGAAAGCTAGGTGAATTCTTACTGTCTTCTTTCCCTCCTATCCACTTCAAGCACATTCTTTGATTTATAGACTGTTATCCTAATTAAGAGGACAGGAGGAAATTTTTTCATAAGACTCAATCAGGGAAATAGATAAACTGGAGAATAACCCAGCCCTTATCAATAAATAAACTATTACCAAACTAACATTAAATAGATCAAATACAGTTCAAGAATTTACATTAGATTAACCATCCCTACTCCCATAGCAACTTTAATTAACTAACAACTCAACAATATCGAGATGCAATCAGCAGTCCAACATCGTAAGTCTGCCCTGAAAATTATACCTGAACTCTATGTCCACTAACTGGTCAATTTTAAAAGCGTTGCTCACACAAAAACAGCCACATTTGTGCTTATGCGATCTGTGTGCAAGCAATGCAAATTTTAGGAAGCTGAGAAGTACACACATACATACCTGTGCGTGTGTCAAGAATAAGGGGTGGAATAGGGGCAGGACATGGACGTTCTGAATTTTAAAAAAGCTGACCATGGAGCTCATTGGCATGTTATTCGCGTAACTTTACTGCTGGTCCTGTTGAGGGGCAAATCTGGAGATATTGAATTTTAGGGCAAACAGCACAGTGTGAGGGTTCGGGGTCAAGTGGGGGGCTTACAAGATAAAGAACCAGAGGGGTCTTGAAGATTTCGATATGAACTGGGCAAACTGGTGGACTACCTGGGAAAACAATTTTTTCTCTCGCGTGAGCATGTTGTAAAATCCGCCTGCATAGGTGCGTAAAAGCTGCTAAAGCCCTAGCAGAAATAACCGTGGGACATTTACTCAAGCCACCTCTTAAGATGACGGCACACAAAAACACAGCAGAGGTTTTTTAAAATGATACGCGCATACTGGTTCGCACAATATAAAATGGCAGTGCATCTCCGCTTGCACGCGGATATGCGCATGTATGGGCGCACACGTGTTCATTTTTAAATTAGCCTGATAGTGCATGTGGACTTCAGCTCTCAGTGCTATATGTTATAAAATTGGGCACTAGAAAGAAACAAAGAAAAACAAAAAGAAAAGATGAAAATGAAAGGAAGAAAGGAAAACATTTTGGTTGCTAATCCTTATTTGATTTTACTTCATGTTTTCGAAAGCTTATTTTATTTTCATTGTGGATTTGGATTCAATTACTTGCCTTTTCCAAATCCAAGCACAAGGTGAGTTGAAATTTCGGTATCATAGTTATATCTCTGCCCAAGTGGATTTATAATCTGAGTTGTACCTGAGGCAATAGAGGGTGAAGCGACCTGCCACAGGTCACTAGGATAATCTGTGGAAGAAGCTTCCTGGCTTTACACCTTGCTGCTCTAACCACTAGGCTACCCCCTCCACGGCACTGACTGCTAATGAGTTTGAAAGCAGGAATGGTAACTTTTAAACCAGTGCACGGGCGCATATATGTGCATACATGACAGTGCATGCCGAGATAAGCGGTCATTTTATAACATACATGTGCAAATGCACGCATGTTATAAAATAGCCTGACCGTGTGCACATCCGTGCCAAATTTTAAGTGGACACGCACATAGGTACATAAATTCCACTTCTACCACGCAAGTCAAGGAATTTTAAAAGGGGCGCTCATCCACGCCATTGCCAGTTTAACCAGTTCGTCCACCAGTTCAACAGGTTAACAGCTCGGTCCTCCAAATTCCCCTGATTTTATAGCCTGCGCTCCCCCCAGTTACCTTTAAATCACTGCAGTTATGGCTAGTTTATATTTTCTTTTAACTTACACCTCCTCCATAGCAGAAGTAAATTTCCATGCCACTGGACCAGGCACATTAAGTACACAATTCTCTTGGCCACAGCCTGAAATGCCCATGCTCCACCCAGATCATGCCTATGCCCTGCCTCTTTTTAAAAAGTTTTAAGATGTCTGTGCAGCGGTAGATACGCATGTATCTGGGTGGCTTTTACAATTCGGTTGGCGTGCGCCAATCTGACTTGTGTGCACAACTGCCCAAGTAATACATGCACTGGGCTTTTAAAATTGTATGTTTTTATTTGCTAGAGTTTTTTTTTGCTTTCATTGGAGATTTTTAGATATTGTACCCCAATTTCGGCATATATGTTTGGGGAAAAGGAGATAATACGTAAACAAATTGCAATAAGTAAACTACACTAATTAGAGTGACTGCCAGTGTAACAAAAATATTTAAAGAGTTTTTAAGTGGGTTTCAAAGGTAGGACAGATCTGCACGTGTCGGATATGTCGATTTTAAAAAAATATGCAGAATTCTACCCCACAACATATGTGCATAAGTATGCTTACACGCAAATACATGCAATGCATTGAATATGCGTACTTCTCCTACCAATTTTTTAAATCTATGCACATAGGGGTAATTTTCAAAAGAATTTGCACACTTAAAACTGGATTTTACAAGTGGGCTTTTGAAAACTGCTACAATAAATGCCATTGAACTATCAATAGATTTTACCACGTAAGTGCATTTTACATGTATAAATGGCTTTTGAAAATTACCACTAAACAGAAGCAAACACCTCTCAAATAGTCACTCACACAACAAAGTGTAACACTCTAGAGAGGGAAATAGTCTTATAGCTATTTACCACCAAAACATATCAAAGACTAGACTAGAGACAATATCATAGGTATTTGCTCACGGTAAACCTTTAATCCGCTGTCTCTCGCCTTCAATGGGCCGCAGGCAGTAGTCAGCCTGTGAGCTCGAAGGCTTTTAATCATCTATTCTCTCATGTCTACCCAACCAACAATCCAAACTTTTTTTTGGTAATTTTATATATGTGAAACATTAAAGTGCAAATTGTTAAAGCATCTCTTCAAAAATCACTCAACCGGCTGGTTACCCATAATTATTAATCAAAAATACTTAGCCACAAAATGGTCAATCAATCATTTGGAGTAATTCAGTTATTCCACCCCGACATGGTCCATGTTTCGACTCTAAACGAGTCTTTTTCAAGGGGAATGAATGTCACGGTTCTCTGTATCACCAGTAAGGAAAAATTTTTCATTTAGTTCCGGAACGCCAGAATCACATTTCTCCGGTTTACAACATGGCGATTCACGCCTTTTGAAAATTACCTCCATATATTTTAAGTGCAAAGAGTAAGTAGGACTTGCTTATGTAAAACCCAATTGTTTGCATGGAAGTCAGTATATTTTAAACATGCACACATAGTCAAAATTACCAGTTTTCCAATTACTATACCAGTTTGCCCAGTCCTTCTCCAAGTCATTGAAACCCTCCTGGTTCTTTATTCTGATCTCCCCCCAGTTCACCCAGACCTCCCACCCAACCAACTCTGAAATCAGTTACAAAAGATAAGTAGCCAGTGTAAAATTCCACGAGTAAGTTGCCAAATGTATGAGGTGAATTTTCAAATAATACGCATATAAAAAAACCCAGTACAGGCGCATTTATCTTAGCACTTAAAAAACGCAGGATAGGCGCGTATATCAGGGATCCACAAGTAAACTTGTTCACGTGAAAAAGGGGGCAGACTAGAGGGCGTTACAGGGAGGGGCCAACATTTGCATGCATAAAGGTGAATTTTAAAAGCCGGGTGTGAGCCATAATTGGGAGATGTGTGCGCATGTAGCACATGTGCATGTCTACCTGATTTTATATATGCGTGCACAAATCCTGATACATGAACATCTCAAGGGAAGAAAGGGGAGGAATGTGGGAAAGGTATGGGTGTTTCAGGGCAGGGCCAAGAGATGCGCGCGCAAGTACCTACATGCCTGAGCATGAGCCCAGATACAGTTGAGGTTAAAGTTACTTCCTCTATGGAGAAGGTATAAGTCTCAATAAAACTATTTCCAGGCATCTCTGAGGTGTTTGAGGGGTCTGGGTTAACTGAGAGGAGTGCAGGCTAAAGAACCAGGGGGTGTGGAGGACCTAGCTGTAGACTGGGTAAACTGGTGGATGAACTGGTGAAACTGGCCATGGTGTGGATGCAAGCCTGTTATAAAATTCCCTAACTTATATAGCTGAAAGCAAACATTAATTGGCTGTGCACACATACTTGTAAAATAAGGGGCACACATCTATGCATCAGGGCTGTTTCATAACAACCACTTGCATGTGCACGCAAGATTTAAATAGCAATGTGTCTGGCTGCGCACCCATAATCACATGTATATGTGCACCCACGTGCCCATTTGAAAGTTACTGTCATAAATTCCTACCATAGTGATGTGCATTTGACTTTTACTTGTGTATATTTACTCTGACTCAATATCTGGTGTAAGTGATCGTAAACATCTTAAAATATAAAAAATGACTGGGTAGGAGGTCTGGTTGAAATGGGGAGGCTTCAAGCTGAAAAGCTAGGAGGGTCTCCATGAGCTGCAGCTGGACTGGGTGAATTGGAATACTAATTGATAAAACTGGTACTTATTGCTGTACGCATGTTATAAAATCCCCTGACTTACGCATATAAAACCCGACTTACTGGTGGGGGTTGGGGGTGGGGGGGGAATGTGTCTAAATTATAGAGTAAAATCTATTCACGTATCCCCTTAAAATTCAAAGTATAAATATGGGGATATATCAATTAGAGATGTGAATCGTGTCCTCGATCGTCTTAACGATCGATTTCGGCTGGGAGGAGGAGGGAATCGTATTGTTGCCGTTTGGGGGGGTAAAATATCGTGATAAATCGTTAAAATCGTTAAAACCCGCTAAAATCGTTAAAACCCGCTAAAACCCACCCCCGACCCTTTAAATTAAATCCCCCACCCTCCCGAACCCCCCCCCAAATAACTTAAATTACCTGGTGGTCCAGCGGCGGTCCGGAACGGCAGCGGTCCGGAACGGGCTCCTGCTATTGAATCTTGTTGTCTTCAGCCGGCGCCATTTTCCAAAATGGCGCCAAAAAATGGCGGCGGCCATAGACCAACAGGATTCGACGGCAGGAGGTCCTTCCGGACCCCCGCTGGACTTTTGGCAAGTCTTGTGGGGGTCAGGAGGCCCCCCCAAGCTGGCCAAAAGTTCCTGGAGGTCCAGCGGGGGTCAGGGAGCAATTTCCCGCCGCGAATCGTTTTCCGTACGGAAAATGGCGCCGGCCATACGCGTATGGCCGGCGCCATTTTCCGTACGGAAAACGATTCACATCCCTAATATCAATTGCGTACACTTATGTGGCTAAATTATGACTTTTTTGGCTACGTACGTAGTGCCTTTTACTTTGCTGCTACTTACATACCTGGATAAGTCAGAAAAGTGGAACTTTTCAGACTTATCCGACTAAGTGGCACTACTTAGCTGCGTATATCAGAACTTATCTGGATAAATATTAAATACCACACATTTTCCAGAATAAGTCTGAACTTGCGTGAGCCTGTCTGCATGCGTATGTACTTGTATTTTATAACCTATGCATATCATTTGCGTGCAGGTTATAAAATACAGTAGTAAATTTGTGGATGCCCTTATATATATACTCATATATAGGTGCATGCAAGCAGTTTTGAAAGTTATCCTTCCTGTGCATGTCTCCTATAAAGTAGCTGTTGCGCTTCTGCCTGCGGCTGGGGCCACGGGCAGCCTCTTACCTTCCCTCGGTCGTTCCTGCCCCCAACGCCATTTCCATGTGGCAGACACCGCCACCGTTGCTGCCACGGTTCGCTGCCTGGAGCCGCCGCTGTTTCCTCCTCTCTCCTTCCTCGCGGCTGGGCCGCTGACGCCAGGATTTCCTGCGGCATGAAGCCGCCCATGGCAGGCCTTTCCTGCGGCAGGGGCCGCTGACCAGACTCCTCTTCTCTTCAGGAGGCCACCTGAAGCTCCTCTTCAGGCCGGAGCTGCACCCGATGTCAGGCCTACTTCTCCAGCCTGCATGGTCACTCTCCAGGGTCCTGCCTCCTTAGGCACGGGGCCACGCTTCTTCATCTCATTTAAAGGGCCAGTCCTCTGGCTCCTCCTGATGACATCACCGAGGGAGTTCTGCTTCAGCCCTATAAAAGGGGCCTGCCGTCGCGCCAGCTTTGCTTCCTGGTTCTTGTAACCTTGGTTCCTGATTCTTGTAACCCTACCATTGATTGCTCTTGGTGTCTGACCTCCACCTGCTCGATTACGCTGACCACTCCAAGCCTACCTGGTTCTTGTAACCCTACCATTGATTGCTCTTGGTGTCTGACCTCCACCTGCTCGACTACGCTGACCACTCCAAGCCTGACTTCCACCTTCCTGACTATGCTGACCTCTCCAAGCCTGACCTCAGCCTGTCCGACTACACCTTTTTCTCCAAGCCTGACCACAGCCTGCCTGACCACTCCATCATCTCTCCAGGAGACCTTCGGAGTCCCACCTAAGTTCAGGCGGTCTGGGTACCCAAGGGCTCAACCTGTGGAAACCCCAGATTGCTATTGGTGAAGTTCTAGCTAGCCTCTGTCTCCACGTGTGCTCCACCTCCTGGCGGCAGATGCCCTCTGGGATCTCCCAAAGGGCCGTACCAACTCTGCGCCAGGCCAAGGGTCCACCTCCGGTGCAACAATAGCAACTTATGCACATAACTTTTGGCTTCACCCCACAATGCCCCTTGACCATCCTTTTTTCATGCATATATTTATTAGTGGAGCCAAAATTATGCTCATACTTTTGAAGTTTATAAAATAGTGATTACATGAGTATAGGCTACTTATGTGCATATATGCTCGTTTTTATGTGAGGAAAAATGTGAAAATTCACCCCTTTGTGAACTTAATAATTTTCGGTGAATCAAGTCCATAGAAATTAGGAGAAATCAATTCAAAACATAGAAAATAAAAGTATAAATATTTTGCTTTTACAATACATATAAATAAAGACACTGATACAACTGTTTGATTTACTTTCTTGTAAAACATCAAAGCATAGATCTTAAGTGCTAAGTTAGGGGATGTTGACTCATTGTTTCATTCTTTTCTCCAATCTCCATAGAAATGAAGAAAGATGAAAAATAAAAAATAGCATAAATAAGCAAAATATATCTAAATATAATATACAATAGCAACTTTTTAAAAGTTAGATTTTTACAATATTCTCTTAGTTTCAAACTTCATAATAATTGTATTTTTACTTACAAGTGCCTAAATTGCCTTTCAGCAGATTGGTCTAGTCCATTTTCAGCATGTGCAGTAGCATTATTCAGTATAAGTGAGAAGCTGTCATTATACTATGACAAATAGCATGACAATATGCCTATAATTTTAGTATATAGTATAAAGTTTGAGAAGATTCAGATTAAGCTACAAAATGAAAACTAGTTTCTCTTATACAACAGACTAGGAAATCTAAGAAAAACTTTAAACTATGCTTTCACAACAAGGAACATGGATACAATAGAAAAAAAAATTGTTTACTGTGCAGTACGTTTCCATTTCACAGCAGCTGTGTTTAGTCAGAGATTTGCTATAATACTTCTTTAGTATTCAGCCCACACATTTCTACCTGAGGCGGGAAAAGCCTGTTTTGCAGGTTCATTTTGACTTGACTAAAACACTAGACCCAGTTGTACAGGTTTTTAAAAAAAATCTGATAAACACAGACAGGACAGCCTTTTTCACTGTTTTTTTTCTGTAGGTTGCACTTTTTTCTCTCTGTATAGAGTAGATATTGTAATATTAACATATATCTCTTGCTTACTGTCCCATTGGGACACCTATCTAATAAAGGAAATTGAATTACCTTATAGTGTATACAGAAGACATTCCCAAACAGATCAGTATGCATATTAACATGTGCGATATATATTTAAAATACAGTACCAACTAGTCAGGAACCAGCACGCATGTGGTGTGTAGGGATGTGCAGAAGCAAAAATTTCATTTTGGTTTGTTCATTTGGTTCGTTGGGCCCCATATTAATTTCATTAGTTTCAGCAGTACGAAAACATTTTCCATTAAAACCTATGAGGGAACTGTAACAGTATATTATGGGCTCCAGAACAGTGATTTTTTTTTTTTATCAATTCTAATGAAGCTTGTCAGAAGAAATTATCAAACGGGGAAAAGAACTGCAAGGTCTTTAGAGTTAGCAAAGTGGAATCAAAAGTGGCATAAATAGTAGCCTAAGACTCCGCAAAGGGGTACCAGGCTCACAGGAATGGCAGGAAATCTCTAAGGCCAATTTGAGTAAAGCAAGATGCAGCGAGAGAAGGATGAAAACCTCAAGGTTTAAAAAGATGCCAGCCCAGGAATAGTGTCATGAACACTTGATGGCAAAGTAGTACCAAAAGTGGCATCAGCACCCTAAGGCACCATGAAGAGGGAATGAAGCAGAAATGTGGCAGGAAGTATCCCAAGGTACAGATAAAGGGACCAAGCATCAGAAAGAGTACTATCAAGATTTCAAAAGCATAGGAGGAGGTACACAGTAGCACCCGGGATTGGCAAGAAAACCTGAACGTGTAAGAGCTAGAGTATGCCAGGAAGGTACAGTAGCAGACAGAAATGGAAGTGTAAAATCTGCACATGGCAGCAAGGCTAAGCAGCACAAGGTTTGAAGATGTAGAATGATGGGCATAGCATTAAGATAGAGTGCCATGAGAGATGCCAGTCATTCCTTTGTAGCATACAGTTAACCAAAGAGGGGGATGCCTCTTCCTGTCGAAGTATGGCTACACCTGGCTGATCCAGCAGGATATGTTTGTGTCACTGAGTAAGCCACTTTTTTGAAGGAGTTAATAAACACGTGGATAAAGGTGAACCTGTAGATGTAGTGTACTTGGATTTTCAGAAGGTGTATGACAAAGTTCCTCATGAGAGGCTTCTAGGAAAAGTAAAAAGTCATGGGATAGGTGGATTGCAAACTGGCTAAAAGACAGGAAACAGAGAGTAGGATTAAATGGACAATTTTCTCAGTGGAAGGGTGTGGGCAGTGGAGTGCCTTAGGGATCTGTATTGGGACCCTTACTTTTCAATATATTTATAAATGATCTGGAAAGAAATACGACAAGTGGGGTAATCAAATTTGCAGATGATACAAAATTGTTCAGAGTAATTAAATCACAAGCAGATTGTGATAAATTGCAGGAAGACCTTGTGAGGCTGGAAAATTGGGCATCAAAATGGCAGATGAAATTTAATGTGGGCAAGTGCAAGGTGATGCATATAGGGAAAAATAACCCATGCTATAGTTACTTGATGTTAGGTTCCATATTAGGAGCTACCACCAAGAAAGAGATCTTGGCGTCATAGTGGATAACACATTGAAATTGTCGGTTCAGTGTGCTGCGGCAGTCAAAAAAGCAAACAGAATGTTGGGAATTATTAGAAAGGGAATAGTGAATAAAATGGAAAATGTCAAAATGCCTCTGTATTGCTCCATGGTGAGACCGCACCTTGAGTACTGTGTACAATTCTGGTCGCCACATCTCAAAAAAGATATAATTGCGATGGAGAAGGTACATAGAAGGGCGATGGAAATGATAAAGGGAATGGAACAGCTCCCCTATGAGGAAAGACTAAAGAGGTTAGGACTGTTCAGCTTGGAGAAGAGACGGCTGAGGGGGGATATGATAGAGGTGTTTAAAATCATGAGAGGTCTAGAATGGGTAGATGTGAATCGTTTTTTTACTCTTTTGGATAATAGAAAGACTAGGGGACACTCCATGAAGTTAGCTTGTGGCACATTTAAAACTAATCGGAGAAAGTTCTTTTTCACTCAACGCACAATTAAACTCTGGAATTTGTTGCCAGAAGATGTGGTTTGTACAGTTAGTATAGCTATGTTTAAAAAAGGATTGGATAAGTTCCTGGAGGAGAAGTCCATTACCTGCTTTAATTAAGTTGACTTAGATAATAACTACCGCTATTACTAGCAATGGTAACGTGGAATAGACTTAGTTTTTGGGTACTTGCCAGGTTTTTATGACCTGGATTGGCCCCTGTTGGAAACAGGATGCTGGGCTTGATGGACCCTTGGTCTAATCCAGTATGGTATGTTCTTATGTTCTTATTATAGGTAGGTAGTTATCCAAGTCCAGTGGAACTGCGAGTGGGCCATGAAATCAGTTACGGTTCATGCAGTGGTGCAGCAAGTGTGCAAAAGAAGGGAAAGCCGTGGCAAGAACAAGAGATGGCAAGAAGGTGAGTACCATAGATAAAGAATGGTATTAAAATCATGAGGAGGGTTTCAATAAGTGTGCAAAGCAATGTATGGCTAGGGCATGACGAAAAGTGGACAGGTACTTGGGAGAAGGGGATAGTTCAAGAACCTTGAACACAGCTGGAGTAGTAGGAAGCACCCTCAGGCACCAAGACTGGCTTGGAATAGCAGCAGCATCAATGGTGTTGGTATGTCTAAGGAACTTGAATGGTAGGAGCAGAGCATTGCAGCAAGAAGGGTATCCATATAATATCCCAAAAGGCATTTGGTCATTTTTGTACATGCACAGAGCATCAGAGCAAGCAAGCTCCTTCATGTGGCAAGAACGGCTTGGAGCAGCAGCAAAAGCAGAAATGTTGTTGGTTAATTATTTTTAAAAACTGGAATGGTAGAAATCGAGGAACACAGCGAGGTGTGTAGCTGTATCACTCACAAAGCTGTAGTGTTGTCAGTTTCAAGCCCATGTAGCATTTGAGAAATACCTTTGCAAAGTTTGTTGG
This sequence comes from Rhinatrema bivittatum, assembly GCF_901001135.1. Taxonomy (NCBI): domain Eukaryota; kingdom Metazoa; phylum Chordata; class Amphibia; order Gymnophiona; family Rhinatrematidae; genus Rhinatrema; species Rhinatrema bivittatum. Next base: position 171,438,324 of record NC_042619.1, on the reverse strand, counting down.
AAATTATTAATGAAGGATCCTGAGCCTTGCTAAGACTGTATTGATATGGTTGGAGGATAACATGCTAAAGCTGGAAGTGTTTGGTCCCAGCGGTTGTGGTTGGAACATAGAAGGCTTAAGTAGGATACATCAGGACTGAAAGGATGTGGTTGAGCAGGGGATGCTGCAGCTGGAAGTGTTAGACCACAGAGGTGATGGCTGCAACAAGACCGGCTTAAGAAGGATATGTCAGGCCTGAGTAGATATGATGGAACATGTAACATTGCATTTGGAAGTGTCAGGCCACGGAAGTCATGGGTGCAGCAAGACAGGCTTATGCAGGATACATCAAGCCTGAGTGGATATGGTGGAACATGGAATGTTGCAAATAGAATGTTAAGAACTATTAGGAAGGGAATGGTTAATAGAACGGAAAATGTCATAATGCCTCTGTATCGCTCCATGGTGAGACCGCACCTTGAAAACTGTGTACAATTCTGGTCGCCGCATCTCAAAAAAGATATAGTTGCGATGGAGAAGGTACAGAGAAGGGCAACCAAAATGATAAAGGGGATGGAACAGCTCCTCTATGAGGAAAGGCTGAAGAGGTTAGGGCTGTTCAGCTTGCAGAAGAGACAGCTGAGGGGGGATATGATAGAGGTCTTTAAGATCATGAGAGGTCTTGAATGAGTAGATGTGACTCGGTTATTTACACTTTCAAATAATAGAAGGACTAGGGGGCATTCCATGAAGATAGCAAGTAGCACATTTAAGACTAATCGGAGAAAATTCTTTTTCACTCAACGCACAATAAAGCTCTGGAATTTGTTGCCAGAGAATGTGGTTAGTGCAGTTAGTGTAGCTGGGAAAGGTTTGGATAAGTTCTTGGAGGAGAAGTCTATACCCTTCTCAATTCGGATTCAGAAAACGCCTAAACACAGAATCCCTCCTTCTTTCTTTAACGGACACCATCCTGATGGGCCTTGACAAGGGACAATCATACCTTCTAGCCCTACTCGATATTTCTGCGGCGTTTGACACGGTAAATCATGACATCCTCATCAACCGTCTAATGGAAATAGGCATCTCTGGCTCCGCAGTGCTCTGGTTTAAATCCTTTCTGAACAACAGGCACTACAAAGTTAAAATAAACGACAAAGAATCCCACCCCATTCCGTCAAAACAAGGAGTACCACAAGGTTCTTCACTTTCCCCTACCCTGTTCAATATATATCTACTCCCTTTATGCCAGCTACTCAATAGCCTCAACCTCACCCATTTTATATACGCGGACGATGTGCAAATCATAATCCCCATCTCGGACCCCATCTCCTCTACTCTAAATTTTTGGAACAACTGCCTACACACCATCAACCTTCTTCTCTCGAGTCTCAACCTGGTCCTAAATACGTCCAAAACGGAACTCCTGGTTATCTCCCCTAGCGATAACTACCCCTTCGCCAATAATGCAATTATCCCTCTAGCTAGCCAGGTCAGAGACCTTGGGACCACCCTTGACTCTAGAATGAATTTCAAAAAATTCATTAACGCTACAACCAAAGAATTCTTCTTCAAGCTACAGGTCCTGAAGCAACTAAGACCGCTCTTACACTTCCAGGATTTCCGTTCAGTGCTTCAAGCAATACTGTTTTCAAAGATCGACTATTGTAACGCTCTACTACTTGGTCTCCCCGCTTTGTCTACCAAACCTCTACAGATGCTGCAAAACACAGCGGCCAGGATCCTTACAAACACACGGCACAAGGACCATATCACTCCAATCCTAAAAATCTTACACTGGCTTCCCATTCAATATAGAATACTTTTCAAAGCTCTCACTATCATCCACAAATCCGTCTACCAACAATCCACACTCCAACTCGCCTTCCCTCTCGAACTACAACTTCCGCAAGGCCGATCAGAACTGCCTACAAAAGTTCGCTCAAGGCCCCCCCCAACAAATCCTCGGTCCACAACTCTATTCACAAGCGAGCACTTTCGACAGCAGGTCCACTACATTGGAATTCACTTCCCCAAGACTTACGCCAGGAACAATGCCATCTAACATTCAGAAAGTAACTGAAAACCTGGCTGTTCGCACAAGCCTACCGTTGAAGGAACCTCTTTCAACCAACACTGACTCTCACCCTTCGACCTCTCCCTAATCCCTCCCCCCTACTCACCTCCCCTCCTCTCCTCCTCCCACTGGACTTACCATGTTAATAACCACCTAGGATAAATCTCTGTTTATATATTACTAATATATTGTTTTTGTTGATTATATTTATCACTCTTCAGTTGTTATAGTTTAAATCTGCCCTGTCTTCCATCTCCCAAGGTAACTTTACCTTCTACCTAGATGTTAATTGGTTTCCCCCTGTTGTATTGTAAACCGGTACGATGGATATGAATATATACTGCACTATGTTAGCTCTTAATTGTTTTATTTTTGTTTTTATTTTGTCAAGTTCATTTATTGTGTATGTTTGGTTGTAAACCGTTTTGATTAATTCTTTTGAATTGTAAAAGCGGTATATAAACATTTTTAAATATATAAATAAATAAATAAATAAATAAGACCTGGTCTTGAGTATCGGTATAGTAAAAGAAGTTAAATAAATAAATAAATAAATAAGTCCATTAATGGCTATTAATCAATTATATTTAGGGAATAGCCACTGCTATTAATTGCATCAGTAGCATGGGTTCTTCTTAGTGTTTGGGTAATTGCCAGGTTCTTGTGACCTGGTTTGGTCTCTGTTGGAAACAGGATGCTGGGCTTGATGGACCCTTGGTCTGACCCAGCAAGGCAATTTCTTATGTTCTTATGTTCTTATGCATTTGGAAGTATCAGGCCACAGAGGTCATGCCTGCAGCAAGACAAGCTTATGCAGGATACATCAAGCCTGAGTGGATATGGTGGAGTTGGAAGTGTTAAGGCCATAGTGGTGGTGGTTAGAGTATGGTATGCCACAGCTGAAAGTGTCAGGTCACATTGGTTAGAGATGGAACATGGCGTGCTGCAGCTGTAAGTGACAGGACATCAATCTCTTCTTAGTTATTAGTTGTCAGCAACTGGCTGCAGGTTAATGTTCTAATTTTCAATTTAATAAAAACTGAGACCCTTTGGATCTCACGGAAGCCCTGGCCAGAAGATTTGCCTAGTTTCCTGATTGGGGGCATTAATATTGAGTTCTCTGAACAGATTCGGAATTTGGAGTTGTATTTTGACCCATTACTGACCTATAGAAAACAATTAAATTCTGTATTATCCTGGGGATACTTTAAAGTGAAATAGCTTAGACACCTAAGACTAGGGATGTGAATCGTTTTTTGACGATTTAAAATATCGTCCGATATATTTTAAATCGTCAAAAATCGTTAGGGCCACGATACAATACCAATTCCCCCGATTTATCATCAAAAAATCGTAAATCGGGGGAAGGGGGAGGGCAGGAAAACCGGCACACTAAAACCCCCTAAAACCCACCCTGACCCTTTAAATTAAATCCCCCACCCTCCCGAACCCCCCCCCCCCAAATGCCTTAAATTACCTGGGGGTCCAGCGGCACACTAAATCACCCTAAAACCCACCCCCAGCACACTAAAACCCCCTAAAACCCACCCCGACCCTTTAAATTAAATCCCACACCCCAAATGCCTTAAATTACCTGGGGGTCCGTAGCGGCGGACCGTAGCTTAAATTACCCCCGGGTCCGTAGCTAAATCGGGGGAAGGGGGAGAGCAGGAAATCCGGCACACTAAATCGTGGTGTCTTCAGCCGGCGCCATTTTGCAAAATGGCCGCCGCAAAATGGCGGCGGCCATAGACCAATACGATTCGACGCAGGAGGTCGTTCCGGACCCCCGCTGGACTTTTGGCAAGTCTTGTGGTGGTCAGGAGGCCCCCCCCAAGCTGGCCAAAAGTTCCTGGGGGTCCAGCGGGGGCCCTGGAGCGATCTCCTGCCGTGAATCGTTTCCGTACGGAAAATGGGGCCGGCAGGAGATCGACTGCAGGAGGTCGTTCAGCGAGGGTTCCGGACCCCCACAATTTTAACGATTTTAACGATACTCTAAACACCCAAACGGCGACGATACGATTCCCTCCCCCTCCCAGCCGAAATCGATCGTTAAGACGATCAAGGACACGATTCACATCTCTACCTAAGACCCCTAATTGACCAGTCTGATTTTTGTACCTTAGTCCAGGCTTTTATTATGACAAACTTGAACTATGGAAATTCTTTATATTTTGGGATTCCTAAAACTAGGATATGAGCAATACAACTTCTACAAAATTCTTCAGTCAGGTTGGTTCTGAATGCTTCACGACGTGATCATATAATGTAGGGTTAAATCAGCTTCACTAGCTGCCCATGGAGCAGAGGGTTACGTTTAAGATCTTAACCATCATGTTCAAATTCCAGTATTTTTATCTGATCTTTTTAAAGATTACGTTCCTAAAAGAAAGTTGCATTCAGCCAGTAAGAAACTTCTCAAAATCCCATCACTAAGGTATACTTATTTACAGGAAACTAGGCAAAGGGCACTTTCTATCTATTGGGGCTGTCATGTTGTGGAACAGTCTACCTGAAGAGATATGGCTGTTTAAAAAAGCTTTCCCGGACACCGATTAATTCTATTCAGCCAGATTCTACCACTTCCACATGTAAAAATGTTATTACTAATGTAAATACCTATACCTAATGTTATTCTCTCCCTTTTCTTCTCTCCTCCCAGTTCTATTACCTTGTTATTTGTAACTGCTTCCTTCTACACAAATAGGTTATTGAATTGTTCACAGTACACCCCTGTTATATGTAAACTGGCATGATGTGTTTGCAACATGAATGCCGGTATATAAAAATTTTAAATAAATAAATAAATAAAATAAATATGAGAAATTTCAGATTTTAAACTGTTTCGCCAGACCATGAAAGCAGCTTTATTTAGGGAAGCATTTTTGTGAATTTTAATTTTATCATTTTTAATTTGTGTATTGAAATCTGCCTAGCATGACATATGTATAATAGGTGGAATAGAAGTATTTTAAATAAATAAATAAAATAATGGTTGGAACATGTCATGCCACAGTTGTAAGTGTCAGGTCACAGTGTTTGTGATTTAAAAATGGCATGCCATAGCTGTATCAGGCCACAGGGTTATGACTGTAAAATGGCATGCCGCAGCTGTTCCGGCCACAATGGATATGGTTTGAAAATGATATGCAGCAGCTGTAAGTGTCAGGGTATTTGCCAAACACCACCACTGAGGCATGCCTCCATTGATCTCCTCTGCCTGCTTCACTTCAACAATTGTTTGGAGCGAAACAGTCAAGGGAGGTGAGTGGAATTATACCTTGGTGGTGTGTTTGGGGAAAAGGAGGCAGAGGAACTCTGTGGAATCATGCTTGGAAGTGCCATTTGGGGAAAAGGAGGCAGAGGAACTCAGCAGAGTCATGCCTTGGAGATTGCATTTGGGGAAAGGGAGGCAGAGGAACTCAGCAGAGGAACTCAGCAGAGTCATGCCTTGGAGATTGCTTTTGGGGAAAAGGAGGTATGTGTCAGGAGGAATCAAGAAGATTGAAGCACCAGTGTTGTGGTAGGGGATGTGTCAAGAAGCAGAATAGTGTATTAGGTGCCAGTTTTGTGGGTGGGGACAAGTCAGGAGGTAGCAGGGTGTGTCAGGCCCAAGTTTTATGGGTGGGGACAAGTCAGGAGGCAGCAGGGTGTGTCAGGCCCAAGTTTTATGGGTGGGTGACAAGTCAGGAGGCAGCAGGGTGTGTCAGGCCCAAGTTTCATGGGTGGGGGACAAGTCAGGAGGAAGTAAGCTAGCCATACCACAGTTTTAAGGATGGGGACAAATCATGAGGTAGCATATTGTAAAACGTTCCAGTTTTGTGGATCAGGGTAAGTCAGGAAGCAGCAGAATGTGACAGGACCCAGTTTTAAGGATGAGGACATGTCAGGAAGTAGCATGTTTTGACAGGCCACAGTTTTGTCCATAGGGACAAGTCAGGAAGCAGCAGGATGTGACAGGCTCCTGTTTTGTGGGTGGGGACAAGTCAGGAGATAGCAGCATGTGATAGGCTGCAATTTTATGGATGGGGCCAAGTCAGGAGGTAGCATGTTTTGACAGGCCCCCTTTTTATGGAAGGGGGAAATCAAGAGAAAGCAGGCTGTGACAGGCCCCAGTTTTGTGGGTGAGGACAAATCAGGCAGCAGGGTGTGAAAGGCCCTAGTTTTGTGGGTAGGGACAAAGTAAGGATGTAGCACAGTGTGACAGGCCCCAGTTTTGCGGATTCAGTCAGAAAGCAGCATGGTATGACAGGCCACCATTTTGTGGATGGAGACAAGTCAGGAGGCAGCAGGTTGTTATAGGCCCTAGTTTTGTGAGTGGAGAAAAATCATGAGGTAGTTTGTTTTGACAGGTGCAGGTTTTGTAGATGGGGACAAGTCAGGAGACAGCAGTATGTAACAAGCCCCAGTTTTGTGGATGAGGATCAAATCAGGAGGCAGCAGAGTATAAGGGGCCCCTATTTTGTGTATGTATGGGGGGGATACAAGTCAGAAGGTAGCAGAGTCTGACAGGCCCCTGTTTTGCGGGTGAGGACAAGTAGGATGCAGCAGGGTGTTACAGGCCCCAGTTTAGTGGAAGGGGGATCAAGTAAAGAGGTAGCAGGGTGTGATAGGCTCCAATTTTGTGGATGGGGACAAGTCATGAGGTAGCACATTTTGATAAGCCCCAGTTTTGTCGATGGGGGTAAGTCAGGAGGCATCAGGGTATGGCAGGCCCCAGTTTTGTGGGTGGGGACAAGTAAGGAGGCAGCAGAGTATGACAGTCCCCAGTTTTGTGGAAGGGGACAAGTCAGGAAGTAACATGTTTTTGTCAGGTCCAAGTTTTGTGGAAGGGGACGTCAGCAGGCAGCAGAATGTGACAGCTCCATTTTGTGGATGGGTCAAGTCAGGAGTTATCATGTTTTGACAGGCCCCAGTTTTGTGGGTGGGGAAAAGTCAGGAGGCAGTAGAGTGCGAAAGGCCCCAGTTTTGAGGTGGGGGCAAGTCAGGAGTTAACTGGGTGCGACAGGTCGCAGTTTTCTGGATTGGAACAAATCAGGAGGTAGCATATTTTTCCAGGTCCCAGTTTATGGGGTAGGGACAAGTCAGGAGGCGCCAGGGTGTGACTGGCCCCAGTTTTGTGGATGGGGACAAGTTCTGAGGTAGCATAGTTTGAAAGGCCTCAGTTCTGTGGGTATGGACAAGTCAAGAGGCAGTAGGGTATGACATGCTCCAGTTATGAGGGTGAGGACAAGTTAGGAGGCAGCAGGATCTGAGAGTCCCCAGTTTGGTAGATGGGGACAAGTCAGGATTAGTCAGACCCTAGTGATGGTAGAAAATAACAGGGCAAAGCAGCCAGATTTTGCAGTGCATGTTTGCCCCTGTGATGTTGGTAAGGGCAAGGCAGGTGGATTGAGTCAGTGCATGTTGGCCCCTTGATGTTGGTAAAGAAATGGCAGTGTGTGAACAAAGGAGGACTCAGCACTGGTGTATTTTGGACCTTGGATTGGCTTTTCAGGTTGGGGATGCAGCAGCAGTGTAGTTGTTGAAGTGTGGACGAGCTGACAGTGCTGGGAACACAGCAGGACTCAGCAGAGGAGTGTTGTGACCATTGGATTGGCTTTTCTGGATGTGGAGGCAGCAGCAGAGTGGTTGTTGAAGTGTGGCTTAACTGGAGGTGTTGGGGACACAGCAGGCAGATGCAGTCAGTCACTTGTCAGTCATAGATGTTGCTGGATTGTGGCCCCATTGCTGTTATTGAGGCATGGCAGGCAGACAGGCAGAGCAGCCAGCTACAGGACCTTCAAGTTCCTTTTATTCGTCTTGCCACTCGCATGGCAAATCTGGAAATCCAAGCAAAGGTCAGATTCATTTTAAGGAATACTAGCTTCTCCATCAACTGTGATGATATCCTGGAGCGATAAGGGCATATAATGTCTCCTTTCATAGAAAATACTTTTTCACTGGGGACATTCGTTAGTGGGCAAGAGAGATAGTGCTGAGACACTATGGACCAAGATGCCAGCACATCTGTCTCCATGTCCTCAATGGTCTCTGGGAGATAGCATGTCACTGAGGTTTAAGCTGCCATCTCCTTTGCTGGTATTGGACATATGTCTTTCTTCCCAGCCTGTTTCACAATTCTCTAAACCCTTTTAAAACCCAGCTACACTAAATGCTTTCACTGCATTTCCTGGCAAAAAATTCCACAGTTTTATTGTGCATTGAATAAAAAAATATGTTTCCAATTTATTTTAAACTAGCTATACCCGGCCACGCGTTGCCGTGGCTCAGTCTGGTTTAATTTCACAATGCGCATTAACTCTGCTCCGGCCGTCCCAACTCCCTCTCCCCCCTTCCCCGGCATTGGACGGACTGGCTCGGCGAGTCTTTTACCCTTTCCTCCTCCTGTGTGTAACTGTCCGGCAGTCCCTACTCCCTCCCCCCTTCCCCAGTGGCGGAGGAACGGGCTGAGCCGTTTCTCGGAGCAGCAACTCGTCTGCCCTTTTCTCCTCCCCTCTGTGACACCCAGCACGTAACGCAGAGCTCTATAGTCCGCACATGCATGGTAGAGCTGCTCTCTACTGCGCATTTGCGGTCCGTCGGTCAGAGCCCATTTATATTGTAGATAGCGTGTGTTGCTTTTACGTTCAACAGATGGCGCTGTTTTTCCCAAAAAGCATGTTTTTACCTGTCACAGGTGTGACATCTATATAATATAGCTATTGCGCATTTAATATAGGTATATAAAAACACACACATATTCGAATGCAATGTTGTGTCAAAATTTCAAAGCAATCGGTGAAGAATTTTTGGAGATTTGCCATATAGTAGCAATTTTCAGAAGACTACTTACCTAAGTAAAGAGCATTTACACATGCAAAACCCATTTTTAAGTGTATAATTACTTTTGAAAATCAGGCCCATTGTCCACAATGATGCAAAAATCATATTTCTGGGTGGTGACACTTAATATGGAGCCCAGTATCATATATCTATAGTTTGGATTCTTCTTCCCTATATGTATAGCTTTGAACTTGTCCACATTAAATTTCATCTGCCATTTAGATGCCCTATCCACAATCTTGCAAGGTCCTTTCGTTTATTTATTTATTTATGTATTTATCGCGTTTTTTTATACCTGTGTTTGGAAAATACTGTCACATCAGTTTACAGTTATAATACATATAAAAGCAGTGCATAAAATAATAAAATAAAAATTCAGTACAACTAAAAATTACAATTAAACTCAATAAACTAAATTTTTTTTTAAATTAAAATTGTGACAAAATAAGCATTGGGGCCAAATTGGAGAGACTTCTCCTGTAGCCAAAAGTGGTCTGGGGTCTCAGAATATGTTCCTTATAATCAGCTCATGATTTAATGACATTTAATAATTTTTTGTCATCTATGAATTTTATCACCTCAATCTTCACTCCTTTTCAGATCAGTCAATTTTTTCAAATAAGAAAAATTTGTTCTACTCTTCAAGATTTCAAGCATCAAGCTTATTTTTTGGCACTAAGGTTTTTTGAATGTGGTTCTCCCCTGATAGTGGTGAGGAAACGCATTACTTCCATGTTGGTGAAAATGCCACGAAAATCATCTCACATACATTTCAGCTCCTTGATGAAGGCAGACGCCAAAACACGGTCCGTGTCGGGCTAGTACACCTCGAGCCTTGTAACATCTTTAACTGTCAGGCGTTTCTTCACATGCAAAAAAAGCTAAGTAGCTACATTTTCTTAAGAAATTGAATGTTGTCAATACTATGATGAGTTAAGAAATTCTGCAACAATGAATACAATGGGAAATGTCATGCTACATCAACTTTGAATTCTTTTCACTTTGGACTCACTAAGCATATAAAATTCTTTTCTGACCCATGATTATACTACTGGTGTAAAACGTTATGCAGAATAGCATTCACATCTATGCCTAAGTATGAGGTCTACTTAATGATACAAACATAATTCACAGTGATTTGTGGTACTTTAGCCTTCTTATTATTATGATTTTATACATGGCTACTACCTGTCCATAAATTTTGAGAGAGCGGTTGTGTTGCTTATATTTAAATTGCTAAGATCTCAAAATAATTTTTTTTTTACCTTTGTTGTCTGATCTTTGTATTTTTCTAATCAGTTGGTCCTGATCTCTTTTTCCCATTTTTTCCCTTGTCGCTCATTTCCTAATTCCTTTTCAGTGTCTTTCTTCTATTACTGTCTTCTTCCCTTCCACATACACACACACACATACATGCTTTCTCTCACAGACTCCCCCTCACACACTCACGCTCTCACTCTCATATGCTCTCCCCCCACACACACAAGCTCACATTCTCTGCAGACACACATACAAGCTCTCACTTTCTCACCCCTTCCCAGGCTTATATTCTTATGCACACACAGACGCACATCCAGGCACCCATTCTCACCCACACACATAAACCCAGACTCCCATTCTCACCCACAAACCCATGCTCCCAGTCTCACCCACACACCCATGCTCCCAGTCTCACCCACACATACACACATTTAAGGTCCCAGTCTCACCCACACATACACACATTCAAGCACCCATTCTTACCCACATATTCAAGCTTCCATTCTCACCCACCCACACAAACCCAGACTCCCATTCTCACCCCACACATACACACATTCAAGCTCCCATTCACCCACATATTCAAGCTTCCATTCTCACCCACCCACACAAACCCAGACTCATATTCTCACTCACACACAAACCCAGGCTCCCATTCTCACCCCACACATACACACATTCAAGCTCCCATTCACCCACATATTCAAGCTTCCATTCTCACCCACCCACACAAACCCAGACTCATATTCTCACTCACATACACACCCAGACTCCCATTCTCATCCACACATACACATTCAAGCATGTGCACAGCTTCCTCTTCCTCCCCCCAAAGCAGGAAGATCAGCTAGCCTCTCCTGCTGCCACCAGCCTCCTGCTATCTTCGGGGTAAGGCCATACGGCCCGCCGATCTTCCTGCTTTGGGGGGGGGAGGGGGAGGAAGCGGAAGTTGTGCGCTGCACTTCCACTCCCCCCCCCAAACAGGAAGTTCAGTGGGCCGTATGGCCCAAAGATAGCAGGAGTACGGTGGCAGCAGGAGAGGCCAGCTGATCTTCCTGCTTTGGGGGGAGGAAGCAGAAGCTGTGCGCGGCGCTTCCGCTCCCCCCCCCCAAACAGGAAGATCGGTTGGCCATACAGCCGCAGCAGTGCTTCCCCATGTGTGCAGTGATGGCGCGCGAGGCATGGGTTCTCTTGTTCGCTGTCGCAGGGATGGGATCCCGCGACAGCCTTGCAGTTCCGGTGCCAGTTGGGTGGGCCTGGGTCTAAGTTGGGTGGGCAGCTGCCCACCCAGGCCCACCCGTGGCTACGCCACGAGTATCAAGGAACTTTTATTAGAACTTGCCTGACTCTGGCCGAGTTTCACTCACACAGGAGCTACCTCAGGAGCTACTGAGAATAAAATTAAAATCAAAACACACATATAAGGCATATTCAACATAAATATATGTACATACATAGAACTGAGCTGTTATGTCGAGCTTATAAAATGAAACATGCTCAATTATGTGCACATAAATCAACAACATAATAAAACTATAAATGAATCAAATGAAACACATAGGCATTTATAGAAATTTAAATACATGAATATTGTGCTGAACATGAATAATTAGTGTCAGTAAATGAATTAATTACAAATGTGTTAATGTGTGTGTGCTTCTATTCTTTCATCATAGTGGCACAAGAAACGTGGATACAACATAGGGGTAACATGAAACTGGTGGTGAATAGACATGGTCGCAGTGAAAAAGAAGGATACCTGTATAGATGGATTTCTGATTACAGATACTTCAGTGCAAAACCTTCATACTTTGTACATAGTGGGCCAAATTTTATAACATGTGTGCAGGCGTAGATTTGTTTGCGCAACCTGGCGCGAACAAATCTACGCCCGATTTTATAACATGCGCGTGCTGCCGTGCGCATGTTATAAAATCCAGGGTCGGCGCGCACAGGGGGGTGCACAATTGTGCAACCTGCACGCACCGAGCCGAGCAGCCTGCCTCCGTTTCGGAGGGAACTTTCCTTCCGACCCCTTCCCCCACCTTCACCTCACTTCCCCTATCTAACCCCCCGACCTTTAGTGAAGAAGTTACGCCTGCCTCCGGGCAGGTATCACTTGCGTGTGCCGGCTCTCCATCCCCTGGCCCAGTGGCTGTTCTGGAGGCCTCAGTCCCGCCCCCGGAATGCCCCCGGGCCGGCACCCCTCCCATGACCCCGCCCCCAGAACGCCCATTTTTTTCAAGCCCCGGGACTTACGCGCATCCTGGTGCGCGCAGGGGGAGGCAGGGGTAGGTTTTCAGGGGCTGCGCATGTATCTTATGCGTGCAACTCTTTGAAAATCTACCCCAGTGATTCTAAAAAAGACAACTTGGTGTTATGACAAAACACATCCTTTCTTGGGATACAAACAACATCCATAACTCAACAAAACATACATATAAAATCATAATTAAAACACAAAAATACAATAAAACATATATAATGATAACATGAAATTTTGGTTGTATATAGATATTGAAAAAAGCAATGAAAGACGCTTTCTATAATGTTTATTTATAATAGAAAGTCCATGGTTTTACCTGTGTGTAGTCAGTTTTAAAGATCAGTCTCATATGCCAGATTATATCTTACAGTCTCTAAAAGGTGTGCATGAAACTTAAAAAAAATATATAAAAATTAAAACAAAAATTAAAATTAAGGAAAAATTAAACTAATAAATTAAATATCAAAAATGAATTTGGGTATCAAAAATAAAAGTTAAAAACCATTTGGAGGGTAAAATTTCAATCTTAAAATCAAGTACTGATAAAAGATGAGATGTGAAATTATTAAAAAAAAGGAATGTGGTACAATTAAAAGATATTTCACTGAAATTTTGGAATTTCCTTATCAAGAAACCCCACCCCTAGACAAAGTATACTTTTTGCCAAGCAAGAATAGACAGAATGTACAAGAAATCCCAAGAGACATTGCCAATTTGACGGAGTTTCTAGAATCTTCGGGATTTGAAATATCTGAAAGAAGTACTTTATTGATTACATTCTAAAATGAGAAAGATCTTACAGATGTAATGAGAGCATATTTCAAAAAGATGGAATCATTGTTTATGGGTGCAAAATTGAGAATATATCCGGACTTAATGAAAATTACACAGATGAAAATAAAATGTTTTTTGGCATTGAAGCAGGAAACATTGGCGTTGGGAGCGTCATTTTTCCTGAGATTCCCCTGCAAGTGTGCAGTGAAGTATAACCGAGATAGTTATATTTTTTTCCAACCAGAACAGTTGAAGGACTTTATACAATCAAAAAGAGTCCAGTTGATGCTAGAGAATTAAGGAATACTCATTATTTGTTATGTGGGGTATTATAGGGTACCCTGTTATTTGTTTTAGAATTTGAAAGAATTACCTATATATTCCTACTGTTCCCTCCACCCCCCAACGTGATTGTGGTCTAAAGGGTAACAATAAGGGAGATTTGCAGACTTAAATATTCTTTGTACAATTATTGCGATTATGATGCCATGTTTCTGTACAAAGTGAAATACTTTGATGTTCATCTTGAAAAGTTAATAAAGTATAAATAAAAAAAAAAAAGGAATGTGAAATTGTCCCCTATTGCAACTGCAGCTATTAAAAAGATTTAGTAGCAGTCTGCTCTGTGATTAATGTACCATTATGCAGCCAAAAGGTAAAATATAAAGCACTTGGGAGGGAAATTAAAATACAAATGTTTAAAATGAAATACAAATGTAAAAAGGGGTAATTAAAAACTATTTGGAGGGTAAAAATTGAAAATTAAATATTAAAAAAAGAGAGGGTAAAAATTGAATATTAAAAAAGTACTAATACAAAAAGGTCTTAAAAAGGAGATCTGAAATTATTTAAAACATGTTCCCTTTTGCAACTGCAGTTGTTAAAAAGATTTAGTGGCAATCTACTCTGATCAATGTGACATTATGCAGCCAAAAGGTAAAATATTTGAAAGTAGTCTCTGCTCTAGTCCCAATATGTAACTAAATCCATAAAGCACTCGAGAGGGAAACTAAAATGCAAATATTAAAAATTAAAATCAAATACAAATGTTCAAAATTGGACTCTATGTAAAAAGGGGTTTACTGCAGCAATAGGAAGTGAACATTTGAATTCCCAAACAAATTTTCTCAGTGAAAGAGAAAAAAAAAAATCAAATTCCATTTTGTCCTGGAATTCTGAGGAAAGTGTCTGTCTATGCAAATGAGCTGGCAACACCATTTGTGAACTGGTGTTGGAGGGAAAATTATATGAAGAGGCTAGTGGACTGATACATATAGGGGTAGATCTTAAAAAAAATACGCGATTGCGTACTTTTGTTCGCGCACCAGGCGCAAACAAAAGTACGCTGGATTTTATAAGATACGCACGTAGCCGCGCGTATCTTATAAAATCCGGGGTCGGCGCGCGCAAGGGGGTGCACATTTGTGCAACCTGCATGCGCCGAGCCTAGCGGCGCTGCCTGTTCACTCCGAGGCCGCTCCGATTTTGGAGCGGCCTCAGAGGGAACTTTCCTTCGCCCTCTCCCCACCTTCCCCTCCCTTCCCCTACCTAACCCACCCCCCTGGCCCTATCTAAACCCCCCCTACCTTTGTCGGGAAAGCAGGCGTAACTTTGCACGTGCTGGCCGGCAGCCCCGCTCGTATTCCGGTCCCGGGGGCTGGTCCGGAGGCCTTGACCATGCCCCCGGGCCGGCGCCACGCCCCCAGGCCCGCCCCCGAAACGCTGCATCGTTTTGGGAATGCCCCCGGACACGCCCTCTCCCACCCCTTTTCGAAAGCTCCGGGACTTACGCGTGTCCCGGGGCTTTACGCTCGCCGGCAGCCTATGCAAAATAGGCGCGCCGGCGTGCGGGGCTTTTAAAATCCGCCCCATAAGTTTCTCACTGATAAAGAAATTCAGATTCCATCTTAGCCTCAAGCTATGTCTCAAAATTTCCAAATTTACTTTTCTATAACTTCATACAAGGATTGGGGGTTGCCCATAGGTCAAAAATATATTAAAACTGGTCCTAAATGCCTCTTAGAACTATTTTTTTTTTTGTTAAGGTCAGCACAGGTGCACTGATCTTCCTGGGTGCACCTGTGCTAAAAAGGGGCAGAGTCGGGGCAGCGTCTACCCCAGAAGAGGAGGAGTCAGGGCAGACGCCGCGAAGACAGCGTGGACGGCGAAAAGGTAAGGAGCCTTTTTGCTGCCCATTTCATGTCCAATAGCACCACCTTTTATGATGGCACTATTGGGGGCGAAAGCCGGCAGGGATCACACCGCATAGGTGTGATCACTGCCGGCTTTCGCGGGCCCAACCCCCACTTCGCCCCCCCCCCACCCCCCAGCACTGCACGATTCATGACACCGCGGTGTTTTAGAAATATAGGCCTAAATGAGAGAGCAGAAGGCACCTGCCATTTCTCTTCAGAGACTGCTCTAAAATCCCAGAAATACACAACAGTGGAGCACAAAGAGGAAGCACACATCTCCAATATGGTTGTTTGAAGTATGTGTGACTGTGTAAGTGTGATATTTGTTTAAAAATAAGGTAAATTGCAGGTAAGGTTCAGGATAGGTAGTTTAATTGTTAATATTAAATTAACCTGGCTGTATCACAGTGAATTTTCATCAGCCATTGATAGCATTATAAGAGTTGACTGGAAATTTGGCAAATGTAATGTGGATAAAGTGAGCAAATTTCCAATCACTACACTTACATATGGTTGTATAAGCCACTGTTATGACTTGCTTTGAAGAAATATATAATACGTGATCTTGGCTTTCTCTAACAAGGAGAGGGCTACAGCTCTCATAATAAAGGAAAATACACATAGGGGTAGATTTTTCAAAGGGTTACGCATGTAACTTATGCGTGTAACACCGAAAACCTGCCCCTGCGTGTGCCGAGCCCTCGGCGGCATGTGCAAGCCCTGGGATGCGCGTATGACCCGGGGCTTTGAAAAAGGGGAGGGAAGAGGGCAGGGTCATGGGCTTGGTGTCGATCCAGGGGCGGTACGGGGGCGAAACCTAGGCCTCCAGCACAGCGGCTGTGCTGAGGGATGGCGCACCCGGCGCACGCAAGATATGCCTGACAGAAGCAGGCATAAAAAGTTAAACACGGTAGGGGGGGATTTAGGTAGGGCTGGGGGTGGGTTAGATAGGGGAAGGGAGGGGAAGGTGGGGGAAGTGGAAGAAAAGTTCCCTCCGAGGAATACGATTTCGGAGCGGCCTTGGAGGGAACGGGGAAAGCCATCGGGCCTCCCCTAGGGCTCGGCGCACGCAAGATGCACAAGTGTTTACCCCCTTGCGCGCACCAACCCCGGATTTTATAACATGCGCGTGGCAGCACGCACATGTTATAAAATCGGGTGTACATTTGTGCGTGCCGGGTAGTGCGCACAAATGTACCCCATGCACACTTCTCTTAAAATCTACCCCATATCTTCTAAAAAGTGTGTTCTTGCCAATTGAACTGATCTAGGAGAACCAGAGTCTGACTCAGGAGAAGGTCTAGTTTACTGTAATGGGGTGCTGCAGTGAGTGACAGACTGGCTACATGAAACTGTAAGCTTGCTTATAGCAAAGCTTATAAGATAAAATACTTGGTGGCATCGTCTCAGATTACGTATGTAAATATATAGCCATTGGTTGTGACTACCTATTGATGAACACCTGAACCTTTATTCAGTACACTTTGTTAATAGAGTGAGAGGAGAGTGAAAGAAAGTGTGAAAATAATTCTCACCATACAGGAGCAAGCATCTAAATTTAATTCCTCTGTGCTAGCTAGAATAAGGATATTTCATTATCAGCTAGTTCAATTCCTGTTAGTTGCCAGGAATAAATACTGAGGGGCCACTGTACTGTTTAACCTGAAGTTGGACGCGAGTTGTGTAGGGCCTACCTAATCCCTTTATGGATTAGCACCTCCACAATGCACCAGCCCCAAATCGGATCCTTTGGGCACTCCACTATTTGCCTTTCTCCATTGAAAGAAAAATCCATTCAGTCCTGCCTATTGTTTCCAATAGTGAGGTACTATTTAACTAGGGATCTGTATTTTTTGAAACGAATGCTAAAAATGAGACAAATGAGCCCATTTTTCGTTCATTCAAAATAGAATGAACTGAAAATGGCCTCTCATAAATATACTTGAAAATGTATAGGTAGTTCTGGATTCCTGTGTCTGGCGGGGGGGGGGGGAATAAATAAAAAAGGGGTGACCCCCCCTTACAGCCACAACATAAGGCTTTAGGCCTCGAATGCACCTATCTAGAACGTACCCAGGCCCCTCCAACTGTCCTGTCACTGTAAAATAGCTCCTCCAAACCCCTCCCTCCCCTTCCAAATATTGCCAGGGCCAGGAGCCACGCACTGACCCCTTCTGTGGGGATCCAGTGGTTGGAAAGGCCAGGAGCAATGGCCACTCACCCCTGCCTTGTTGGTCTCTTTACAAATGACAATGTCGGCCCATGTTTTAACACAGCACAAGAAAAAGGTTTTTTTCTGGATCTAATCAATTGCTATTTCTTTAGAGAGGGTTATGATAAATCAGCATCCTGAGTAGACCTTCAGTTCTGAGTAGGACATACTATTTAAGTCATTTCTCTAAACGTACAGCTCCAGTCTGATACAATGCCTTAAAAACAAGCATAAGAAGTTTGAACTAGGCTTGAAATTTTATAGGTAACCAGTGCAATAATATTGCAGACTGTATTTTCTTCTAATAGTTCTCAATAGCTCTACATAAAGAAGTAAAATATACACCATGAAAAATTGTTTGCATTTGACTATCAAATCTGAAATTAATACATTAATTTACTTTATTATCTGATAAGACATTAAATACTGTCTTCAAGTCCTGCATTTGTGGGATGGATGGTCATCTGTTAAATTATTCAGCTGGGCAAGATAAATAACTATGATAAAGAAGAAAGTGGGACTGTTATCTGGAAAGATAAATAATCATGATATAGAAGAAAGTGGAACTGTCACCATGCAAAATAAAAAATTTCCTTTGTGATTTCTATAAATGCTTTAGTAATATTGATTTATATAGTGATTTATTATCAAAATAGGATCCTGACATGTTTGTGAAGAATAAAGAAAAAATATCAAAATAACCAAGTAGTTCTTATTTTACAGGCATTTAGTTTTAAAAATAGGATTCCAGACAGCATCTAAAAATGAAAATGTTGACAATTATCAATAATGTATTGCTTACATGCATTAACAGTCCAGCCTGCTAGTTATGAACTGGGGTTGGGTGAAATGTGACAAATAAACAGATATGTGACAGATAAACCAAGAGGAAATAGTTCAGATTGTAAGAGACTTTTTTCTGGGGTGAAATTCATTATAGAATTTTATGTTAGCTATAGAAACTTTGTAATTAGAAACATCTGTAACATGCTGGGAAGCAGCTCGGTCTTCTGTCAAAATGACATAACTGGAAGAAATGCTGCAAAGAATAGCTTCCACCATAAACTCTAAGATAATTCAAGAAAGATTTGTACAACCTGCATGAACTGAAAGTTTTGGTGGACAGAGTAGCAAGTATTTACCTGTTAATTTAGGAGTGAATTTCATTGTATATAGTTAAGAATTCAGTGTGGATTAGGATTTGTTTTTATGTCTCGTTTTCTTCATTGTATATAGCACTAGCAATTGTAAAGGGAAAGGTAGCCTTGTTTAAGTTCTTGATGGTAGAATGAGACTTTCTAACTTACATAAGCAATGGCATTGGCAGTCATGAAAATTTGC
Source organism: Rhinatrema bivittatum (assembly GCF_901001135.1). Taxonomy (NCBI): domain Eukaryota; kingdom Metazoa; phylum Chordata; class Amphibia; order Gymnophiona; family Rhinatrematidae; genus Rhinatrema; species Rhinatrema bivittatum. The sequence continues at coordinate 171,419,395 of NC_042619.1, read as the reverse complement.
CCTGCTCCCACTTCACCAAGTAACTCAACATTACAATAATAATTATTAGACACATTGTTTAGATAACTTAGAAGGTAGCTTTATTAGCTATAAACACAAAAGTCTTCTTGTACCTGAGCCATACTGATGGAGAGTTTGATTGCCCAATTTAAAGCGAGCAAGACAGTTATCATCCATACCATGTTTTTAAGCATGGGCTCCTCATTATCCAGGTGGTTGCCTTTTATGCTTTCATGTAGCTTCTGGAGTTCCCTGACACTGGAACCCTACCAGTAGGGCAGGTCTGTCATATTATCCTATCTCTCTTCTATACTATCAGCCTTCCCACTGCAGACAAAAGAGGCCTCCCCCACTTTGCCCACGTGACAACCTATCATGAGTACCCCTTGATTCTCTTCAGACAATTCAATCTGATTTTAACTATTGACTCAGGTATCCTACCACAGAGGTGCGACTCACTTGCCTCATGCCCCCAATCCTGACATAGCTGTAGCCTATGAATGTATGCTAACACAAAATATATGTAAGAATATCCATAATGTGTTATTAAATAAGTCCTGGTCAGTGTCAAATAGATGTTTGTTATTAGGCCTATAGTACCTTTTGAATTGGTCCTAGATTATGCCTGCTTGATCCAGTGACCTCCCCAAATGGATTACCCAAACACCAATTTGCCGATTGACTATTTTGTGCCCTTTGTTCCTTATGAAAATGGGTATGATTTCCAACCATAATATGATTGCTCAACTAAATAACGCTTGAATCAATTGCCTGCACAAAGGTTTTCCCAAATTGATTCCTTACAAATGGATATTCATCACATCTGGTTCACTGAGGCAGAGGCCCTGTATCATAGCATAAGTAATAATTCTCCCAATGCATGCCGTAGTTGCCTAGCCAGGACACATGAACTCCGCACACAGCCAAGCCAATATGTGACCTGTATGTCTTTTGCAAGCTCGTTCTTTTCACTCTCTAATCTCCATAGGGACTCCCCTTACTCTCCAGTCCTACCTTTAGGCACCAAAATCTTATATATTGATGTAGTATCAAGAGCTGACTAAACTCCTCATTGATTCAAATGCCTATTTGTAAGTAGGTTCAAAATGGGGAAGCATGTCCTAGGATAACTTCTTAATACTATTATGGGTTAGAGGAAACAGCCCTGGAGTCTTTCAATGGTGGCAGGAGGAGACTTATCTGATTGAGAAAATCTTATGGACCAGTTGCCATTGGAAAGAATTTTGGAGAGGGGATTCACCTTTGTGTTTAGTGGATGCCCTCTATTCAATATTAAAAAATGTCAGTGTTGGCAGTCTGGTTTCTAATACAAGACATTGAGGCAAAAAGACTAAAACATTCTGGAGCACTATTGTTTGTTTAAGCTTTAGTGTACTGAAGTGAGAATTGGCTCAGTGCACTGGAAGAGCTTTAATGAAGAAGCAACTATGAATTATTGGCTCCTGTTTATTTTTGCACATATGACAGTTTGAACAAAGCAGCATATTGGTATTGATTGCTTGCTTGTCCTCAGGAGGGATGGAGGAGAGCAATAGAAAAGGATACTATTGCACATAGAATTACTTTCAATGAAAACATTTCTATACTTATTTGAATTGCACTAAAACTTTCATGAGCTGTTTGCTATATTTGTCAACCATTTTTGCTACCACCAAATTGAGTGAAGTCCTTCAGAACAATCATCACTGTGTGAGAACACAGTTTATTAAACACCATGAAGAGGAAAGGTGTTCTTTAGTGACCTTACATCATGGACCTGTTGAAAGTTGCTTTGACATTAAAATATATATAAACGTGTAAGCTTTTAAATCCAGTCACCTAAACCAGGGCTACATAGAGAAGCAGTATTTTTGAGCTTGTTTGAGGGCAGTGGCAACCAGCTACTGGGAAGCCGATTTTGGACTGGTTAAAGTGAAAAGGCTGGGTTTAACATAGAAACATAGAAACATAGAAATGACGGCAGAAGAAGACCAAATGGCCCATCCAGTCTGCCCAGCAAGCTTCACACATTTTTTCCCTCATACTTATCTGTTTCTCTTAGCTCTTGGTTCTATTTCCCTTCCACCCCCACCTTTAATGTAGAGAGCAGTGATGGAGCTGCATCCAAGTGAAATATCTAGCTTGATTCGTTAGGGGTAGTAGCCGCCGCAATAAGCAAGCTACACCCATGCTTATTTGTTTTACCCAGACTATGTTATACAGCCCTTATTGGTTGTTTTTCTTCTCCCCTGCCGTTGAAGCAGGGAGCTATGCTGGATATGCGTGAAGTATCAGTCTTCTCCTATGCTGTTGAAGCAGAGAGCCATGCTGGATGTGCATCGAAAGTGAAGTATCAGGCACATTTGGTTTGGGGTAGTAACCGCCGTAACAAGCTACTCCCCGCTTTGTGAGTGCGAACCCTCTTTTCTTCTCCCCTGCCATTGAAGCAGAGAGCTCTGCTGGATGTGTGAAGTATCAGTTTTTCTTCTCCCCTGCCGTTGAATCAGAGAACTATGCTGTATATGCATTGAAAGTGAAGTATCAGGCTTTTTTGATTTGGGGTAGTAACCGCCGTAACAAGCCAGCTACTCCCCTCTTTGTGAGTGCAAATCCTTTTTTCCACATTTCCTCTTGTTGTTGAAGCTTAGAGCGATGTTGGAGTCACAGTAAGCATGTGTATGTTTATTTAATAAGGGTATTGACTCCAGGCAGTAGCCATCATTCTGGCGAGTCACCCACTCTTCATTGGCAGCATCTTGACTTTATGGATCCACAGTGTTTATCCCACGCCCCTTTGAAGTCCTTCACAGTTCTGGTCTTCACCACATCCTCCGGAAGGGCATTCCAGGCATCCACCACCCTCTCCGTGAAGAAATACTTCCTGGCATTGGTTCTGAATCTTCCTCCCTGGAGCTTCAAATCGTGACCCCTGGTTCTGCTGATTTTTTTCCTACGGAAAAGGTTTGTCGTTGTCTTTTGATCATTAACACCTTTCAAGTATCTGAAAGTCTGTATCATATCACCTCTGCTCCTCCTTTCTTCCAGGGTGTACATATTTAGATTCTTCAATCTCTCCTCGTACGTCATCCGATGAAGATCCTCCACCTTCCTGGTCGCCCTTCTCTGTACCGCCTCCATCTTGTCTTTGTCTTTTTGAAGATACGGTCTCCAGAACTGAACACAGTACTCCAGGTGAGGCCTCACCAAGGACCTGTACAAGGGAATAATCACTTCCCTTTTCTTACTCGATATTCCTCTCTCTATGCAGCCCAACATTCTTCTGGCTTTAGCTATCGCCTTGTCGCATTGTTTCGCCGACTTCAGATCATTAGACACTATCACCCCAAGGTCCCTCTCCTGCTCCGTGCACATCAGCCTTTCCCCCCCATCGAATACAGTTCATTCGGATTTCCACTCCCCATATGCATGACTTTGCACTTTTTGGCATTGAATCTCAGATGCCATATCTTCGACCACTCTTCCAGTTTCCTTAGATCCCGTCTCATTCTCTCCACTCCTTCTGGCGTGTCCACTCTGTTGCAGATCTTAGTGTCATCCGCAAAAAGACAAACCTTACCTTCTATCCCATCCGCAATGTCGCTCACAAAGATATTGAACAGGACCGGTCCCAACACCGATCCTTGCGGTACACCACTTAAAACTGCTCTCTCTTCAGAGAAGGTTCCATTTACCATCACACATTGTCTTCTGTCCGTCAACCAATTTGCAATCCAGGTCACCACCTCGGCACTCACTCCCAAGCTTCTCGTTTTATTCACCAGTCTCCTGTGCGGAACCGTATCAAAAGCTTTGCTGAAATCCAAGTATATGATATCGAGCGCTCTTCCTCGATCCAATTCCTTGGTTACCCAGTCAAAAAAGTCAATCAGATTTGTCTGACAGGATCTTCCTCTGGTGAATCCATGCTGCCTCTGGTCCATCAATTCTCCCGACTGTAGATAGTTCACTATTCTCTCTTTCAACAGTGACTCCATTACTTTTCCCACCACTGAAGTGAGGCTAACCGGTCTGTAGTTACCAGCCTCCTCTCTGTTCCCACTCTTGTGAAGCGGGACCACCACCGCTCTTCTCCAATCACTCGGCACCACTCCCGTTTCTAGGGATCTATTGAACAGGTCGCACAGCGGTCCCGCCAGCACATCTCTGAGCTCCCTCAGTATCCTTGAATGAATCCCATCAGGCCCCATGGCTTTGTCCACTTTCAGATTCTTTAGCTCTTCCCATACATTATCTACTGTAAATGGATTTTCCTCTGTTCCGCTTCCCTCCAGTTTCTTGTTGTGTAGAGATTAACAATGTGAGGAACCAAATTTTCCTAAAATGGTGTCCTTAACTTAATGTTAGAATTGTCCTGCTGAGTGAGGCCACACATTGGAGGTAGTTTTCAAAAGAATTTATGGGTGTAAAATTGGGTTTTACTCGCATAAATGGACTTTGAGTGCATAAAATGGGCATCTGAAAATTGCTACTTTTATGCATTTAATTATTTTAATAATTCACTCCCTAGGGCTGAGTTTTCAAAAGATGTTATATGAGTAAATGGACTTTTGAAAATTGATATGATATATGCTACTTTTACGTGTATAATTCCTTTGAAAATTCACTCCACAGAGTATTAAGTTGGAAGCTAGAGACTCTGACGCAAGTTATGAATATTTGACTTGTAATTGTAAATTTGGAGGATAACTTTCAAACAATTATCTGCAGCAGCATATATGAACATACATGACTATATGTAAATCTATGCTAGTATTTTATAACCCATGTGTATCAGATATGTGTATATTATAAAATTTATTTATTTATGTATTTATTTATTGGGTTTTATATACCGTCATTCGAATTCATCATCACAAATCCATCATAACGGTTTACAAATATGAAGGTTACAATGTTAAGGGATAAACAGAGTTTCAACAAAGGTTCAAACTGTTGTTAAACATAGGGGAATCAAATGTTAGTTATTTACTGTTCTGTTTTATGTTTAACTTCTTAGTTATAGTCTGTAGTTGTGATAAGTTCATTTATTCATTTAATCTTCAGGTTGAAGTGGAGGGTGAAGTTGTTGTGTTGTTCATTGGGTGAGTTGGTATGTATATGTATATGTTTACCCCGGCACATACACACGGGTGAGTTGGTATGTATATGTATATGTTTACCCCGGCACATACACATGGGTGAGTTGGTATGTATATTAGGGATGTGAATCGTGTCCTCGATCGTCTTAACGATCGATTTCGGCTGGGAGGGGGAGGGAATCGTATTGTTGCCGTTTGGGGGGGTAAAATATCGTGAAAAATCGTGAAAAATCGTGAAAAATCGAAAAATCGAAAAATCGCAAAACCGGCACATTAAAACCCCCTAAAACCCACCCCCGACCCTTTAAATTAAATCCCCCACCCTCCCGAACCCCCCCAAATGACTTAAATAACCTGCGGGTCCAGCGGCGGTCCGGAACGGCAGCGGTCCGGAACGGGCTCCTGCTCCTCAATCTTGTTGTCTTCAGCCGGCGCCATTTTCCAAAATGGCGGCGAAAAATGGCGGCGGCCATAGACGAACACGATTGGACGGCAGGAGGTCCTTCCGGACCCCCGCTGGACTTTTGGCAAGTCTCGTGGGGGTCAGGAGGCCCCCCACAAGCTGGTCAAAAGTTCCTGGAGGTCCAGCGGGGGTCAGGGAGCGATTTCCCGCCGCAAATCGTTTTCGTACGGAAAATGGCGCCGGCAGGAGATCGACTGCAGGAGGTCAGTTCAGCGAGGGTTCCGGCGCCTCGCTGAACGACCTCCTGCAGTCGATCTCCTGCCGGCGCCATTTTCCGTACGAAAACGATTGCGGCGGGAAATCGCTCCCTGACCCCCGCTGGACCTCCAGGAACTTTTGGCCAGCTTGTGGGGGGCCTCCTGACCCCCACGAGACTTGCCAAAAGTCCAGCGGGGGTCCGGAAGGACCTCCTGCCAGTCCAATCGTGTTCGTCTATGGCCGCCGCCATTTTTCGCCGCCATTTTGGAAAATGGCGCCGGCTGAAGACAACAAGATTGAGGAGCAGGAGCCCGTTCCGGACCGCTGCCGTTCCGGACCGCTGCTGGACCCGCAGGTTATTTAACTCATTGGGGGGGGGGTTCGGGAGGGTGGGGGATTTAATTTAAAGGGTCGGGGGTGGGTTTTAGGGGGTTTTAGTGTGCCGGCTCACGATTCTAACGATTTATAACGATAAATCGTTAGAATCTCTATTGTATTGTGTTCCATAACGGTTTAAGACGATATTAAAATTATCGGACGATAATTTTAATCGTCCTAAAACGATTCACATCCCTAATGTATATGTATATGTTTACCCCGGCACATACACACGGGTGAGTTGGTATGTATATGTATATGTTTAGCCCGGCACATACACATGGGTGAGTTGGTATGTATATGTATATGTATATGTTTACCCCGGCACATACACACGGGTGAGTTGGTATGTATATGTATATGTTTACCCCGGCACATACACACAAATGTAGGCATACGCGCGAATACATGCAATACATTGAGATAATGTAAATCAATGTATTCAGCTTGTGTACTTTACCCAACTATTTTAAAATTATGCGTGTGTGAGTCAAGATTTATGTGTGTAAGTTGGTGTATTTTAAAACATATGCGTGTGAGTGAAATTACCAGTTTTACCAATTAATCCATGGATTTGCCAAGTTCTTCTCTAAGTCATCTACACCATCCTAATTCTTCACTCTGAATATCCCCCAGTTCACCCAGACCTCTTACACAGTCAATACTACACAATACACAAATATTGTATCACTTATGCCAGATCATTAGCAGGTGCAAAAATCGATTACACTGGAAAATGTATGCACTTGTCTTTTAAAATGGCAACTTTTGCGTGTAATTGTTGGCCCCACCTGGGAACACCCCCTAGAGTACCCCTTTTTTACTCATACTGTACTGTATTAACAAGTTCTTTAAAATGTACCTGCAATCACAGAATGACTATTTCTGTAGTTTTAACATTGTTATTATTTCTTGAAACAGATATTTTATGCTGCAACATGATTGGGATTTTAGTTTAATTTTTTATTTTGAATAGGTTCATTCATTATACATATGCAGACTTGTTTTATTTTTGTTTTTTTATGACATTCTTATATATATATAGCTAACTGGTTTGTCTTGTTTTATGATATTATTAAAATTATATTAATATACTATATTAACTTTAGTTTATTTTAGATGTGATGTTTGATATGTGTTCAGTTTTTACCTATATTTTCAGTTTCATCTCTTTTATGCTTTGGGGCTTCACTTCTTATGATGTGGCACCTATTTTTTATGGTTTATGGTAAAACTGCACTCATAAGACTATGTTTCTCTTTGCTAAAATAGCTCATGCACACTTTTTGAGGGAATTCATATACATATACAAATATTTACATCACAAATATGTCCTCTCAAACAAAACAGTTACACATTCACGGAGGCTCTTTAAACATTGTTCCACATCTTGACAGTCTGCAAGATATTGACATAATTGTCAGTATTATTGTTGTTCTAGCTTTGGCAATCTTGGCTAATGTACACTGCAGGCATTCAGAGGCTTAACCATGAGCAACAGATTTGTGATTAGCTCAGCTGCACCACTTGACTAGTCACAAAAGAAAGGATCCTCCTACTAGAGAGGGCTTTCTCCCAGGGGCAAGTGACTAGACAGTAAGGCCCTTCAGTCCTTCCTTTCTTTCTTTTCCAATACATAAAGAACACTTTCACAGGCCACCAATAAGAAAGGGAAACAAGGAGGATGAGAAGAGAATGACAGAGAGAAAGAGAAGGAGATGGTAACAGAAAGATACACGGATACACTTTATAGCGTTTCAAAAGTAAATCCAGCTTTATTTTTGCACTGTGTTTGTAATTCCAAGCAATAAATTATGAGACAACAAAGGTCTTTCCTGTCATTGGCCAAAGATGACTAGGCATTAAGAGGCTTGAGATTGAAAAGCAGTATGAGCCTGAAACATTTCTATGAGTTTACCAATTGATTTAACTTAAGTATAGAGCTAATTTTTGTGAGCTATGAAGCACTATCAGACTATATGGTGCAGCCATTGTGATGTGTATACAACAGGGTTGACATAGATAGGAGAATAGTGTTATGCCAGTGCCCTTCTGGTATATCACCATCAGGATAAACAGATTAGCTCCTGGATCACTCCTGCTATGCCCTCTTATGTCCCTAACCACATTCTGTCACACCACGTTTTGAAGACCATTATTGGCATAGAAGACAGATGAATGTAAAACTTTCATTCATGTCAGTTTTCTTCTTTCCTGGAACTCTGCTCTCCTTTAGCCTTCTTTCCTGGAGTGTAGTTGCTCTCCCATTTGTTTCCTTATCACTAATAGACAACTTGTATATACTTTGGAAGCAAGCCAAAGGAGCTAAGTGGAAAATAGAACTGAGCTTTATCCATTTACGAAACATATTTTTATTGAAAGTCAATAAAAGTACAAACAAGGATCTAGCATACATTTTTTTCCTTAGGCCACATCAAGCAGAAGAAATTATCAATCAACAATCATCAAAAATCCAGAACTCCCAGTTCACCCTCCCACAGCCCTTCCTCCACTCTTTCTACAGCAAAAAGATAAGCAATGGGGTCTCCAGAAATCTCCACTATTACACAACACCATATACACTAAACAAGGATATTCTATAGTGAAAAAGACCCACATGAGAAGCACTGCATGGTCAATACTGGATATCTGTCCTTAGGGAAGGAGGGATGGATAGGCAGGGCAGGAAGGCAAGGAGCAGAACAGACAGGCAAGGAACCAAAGAAGACTAAAGATCTGAAGAAGGGCCACAGATACTGGCTAATGACAGGAAATTAAGAATTTCACTTTGTGATAGATGCTAGCAGTATGTATCCCAAATATTAAGAAATTGATCCCTACAGTGAACAGAGATTCAACAAGCCAGACTTTCCATTTGCATCATGCTGTACACCATATTGTACCACTGTCAAAAGGAGGGGTGCACTTGGCTCCTCCATGTCAAGATACTCTATTTCCCCTCCAGATAAGCTTTCTGAACAAACATAGTTGCCCCTTTTGACTAATCTTCAGAACAGAGCAATCATCAAATAATATCACCTCCATTTTAAGTGGGAGCAGTTGCCCCAAAAGGTCACCTAAAAAGCTCATAATTCTAATCATAAGCTCTGAACTGAGGAACAAACCAAAAGGAATGTGCTAAAGTCCCTCTATGGACCACACAAGGAACACAGCTATTGAAGTCTGTTAATTTTGCCTGAAAAGCCTTATCCTGTGTAGGAACTTATATTGAAACCCTCACCCCTTCCCCAACAACAAGGTGAGAATCCTAAAGAAAGGAAGAGGTAATTGTTCAGAAGTGACCAATATACTACAATAATTTCTCCATTTCTGTATTAAATTATCATAGGAGATAACTGCTGCATACTCAACCTCATAGATTTTTATAGTTGAGAAATAGACATTCACTCCACTTCCTTAGTCTTAAAGGTTTCCAGATAGGAAACAGTGGATTTGGTAAGCTCCCTTCCTGCGTAATCACTATATGTACTGGTGGATGTGTAAATAAGATAAATAGTCTCTATCTGCAAAGCCATAAGCAAACTTAGCTCTCAAAAAGACAGGAGACTATCATCTTCTTTCAACAAATACCATACAGGTGTCAGCACCCTGTGACTCCAAGCCAAAAAGGCAGCAATCTGAATTCTTGGAAGATTGTCCAAATTACCCACTATAGGAAGAAACAGAGTTAAAGCAATGTCATAACCAAGTAGTTGTGCAAGGAACTTCCAAGCCAAAATTAAGGGACAGACTGATACACTAGTTCAGATTTGGCATAACTTGCTCGACTCAGCATGCAACACATATCAAGGATGAAACAGATGCATGAGTGAAAGTTCAAAAGACATGTCAATGTAAAAAGGGAGTTGGTGATGTGGACCCTTAGACTGATGCAGAGTTGATGCAACCTGCAGGGAGGAGCCCTGCAGGACACCACCATCAGCAGGTAAACCCAGATGAGGCAGTTGCCCGGCTGAAGCTTCCCCTTTACCAGCCCGTGTTCTCCTCAGGTTGAGCCTTTGGGTGCCTGGGCCAGCAGATCTCATATGGAGGCCACTGTGGGTGGAAAGATTCTTTGAGGTAGCTGGGTCAGAGCAGGAATAGGTGAAGCATATCCGGTGGCAGGCTATGGTCGGAGGCAGTCAGTGGTCAGTGGCAAATGGCAAGCGAGAATATACAGCAAGCAGGCAGCAGGTAAGAATGTCCAAGAGTTAGGCTGAGGTTAATACTGGATATCTGTCCTTAGGGAAGGAGGGATGGATAGGCAGGGCAGGAAGGCAAGGAGCAGAACAGATAGGCAAGGAACCAAAGAAGACTGAAGATGGGCCACAGATACTGAAGACAAAGACAAGGACCACTGGAACTGAAGACACAGAACGCAGGAACTGAAGAATGAGGACAAGAAATGCTGAGACAACTCACACTAAAGAATGTAGGGAGACTTGTTGCCAAGGCGAGGACTGTAGGAAAGCAAGGGCCTTTTATAGGCCAGAGCCTGTGAGGTCATTGGTGGGTGTCATGGGGGATTTCTTGCCATGGGCTCTTGAAATATGGTGATGTTTGGTGCCTGGGAGAATGTCAGCGGCATCCTGTTGTGAACCGCATTGGGAGCATCTGGTCTGTCGGCATGTGATCCTCCAACACAGCTGCAAATGGCCGCTGTATCGGAGGCCTCTGGCCCCGCCCAGCCCCCGGACTGCCCCTTTTTGCAAGCCCCAGGACTTACACACTTCCCGGGGCTTTATGCGCGTCACCGGGCCTTTTGAAAATAGGCCCAGCACGTATGAAATCCTCTGGATTTATGCACGAAACCTTTTGAAAATCCGGCCCATAGTTTTCACCACATCCTCTGCCTCCAGGCAGGCGCAAAAGGTGAGATAAGAAATTGGGGGGGTTAGAGTAGGGCTGGGGGGAAAAGGTTAGGGGAAGGGGTGGGAAGGTTAGTAAAGGGAGAAGGGAACGGGGGAAGGCAGCGCGGCTCGGCGCAAGCAAGGTGCACAATTGTGCACCCCCTTGTGTGCGTCGACCCCCAATTTTATAACATGTGTGCACCTGCACGCGCATGTTATTAAATCAGGCATACATGTGTGCGCACCGGGTAGCGCGCACACATGTACGCCCACGCGCAGGTCTTAAAATCTACCCCTATTAGTGTAGCTGCATTTAGAAAAGATTTGAACAAGTTCTTGGAGGAAAAGTCCAAAAACTATTATTAAGGTGAAGTTGCAGAAATCCACTTCTTATCCCTGGGATAAGCAAATGGAAACTATCTACCCCTTAGAGTCCTGCCAGGTACTTGTGACCTGGATTGGCTACTGTTAAAAACAGGATCCTGGGTTCGATGGACCTTTGGTCTGACTCAGTATAGCAAATTTTATGTTCTTATGATGTTCCAAACATTGTAAGCCTTCTGGGGATGGGGAAATTTATATAGTACCTCAATGTAATCTGCTTTGAAGTGAAAGCAGAATATGAATAATATATCAAATCAGTTAAGTGAGTCTCTTGCAACAGAGCAGTCTTAATTTTTTTCCGATTTAAGACACTCAAAATCTTCTGTTGCTTCACTATAGAACTGATTCCTTTGACATTCCAAGTCACAAACTTTAAACCACTCATACTAATTTAAGCAAAAATTCTTAACATTAAGTATATAACTTGTACTGTACAAATTTTGAAAGAACAGGCCCCCCAGCCTAGGCCCACCCCCACACAGAACAATCCAATCTGAATAAGATCCATCACTATCCCAAGACTTAAAAGCTAACCCATTGAAAGTCCCCCCATTCCAACCCCTCCCGCTCAACCACCCCGTCCCTCAAAAACAACTGTTGGTCTCTCCCCCCTAAAGCCCTCATTAACCACATCAAGCACCCGTTCATCTGGTTAAGATCACATTTAACACTTAGAGTACTACCTCCTAAAATCCCACACACACGTCCCTCATAGCAAAGGTAAATATAGTCAAAGGAAAAAGAAAAACTATAGCACTGTCTGTCCCAACGAGTTTACCTTTGAAAAAATGGATAGAACATTGCTTATTATGTATATAACCAGATGCATAGTCAAACAGGAACGTTGTATGGCAGGGCTTAAAAAGACGGACACAGTCCTGAAAGCCAAAAGGGCACAGCCATAGGCATATCAAGCTGCTGCTACTGGACTCCATGTTCAGAAAACAAAGAATAGGTGCATTGATATGCAAGTACCAATTCACTAAAACTGAGAGGCAATGCAGAGAATAGCAAGCAGAAAACAAATTAAATCATGCAACCTCTCGATGTACTGCCCAGAACTAATAGGGTATGCAACAAGCCGCTGCAAAACTGCAGCTCATTGAAAAAAGCACTCAACATGGCTGATGTACCAGGAGGAAATTATAGCTTAAAAATAGTCACCAACTGCACCTCTCAATTCAGGCACTAATCTACCTAATGTGTACTAAGGTTTGATAAATTCTGTGAAAATCATGAATGCACCACTTGGAAAAAAAAAAGGCCTTTTTTAAAGTCCCCCAGAACAAGGAGCAAAACACAGCAATGCACTGGCGGGACAACTCAGAAATATCTTCACACTGCTTCAGTGTCAATCATTCCTGTCCCCCAACTGCTCGACAAATTTCTCTGCCTCAGCTAGAGGATGCAGCCACAGAGTTTCATCATTGTGAATCACATGGAGCCAAGCAGGGTATAAGACCATATCCTTTACTTTGAGAACATGCAGCTTGGAGTAGATAGAGACTAACTCCTTGATGCATGGCAGTAACTCGCTCAATAGTCCTGAATGACTAGGATCTTCTTGTCCTCATAAAGCAACTGCTTTTCCTTTTGTAGTGACCAGAGAATAAGTGAAGGCTATGAATCGATGGGGATGGCACCCAGACAGCCGGAATCAGCATCCCAACCTGATCACAGCAGCATATAATCTCCTAACTTGAACCAATTAATGCAATCACACTATTTAGTTTCCTCATGGTAAGTAGCATGTTCATGCTATTTAGCAAATGTATTTGGGCATTGTCATGCAAAATAATAGTATAAGCACACTATTGGGAATACTGGTTTTAATGCAACACCACACTAAATCTTATTGTATTACTTGAAAAGTACCATTTTACCATGCATGTTAAATGTTTCTACAAAGGCACACTAAATTATTCTTAGTGTGAGTTTTATTGCATATGCCTACAAGTGTAGGTATGAGTAAATGGATTTATTTCTCTCCAGAGGACTCATAATGCCCTTTGCTATTCTTTGGAAAGGGAAAAAGAATACAGAAATACCCTATCAGCTTGACTTGGAGTGGAGTTAATCTGGCATTTGGAGCATTGCTGTATTAATGCTCATCACAATCCCAGTGCAGACAGGAGACTGATACCTGTAAAGCATAACATAAGCATGAAATGCTTAAAAGTAGAAAGAGTTTTTAGAGTGCAATTTTCATAACTGAATATTGAAAACACTGCATATACTTTTTACCAATGGACTTTGCACTAATTCTCAAAGAGAAAGTACAGGAATACTTTCCCTTTGAAAATTCCTAGTGAAAAATGTACCCACCTTTATTTGCACCGACGTTTTACGCAGATACTTTTTCCCTTTAAAATAATGTGTACTTAGGGCCTCATTTTCCAATATCGCAGTGGTAACGCATGAGGGGGCATGTCCTATGCAAATAAGGCATTTTTCATGCAGTGGGGAAACATCGCCGCACGCGATGTTTTCACCATTCGCGGAACTGGAGTCGCAAATCACGACAACATTGTGCACTGCGGTAAAGCAACCAATGAATCATTGCAGTGTCCAGCCAGGAGTATCACAGTTCATGATATTCTGAGAGAGAGAGAGAGAGAGAGAGAGAGAGAGAGAGAGAGAGAGAGAGAGAGAGAGAGAGAGAGAGAGAGAGAGAGAGAGAGAGAGAGAGAGAGAGAGAGAGAGAGAGAGAGAGAGAGACTTCATATTATGCCTATGCCCTAGACAGGTATTTGTAGCCCTATGGGAGGGCCACCTAGTAACTCGAGGTGGGGATTAGGTATGAGCGTAGGGGGTTGGGGGCCACTTTCACATTCAACATGAGACCTACGGAAAGAACAGTGGTCTCTAGTGAAGATTTGCTGGCCGTCGGAGTGAGGACACTCACTCCAAGAAGAGATTTGGGCAACGTTCTCTCAACCTAGCTTGTGAGAACGTTGCCCAAATCTCTTCTTGGAGTGAGTGTCCTCACTCCGACGGCCAGCAAATCTTCACTAGAGACCACTGTTCTTTCCGTAGGTCTCATGTTGAATGTGAAAGTGGCCCCCAACCCCCTACGCTCATACCTAATCCCCACCTCGAGTTACTAGGTGGCCCTCCCATAGGGCTACAAATACCTGTCTAAGGCATAGGCATAATATGAAGGTTCTCTCTCTCTCTCTCTCTCTCTCTCTCTCTCTCTCTCTCTCTCTCTCTCTCTCTCTCTCTCTCACTCTCACTCTCACTCTCACAAGAGTATTGTTAGAAAGCTGTTTTTGAACCTTACATATTCTTGTGGGACATTTTCCATTTATTTACTCACACAATTTTTCTTTTCTATTTTGTGAAGTGTGTGGGTCAGGTTATATTGCCCCTGTTTTTTGGTACTTGCAATGTTTAAACCATATACCTGGTGGAGAAAAAATGTGTTGGCAGCTTCCCATGCACCTTGGAAGGAGCATTGAAGTAAGGCATATTAATAGCCTACAACAGTAGACACTCTGTCATGCATTATTGGATAATTATCAGACTGCTAATGTGCAATAGTTCAAAATATGCCCTACAAAAAAATAGTAATTTAGCAGCTGGAAAACTCCACATGAATTTCAAATTGCAGAAACTAGCATGATAGCCAGAATGGAGAATTTATTGTACTTGGATTAAAAATTGCATCACTGAAATACTAATCTATCCTACTGTATAATTACTCACCTTTGCAAAAGCTTAGACAAATAATAACCTGTTTGCTTTGTTCAAGAATTTTTATTACAAGTCTGTACAGGAAGACACTAGCTTTCAGGCAGTTGGTGGCTGGAGATTGTGTGCATACTGAGAATGATATATTATACTCAGTTCATGAAAAGGAGAAGTTGTGCATAGTGGCCAGGTAGCACTCTGAGGTCAGTCAGTAGAGCGATACTACCTAAAACCCCCAGGAAATAGAGTATAAAAGAAAACAAAAAAGAAAAATGTTGCGACTGGAATGCATATTTACAGGAGAATGCACATTGGTAATGCGGATGACCACTTCTTCCTTATAATGAAGGATGTACCTTCCAATGGATCCACAAATCTTTTTTTCTCAATGGATTTGACAAGATTGTTTTGAAATAACATTTCTTGCTCTCAGTAGTTTATATATATAATCAAAAAATGTAATGAATCACCAGTGAATAATTTCCTAGTCAACCAAAAGTTTTCAGAAATAAAGGGTACAGTTGTAAAGCTCAAAGGTAAGTGTCAGGCAAAATAGTATAAAGAGGGTCATTATCAACAGTGTGCATAAATCAGCACATTCATTATAAATTGGTGGCTTAAAGTTATTCGTGTATTCTATAAACCATGCACTAGGAGCCACGCAGTTTATAAAATACCACATATCACCACCCTGAAATTGCACATGTATGTTTCAGTACATACACATTCTTTTATTGCAGAGATCCACATAGTTTATACTCCTATTTCATAAAAGAAAAAGCATACACATTATGCATTAAATAATTGTAATGTGCATGAAATAACCCTCATTTTATGCATGAAAGCAGGTATTTTATAAAGTTTGGCTGATGTATGCACGTATCTCACTTATGAAAATATTTGTGCACATACTTCCAAGCACCAGTTGAGATCTCCACCAATTGACCCAGACTCTCTCTAGTTCAAGCACAGATTAACCACTGTTCCTCCAACATTTGCTCCCCCACTCAAAAACTGCAGACCAAATTGAAGTAAGATTTCATATCTATGACTTCATTAGCATGCACACATGTTTGATGATATATGCTAGTAATCTGTTTATAAAATAAGTTAATAAGCACATACTTCCAAATCTTACCCCAGAACCCACATGAATTGTCCTCTTTGTATTCACATACTTTTCTGCATAAAAGCAATAGTATGTACATTAAGGTTGTGCAGGGAAAAAAATGTGTTTTCGCTTTTAGGAATTTTCAGGAGTTTTTTTTCCCCCTTGAATTTCAATTATCATGTTGAATATGTTTGGGCCAGCAGTACCAGAAAAATGCCACTGGTTGGCATTTAAGATATGTGACTCTGTAGTATAGTCTGATAATGTGCTTTGGTGAAAATGATATGTATGTTCCCTTAAAGTTTTGGGCTTTTATGATTGGATGATAATTGTTTAGAAGAATCTATAAAGATGGCAACTTTTGGTAGTGTTGCACTCGTGGCTGCTCTTAGCCCTCACTCCACACTCTCTACCTCTGTGGCGACTCCCTCCGGGTCTGACGGACAGCTTGCTGCTGCGACATCTCCATGCCGCTTCTCCCCAGCGTCCCTGGACCGGCTCGACACTGCGGATCCGCCATGTTCCTGATGACGTAGGGTGCGCATGCGCGCATGCTCCAAAGTATGTACCAGCAAGGGCGCGAACCTCAGGGGTGTCCCCCTGTATTGAGATCATCTGCTTCCAACATAAAAGGTCTTCACTTGCATTTATGATTTGAGTTAGCAAGGACTGAGATTCAAACTTGCTCTTGGGATATGAATTCATCCAAGCTACTCTACCTCCTCGGACTTACCAGAGGTACCCGCTCCTCGGGGGCCTAACTCCTTCCAGCTACTGAGCCTCTTTAAGAATCTATGTGAGTGTGTCATCTACTACTGGCTATGTATACAGCATACCCTGTCTACTCACTATCTATAGTCTCTCTATAGCTCAGCAACCCTGGGATCGCAGTTCCAGTATCTGAAGGACTTCAGCCTTGCCGGGCATATCAGCTCACTTCTGCCATCTCTGGTGGTTCTAATAACCTGTCTAATAAAGAACTATCTGTGTCTGTCTATATACCCAAGCCTAGCTAGTGGTTCCTCTCAGTATATCCTCCTGAGGGTGCTGTCATCTGTCATCGGCCCAAGGATTCACCTATTTACATTAGAGTGCTCACTCCTCCCACTTCAGGAGCTGAGCACAACAGACTGTTAACTCTCATCTGCTTGCTCCTCTCATCAGCATAGCAGATCCTAACAGATTGCTGACTCCTCCACTCTGGCGAAGCATATTACAACAGATTGCTAGCTCCTCCCCTCTGGAGGAGCAGATCATAACAGATTATAACAGGTGGGTTTTTGCCCTTTTGGTTCCTACCCTTTCCAAGCACAGGGACATCCAGATACAGTATGTGATCTATTAGAGTAGCCAGCCTGAGGGTTGGTGGGCCCAAGGGCTTTCCCAAATGGGAGTGGGGTCTTGCAGGGACTCTTCTTCTCAAGAGAAGCGGCTCATGGCCATGGAACAGAATGCATAGGTTTTTTCCTCCTCCTGAGGAATGGACCAGGAGGTGAAGGAAAGGAGATGTCATTCCTCCTTCTGAGTAAAAGGGCTGGATGTTCCAATATGGAGAAGTCCCAGAAGATGGAGGGCCCTTAGAGTGTCCCTTAGAGTGCAGTTGTCCAGGGAACCTGCACCTGAGAATGGAGTTGTGGACATCTTTAAGGAAGGTAAAGATGTAAACATGAGCTGCATTGGATCCCTTCTGGATGTGAATTTTGGTATGGGTATGCTGAAGGGTAAACCCCATTCCTTACATAGGGTTAGGTTTGAAAGGAGGTTGGGAGTTGGATTAACAGTCATGCTGGGATCCAAAGACATATAGAAATGGCATTAACAGGGGTTGTACCTATTATGTCCCAGAAGTATATGACTAATAATTGTGAGTTACCCGGCTATAAGACCCATGAAATTTTGATATATTCAGTGGTTTCATGTGTAACATTCTTTCACATCCATGCATATAGTTTCTGGCTGGCTCATTCAGAAATAAAGTTCAGGTTTGGTATTTGAAACATGATGTTAGTTTCATTTTTTAGCCAGCACCATTGGAAATGCATGGATGCAGAGTTTCATGGAAGGGAGTTGATGGGAATTTTATCTATCACTCAGTGCAGTGGTGAGAATGATGGGGAATATTCATGCTGTCACAACACAGGTCCACTTCACCATCTGCAAGATCATTTATCGAATCTACTAAACCAAATGGGGATAGAGGACTCTAAAGCTCCAGGGAATCCCATCCCATCATTTTATGTACCCCATCAGAGAATTACCGTATACTTCTATATTTTTTTAAATAATGCATTTTTTCACCCAAAGATTTCAATTCTTATAACCAGGTAATTTGCTGGGCAAATTTGGACTTGTCTGCCTGCAGAATTCCAGACTAACTAAAAAAAGTGACTTGGCAACTCCCCTATCCCTGCTTGGTGCCCAGGGTGTACTAATCTGGAGGCAGCCAGTGACTCTTAAGATCCCTATTGCAGTTAAACACATACTGCCATTAGCTAATGAGTCTTGCTTTGAAACACTGCATTTTAGGGCAGGCTTCTCCATGGCCTTCTTTAAGGGAATTCTATGGTTGCCATTTCAAAGGCAGGAGAATTGGGCAGTGGTCTTTTATCAGGGATCATTGACTTGCAAAGGAAAATATTATCTCTGTATATTCACAGGCTAGATCATTTTGAAAATCTACCCCAAAGCAAACATGTATATTGATGGAAGTAAAAAAGACAAAGAGGTACTGCAAAGGTCTGTGATGAAGGCTATGTGTATGCTAATAACTTTAAAGTACATGCAGAGGCACTTTTTTTTTTTTTTTAAGAAGTATTCACATATATCATTTTGAAAAAACTGACTTGCGCATGTACATAAAATCACCAATTTGCCAATACCTCCACCAGTTCACCCAGTCCATCTCCAGTGAACTGAGATCCTTTGGGATTTCACCCATCAGTTCACCCAGACCTTCCAGCCAAAATATACAGACAATAGACAAGTGCTATTTCACTTGGGCCATTCAATTAGCAGGTATAAAAGTAAACAAACAAGCTTGGTAATGTATATGCCTATATCTCTTACAAAATAGCAACTATCATGAGTACTTCTGAACTCCAACCCTGAATGCCCTTAGCCAACCCCATTTTTCTGCCAGCAAAATGTACGCGTGAACTGAAAAATACACACATACTCTTGTCATTTATATACTAGCATATCCATGAGTACATGCCACTTATGCATATTTATGCTATTTTTACATGCAAAATCCCTCTGAAAATTTAATCCATGGGGCAGATTTTAAAAGCCCTACACGCGCTGAGCCTATTTTGCATAGGCCCGGTGATGCGCGCAAAGCTCAGGGGCGCGCATATGTCCCAGGGCTTGAAAAAAGGGGCAGGGCGTGGTCAGTCCGGGGTGGGGATGGGGAGGGAGCAAGGCCAGAGGCCTCCATAAGGCCGCTAGGCCGGGGGATCACGCACCAGCACTAGGCCGACGCACACAACCTATGCCTCGATGCAGTGCGTATTGTAGTCTGTGATGACTTCAAAGTACAAAATGTGCAATTGACACAATTATTGATTGTGGTCCCCAAAATACATACTAATAATCTTGAAAATCCCCCTGGAAGACCAATCGTCTCTGCCAAAGAGTCTGACTTGAACCAGTTTCAATCTTTTTGGACAAAATTTTGCAACCATATGTCTCACAAGCAGATTCATACATTAAAGACACCTCTGAAATGCTACAATTTGTATCCACTGTTACGTTGTCCAGTGACAGTTTACTTGTCACCATGGACATTGAATCTCTTTACACAGTCATCCCACAAGTGGAACTCCTTACAGTGATATCCTCAGTAATAAAGAATCGGGTACCTCCTCAAAGTATTCCGACATCATTTCTGATAGAACTGCTACATCTTGCACTGAGTAAGAACTATTTCATGTTCCAGAACAAATTTTACTTACAAATTTGCGGCACCGCCATGGGAGCAGCCATGGCTCCGGACGTGGCCAACTTATTCGTGACAGTGTTTGAATCACAATATATCTACCAAAATCAGTGGTCTACTCAATTAAAACACTGGAAACGCTACATAGACGACATCTTAATAGTATGGCAAGGGTCCCCTGCATCCCTGTTAGAATTTCATTCTTGGTTGAATAACTTAAATTCATGTTTGAAATTTACAATAAATTATGATCAGCATCAAGTGGCATACTTAGATATTCTTATAACCAGAAGAGAAGACACAATTGTTACCACACTTTTTCGGAAGCAAAATGAGCGTAACAATCTGTTAAGATTTGACAGCTTTCACCTAAAGATTTTTAAGTCCAATCTTCCAGTTGGGCAATTCATGTGTATTCGACGCTTGTGCACTGAAGATGAAGAATTTAAATTACAGGCAGAACAATTGGCAACACGTTTTTTACAATGGGGGTATCCAACATCTTGTGTAAAAAAAGCATATCACTATATTCCAATTGAGATTATTTGTCCCTCCCAAGGAATTCGGCAGTTTTGAACCAGCAAACATTGGTCATGAGGCATTAACTAGCATCCCCCTCTATCAGTAGAGCTATCAGAACACATTGGTCAATGCTGCAAGATCTTCATCCTATGTTCAAGGAGCCCATACGAATAGCCTATTCAAGAGGAAGAAATATCAAGGACCAAGTTGTGCATTAAAGTTTACGTGAAGCGTCAATATCTTGTACCACCACAATCAATAATTGTGTCAATTGCACATTTTGTACTTTGAAGTCATCACAGACTATAATACGCACTGCATCGGGGCGTACATTGCCGTTACCTCAGTTCACATGTAGAACCTCGTTTATAATCTATGCCATATTCTGCCCATGCCCACTATCTTATGTGGGCATGACAAAGCGTCCCATTCGCACACGTCTGACAGAATACAAATGCGACTTAAAAACAGGAAGAATCGAGGAGCCATTGGTTACACATTTTACTGAACACAAATACACTTTTTCTGAAATAAAATGGACTGTTTTGGAAACAATATCTGCACACTGGAGACGAGGCGATAGAATCAAACGCCTCCGTCAAAGCGAACAACGCTGGATTTTTGCATTAAAAACAGTGAATCCTTATGGACTTAATAAGGAAATAGAATGGGTCCATTTCATGTGAACATCACTCACACACAGCTGAAACGCGCTGATTCCACACAGCTATAACATGACAAACCACATATAATCAGCGGTACTCTCGCGGCAACCTTGCTCAGACGCCGGCAAGAGGAAACGGCGGCAAGGTTTGGTGAGTTCACTGTTGTTTCCATTCAGCTTCGCCCAGGTATGTGCCAAATATTTAATTGTATGTGCTGCAAGTTACGCTGAATAACGACAGTATTTGTCCTCTGCAGAAAGCAAAGAAGTAACGGGGCAGTGATAAATATACCTGTCAGTGATAAAATACAGAAGTGAAGTATTCTAGACTATTATCTTTGGCAGTCTATCATTAAAACCCAGCCTCTAGCCTATATTAGGCACCGCTCATGTTAATTATGTTATTACCCCCATATATCTTAATCCAAGTTAATTCGACCTGTTCATTGTAAGACATTTACTTGTCATTGTTGTTATTGTTTAAAATGTAAACCAAATTGATCAATAATTTTGTTATTGGAAAGTCGGTATAGAAAAATGCTAAATAAATAAATAAATATTCTGTTTCAGTCCCTGAAGCAGTGATGCAAAACGCGCATCGGACTGGACTTTGAATAACCACGTCTTTTGAAAGTTTGAGCCACGCCAAGGAAGGTATCACCCCGATACATACTTTTATAAAAATATCAAAAAACAAAAAATAGTATACAAAAGAAATAATAAAGGACTTGGACCAATGATTAAACACGACCTGTAGTGGCAAAACCTTAAGCTAAAATATGCTGGTATGCCCGCAGGTGTTATGATGGTCCTATAAACAATAATAGTATATAGCACATTGACTAAGAAGAATTACAGTTACATGACGTCTTTCTAGTGAGATTTCAATTACCCAATCAAAACCAATGGGAACTACAAATTTATTTCTTAATAAAGCCTAAATGAAGGTGTCAGCAAGCCAGATGACCGTTTCAAACAAAACCAACCAGTCTTCTCAATCATTCACCTTCATAAAAAAATCACTTTATTATACTATTCAAAAAATCGTCAATAAATTGTTTTTTTTTCAAAATATATTTATAATTTTTATCCCCAGTCCATAGAGTATGTTCAACAGCAATCCCTTGAGTAATTACTGTGAAAAACAGCCCAACACGGCCGATGTTTCGCAACAGCGGTGCTTCTTCAGGAGCATATAAACATTCATTATAGAAGAAGGAGTATGTGCCTGAAAACATGATATCAAAAAGCCTTTTAAACCAGTGCAATACCAACAATAAGAAGCAATAGTACTTATCTTTTTAAATGGCTACCGTTTCAGTATGGAGTCAGCGTCTCAGCCATCTCTTCGCAGAATGAAGAAACCAAAGCCGATGTCAACATCTCTTTAAATACATAGCTGGCGCGGGGACGTCAACTTCTCTTTAAATACATAGTCTCAGAAATCTGTACTTGGACTGGTGCTTTTTAATATATTTATAAATGATTTTGAAAGTTGAATGACAAGTGAAGTGATTAAATTTGGAGATGACACAAAATTATTCAGAATAGTTAAATAAGCAAATAATGATAAATTGCAGGAGGACCTTGTGAGGCTGGAAGATTATATGTTCAAATGGCAGATTAAATTTAATGTGGACAAGTGCAAGGTGATGCATATAGGGGAAAATAACCCATGTTCTAGTTACATGATGTTAGGTTTTATGTTAGGAGTTAGCTCCCAGGAAAAACATCTAGGCATCATAGTGGACAATACACTGAAATCATTTGCTCAGTGTGCTGTGGTGGATAAAAAAAGCAAACAGATTATTAGGAATTATTAGGAAGGGAATACTAGTGAATTAAATGGAGAATGCCATAATGCCTCTGTATCGCTCCACGATAAGACTGAGTACTGTGTTTAATTCTGCTCGCCACATCTCAAAAAAGATATAGCTGCACTGGAAAAGGTACAGAGAAGGATGACCAAAATGATAAAGGAGATAGAACAAGTAGATAGAACACTTCCCTATGAGGAAAAGCTAAAGAGTTTATGGCTATTCAGTTTGTAGACGAGACGGCTGAGGAGGGATAAGATAGAGGTCTATAAAATCATGCGAAGACTAGAATGGATAAATGTGAATTGATTGTTTACTCTCTCAGATAATAGAACTAGGGGGCACTCTATGAAATAGGCAAGAAGCACATTTAAAACAAATTGGAGAAAGGTTTTTTTTTTTACTCAATGCACAATTATGCTCTAGAATTCATAGCCAGAGGATGTGGTTAAGGCACTTAGCTTAAATGGGTTTAAAAAGGTTTGGACAAGTTCCTGGAGGAGAAGTCCATAAGCTGCTATTAGTCAATTTGACTTAGGCATTAGTAGCATGGGATCTATTTAATGTTTGGGTACTTTCCAGGTACTTTTATCCTGGATTGGCCACTGTTAGAAACAGGATGTTGGGCATGATGGATGCTCGGTCTGACATAGTTTGGCAACTTCTTATGTTCTTATGATTCTCAGTATTATTTTCATCTTCTCATTCCTCAACAAAAGTTTCATTACTCAGTATTCTCTATCAATCAATGTGATACTCTACGACATACTCTCTCTTCCTTTACCTCTCCATATTTCTTCACTATATTTTTCATCTTCTACCCTATCCTATCCTTAACAACTCTGCCTAACTGTATGTTAGTAACTTTTCATATTCACCTTATCCCTTTTGCACTTTACTGTATATAATAGATGACACTTCCAGTATTTGAATCAGTAAAATATTCCGTAATTAATCCCTAAGGCAGGGAGGGTTATTTTCAACGATTGGTAAATCTACAGATACTTTATACCTGCAAACTTTCCACATATTTTCAAATCAAATGTATGCGCATATTTTCACTTTGAGAATGCTCAGAAAGTGTGCGCATAAACTCTACTGCACAAAGTGACACGTTCCTAAGCATGTGCATTTACATTCATGCTTTTTAAAATTAAAAGTATGTTTGTAAATCTGAACTTCACCCAAACTCTGCTTCCCAGAACATCTATTTTTGCATGCCAACAGTATGCATGAAATCAAGTTACTCATATACATTTTGGGCCTAATTTTAAAAAGCATATATACACTTAAAATTAGGTTTTATACACGTACGTGCACTTTACATGTGAAAGTGGTCTTTTGAAAATTGCTACAATATATGCCATTGAATTGTCCATAGGAACTCATGTCTAAGGGCACTTTCCATGTTTAAATGGCTTTTTAAAATTGCTATGGTACTATATTACATTTACATATGTAACTCCTTTTAAAATTACCTCCTATGCATGCAAAGACTAGCACATTTCCTAACATGACATTTATGCATATAAATCGATGTTTTATGCATATAAATGGCTTTGAAAATTTGGCCTTACATGCCACATAGATTGCCAAGCTTCTGATTCTCACCATTCTTTGCCTCATATTACATCACTCCCTTTTCATCTGTCTTTTCTCCTCAAAATATTATGAACTTGTTTCTTTCCTGTATTCCTCTTATCCATTCTTCAAAAGTGATTTAGCACCATAACTTATGGGTCTTTGCCTTCGTACGACATCAAGGTTCTCTGACACCCTACACCTTCGTACGACATCAAGGCCAACCAGATCACCATACCTTGCAACAATACCTACTCCTACACCCAAACTATCCCACCTCGCTTCCACCAAACAACGCTCCATCTCCTTAGCTGGTCCCAAGCTATGGAACTCTATGCCCACCAGTCTACGCCTTGAAATCTGTCCAAAGAAATTTAGACAGAAACTTAAAACATGGCTTTTCACGCACGCCTACTCTTAATCTGCCATCCCAGTACCTTTCCCCCATCCCCCACACCCCCCTCCTAATCCACTCTACCCTACACCCTGACTCCTTCCTCCCCCCCACCCCCATCCTTCCTCTTCCCTCCTTAACCTACCCTCCCCCCACTCCCTCGTCTTGTATATAGAACGTACATAATAGATTGTATATAGCATGTACATTACTCCTGCTTTTTGTAAATTAACCCTGTACTCCCCTCCCCTGTTCCCAGCATACTCATTAGCTCCAAGTTACTGCCCTGCCCCTTCCCCCTCCTCCCCCCCAGTTAAAATATCAGTTACAATGTAAAGCCCTGTTGGCTGATTTTGCTGTTGTCTGGAAACCGATGTGATGTCTCGTGCGAATGTCGGTATAGAAAAATGTTAAATAAATAAATAAATAAATAAAGTTATATTAAACTGGATTCACAGAAATGAACTAAAAATATGAAGAGATGCAATTGTGTTTGTGTGCCAGGACTTGGCAGCCTAAGAAAGAGATCAAAGAACTTAAATAAATGTGAACGCAACCTTGCATTACCTACCTATTATTACAGTGCCAGGAATAGTGTCTAAGAAGGAACAAAATCCAACTCATAATAGTTGATTGAAAATATAATTCAAGAGTTTATTTTATATGATACCTTTTGATGTTGAAGTCAGAAAAGCTTCCTGAAAATTTTAAGGAAGTATCTTAAAGTGAAGATCAAAATAAAATATTTATGTAAAACCTCACACATATTTAGCATTATTTTGAGACCTTGTCATATTTAACTGGGATCTGACTTGGAATTAATTAAATCTTAAATATGGTAATTGAATTATTTGATCTGTTTCATAATTTCTGGCTAGATCAAAAGATAATTGCATTAATAAAAGTACAGTTCGTTCACATTTCTTTATGGTCTGCAGTCACCAGCTTCATGTGTAGTAGGGATGTGTATTCATTTAAAATGAATGAGCAAAACATAGCAAATAAGCTCATATTCATTTCATTTGTGGCCTCCAGAAACAAAGGGAAGTGTCCCACAAATTAAAAAAATATTCTTCGTCCCATTTCTTTCATTTCCCATTCATTTCACTGTGTACTGCTGAGAAAAAAACTGGCAACTACAGCAACCAACTCTTTCTATGTGACCTCACCGTCTTGTTCAAGTCTTGTCAGATCCAAGGCAGGACAAGTTGGCAAGGAGACTAGCCAGACAGCAAATCATGTTGCAACATCTTTTTAACTAGCCTATAGCTGCTATCTGGATCAAAGAATGCTATGTTCTTCCACTGTAAAGTCCTAGCTGTTGCTCGACCCAACTGCATTGGTGCCGCAACCGGGCCTGCTCACCTAGCGCTTCCCTCTACTAGCTCCGACTCCTCTTCCCTTGCCGCAGCTGCCAGCTCCTGACATCCCCAACACTCTCCTCGGGCATCTCTGGCTTCCTCCATGCCGCAGGCCTCTCAGCTGAGCTCCCGTAGCGGCTCCACGTCTTCTGCCTCCTCAGCCCGCCCCTAGGTGTGCGCGCGGCCGATGTCAGCACATTTAAAGGGCCCTGGGCGGGAACCTCGTCCCGGACGCCGCCCAATGACGTCACTTGAGGCTCATACTTAAGGCGAAGCTCTGTCCCCAGAATCTCGCCTTGGCAATCAGGTTGACACCTTCGGTAAAGCTAGTTTGCTGTCCCACGTTCCTGTGTTCTCGTACTTCCTTAATACAGTCTCTGTTCCAGTGTTCCTGTGTTCCTGTCTTGTTCCAGTGCTCCTTCGTTCCTGTCTTGTTCCAGTGCTCCTGCGTCCTGTGTTCCCGTGGTCCTCTCTGTGTTTCAGAGTCTGTCCTGATTCCTGTTCCACATTCCTCCTTTGTCGTACCTTCTCGGACTGATTCACTGCTTGCCTGACTATGTTTGACTGCCACCTGGAACTGACCTCTGCTTGCCTGACCATGTTGACCGCCACCTGGAACTGACCTTTGCTCATCTTGACTACGCACGGACTGATCTCAAAACTGACCCTTGCTTTGGCTGACTACCCTCGGATGGATACCCTTGCTTTGACCCTTGCGCTAAACTCGAATACTCTGTTCGCTCCTATGACAACCAGACCAGTCTGTTCGGATGCTGCCCATGGCCTACATCAGACTAGACCTATAGGCGCTGCCTATCTTGCCCGGAGAACTTTCGTTTCCTGTTGTCTTCCTGAGGTCTCCGGTGATCCTGGTTCAGGTCTAGTCCCTCATTTCTTCACCAGCCGTGCACCTTTGCTCGTGGTGGGCACACCTCTCCGCTACCTCTCCGGGAGACCCCTCTGAGGCCCGCCTAAGTCCAGGCAGTCTGGGTACCCAAGGACTCAACCTGCAGAAAGCCCAGATTGCTATTGGCGAAGCTCCAGCTAGTCTCTGTCTCCTTGTGTGCTCCGGCTCCTGGTGGCAGGCGCTCTCTGGGTCCGACCAGAGGGTCGTACCAATCCTGCACCAGGCTAAGGGTTCACCTCCAGCGCAACACTAGCATGTGCAAGAAGCAGTCTGTATTTCCTAGGTAGCCCATTACTGAGAAAGATGTGCTAGCAGAAGCTCTATAAGAGATTTAAAAAAAAACCCTTAACTCTGGAGTTCATTGCCAGAGGATGTGGTAAAAGATGTTAGTATAGCTAGAATTAAAAAAGGTTTGGACAAGTTCCTGGAAGAAAAGTCCATAAACCATTATTAAGGTAGACTTGGGGGTAATTCAGTGCTTATGCCTGGAATAAACAGATAGAATCTATCAATGTTATGGCATCCTGTCACGTACATGAGCTCTAAATTGGCCACTGTTGTAAACAGAATACTGGGCTTGATGGACCTTTGGTCTGACCCAGTATGGCAAATCTTATGTTCTTTTCTTCCATCTATTGGATTTGGCACTTGAAAAGGGCTGATGTAGTGGTCTCTTTCACTATGCCAGGAAGAGAGGCAGTGTACTGTTGCTGATTTTGATTTTTCTAAGGGTCAGGATGGGACACAGTGTGGAGAGTGCAGTTGTGGTACTGTGTGGTAATTTGACAAGAGTAGCTTGGTAACAGCCAGAAAGAATCAGGCTGCAGAGACTGTTTGTTACTCTTTGTGCACTTTATTTACAGTGAATAAAACATCCAAATTCAAAACAAGCAGTTCAGCTCATCTTAGCTTCAGATAGTAAACAAATCAACTCAAAAGAAGCAGTACAGCTTTCCTTAACTCCAGGTAATTCACAATATTAACAGAACAGGGTTTTTACTTTTATGTCAATTACAAACCTTAGATGTAACCTCTCCTTGGATATGGTGAGATTTTCTCAACTCCCTGGGGCCCCTCAAGCTCTTTGGGCCTGAATTTTTATAGTAGGGTAAAGGGAACCTCCCTTCATCCAGAATCCCTTGCTGCATTCATTCTTAAGGAGGACTGGGTTAAAAGCCTGAACCAAGCTCCTTAAGGTAGAGTGAGGGAGTTGTTGGTACAATCCATCACGTAGTGTTAGTGAATTATTTTTTTTCTCCGGACATTGAGGTAAGCACAACACACTCAAAAACTGAAGAGAAGAGTCTAACCAGGCTTCCTGTCCTTTTTGTCTGCTAGCGTTTAACAATTTCTATGTGTGTGGAGTCAGTCAACACTACTGCATACAGCACAGCACACATATACTCTAGGGATGGGCATTCAGGAGAAATCAATTTCCTATTTTGTTTCAGGTCATTTCCAAAATTGAATGAGTTAAATTCCAATGAAATTTCATTGGAATCTCGTTTCATTCTGAAAACTGATTTAAAAAAAGTCGCTGGTTGGCCCTAAGCCTAGGGAATAGGCTGAGACCGAAAGCAAGGTTCCCTGGCCTAATCTGGAGTGCAACTCTGGCTCTTCAACCTCAGGCTATTCTTAAGGCTTGGGATTTGCTTAGGCATAGACCGCAACCCAAATAAAATGGGACATGGCCTAGGCACGATCACAATGCTGGATTCTTGGTCTAGGCCTTGGTCCAAAGCTGGGGCCTCAGCCAAGACTCAAGCAAAGGCCCAGGCCCAGGCCCAGGCCCAGGACATTTCCCGGCCCCCCTCCCACTTACCGAGTTCAATGCCGCGTCCTGGGTCAGGTCACAACTTTGGGCCTGGACCTGAGCCTAGGACCTGGCCAAGGCTGAAGCCAAGGCATCAGGCCTGGGTCCAGGCCAAGGTCCATAACATGCAAGGTATTTAGTCCACAATATGGAGAGAAGTAAAAAAGAAAAAAAGATATCCCTCAAAAGAAAAAAGAGATACAGATGATCTTAGTTATTTAGGCTACGATATTACCAAGACATTATATGTAGCAAGCAGGGACATTAGTTCGTGACTAGAAGAGCTTCAAGATGTATAGAGCTACAGAAAGTATATCTAATATCACCCAGTCTTAACTGGCACTAACAAGGAAAACATAATATAAAGGGAAAACCTAAGGAAACAGCTGTATCCCAAAGAGACAAAAAAAGTTTTCCACCTGGCCTGTGAGACCTTAGATATATCTGGAAAAATAGCTAATTTTTGTCTTATGAATTCTTTAGAAGAGGCAGCAATCTTTTGTGTCCATTCCTTGTCCAACTCCAAGACTTAGACCACAAGCAAAGTAGTTCTAGAGTCTATTTTGGAGTCCTGCAAGAAACTGGACAAATCCATAAGAACATAAGAAAATTCCATACTGGGTCAGACCAAGGGTCCATCAAGCCCAGCATCCTGTTTCCAACAGTGGCCAATCCAGGCCATAAGAACCTGGCAAGTACCCAAAAACTAAGTCTATTCCATGATACCATTGCTAATGGCAGTGGCTATTCTCTAAGTGAACTTAATAGCAGGTAATGGACTTCTCCTCCAAGAACTTATCCAATCCTTTTTTAAACACAGCTATACTAACTGCACTAACCACATCCTCTGGCAACAAATTCCAGAGTTTAATTGTGCGTTGAGCAAAAAAGAACTTTCTCCGATTAGTTTTAAATGTGCCCCATGCTAACTTCATGGAGTGCCCCCTAGTCTTTCTACTATCCGAAAGAGTAAATAACCGATTCTCATCTACCCGTTCTAGACCTCTCATGATTTTAAACATCTCTATCATATCCCCCCTCAGCCGTCTCTTCTCCAAGCTGAAAAGTCCTAACCTCTTTAGTCTTTCCTCATAGGGGAGCTGTTCCATTCACTGTTCCATATCATTTTGGTAGCCCTTCTCTGTACCTTCTCCATCGCAATTATATCTTTTTTGAGATGTGGCAACCAGAATTGTACACAGTATTCAAGGTGCGGTCTCACCATGGAGAGATACAGAGGCATTATGACATTTTCCGTTTTATTCACCATTCCCTTTCTAATAATTCCCAACATTCTGTTTGCTTTTTTGACTGCCGCGGCACACTGAAACGACGATTTCAATGTGTTATCCACTATGACGCCTAGATCTCTTTCTTGGGTTGTAGCACCTAATATGGAACCCAACATTGTGTAATTATAGCATGGGTTATTTTTCCCTATATGCATCACCTTGCACTTAGCCACATTAAATTTCATCTGCCATTTGGATGCCCAATTTTCCAGTCTCACAAGGTCTTCCTGCAATTTATCACAATCTGCTTGTGATTTAACTACTCTGAACAATTTTGTGTCATCTGCAAATTTGATTATCTCACTCGTCATATTTCTTTCCAGATCATTTATAAATATATTGAAAAGTAAGGGTCCCAATACAGATCCCTGAGGCACTCTACTGTCCACTCCCTTCTACTGAGAAAATTGTCCATTTAATCCTACTCTCTGTTTCCTGTCTTTTAGCCAGTTTGCAATCCACGAATGGACATCGCCACCTATCCCATGACTTTTTACTTTTCCTAGAAGCCTCTCATGAGGAACTTTGTCAAACGCCTTCTGAAAATCCAAGTATACTACATCTACTGGTTCACCTTTATCCA
This sequence comes from Rhinatrema bivittatum, assembly GCF_901001135.1. NCBI lineage: Eukaryota > Metazoa > Chordata > Amphibia > Gymnophiona > Rhinatrematidae > Rhinatrema > Rhinatrema bivittatum. Next base: position 171,388,348 of record NC_042619.1, on the reverse strand, counting down.
TGTGTTTATTAACTCCTTCAAAAAAGTGAAGCAGATTTGTAAGGCAAGACTTGCCCTGGGTAAAGCCATGCTGACTTTGTTCCATTAAACCATGTCTTTCTATATGTTCTGTAATTTTGATGTTTAGAACACTTTCCACTATTTATATATTCTAGACAGAAGAATTGTTGGGGGGGGGGGGGGGGGGGGCAAAATGACATTTCTTCATCACACCCACCTCTATAGCATGGATCCTGCTTTAAAATTGGTTATAAAAAAAAAGTGTTAATAAAAAAGTCCAAAGGGTCTTCTTTATTTTATTTATTATTTTGATTTTTTCTATACCGGCATTCGTGATAACATCACATCAAGCCGGTTTACAGTAAACAATGGGGTAATAACCAGAACATAGAACAAAATATGTAATATACATATTATAAATACATATTATAAATACAGTTACAATAAACAAGGATACGTACAACTAGGAGTAAGAAGAAGAAAAGATAGGAACTTTAACATGTTGTATTAACCTGTAGAATGGTAAGGTTTCCAAAGATGGAAATGAATGATTTACAATGAATTGTTCAGTTCAAAAATGCAGTTTTTAACAATAAGGAAGAAATCATAAATAATGAAGATTCTGGATGTTTATAAAGTGTAGGGTAAAATTATCAGGATAGTTATAAAAGAAAATTGTTGCTTGGAATTTGAATATCGGAGAGAATTGTTTTTAGACTGAGTCTGGGAAGGCTTGTTTAGAGATCCTACTCATTCTGCGTAATTTTAAAAAGCAGGCCAATTTCACACTATAAAATTATTTAATAGCCTCATTCAACTAATTCTATATGGCCATGAGAGTGAAATCTAGAATATATAGGAAGGGACAGAATGACAATACAAATCCTGCACCTCCAGTACTGTAACTCTTTGCATCCACTGAAATTCCCCCAAGCAATGGAGCTTGGATGTTTCCCTTACAGCTCATCATACTAAAAGATATTTTCAAATTCTGGTGTCACCTCACAGTAACAGCAGCACAAACACCTTCCACTGCCAGGTACATTGTGAACTAACAGAAAACCTTGCAAAAAAGACACTCGAAATCTATACTGCAATCCCATCATAACATAACAGTAATAACACCAAGGACTTAAACAACAATAACCCTACCTGTGAAAAAGCAAGGGTAAATATTACACTGGGTCCTAGAATACCAATACACCACCTGCAGAGGAAACAAAACAAACCCGATTGCTATAGATCCCTACACAGACACTATATGCTATCATGGTCACACACACAGAGCAGAGACAGACCCTCACCAAATACAGACTAAAGCCACATAAAGTATAAATAGAAATGTGCAGACAAAAACTGAACTGTAAAATGCATCACACCAGACTCTATACAGTGTAAAAATGGAAAAACAAAAATTTCACCATTCCTCGTGAAACAAATCAATAAAATCAAGATATATAAATCATGAATCATAATTATAAAACCATACAAATAAAATAATTTCAAAACAGCTGATGAATAGAATATCCAATAATTAAAGACTCATGCAAATTTTGAAAGCTTTACCAAACACCAATAAAATATTTCAAATAGCAGACACATTACATACTACCCAATAATTAAAATGGTAGTCAATCAAGAAAAATGAACTTAAAAAGCCACGTTTACTTACCCTCTCTAGCAGTTCTCCTACTCCTTTCCCTTGCAGGCCACACCAGAAGCAGCAGTAGCTGCTGAAGCTGTCCTCACAGTCTTCTTCCTTAGGGACCACAACCAGTCTCTTCTCTTTCTCACACACACACACACACACACACCAGTCACACCCTTAGGACCAGTTTCTGTCTCTCACACACCAATGATCTCCCCAACCAGTCTCCCTCTCTCTCACACACACACACAAGCACACACATACCAGTCATCTCCCTGATTAGTCTCTCTCACACATATACACGTCACCTCTCTGGCCAGTCTCTCTCAATCACACAATGCTCTTGCTCTCTCTTACTTACACACAGGCTTTCAATCTCACACATGTTCTATCTCACTTACAAACAGGCTCAATCACACACATGCCCTCTCTCACAGCCACAAGCTAGCCAAAAACATGCTCCATCTCTCTCACACACACACATTGACACACACAAGCACCTTCCCTGAATCACATATACACCACACACATACAGAAGCACCCTCCCTGTCTCATATACACAAAGCACCCTCCCTGTCACACATACACATTACACTCTCATAGAAGCACCTTGCTTTCAGACTTGCAGCATTTTTCACTTTTACTAAAAGTGAAAGTGATGCTCCCAACCATTAAATAAGAAAACCACATTCCTATCAGAAGGCGAAATGACACCCTTCCTTCAGGTTCTGTCCTCCCAAGGGACAGTCACCCACAATGTACAGCTTCTCTTGTTTTACGCTGCCACATGCCTACCTACCATGCCCCTGATATAGCACCTTACAGGACTTGCTGCTAAAACTCTGCATGCATGGCATACCCCAAATGTATCACCTTAGGGGTCTTGCTACCATGTACCTTCCTGTGAAGGCCTTAAAAATAGTCTCTCCCTCTCTCTCTCTCTCTCTCTCTCTCTCTTTCTCTCTCCAGAAATGCAAATTGCATTGTGGCTGTTTCCAGGAAAAAAGGTGTAGTTAAAACCATGTGTTGTGATATTGCCCCTCATTTTACTTAATCCCACCCCTTCTAAAAATGTGCATATTTATCGTATGCGTTATGGCATTAACGCCATAACACATTTTGATGAATGGCCCTGTAAGTTACATGGGATATTCAACACATGGCTATGCCACTGAATATCTGTGTAAAAGTTGCTACTTAGCTTGATAAGTTATATCCAGCTAACACCTAGATGCACTAAGCCATGATGTGTTTTTGCAGGAGGGTTCTCACTATCATGGTGGGGGGGTTGTTGCTGTGATAGTGGGCCCCTCCCCCTATAAAATATCTTGGCTGTATGGAACTTTGTTTTGACTTGTGGCAAAACACTGCAAGAGAAAACAACACGGCTAGTGGCCCTTTAGGTGCGATGGCAGCTCCAACCTCAAAGAACTGTCATCGCCTAAAGGCCAACTGTAGAAACTATTCCAAGCCAAAAAGAAGAAATTGTGTGGGGTCAAACGTGACCCCCAGGCTCAACCTGGGGCTGCTACTCAAAGTGACCCCTACTCTTACAAGTATAAAAAATGAATTACCATCATATGTAGTGACGCCCCCCTAAAATTGTCATCAATAAATAGTAGCCTCAACTTCCCTTTCCAAAAACATCAATACTGTGTCAGCCCCCCCCCCACCCCAATAGTACTCCAAAAACATTGGGGGCATACTGCTCCATCCCCCAAATATACTAAAAAATCAATATTAGATCATGGGAGGCCCTCTCGATCCCCCCTCCTGCACCTTCAAACCCAAAAAACCTGGATAGGATCCCACGATAGGGCTCAGGACACACTCTAAATCTGGGCCTGGTCAGCACCATTTTTCAAAATGGCGCTGACCTTACCTTTCCTTAGTCACATGACTGGGGCAAGGTCCGGTGCTCTAGGGCAGATCTAACTTAACTGATTAAGTTAACCAAATAAGAGGGAATATCGCTACATATCCGGTTAAGTGAATTGGATAAGTAGCACCACTAGAAAGACGTCATGCAACTGTAATTTTTCTTAGTCAATGTGCTATTATTTATAGGACCATCATAACACCTGCGGGCATACCAGCATACTTTAGCTTAAGGTCTTGCCACTTCAGGTCGTGTTTAATCATTGGCCCAAGTCCTTTATTCTTTTTTGCATATTTTTAGTATTTTTGTAAAAATCTGTATCGGGGTGATGCCTTCCTTGGCGTGGCTCAAACTTTCAAAGAAACGTGGTTATTTAAAGTCCAGTCCGACGCGTGTTTCGCATCGCTGCTTCAGGGACTGTAACAAAACACTTCGCTTCTGTATTTAATGACTGACAGGAATATTACTGCTCCGTTACTTATTTACTTGCTTGCCGTTTACTTACTTTCTGCAAAGGACAAATACCTTGGTTATTCAGCAAAACTTGCAGCGCATATAATTAAAATGTTTGGCACATACCTGGGCAAAGCTGAATGAAAACAACAGTGAACTCACCTGACCTTGCCGCCGTTTCCTCTTACCGGCGTCTGAGCAAGGTTGCCGCGAGAATACCGCTGATTATATGTGATTTGTCATGTTACAGCTGTGTGAAATCAGCGCATTTCAGCTGTGTGTGAGTGATGTTCACATGAAATGGACCCATTCTATTTCTTTATTAAGTCCATAAGGATTCACTGTTTTTAATGCAAAGATCCAGCGTTGTTCGCTTTGACGAAGGCGCTGAATTCTGTCACCTCGTCTCCAGTGTGCAGATATTATTTCCAAAACAGTCCATTTTATTTCAGAGAAAGTGTGATTGTGTTCAGTGAAATGTGTGACCAATGGCTCCTCAATTCTTCCTGTCTTTAAGCAGCATTTATGTTCTGTTAGGCGGGTACGAATAGGACGCTTTGTCATGCCCACATAAGTTAGTGGGCATGGGCAGAATATAGCGTAGATTACAAACGAGGTTCAACATGTGGACTGAGGTAAGGACAGTGTACGTCCCGATGCAGTACATATGGTGGTCTGTGATGATTTCAAAGTACAAAACGTGCAATTGACACAATTGTTAACTGTGGTATGAGGAATTAATGCCTCATGTAAGCTTGAATGCACAACTTGGTCCTTGATGTTTCTTCCTCTTGAATAGTCTATTCGTATAGGCTCCTTGAACATAGGATGAAGATCCTGTAAAATTGACCAATGTGTTCTAATAGCTCTACTGATAGAGGGGGATGCCAGTGAATGCTTCATAACCAATGTCTGCAGTTTTGAATCCGCCAATTTCTTTGGGAGAAATAAATAGTCTCGATTAGAATATAGTGCTCGGCGGTATGCCTTTTTTACACAAGATGTTGGATACCCTCGTTGTAAAAAATGTTTTGCCAATTGTTCTGCCTGTATTTTAAATTCATCATCTTCAGAGCACAAGCATAGGATACGCATAAATTGCCCCACTGGAAGATTGGACTTGAAAATTTTTGGATGGAAGCTGTCAAATCTTAATAGATTGTTATGCTCATTTTGCTTCCGGAAAAGTGTAGTGACAATTGTGTCTTCTCTTCTGGTTATGAGGATGTCTAAGTATGCCACTTATATATGTATAGTTTTTTATATACCGCGGCACGTAATGCACATCACCTCGGTTTACAGCAAACAGTAATTCAGCCAAAGGCTTTACAATGAACATCAGTGGAATAACTAAAGTGCTAATTTAACAGAAAAACTAGGAGTATACATATCAAATATATATGAGTAATAATATTAACAAAAGTCTGACTTGAAGGGAGTTATTTGTAAGGGAAAATGAGGGTAAGGGAAAGGGGGAATCATAGAAGGGGGGGAAGGGAGTCATACCCGCACTACTAGTCTGACTCTCTTGTCTCCTCCCCACCCCCCCATATCAGGGAGGAATGGGAGTCGGTGGGAAAGGGAAAGGCAAGGCAGTATACAGGAATCAGGAGTAAGTTGAGAAGCGAAGTATGTAATTGCATAATTTACATCTTTCAAAGGAAGGCCTTTCTAAACAGCCATGTTTTTAAGTTCTGCTTAAATTTTCGGTGGCAGGGTTCTTGGCGAAGATCCGTGGGCATACTGTTCCACATTTTGGTTCCTGCTATGATGAGTGAACGTTCTTTAGTGGGTGTAAGTTTGGTTAGTTTAGGAGAAGGGATCGGCAGTCTGGCCTGATGTTGAGATCTGATTGGACGGTTTGTTTATTTGAAATACAGGTGCTCAGGAAACCATCGCATGTTTTGATTGTAAATGGCCTTATGAATCAGAGTCATCAATTTGTAAATGATCCTGGATGCAACAGGTAGCCAGTGAAGTGATTGAAGCACAGGAGTGATGTGATCGTAGTGGTGCGTGTTGGTGATGATGCGCGCCGCTGCACTTTGAAGCATTTGTAATGGCTGCAATGTGTTTTTTGGTAGGCCTAATAGCAAAGCGTTGCAGTAGTCAAGTTTTGATAGAATTGTGGCTTGTAGAACCGTGCAGAAGTCGTATGGGTGTAGTAGAGGTCTGATACGCTTTAGTTTGTTAAGCTTAAAAAATCCGCTTTTAACAGTGTCAGCGATGAATTTTTTAAAGGTAAAATTGTTGTCTAAAATAACGCCAAGGCTGCGGACTTGTTGTGCCGCCGGAGGGTAGCCTTGGGGTAGGACTGTTGTGTTCAGTGTGGAGTTGTTTGCAGGTGATATGAAGAGAAGTTCAGTCTTGTTAGTATTGATAGCTAGAAAGTTGTCGGTGAGGAGTTTTTTTTATTTCAGTGAGGGCTGCATTCCAAGTGTTCAGAGCATTTGAAAGAGAGTTTTTTATAGGTATGAGAATCTGCACATCATCCGCGTAAATAAAGTGTTGGAAACCTAGTTTTGATAGAAGGCGGCATAATGGAGTGAGATAAATATTAAACAGTGTTACGAAAGTGCAGATCCTTTGGGTATTCCTTGTGTGAGGCTTCTAGGTTTAGATTCACATTGTCCACTTTTAACACTGTAAGTCCTGATGCTCAGGTATGATTGGAACCAGAGTAGTGCAGTGTCGGAAATACCTATTTCAGAAAGGTGTGTTATAAGTGTGTTGTGATTAACAGTGTCAAAGGCAGCAGATATATCCAGTAGGGCAAGTATGTATGCGTGGCCAGAGTCTAGGGCTTTTAGGAGTGATTCTGATAGTGATAGGAGGAGAGTTTCCGTGCTGTGGAGCTTTCTGAATCCATATTGTGATGGGAAGAGTAATTGATGTTCGTTAAGATATTCGGAGAGATGTTTATTGACGATTCTTTCCATAATTTTGGAAAGGAAGGGGAGGTTCGAAACTGGCCGATAGTTCACTGGGTCCGAGGTGTCTAGGTTTGATTTTTTAAGAGTCGGTTTTATGATGGCATGTTTAAGTTGAGAAGGTACTGTACCCAGTGTGATCGATTTGTTGAGTATCTTTGCTATGGGTTTCGCTATGATAGAGCGGAAAGATAGAAGTGTTTTTGTGGGCATAGTGTCTGAGGGATGTAGAGCTGGTTTAATTTTCTTTAGTATTGATTCTACTTCTATTTGAGATGTATTTTCAAGAATGTTAAGCCTTGCTTCAAAATTTCTTTCTCTATGTGTGGTTGGTGATGGTTGTATGGTGGAGGTAGTCAGAGTAGCTGGAGATTGTTTGTTGTTGTGGGTGCAGTTGGTCATTGCTGATGAGTAGGGTAGACTTGGTGAATTAAAGCGAGACATAATAGATTGTATTTTGTTGCTGAAATAAGCGGCAAGTTGCTCACATTTTGATTTGTCCTTGTTGTTTGAGTTTGTATTGACTGGAGCAATAACGAGGCTTTTTACATATTGGAATAGTTCGTGTGGATTAAATTGATATTGGTGGATTTTCGCTGCATAATAGTCCTTCTTTACTTTATCAGTGGTTTGGCGGTAGCGGTGGAGTAAAGCCTTGAATTTTTGAAGAGTTGTTGTATTTTGGTTTCTGCGCCACTCTTTTTCAGATTTGCGGAGCTCCATTTTTATTGACTTTAATTCCGGTGTGTACCATGGTTTTTTGTTAATCTTTTCTGTGTTGATTTCTTTGGTTTGTATGGGGCAGAGCTTATCTGCTATATTGCTTGTAATTTGAAACCAAGATGAGGCGGCGGTGTCTGCATCAGTGAGGTCTAATTCTTTTAGGTCTTCAGATAGTGCATTCATAATGTCTTCCATTTGTCCCTGTTTTCGGAAGGAGATCGTTTTTTTGCCGAGAGATGTAGGTGGGGGATGTTTGATAGTGCAACATGTATCGATTCGGTAGTGGTCTGACCAAGGTATTGGGGTACAGCGGGGCAGGTCTGTTTGAATGATCAAATTGGTAAATATAACATCAAGTGTATGGCCAGCTTTGTGTGTAAGACTTGTCACTGCTTGTTGAAATCCTAGTGCATTTAGTGAAGTCATGAAAGCTTCGCAGGCTGGAGATAGTGGGATGCGGTCGATGTGCAGGTTCAGGTCTCCCAGGATAATAGCTGGAATATGGATTTCGATGTGTTTGGCAATGAATTCTGTGAGTAGAGATGGATTATTTTCAAGAATGCTTGGGGGAGCATAGATTAGGCAGACTTGAAGCGTCTTGGATTTAAATAGGCCAATTTCAAGTTTGTGAAGGAGAGGAATGGCTTGTAATGAGAGGTTAAATTTCTTTTTGGCAGCAAGGAGGAGACCTCCACCTTTTTTTTTGTTCCTTGGAATAGAAAATACGTTGTAAGCATCAGTGGGTAGTTGATTTAATATAGCTGTGTCATTGTCCTTCAGCCATGATTCTGTGATCGCACAAATGTCGGGAGCTTCTTCAGTGAGTATATCACTCAGTAGTGTGGCCTTTTTTAGTAGTGATTGAGTGTTTAATAGTAGTACTGAGAAGGTTAACAGACCTAACATTTGTGTAATGGGAGCTACCATAATGGGAGTTAGTGTTCTATGAAGTGAAAAGTTTTGGTTGTGTTTCTCTGGTTTGTGAGCAGAGTTGAAGTGTTTGATGGTGGGTATGTGTTGATTTGTCATCTTGGTATGGGGTGAAATTCTGTTAGATTCTTGGGTAATGGGCTATGGGCTGTGAGAGTGTTTCTAATCTTTTTTTTTTCTTTTTAACCTGTAGGGCTACACTTAGGGGCTGCACGAAGGAGCGCACAAAGAGGCCTGCCCCTTAGTCGCGCTCCTTTGGCACGCGGCACCGGGCAGATTAAACTTTTAAAGTTCCCCGAGCCTCTCTGGATTGGTTGATAGGAGCGGCTGCTGGTCATAATTCATTGTGAATTTCAAGCATGAATTTAGATTGTTCAGCCAAGAATGAAACTCCAGCAGGGACGCGGAGGACCCTTGCCATACTATGAAGACGTCATCTATGTAACGTTTCCAGTGTTTTAATTGAGTGGACCACTGATTTTGATGAATATATTGTGATTCAAACGCTGTGACAAATAAATTAGCCACATCTGGAGCCATGGCTGCTCCCATGGCGGTGCCACAAATTTGCAAATAAAATTTGTTCTGAAACATGAAATAGTTCTTACTCAGTGCAAGATGTAGAAATTCTATCAAAAATGATGTAGGAATGCGTTGAGGAGGCACTCGATTCTTTAGTACTGAGGATATTACTGTAAGAAGTTCCGCTTGGGGAATGACTGTATAGAGAGATTCGATGTCCATAGTGACAAGTAAACTATCACTGGATAACGTAACTGTGGATAAAAATTGCAACATTTCAGAGGTGTCCTTAATGTATGAGTCTGCTTGTGAGACATAAGGCTCTAAGATTTTGTCCAGGAAGATGGAAACTGGTTCTAGGACAGACTGTTTGGCAGAGACAATTGGTCTACCTGGGTTTTTTTCAAGATTCTTATGGATTTTGGGAACAATGTACATCACTGGGGTGGTTGGGTGTTTATTAATTAGAAATTCTCTTTCGCTGTTAGTCAAGAACCCCAAGTCATGTCCCCTGTCTACTAGTTGTGTGACTTCGGCTAATATTTCATCAGTCTGGTCTGTCTGTAATTCTTGATAAAATGATTTATTTGAAAGTTGTCTCTTGATTTCCTCAATGTATGATGTGAAACTCATAACGACCACCGTGCCCCCTTTCAGCTTTGCCCAGGTATGTGCCAAACATTTCCAATCTGATGTTCTGATTTAATGGAAGGAGAAACTGGTAGCTAGGATGCAAACAGAGAAAAGTCAGAGGAAGAGGGGCTGTGAAGATGCAGTACAAAAGAGAGTAGGCTTCTTATGCAGTACTGTCAACATCAGCAGCACTCTGAAAGTTACCACTTCCTCCCTCACCTTTATCTGCCCCTCCAACCTCTTCCAACATGACCACCACACAATGGGCTCTCCTACCACAGGCCACAGGCCACAGCTTCAGTGACTGGCAACAGAGACCAGTAACCTCCCCCCTTCCCAGCAAAGAAGACCACCAACACAAATTATAGTCATGTAGTACGTTGGAGATCCCATTGGGGTCATAGGCACAGACATGTTGGCATACTGGATGCACAAGGTCTTGTTCTGGCTAGATGTTGCAAATGTTTACTGACATTTCCATTCCTGACCACCAACTAGCATGCCTAGTGAATGGATACTCAATGTCGGAGGACATCAAAAGTCCACATCATTCACAGTTTGCACCAGAGTTGGTGAACAAGTTGGTCTTCTTGAGATCAACTTTCCTCTCCTGGGTTTCCCTAAATTTACATGCAAGTGGCAGGAGGATTGACTGCACAGCTACACTGAACTAATGGCCATACTTTTTGACCTCAGCACCTTCCTGTGTGGTTTTCAGTTCCCACTCTTGCTGCTGTTGCCTGGCCTGCTCATGCTGCCCTGCATATCTGTTGGTTCAGTGCCATAGAGTGCTTTTACCACTCTTGTTCCTGTTGAAGCTGCTGCCTAGGCTGCTCCTACTACTCTTCCACTCATTTGATTCCACTAGATGTTTTGTCCCCAAAAACAAACAAAAAATTAAAACAAAAAACCCCTCTCCTCTCCTGCCCCTCTTTGGATGCCTTGGAGTCTTGTTGACAGTCTTGCTACTTCTGCCTCACTTGCTTTGCAGTCTTGCAATACTCTTGCTTCAGTGCCCTGCTGTGTTGTTGCCATACTTCTTCCTGCCTTACTTATGTACTGTATGCCGTGGGTGTTCATGCCACAGGGTGCCGTTTTCCCCATGAGGTTTTCATACTATTCTTGGTGTCTTGGTGTGGTTTTTCCTCTACTGCTGTTGCCTGTCAGTAAGTTTTATAAAACTTGGATGGAAAACCCCAAAGTTAGAATCAAAAAGAGGATTCATTGCTTCCTCCTTTGACTTTAATGGGAAGAATTGAAACAAATGAAACAAATGACCTGAATTAATCAAATTGAACAAAACAGGAACCTGAATGGAAAATCCAAACCAAAGCAAAAATGTTTTCTTTGCATGCTCCTACTGCAGCTTGAATAGACTAAAATAGTCTGAATGTGCAGATGCTCCATTACTTTTAATTTACAGCATACCTGTGGTTGAGTGCAATCCTGCTAATTATTGTTTACTGACAAAAAGCAATTGGCTAAATTACCTTTAAGCTAATTTTGAAATGTTATTTTCAATTTCCATAGACAAGCCATTACATTAACATTAATTTCAGCCATCAACACATTTAATGGAAAACCTTGCTGCACTTATAGTTTTCCAGAATCTGTAAACAATATGTTTCTTGCAGTACAATTTTTTTTTTGCTTGTGAATTGGCTATTTCAGTCAGATAGATATGCAGATAATTTTACAAGGAAAAAAATTCAAAATACAAACTCCTACAATAACATGTATCTGTATTTATTTATATTTTCAGTCGCATTAATCTTTGAGATGATGTACTAAACAGAGATAAATGTTGCAATGTTCGCTTCATGCAGAAAAATGGTGAATACATTAGAGTGTGTTATTTTCCTTTTAAGCACACAAAAAAGATTTTGTGACATTTTTTGGGTTTGCAAATAGCAAAAATGTGTGTGCACTTTTATATCTTCAAAATTTTATTTAAATTTATAGTTAATGAGTTGCTGAGGTGCAAAATTATGCAAAGCAGCTCATTAACTATTAGCATATAGTAAAAGTATACACAAAATTGACTTTTCAAGATCAATTTCACAAAAACTTTTAATTACTCCTCAGTGAAAAGTAGTTAAAAGTTTTTGCGGTTTTCTATAAAAAAAAATTACAAGCAGTATTTTTCTAATGGGCTCATTTGCATACCAATACATACAAATATTGTGTGCAAAACATGAAAGTGGATGGAAAAATTCACCCATCATACATCAGTATATAAACCTCTTTATGATTGCACTGTTTGCCTTCATTCTACAACAGAGACTGTACCTGCACTCCTCCGATCCTTGGGGCAGTGCCTTCGTTCCACAATAGAGACTGTACCTGTGCTTGCCCACTCCTCAGGGCAGTGCCTTAGTTCTGTTTCAGTGGCTCTACTCGGCACCCCTGCTCCTCAGGGTAGTGCCTCATTTCTCTGCCAGAGATTCCATCGTGTGCAGCCCCGCTCCCTGGGGTTGCATTCGTCACTACTGCAGAGATTTACCCGGGCTCCCCACTCCGCAGGTTAGCCTATGTTACCATGCCAGAGCCTCTCTTGCTGCGCAGCCCTGCTCCTCGGGTCACTCTCCACTGCGGACCTCCAAATGTTCCTGTCTCGCGCTCCCTGCTCCTCGGGGCCTGCCCAGCGCTTCTCTCTCTCGGAGGTTCCTGCTCTAGTATGTGCCTCTCCAGTTCAGCAAGTATACTGTGGGATCTCCCTGAACTGTGTCTCTCACCCCGCTCCTCGGGATCCCCCATAGTACTCCCTTTACTGCACCTACGATCATGTGGCTGTGATGCAAGACTCTCCATTCCTCTACACTACTGAATCTCCTACCATAGCTGACCTTGCCTCCCCGACGGTGGGGACCTGTGGGGCTCCTCCCCACAGATGGTACTAACCCTCACCTCGGGCCAAGGGCCCATGGACCCACAAATCCTAACAATTTTGTAGATGCCTGGTGTCTCTCCTATTTGGAAGATCAGAAGTTCATATTATTCTCATGTTCATAATGTCTATTCACATTTAGATATCTCCTCTCAGATATTTGGTTTGACAAAATTACATCTTGTGAAATAAATGATGTCCCCCTTTTCAGATTATGCTATGGTAATTCTTCATTTGAAGTTTGTAGCTAGTGAGCACAGAGAACAGCAATGGAGGATGTCACCATTATTTTATCAGGACAAAGAGTTTGTCAAATATCTAAGAGATAATTGAAGGTGTATGTAGTACAAGGCAGGCCAGAGAATAATGCTGGTGTAAAAGGGCTTATTTTGCTGTACTGGGTAGGCAAGAGTAGAGAACGTACTAAAAAAAAACCATTAGAACTCTTATGGACATTGCAACAAATGAAACAAGTACATATACACACTCTCTCCCCAGAGTCCAAAACAATTGGTAGACAATGTTAGGAACTGTGGACCCTTGCCCTGAGGTGGGGTTGACGCTACCTTCGGTGTTGAGCCCCACAGGTCCCCACCGTCAGGAGGCAAGGCTGGCTGGGAGCAGAGGCAAACAGGAAAATCGCCAATACCAGCCCACGTTCCCCGCAGGTTGAGTCCTTGGGTAGCAGGGCTGGCTGATCTTAGGTGCACCTCTGTGTGGCTGGTCCCGGAGGAGGCAGGCGGCTGGAAGCAGGGAGTGTCAGAGAAGTCAGTTTTAGTCCAAGGTTGAGGTACCCTCAATGAGGGAGAGAGAGAATGGCTCAAGGGAGGAGATGCTACAGCAGTTCCAGAGGCAGTAGAACAAGACCACATGGGGTAGGCCCCGTGGAGAGGAAGTGCAGGAGCAGAAGCCTGTATAATGGTATATTGAAGCAGGCCCTGAGCAGGAAACCGCTGTGACAGGTTCTAGTGGAGTAGAAGCACTGAGGCACTATCTGAGGTGTGGCAGCGCAGTAGCAGGAACCTGTGGAGTAGAATTGCTGAGAGATACCCCGAGGAGCGGGGATACAGAGACACAATCCCATAATGTAGAGGTGCTGAGACAGATCTTGAGCAGGGGCATAGAGACAGCATCTCATGACAAAGAAGCTCTGACCTAGGCCCCGGGGGGCGGAAGCACTGAGACAGGGTCTCGTGATGTAGCAGCACTGAGCCAGGTCCTGAGGAGCGGGAGTTCTGAGGCAGGGTCCCAGATGTAGGAGCGCTGAGCCAGGCCCCGAGGAGCGGGAGCGCAGAGGCAGGGTCCCAGATGTAGATGCGCTGAGGCAGGCCCTGAAGAGCAGGACGCAGAGACAGGATTCTGACGAGCAGAGCAGGGATCCGTAGAACAGGAACAACAGGTCTGGAGTACTGCAGCAAGCACCAGCTAGGAACCAGATAACTCATTGCCAAGTCAGCTAGAAGTGGAGAAAGGTAGTCCTTAAATATCCCAGGCCTATGATGTCATCACCTGGGGACGAGCCACAAGGTCCCACCATTGGCCTTTAAAGGGAGGACAGATGGTGCACGTATGCACCTAGGGAGACCCAGGTTCGGAACGCTGGTCGGCAGCATCCCAGCTGCCACATGGAGCACAAGAAGTCAGGAGGTAAGTGGCGGCAGTGACGGGCACCAGCCGTGAGAGCACCGGGAGTAAAAGGCCAAGCATGACATGAGTTGAGTTGAGCCAACCACGGGTGGACGCAGCAGGTGGATGAATCACACAAAAAAGGAATTGGATGCTTTATTAGATCAAAGCCAATCAAAATGTATTGTACTTCCAATACAAATTGTTTTACTGAGGCAATAAGACGGGTTAATTGTTAACCAATTTGCTGAGAAGTTCAAGACTGAAATCACTAATTTCTTGGCTACACTATAATAATGTTACCCTAACAAATATCCCAGAGATCTTGTCTGCGTTTGAAAGCTTTTATGGGAAATTTATTCAGCAGAAGGGTCTGGTATAGAAAAACAACATTTTTTTCCAAGATATAGCACTTCCCTTTTTCTCTGAAGCTCATAGATTTGCTCTGGATAATCTGGATAAACCTCTACAAGAAAGTGAAGTTCGTACAGTTATCAAAGAGCTGAAACTAGGGAAGGCTCTAGTAATTTTTATCTAACTGGATGACAAAGTTATTCTGGGGGCTTAACCAGGAGGAGCTACTTATTGTTAGGATTTGTGGGTTTGTGGGCCCTGGGCCGAGGTGAGAGATGATACCGCCCATGGGGAGGAGCCCCGTGAGTCTCACCATTGGGAGGCGAGGTCTCAGCTGCTGGGTGTGCAGGACAGCAGGTACTAGAGAGAGAGCAGAGAGACAGGCACTGCCCGCGCAGCGGGGAATGTAGCAAGAAAGTCACACAGACACAGAGGTGCCACAGGGTCTGTGGAGTGGGGTATACCCAAGAGAGAGGATTCCTCTGTAGAGATGATACGGCAATGATCCGCAGAGCGGAGTACACTGTTAAGGGTCCTCAGTAGAGATGATATGGCAATGGTCCACAGAGTGGGGTACACCGATGAGGGTTCCTCAGTAGAGATGATACAGTAGTGGTCCGCAGAGAGGGGTACACCGATGATGGTTCCTCAGTAGAGAAAATACGGTAATTGTCTGCAAGCAAAGTACTCACAGTGGAAGTAGTGATGGTTCCAGAGGGAGCCCCAGGGAATGCAGCAGGCAGCGGTCCTAGACGCAAGGCCCTCTGAGGATCGGATAGCCAGAGATGAGGAAAGGGCCCCCGAGGAGCGGGTATCCGGGATGTCTCATGCCGAGGAAGCAGGAGCTGGAATGGAAGGTCCTGTATTGAACAAAGTGGATTCACCAATGAGGGAACTCATTGCCTAGTCATAGGCAGACAGGGCCAGCTAGCTTAAGAGTCCATGGAGAATGATGTCATCCGGGGGGGACGCCCCCGAGGTTCCCACCAAGACGTGCATAAGACTGGGCCAGAAGCGGGCGCACGTGCCTAAGGAACTCAGAGGGCAAGATGGCGGTCGGCAGCATCCATGCCATCCAGGGAGGCCTGGGAACAGGGGCGGGCAGGCCGGCAATAGCTGGCTGAGGCCACAAATCTTCCCAATGGAGTCAGTGCAGTGAGGCAAGAGGTGAGCAACAGCGGTCGCAGCCATCTGCGACTGACGGGCATAACAGTACCCCCCTTCTTAGGGCCCCTCCCCACAGGTTTGGGTTTTCTTGGGTGAGTGGCATGGAACTGCTTGATTAGTTCTTTGTCAAGGATATTGACTGCTGGCTCCCAGCTGTTTTCTTCTGGGCCAGATCCTTCCCATAAGATCAAATATTCCCATCACTTCCCACGCTTCCTCACGTCCAGGATGTCCTATACTTGATATGTAATGTCCTCTTCTGACACCAGAGGTTGGGGCTCAGGAGGTTTCTTGGAAAATTCGGACAAGATGAGAGGCTTTAATAGTGAGATGTGGAAGGCGTTATGAGTTTTGAGCGATGTAGGTAGGTGGAGGCTGCACGTGACCGGGCCCAGCCTGCGAAGTACATCAATAGGTCCCATGTATCTGGGAGCGAAGCAGGCTGAAGGCGGTTTTAAGTGAAGAAAGTGAGTGCTGAGCCACACTTTGTCTCCAGGGTTAAACTGGGGAACTGCCCAATGATGGGCATCATAGAACTTCTTTGACTTCTGGGTGGCTTGCTGTAGAAGTTGTTTGGTGTGCTTCCTGTTACCTCTGCCGGTGGCATCGGGGCTCCTGCCGCGATGTTGCCGGCGAAGTTCCGCGCGGGGCAGGGCGTCCTTTTCCCCAATGGCGGCAGGGCTCCCTCGGCAGCGTCAGCGGCGCGGTCCCGTGCTAGTCGGGGCGTTCCCTCCGGCAGTGACGCCAGGATATCCGCTTCAACGTCGGCAGCAAGGTCCCGCGGTACTCAGCGCCAGGACACGCCCCCTTGACGTCAGACGCCGACGGGGGATCAGTCTGCGCGGGAGATTTGGCTATTTAAAGAGAGCCTTTTCCGATGCTCTCTGCTTCGGCCACAAGTGTTTCTTGGAGTTTCCTGCGACTGGTTTGCCTGCTGTCTTTTACCTGCCTGACCTGGACTGTGCTATTGGATTACCCTGCCTGCCGCCTGCCTACTGGATTCTTTGCCCTGGTTCCTGATTGTTCGCTGCCTGCCCTGACCTGGACTGTCTATTGGATTACCCTGCTTGCCGCCTGCCTACTGGATTCTTTGCCCTGGTTCCTGATTGTTCGCTGCCTGCCCTGACCTGGACTGTCTATTGGATTACTCTGTCTATCTCCAGTCCTGTGTGCCTCTCCTACACAAGGTAAGCGGTCTTCGACCTTGGTTCCACATAATCCAAGTACAGCTGTAACAGTTGGCCGATTATGTGGAACCAAGGTCGAAGACCGCTTACCTTGTGTAGGAGAGGCACACAGGACTGGAGATAGACAGAGTAATCCAATAGACAGTCCAGGTCAGGGCAGGCAGCGAACAATCAGGAACCAGGGCAAATAATCCAGTAGGCAGGCGGCAAGCAGGGTAATCCAATAGACAGTCCAGGTCAGGGCAGGCAGCGAACAATCAGGAACCAGG
Organism: Rhinatrema bivittatum; assembly: GCF_901001135.1. Taxonomy (NCBI): domain Eukaryota; kingdom Metazoa; phylum Chordata; class Amphibia; order Gymnophiona; family Rhinatrematidae; genus Rhinatrema; species Rhinatrema bivittatum. Next base: position 171,371,140 of record NC_042619.1, on the reverse strand, counting down.
GCAAATAATCCAGTAGGCAGGCGGCAAGCAGGGTAATCCAATAGCACAGTCCAGGTCAGGCAGGTAAAAGACAGCAGGCAAACCAGTCGCAGGAAACTCCAAGAAACACTTGTGGCCGAAGCAGAGAGCATCGGAAAAGGCTCTCTTTAAATAGCCAAATCTCCCGTGCAGACTGATCCCCCGTCGGTGTCAAGGGGGCGTGTCCTGGCACTGAGTACCGCGGGACCTTGCTGCCGATGTTGAAGCGGATATCCTGGCGTCACTGCCGGAGGGAATGCCCCGACTAGCACGGGACCGTGCCGCTGACGCTGCCGAGGGAGCCCTGCCGCCATTGGGGAAAAGGACGCCCTGCCCCGCGCGGAACTTTGCCGGCAACATCGCGGCAGGAGCCCCGTTGCCACCGGCAGAGGTAACACTTCCAAAGTTGATGTAACTCTAGTGCAGAAGCCTGTGCTGCTGGAGAAGGCACAGACAGAGGTAGTGGAAGAGGAGGCAGAGGATGGCATTCGTATACTATTTGGAAGGGTGATGACCCGGTAGATGCAGACTGGTGAGAGTTTAAGGCGAACTCAGCCCAGGGTAGTAAGTTGGACTAATCATTCTGCCAAGAGTTCACATACACCTGAAGAAATTGTTTCAGGGCTCAGTTCATCCTCTCTGTCTGATCATTGGCCTGCGGGTGATAGGCTGATGTGAGGTCTAAGGCAATATTGAACTTAAGAACATAAGAACATAAGAAATTGCCATGCTGGGTCAGACCAAGGGTCCATCAAGCCCAGCATCCTGTTTCCAACAGAGGCCAAACCAGGCCACAAGAACCTGGCAATTACCCAAACACTAAGAAGATCCGATGCAACTGATGCAATTAATAGCAGTGGCTATTTCCTAAGTAAACTTGGTTAATAGCAGTTAATGGACTTCTCCTCCAAGAATTTATCCAAACCTTTTTTTAACCCAGCTACACTAACTGCACTAACCACATCCTCTGGCAACAAATTCCAGAGCTTTATTGTGCGTTGAGTGAAAAAGAATTTTCTCCAATTAGTCTTCCTGGTTACAGGGAACTTTTTACATAGTGACCTCAAAAATCTGGCTGTGAACTGAACACCTCGATCTGAGAGTATATGTCTCGGGAGTCCGTGGAGGCAAAAGATATGGCGGATGAATATTTTAGCCAAATCTGGGGCTGAAGGAAGACAGTGAGCCATCTTCGAAAATCGGTCCACGGTAACCCAAATGGTGTTGTTGCCACTGAAAGGAGGTAGGTCCACTATGAAATCTGTGGCTATGTGTGTCCACGTCTCACTAGGTGCAGGATGAGGTTGTAAGAGACACCAAGGACGGCCCATCAGCGGCTTCTGACGAGCGCAAGTGGGACATGATACCACATACACTTGAGCATCCTTCTTCATGGTTGGCCACCAATAGAATCTCTGGAGAGTGGAAAGAGTTCTAGCTTGTCCGGGGTGACCTGCCAGCAAGGAATCATGTGCCCAGTGGAGGATTTTCCTTTGTAGTGGTCGGGGAACCACCGTCTTTCCAGATGGCACCGTGAGTGTAGTGGAGAGGAGAACTTTAGTTGGATCAATGATGTGATGTGGAATATCCGGAACATCTGTGGTGAAAGAACGAGAGAGTGCTTCGGCTCAAGCGTTCTTATTACCAGGCCGGTATCATAGTAGGAAATTGAACCGAGTAAAAAAGAGAGACCAGCGGGCCTGTCTGTGATTCAGGCATTGAGCACAGTGCAGGTACTCGAGGTTCTTGTGGTCTGTATATACAGTGATCTGGTGCTACGCTCCCTTGAGCCAGGGATGCCACTCTTCGAAGGCCAGTTTAATCACCAGTAATTCCTTGTCCCCGATTCCATAATTATGCTCAGCTGGGGAGAATCATCGGGAGAAAAAAGAGCATGGGTGCAAGGTGTGATTGGCTGAATGCTGGCTGAGTACTGCTCCAACACCGACGTCCAAAGCATCTACTTCGACGATGAAGGGTCATCGGGGGTCAGGGTGACGCAAGCATGGTTCACGTAGGAATGCTTCCTTGAGCTCCTGGAAGGCGGTCACGGCCTTCGGTGCCCACTGAGAGGGATTGGCTCCCTTACGAGGCATGGCTGTGAGTTGGGTGGTCAGTGTTGAATAATGATGAATGAACAACCTGTAGTAGTTTGTAAACCCAAGGAATCCTCAGAGCACCTTAAGGCCCGTTTGTTGAGGCCAATCGCGAATACTCTTGGTCTTCTGTGGATCCATCTCGAAAACCTGGCTTGAGACCACATAGCCGAGAAAAGGGACTGTCAAAAGAACATTTCTACAGCTTGGCGTATAACTGGTTGTCCCTTAGGCATTGCAGGACGTTGGCGACATCCTGGTGATGGCTCTGGAGGTCTTGTGAAAATACCAGGATGTCGTCGAGGTAGACCACGACGCAACTGTAGAGCATGTCTCTGAAGATCTCGTTCATCATATTCTGAAATACCGCTGGCATGTTGCAGAGGCCAAACAACATTACCCGTGACTCAAAATGGCTGTCGTGGGTGTTAAATGTGGTTTTCCATTCGTCGCCCTGGCATATCCTGACCAAATTGTAAGCTCCCCTGAGGTCCAAATTTGGTAAATATCTTGGCCCCCTAGAGCCTGTCAAAATGTTCAGAGATTATTGGCAAAGGGTAACAGTCCTTCTGGGTAATCTCGTTTAAGCCGCAGTAATCTATGTACGGCCGGAGGAAGCCGTCCTTTTTCCCCACAAAAAAGAATCCTGCTCCAGCGGGAGATTTGGAAGGCCGAATGAAGCCTTTTGCCAAATTTTCTTGTATATATTCAGACATGGCTTTTGTCTCAGCTAGTGACAGTGGGTAGCCCCTTCCTCGGGGAGGCTCAGTGTTAGGCAATAAGTTTATGGTGCAATCAAATGAGCAGTGAGGATGTAGGGTATCCGCAGCTTTCTTTGAAAACACATCTGCAAAGGAGGAGTACTGCAGCGGGAGACCCGGAAGGGACATCGTAGTAGCTAGGCAAGGTATTGGAGATACGACCTCCAAGCACTTTTTATGGCAGGAGTTGCCCCATTGGGACAATTGTAGAGTGCTCCAATCGAATTGCGGAGTGTGAAGTTTTAACCATGGCAGTCCGAGGACCACAGGGTGTATAGCCTTATCCAGTACCAGAAAGGAGATGGTCTCCGTGTGCAGAGATCCAGTGCTGAGTTGGATGGGGACCGTGGAGAAAGTAACTTTGTCTGGTAACGGTTCACCATGAATGGAGGAGAGCAGTAATGGCGTTGATGTACGGATGGTGGGAATTTGAAGGTGTTCCACGAGTTGCCTTAGGATAAAATTTCCACCAGCCCCGGAGTCCACCAATGCCAGGGTGTAAAATTCTAGAGCGTCCATGTTAATTGAAACAGGCAGAGTTAGCAGTGGAAAGGGTGAGGTCAGGCCTAGGAGAAGTCCTCCGGCAGAAACTGGGCCTGGGAGTTTCCCGGACAGAGTGGACAGGAGGGTACCACGTGATCCATTTGACCACAGTACATGCAAAGGCCAGATCTTTGACAATGAAGCTTTTCCTTTGAGGATAGATGGCTACGACCCATTTGCACTGGTTCCTCTTCCTCTGTGCTGTGTGTAGTAGCAGTCTGAGTGGAAGAGGTTGGGCGAAATCGTGGAGCACCTGAAGCCATCCTCTTGGATCCTCTAGCCTCTTGCGAACGCTCATGAAGATGGTGGTCAATACGACCAGCGAGGTCTATAAGAGAATCCAATGCCTCAGGGAGTTCTCGTGCTGCTAACTCGTCCTTGATATGCAGGGTCAAACCTTCGAGGAATATCACACTTAGGCAGCCCAGGTCCCAGTGCAATTCAGACGAGAGAGTCCTAAACTCAATGACATAATCGGTCAGAGATCTGGAACCTTGTTGCAGATGTAGGAGCATAGACCCAGAGATGGCCTTTCGACCTGGGTCATCGAATACAGAGTGAAATAAGGTGAGGAAGCCCAGTAGGTCATGGAGGATCGGATCCATCCACTCCCAAAGGGGTGACACCCAGGCTAATGCTTTTCCATCCAGGAGGGACAGGATGTATGTTGTCTTGGAAACTACATCAGGGAAATAGGCAGGTTGTAAAGAAAAGTGCATGTTGCACTGGATCAAAAAGCCCCTACACAACCAGGGGTCACCTACGAAACGAGGATGTGCCAGCAAGGGCACTGTAGGCCAGAATGGTGACGCATGTGAAGCTGGGTTTGGTTTGGCAGGCGTCGAGGCAGAGTACAGCCGATTATTCAATTGATTTATGGCTCTAGCCAAAGTCTCCATAATCTTTTTTCTGTTCTATAGTTCACTGGGCCAGGCCAGGGATGGCCTGGAGTACCGAGACCTGTGCCGGGTCCATGGACTTGGCAATCTATTAAGATTTGTGGGTTTGTGGGCCCTGAACCAAGGTGAAAGATGGTACCAACCACGGGGAGAAGCCCCGTAAGCCTCACCGTCAGGAGGCGAGGTCTCAGCTGCTAGGTGAGCAGGATAGCAGGTACTGGAGAGAGAGCAGAGAGACAGGCACTGCCCGCAGAGTGGGGAGTGTAGCAAGAAAGTCACACAGACACAGAGGTGCCACAGGGTGCAGTAAGTTTACTTTTGTTACAATTTCTATTTGCTTTAATAACATGTCAAGTCGATTTTCACCCTGCACCTTGCTTCGGGAGGGGGGGAGAGAGGACTGGCAATCCCCGATGCCCGAGCGTAGGAGAACCAGGCCCGAGCGTAGGAGAACCAGGCCACACCATGTTACTCGCTTGCTCCAACCCACCGACTTATTTGACCGGAGCCTGCCTATTACTGTCACATCCCTCTAACGCCAAGGTCAGGGTAGGCGGTAAATTAGCGGGTTAAAAACGCGGCAAAACAGTTGGTTAAAAAGGCGATAATCGGGCCGCATGTTACTGTATGGGAGGGAATAGCTAATCCGATCGTTTACATATCATATACATGCCGCGGGCGGAAAGTGATATGCGTTGATTTAAAGAAGCGGTAAAGATTGATAAAAACGGATAGTGAATCGCGGGTTAGACTTACGCGGCCAAATTGTGGGTAGAAAGCGGGTTAGAAACAGGGTAACCACCGCCACGCTTTACTGTATCGGCCTGTTAGCCAGCTATGTCTAAGTATTGACATCCAGGTATTTAAATGTCTGTATCATATTACACCTGTCTCACCTCTCTTCTAGGGTATACATGTCAAGTTATTTCTGTCTCATCTCATAGGGCATCCTGTACAAACCCTGCACCATTTTGATTGCCCTTCTCTGGAACATCTTCAGCTTTTCTATATCCTCTCTCAGAAACGGCCTCCAGAACTGAACACAGTACTCTAGGCGAGGCCTCACAACAACCTGTAAAGAGGCATAATTACGTCTTTTCTTCTACTGATTATGCCTCTCACTATATATCTAAACTTCCTCCTGGCTCTGGCCCACTACCTTATCACACTGTTTCACTAACTTAAAATCATCTAACACTATCATACCAAGGTGCACACCAGCTCCTCACAACCTATCACCAACCATTCCCATTGATTCCTACACCCTAAGGGGGTAATTTTCAAAATGATTTACCTGTGTAAATATATTTATTATAGCAATTTTCAAAAGCCATTTACTTGTGTAAAGTGCATGTACGTGAGTAAATTCTATGGACAATTCAATGGCATATATTGTAACAATTTTCTAAAGTCCACTTATTCAAATAAAGTGCATTTATTTACATGTGTAAAACCAAATTTTAAGCATGTAAATGCCTTTGAAAATCATGCCCTTGGTGCATGACTCTATACTTTTTTGGCATTAAATCTTAACTGTTTTGAAAACAACTGAAAATGTTATTATTTTTAGAGGCTTATGAAAAATGAGGCTATAAATTATGCTTTTAATTATTTATGTAAGATTTTTAGGGGCATGTATTTTATGTATTGTAACCCACCCAGTACAACAAGTTTGATATGGGCAGAAAATAAATGTTTTCACATAAATAAATAATAAATAAATAAATAGATAAATAACTGCCAAGTTTTAGACTACTTCTCAAACTTTTAGATCACTTTTCATTCTTTCTGCTTCTTCAGAGGTATCCACTCTGTTTCAGATCTTAGTGTCATCTACAAAAAGACAAACTTCCCTTTAATTCCTCCTCAATATCACTAAAAAAGATACTGAACAGAATTGGCCCTAGGACCGATCCCTCAGTAAACTAGTTATCTCCTTTCTCTCCTGAGAGTAAATTCCATTTACTATTTGTTACCACTTTTATGAAAAGAGTCCATATTACCATTCTCCAGTCCTGCAGGACCACGCCCAACTGAAGAGATCTATTGAACAGATCCTTCAGCGGACCTGCCAGGACATCTCTGTCCACTTTTAATTTTGCCAGTTGCACACAGACACTCTCCTCTGTGAATGGCTTCATATCAATCCTTCTCACATATACCCTTGGCAATTATCAATGGCCCTTCTCCAATCCCTTCTTCAGTGAAAACTAAACAGAAGAATGTATTTATACCCAATAACCTTGTAGTACAAACTAATCAAATGGAAATGAAAAGTCCTTAATACAAAGAGAGTGGTGCTTTTCTTTCTACTTGTTCTAATATGGATGCAAATGGAGGGTAATTTTATAACTGTGCATGTTTACGTAAAGTCTTCATGTAACTTTCAATCACCCCAAATTTTCAAAAAATGTAAGTGAAACTGGGTACTGTTATGCACAATGAGCCCTGGGCTATTATCTAATAGTCATTTACTCACATAGCATTCAGAATTGTGCATATAAATTCAATCCTTATGTATAAATGTTCAAAATGTTTATGCATGTAAAATAGTATGTTATGTGCATAGGTAGTGTTAGGATTTTGCCTGCTACGCAGCCTCAACCTACTCAGCTACCTCCTGTTATGGCGCCTCACCACCAGTGGGGGTCTCTGGCAAGCTCTGCTTTCAGCCACCAGAGGCATCTCCTCAATGACCACTTGACTCCGCCCATGTTACAGCCTCCACTCCATCAGGAGCCCTCAGTGAACTTAGCCCCCCAGCCTTGCAAAGCTCCTCTTCACTGCCTACACCACACTCAAGCTCCAGGCCTATATAACCCAGCCTCACCAGTGTAACCTTGCCTTATTATGGCGTCACTTTTGGCTCTCTGGCCTGGCCACTGCTCCTTGCCTTGCCTTATGGCCTACAGGCCTTCTTACTACTTGTCTTGCCTTGTGCCCTATGGGCCTTCTTTCTCCTTGCCTTGTCTTGTGACCTGTGGGCCTTCCTACTCCTAGTACCTTGCTCTGTGGCCTACTCTAGGCCTTACCTCTCTTTGGGGCTTCCAGGCCTCTCTTTGTACCTAGGAGTCTTCGGGCATATAGCTTAGTGGCCTATGGGCCTTTAGCCTTGTTGCCTTCTAGCTTATATATTCTCTGTTCTGTGTTACTCTTATCTGCCTTGTCTAACTCCTATCCTAGTCTACCTTGTTGGTCTTGTCCTTGTCTTGTCTTGTCGCACTCTGTCCAGTCCTACCTTTTCCAATATCAAGTCAAGTTCCCTGTCTATTCCAGTATCATGTCCATGTTCCTGCCCTATTGCTGCCCAGTACCCTGCCTTGCTTGTATTGTTCCTTGGCTGTGCTCACTACCGTGCCTTGTCTCTGTACATTGCAGCCTCAATCCTTCTTCTGTGTCTAACTCCAGTACCAAGTCTTACCTGTCCCAGCCAGTACCAAGCCTTATTTCGTTGAGCCCCTATACCCAGCTTTGCTCTGTAGTACTGACTCACTATATACTGCCACTGTAGAGACCTACTGGCCCCCAGAACCCAGGGGCTCAACCTGTGGAGGAGGGGCTGGCTAGGCAGAAGACCGGGTCTAGTCCTGCTCAGCCTCACAGTCATGTACCACTCCTTGGGCAATGTACCTCCAGCAGGGAGACCCTGACAAGTAGCTTGAAATGTACATATATAAACAGTATTTTGTAAGAGCAAACAATATGTGCATACTAGCAGTTTCACACGTAAATGTGAAAGTGAAAACAGGGGATAGTTTAGGGGAGTTTACAGGGCAGGATTTGGAAATGTGTGCACAAGGTAGTATTTGTTAAGTGGCATACATATATTCATTACCAAATTAGTCTGTAAACTTTTACATCTACTAATGAATCATGGAAGGAAATTGCACTTATCTTTTGTCTGCAGTTTTTGGGTGGGAGGTCTGGATTAAGTGGTAGGGGGTCAGGGAGAAGTGTTGAAGGGTCTGACTTAATTGGTGGAGGTCTGGATGAACTGGTGGAGGAGTTGGTGAACTGGTGATTGCAAGAATGTGCACAAGTATTTTTATAAGCGGAAAACACACAGTCTTTGAAATTTACATACTTCCATGTATAACTCAGTTATTACGTGAGCATTCTACAATTATTACACACATAAAATATATGCTGTTGCTTCACATACTTGCATAACAGTATCTGAACACATGACAGAAAGTATCATTTCAAGTGTAATCTCTTTGTAGTTCATGCTTATTTAACTGTATGGAGGAAGTATCCACAGGGTTCAGTTGAATCTGGATGAACTGAAATCCACTCACATCCCATGTGCATCAATATTTTGAATTGCTATTCTGGTAGGTTACCTTACCTGGCTGTAGGATATTCATGTGTCAATGAAATAAGGTTTGTGGAGGAATGCAGAGGTAGTCGTTGTTCAGTTTCTCTTGTTATCCTTTTCATTTTGGCCATATTATATAATGTGAATACTTGCAGTAATTTTATTTTATATTCTACTCTGTTATTGGCATTCCCTTGTGTTAATCTTTCTATTTTATTGATTTCTACCTGGGCATATATCTTCACTATTTGCTTTCTGAGCTTGCACTTATGTGTAGTAGTGAAAATGGGCATCATAATTTGTTACATAGTATTTAAGAAGCTGATTAAGAACCTATTTTGTTAATTTGCTTCCTTTCTTTTGCAGAGCCACAAAGGAAAATGAGACGTTAACCTGGATAAGAGAGATAGTATGTTTGTAATTTAGGATAATATATGGGCATTAGGGTAGACCAAAATGTTGTGGGAAATATGCACTTGCCAGCAAGCCATTTAATCAGGGTTTAAACATTAACTTCCCTTCTCCCTGACCTTTGCCTGAATAAAAGCATCACTTGTGCTTAAGCCTCTCTGCCTAGGAAAGGATACCTGACTGTCATGTATTTCTCTGGCTTATAATTATTCCTGATAGCCTGAAAGTAGGGCTGGGTGTTCCCTAGTCAGAGGCAGGACAAAGTCAGGAGGTATAGATTTCAGCAGCCAATGATATGATCCGTGCACACCCCCTGAGCCAAAACCAATAGTGTAGGGACTCGTCTGTTGCTATGGGAAAGTAGCCAATCATGTAATGACACATCATCTGCCTTTGTATGAATGTACAATAAAGGAGAGCGCCAAAGCGTGCTCTAGTCCCTTTTGCTGCCTGCGATGAAAGCTGCCTCAAGTGTGTTCTATGCCTCCATATTCAACATCTGATGACCCCGACGTGATGATAAACTCCATGCTTATTTCAGCTGGTCAAAGCCTAGGTACGTACCGTTCAACAGATTTGCAATCGTAATATTTTTAAAAAAGTACTTCTTAGTAATTTTTAAAGTATTTCTCAGCAAGTTTGTTCCCCACATTCGTGAGCATGGGCAGTGATTTGACTGTACAGCAGAGGCTACATGCCAGAGAGCTGCAGCAAATCATCAATAATCATTATTTCATCACCAGAAGAAAAATAGCGCAAGTCAGCCTGGGGGACTTAGAAAAATTAATAAGTGAAATAGCTTGCCGTTGCCCTTGGTATTCACAGGCGGGAACTCTGAATATCCAAGATTGGATTTTAATTGGCAATTGTCTTCATACGGCTCCCAGAGCTCCCATAAAGCAAAGATTAATCTGGCAAAAATGTACAGAGGCCATCGAACACATAGAAAAAAAAAGTTTAAAGACAGCAGTTTCAAACCATGTGCTTTTAGAAGCAAGCAGACTCAATCAGAATACCCTTCCCCCATCTTATGCTCAGTCTCCCTCAGAGACAGCAAATTCTTTGTATCAGATCTCCATACCCACACCCAAGCCCATTCACACCTTCCCCACTTCTTTAGAAAAGCAGTCCTTGAGAACAATTGAGCCACAACCTGGCCTGGGTGGGGTGATTAGCATTGAATTTCAGCAGAAAGAAAACCTTACAGAAAAAGAATTGTTGGAAGGACTTCAAGCCTTCCCCACCACAGAAAAGAACCATGAACAAAGGGGGACAGAAAATGAAATAGAACATCTGGGGACACACACTCACATGGCTCCTGTGGCTTCCTCTGCGTCCACCTCAGAGAAAAGGCCCCAGGAAACTGAAAACACTGAGGTCAGAAAAACTAGCCTTCCTCCATCTTGCCTGCAACCCCCTTCCCCCACCAACCACTCCCTGTACCCTCATTTGCCATTGCCTGAGACAGTCATTAATTCTGCATCACCAATTTGTCCAGGTAAATTACCATCTCAAACCACTGCTCCCGGTAACAATTTATGTGCCGCGGTCAGCATGGGATTTCACCTAGAACATGGAAATCTCACAAGAGAGGAATTATTGAAAGGGATTCAAGCTTCTCCCATTACAAAGGGGATTAAAGAGCTGGGTGTGGCAGCAAATGCCATGAGCAGTGGCTATGCCCACAGGTCTTCAAAGAAATCAGCATATAAGACCTTGGGCCAGGCAGCTGCACTCCTGCGTTACAAGCAAAGAAAATATCAATTTGAAAAAAAAATGGTTTCTCTTAACAAACAGTACAGATTTGGAAAAAATGGTTTCTATTAGTCTTTGAATTCAGTTACAAAAATCTGCATACTTTGAGAGTATTTTCCCCCACAAAGTGTATGCACAGCCTTATGTTAAAACTGTACTGAAATTTGAACAATTGCTGTGTGAATTTAATGGGAAATTTTCACTTCTTGCAAAATTAATTTGGCTCACATTTAAAATGACTCCATTTCTCTGAGATTTAAGCAATTGTTTGAATTGCTAGCGTACAGAACTTATATTTTTACTGTGATTCTCCCTTTCAGGACAAAAGTAAATTAAAATAGAATCTGTCTGCAAGGAATCAGCAAGTCAGCTAGGAATCAGCAAGTCCTTGCCAAGCCATTGTCTCTGGTTGATTTGTTAAACAATGCTATCTTTAAGTTACTATTGACTGAAGGATTAATTCCTTGGGTGCAGTTCTTTTCTTTTGAGAAACACTGCTCCTCCCCCCCCCCCCCCCCCCTTTACTGTCTTTCTGTTAACTCTTGCTTGCCACTCATGGGGGAGGGAGGGAGAACTTTTGAAAAGAAAAAAAAAAACTGGACTTAGTACTGCAGTTTCTCTCTCTAGTTTCTATATGCTATAACTCAGTACTGCAGTTTCTCTCTCTAGTTTCTATATGTTATAACTCAGCATTCCTGTACTAGCCCTTCCTCTCAATCTGTCTTTAATCTTTTTAATACTTTCAAACATACTTTCAAACTTCGTTAATACTGAACTGAGATTACTGAACAGCGTGTTTAATTTCCTATTCTAATAATTATAAGAAGAAATTATATTCTGATATTCCACATTGAAAGTAAGCTCAGAGTATTATTGATTGCAACCTGGAACAATATCAGAGTATTATTGATTGCAACCTGGAACAATAGTTGCAATCTATAAAGTAATGATGGGGTCTCCACTAGGAGGCGCTATGCTATTCTACAAGTTATATTATATTATTGTTTTAATAATTCTGTTGTATAATAGTTTTTATTTTTCAGATCTGCGGTCCTCATGTCTTAAGGACACTTCAGTTTTATTTTCTTTTTCACAAAATTTATACAGAATTCTGAACCTTAAAATTTTTACTGACAGAGGTTGCTACATCTAAAGCAATCCCTCCCAAACCTTTTCTTGCAAATCCAAATTGATTTTATTAAATTGAATAATAGAATTGATTTCTTCAAGGTTAAAAAAGTAAGAATTTCACTTTAATCCTTACCTTAATAAATTTTTTGCTGTATGCCAGTTTTTAATATTTTCCAGATTGACACTGCCATGAAGAGATGTGAAGATGAACACTTTGCAGTTTATTTTAACATTTTTCTAACACCTTTTGACTTTTGACTTTTGATCCTTGATCTAATTTTGTTTTTGATAACTTTTTGATAAGAATTTTAGCTCAAATTATGTGTTATCTGTTGTCTGTCTTGATGCCAAGAAGACTATGAATGAATATTTGCAGGATGAATGAATATGTGTCAGTTTTGTGTAAATGAATATTTGCAGGATGAATGAATATGAATATGTGTCAGTCTTGTGTAACATATGTTTAATATAATGTCTGACATACTTGTCATTTGTGATCCAGCTCACTGCAAATGACTTTTCCTTTAAATGATTAATTTACATTTATTGCTATTTTACTGAATGAAAATTGATCACTGCATAAAAACATTCTTGATAATGGGGTTACCCTCTGTTCTGAAAACTAATAATGGCTCTGCTTACTGCAGCCATTCCTTTGCATGAATTTTGTCAATAATTGAACATTAAATACTTATTTGGCATCCCCTACAACACCACAGGGCAAGCCCTTGTGGAGAGAGCAAATCATACCGTTAAGAGCTCTGGACCAAACAAAAAGAAAAAGGAGGGATTGCCCCTGGAACTCCCCCTAAGAAGGACTGGCTGAACAAGAACAAAGTATTGTTTTAAATCACTTTAAATCATCCAAACATATCAAATTTAAGACCACAGCCATGAGTAATCATTATGGGACTAGGGTTAGTCACCCACAGCCATCAGTTTTGTATAGAATATTTAATGTCTGGTACGGTCCCGTTCCCTTAAAATGGGGAACGAGGATATGTTTCTCTGCTTGCTTCCACAGGCATCAAGCCGTGGAAAGATGGAAAGGTGTCTAGGTCTACAGGACCCGATCCCCAACTTCTCCCTGAGCCTCCACAGCCCTCAGAAGGACAGAGACCGGACTCCTTGCAAAAAGCAGCACCACATGACCTGGGGACAGATCAAGGCCCTATCCAACCAATCTGCACAACTGTTAGAACAGCAAGGCCTTGAGAAAACTCCAGAGAACTTATTAGCCGCTTTTTCTTGCCTGAATGCCAACTCATTAACAATTGTGTTCTGCACCCTCATCCTTTATGCACAGAACTTTTCACACCTGTTGAATCGAACAGACTGTTGGATCTGCACACACATGCCAACCCAAGCCTGCGGAGAACGACTGATGCATGCTGTACCATTTAACCTTACAGTATGGACTAATTATCCTTTACAGAGAGGTGTTTTCATTAACTCTCCAGTTAATAATACCATACTACACATTGGTAGCTGTCTTCAAGAGACTGCCGCTCTTTGTTGGGACTATGATACAGGGGATGGGAAGGGAATTCAGGTGGGAAATATCCATATTGTAACCGAACATTTGTATTAATCACTGAACACTTGCATAGTTATACCACATATGTATGCAATTGGCAGATTTCAGGATGTGCAGTGGGAGACCCAAGCAAGTACAGAAAGTATAGAGGGGATGAAGGATTTACCCTTTGTAGTTATATAGCCCAAATGATAACCAATGACATGTCCACTAATCTGTTAGGAAACATATGGATGTTATGTGGGCGTAGAGCATATATGTACATTTCCCCAAGATGGAGAGACAGATGCACTTTAGGCTACATCCTCCCCTCATACTATGCAGTCAATAATTTACCCAAAGCAAGGCTCCGTAATAAAAGGGAGGCGATAAATAATCCCATAGAAAAATATACAGAAACTCAGATAGCTAGAAGCCTGTTTCCCCCAATGGGGACAGATATGAATTACAGAGACTTACACATCCTAGCTAACTGGACGACTGCCATATTTAATCAGACAGTCCATGCATTAAAACTACTTACAACAAAAGTCTCTCAGATTAGAGAAGTAGCATTACAGAACAGCTATACCTTAGAAACCATTTTAGCTTTAAAGGGTGGTGTTTGTGCATTAATTGGATCTCATTGCTGTGTGTACATATCAGACTATAAAGCAAACCTCACACATACCATAGAGCAGATAGAAACCATGGTTGCTGATGCACCATTTTCAGGCAGAATACCAACTTCTCCATGGGACTGGCTATGGTCCTGGCTCCCTGATATTTCTGGTCTCAAAAGGGTGATTTCTATTATAATGACCATAATTGTCTTAATTATTTGCCTGTGATGCTGTATTCAGTGCATACCCAACCTCATATCCATATTGAAACCTTGCTCTCAGCCCGGATACAAAGATGTCTTGTAAGATGCCTAATAGGGAATCATGAGCCCTGCAGCGCTGGCACACCACGCTGCACCAGCTCTGGGTGATATGGAGATTCAGGAGCTCATCGGCAGCTGGCACACCATGTCAAATCAGCTTTCTTCTCTCCATAATCCCCCTTCCCCTATTTCCAGCCCATACCAAGACATAACAGATTTCAGTAAGGGTCTAAAGCTTTATTGAGCTACCTAAACAAAAACAGAAAGGGTGAGATGTGGGAAATATGCGCTTGCCAGCAAGCCATTTCATCAGGGTTTAAACATTAACTTCCCTTCTCCCTGACCTTTGCCTGAATAAAAGCATCACTTGTGCTTAAGCCTCTCTGCCTAGGAAAGGATACCTGACTGTCATGTATTTCTCTGGCTTATAATTATTCCTGATAGCCTGAAAGTAGGGCTGGGTGTTCCCTAGTCAGAGGCAGGACAAAGTCAGGAGGTATAGATTTCAGCAGCCAATGATATGATCCGTGCACACCCCCTGAGCCAAAACCAATAGTGTAGGGACTCGTCTGTTGCTATGGCAAAGTAGCCAATCATGTAATGACACATCATCTGCCTTTGTATGAATGTACAATAAAGGAGAGCGCCAAAGCGTGCTCCAGTCCCTTTTGCTGCCTGCGATGAAAGCTGCCTCAAGTGTGTTCTATGCCTCCATATTCAACACTTTCTGTAGATGAATACTGTGATCCCTGAGGGAAAAAAGCAACACTGGATATTTAAAATTAATTTTTATATAGAAATTTTACTCTGTTAAAATAGCTGTTGTGGAAGTGGACCCTTGGGCCGAGGTGCAGTTGGTAAACCCACAGGGAGGGGTCCCACCATTGGCAGGCAGAGCTGACTGGATCAGAGGCCCAACAGGAGCTTCTCCAGTACCAGCCCTCGTTCCCCTTAAGTCAAGCCCTTGGATGCTAAGGCTGGCTGGACTTAGATGCGGGCCTCTGTGATGATGTAGATCTGTTGCGTAGGAAATTACAGGTCAGCATAGACTGGGGCAGGCTGTTGTCAGAGGCAGGCAGAGTTCATGCAGTATCGTGGTCCCGGCAGAGGTCTGGGTAAGCGGAGTTTAAGCAAGTTGATGAGCAGGCAGTGGTCGAAAGGCAGGTGGAGGTCAAGCAGAGTAAAAGTACAAACCAAAGTCAAAGCCAGGAGTTTAATCTGAAGTCAAAGCCAGGTGTCCAATCCGAAGTCAAAGCCAAGAGTCCAATCCGAGGCGTGAGGAGGAGAGGAACAACAGGACAGGCAAGATGCTGAAGACAGATGAGGGAAGGCAGACCATGAAGAAAAGAATTCAGGAGAAGACCAGACTTGTGGAGACCTGGAACAGGATACAGGAAAAGACGACACACAGTGGAACCAGGAACACAGAGGCAAGGCAAGGATCAGGATCAGGAACTAGGAACACAGAGGAAAACCGCTACTCCAGTGGAGACAACCTATTGCCGAGGCATCTGAGGGGCAGTGGAGGAAGCCTTAAATAAGGAGCTGCTCTGGACATCAGAGGATGCCATGGAGAATTTCCTACTGCAAGTCCTTTAAATGGCAGAGAGTTTGAAGCACGCACCTAAGGATACCCAGGGCAAGTGGAGACGGCGTTCCTCAGACCGGTGCGTCAGGCCTCTTCAGGCATGGCAGCCTGCTGCGCTTTCATCCGGGGGACCTGACTTGATGCTGGAGGATCTCACCCACAGCTCAGGGCTGGAGGGAAGAGCAGCTGGATGCGGGTCCGTCCCACGACCAGCCAAATGTAACAATAGCAACAACTTCTTAAAACATTTTTGGTTTGTTATTGATGGATAAAAGAAGATTTGTTGCAATTAGATTTCCTATTTCTCTGAAGATAAACTATAATTGTTCCTGTATATAGTTAATTAATCTTATCTCTCTACAAGCACAAACATTATTTATCATGGTTACTTCCATTGGAAGTAATGGGAACTGTGCTGATATGTCAGGGATGCATTCCTGCCTTTCACTAGCCACAAGCAAGAGTAAATTTATTTGGGTCTGTATACAGTACATATATATTTAGGTGAATCAGTGATTGAGGGCATGTCTATGAGCAGTATCTTTGGTGATGTTTCCTCCAGCATGCTCTATGACATATTTCTTTTTTTATTATTATTTATCTCATGACTAGCAATTTTCAGAACGGTTCTTATTTAAGTTTTGTTTCTATTAATCACCTTCCAGAAATGAAAGAGGGTAACTTTAAATCATGAATCAACACACCCATACACGCAGCTATATTGACACATGCATATGACCATGCACATGTATTTTATATCGTGCATGCAAATGTGTGCAACTTTATAAAATACACATAAGTCTACCCAACTCTCACGGAGTTTGAGCCCTTGTCTGTGGCGCGGTTGATGCAGTCTAGCAGATGAACCCACAAGGCCCACACCAACAGTAGGCAGACTTGCTGTGACTGGGACAAGGTCTTAGGCTTCACTTGTACCAGCCTCTTCCCCTAAAAGTTGAGCCCTTAGGTTCTCAGGCTGGCATGGCTTAGTAGAGAATCCAGAGAAGAGCAAGTAGTCAGTCGTGATACAACAGAAATCAGGCAGCATCTTTGTGCAAGCAATGGTTAGGGCAGGCACAAGGGAGCAATCCAGAGGGCAGACAAGAACAGGAATGAAGCAAGGAGGGTCGGCTGGAATGAGGCAGAGGCAGAAGAAGCAGGACTAAGGCAAAGGTAGGACAAGCAGCAACAAGATCAAGGCATGACAAGCAACATGCACTGCAACCACGACAGGAAACCTGTTGCAAAGGCACTATCTACATCTAGTAGTACTGAGCTTCCTTATATACTCATATAGGATGTGATGTAATCAGCCAGTGGCTGCAGGACCAATGAAAGGAAGTCTTGAGCTACAGGAAGTTCTAGCCAAGTTCTTAGGATGCAGCATGCTGCCTGGGACTATGTCAGAGCTGATTCAGATCAGAAGTAAGGGACATTACACCAATATGTTCACTTATTTAAATAAGTGCCACATATTTATTTTAACATAGACTCAAGTTTTGATTTATCTGACTAAGTGGCCACAAATATCTGGCTAAGTAGTGCTGTAGCAACTTATCTGACTAAGTAGAGCTGTTTAAGACTTATCCAGCTATGTGAGATAGCCGAATGAGTAAAAGAAAAGTGCATTATAGTTGGATAAGTAAGATAGATGAATAACTAGCTTTTGAAGACCTTATCCAGCTAGCTTATTTATCTAGCTATGTAGCATTTTTTAAGACTTATTTGAAGAAGCGGGGGGGCTTTTCCGCCACTTAGCCAGATAAGTAAAATATTATCCAGATAAGTGGCAGACATCTACTATGCACACATTTTTGTACTTCTAATTTTAATCATTTACATGAGGAAATGAACTCGTGTATTTTCCTTAGCAGTTGTCAGCTTTTACACCTTTTACACCTATCTTCAATTACTGCCTCCAATCCTTCTTGCAAGGCATTGTTAAATAAGTCTATCCCCACGTCGGATAGGTGCACATCGTCTCCTCTGAAAAAACCCTCCAAGATTTCCCATGCCCATCCGTGCCTAACCCAGAACCCCCCTTGTTGAACCACCCAACGCCCCATCGCCTGTTTACTTTTTTGACTCCTCTCTTCCATATTGGCTCATCCTTGCATTTAAAATGAACTATAATGTCGGACCACCCCACTTTAATCTCTGGCCACTTTGTCATCACATTCGCTAGGTCCTTATGCATGTCTGAGATCAAATTTCTAAAAGATTCCCGTCCTATATCATTCCCACCCAGATGCACCAATAAAAATTGCAGGACCCCACCTAAGTTAACCTGCTCTTGCAAGAAGGATAAAAGCTCATTCCATCTCATGCCCCATTTTCCTTTCCTGCACAACCTCCAATTCAGCCTTTCCAATTGCAGATTCTCTCCATAAGGCCACCTGTTGGCCCTCTGCTCCACTCAATGAATGAATGAGTGGCCCACGACCCAAGCACACTCCTGTTTTTTATTAATCATTATGGGTTCTGCAAAAGAAAATGCCACAATTAATACCACATTCTCCAACTTGTCCACCCCGTATTTCCACACGTAACTTCTGAAAGCTTTAGATTTCCACCTTCCAATTGCTTTGATCTCTCCCTCGGCCATGCCGGTTTCTGCCACCGTGGTAGCTGCCCCTATACAAAAGGAATGTGAGCTGTAATAATTTGCATCCCCTCTCATCACCTCTACTATCTTTTTTAATACCCTTGAAAATTGAAAACTCGTCAGAAATGAGCCATCACCATGCACTAAGTAGTAGAGATGTGAATCGGAACCGGAATCGGTTCGGTTCCGGTTCCAGTTCCGATTCAAATCGTGCATTTTTTTTCATCCGGCCAGATCGTTTTTTTTTTTTATCGGCTGCGCCCGATCTGATTAAACAAAAAACCCACCCCGACCCTTTAAAACCGCTCCCTTAGCTTCCACCACCCTCCCGACCCCCCCAAAATGTTTTAAAATTACCTGGTGGTCCAGCGGGGGTCCCTGGAGTGTTCTCTCAAGCTCGGGCTGTCGGCCGATAAACAAAAAACCCACCCTGACCCTTTAAAACCGCTCCCTTAGCCTCCACCACCCTCTCGACCCCCCCCCCCCCCCAAAAAAAAAAACCATTTTAAAATTACCTGGTGGTCCAGTGGGCCCCAGGAGCGATCTCCCTCTCTCGGGCCATTGGCTGCCACTAATAAAAATGGCGCCAATGGCCCTTTGCCCTTACCATGTGACAGGGTAACCGTGCCATTGGCCAGCCCCAGTCACATGGTAGGAGCATTGGACGGCCAGTGCCATCTTTAAAAATGGCGCGGGCCATCCAGTGGACGGCCGGCGCCAACCCTGAAAGGAACTCCCCAACCCCGAAAGGAACTCACTCCTCCCGCCACACTGTTCAGCCCGCCTCCGCTGTCTATGCCTTTTGGGACACTGGCACTCTTATTTATCATCTGGGTCAACCACAAATTAATATCTTGTGTCTACCATGACATGTTACTATTGCCTTCCATTTTATCGCGGAACCTCTCATCATAGTTGAGCCAAGCCCAACCGTCATAATCTTTAAATGCTCCCAAAATACTGTAGGCGTAAGCCAACAATGACCCATACTGATGAGGTTCGAAATGCCCTACTATGTTGGCCAAACGCAGAAATCCTCTAACCCAATTTAAAATATTTTTGGAAACTTTGGGGTCTGTCTCTCTATCTTTGTCTTTTTTCTTGCTTTTCTTCGTATCCTTCCTCCCTCCCCTTCTACCTTCTAGCAATTTAGATATATTTACATTTCCTAATACGTGGCACTTCCTCCCATAGTTCTGTTAAAGAAGCTAATGCTGGGTGGCCCTTGTCCTGCCTGGGGCCTACTGAGGGACCTGACCTCATTTTCAATTCTGACTCGCTAGAAGACAAGGATGATGAATCCTCCAAACTACTGTCTGACTCTGTATTGGATTTCTTTGCCCTCTTTTTCTTCTTTCCTTTGTCTTTCCTACGCTTCAAACATGTTTTTTCCAACTCATCCGAATTCGCTCCATGAAAAGGAACTTCCAGCCCTGCTGATTCCCTGTCCCTTTGGATCGACTTCCTCTCTCTGTCCTCGCATCTAGGCATGAAAAGGCTCTGTCCGTCCACACTTCTTGCTGGAAAGTGCCAGGGTACGTGCTAGAATCTGCCTCTGTGGGAACAGAAGAAAAGCCAGCAGAACTGCCCATGCATCTGAAATCTGTGTACCCTGACCTACCGTCTCCCCAGTACTTGGGTAATGCCTTCCTTACCTGTGTCTTTCTCACCCTATTGCCTTTCCCTTTCCCCAAATCTATCATATGCCTAGGATGGACCTCATACTCATCCAACTCATCTTGTACCTCGTCCCTTCGCTCACTCAACCATCTACCTGACGCACCTCCATTTTCCTCGCTCTGTTCACCAGCATTAAACCTTGACCGCCCCACACCTATATCCCCTTCTATGTTTGAACACACTGCCCTTACCCTTACCTGCCTACCTACCACTTGCTTCTGCTGCGCACCTGCGCTGCCTACAGTACTCGACCCCAAGCTACTAAGTGCAGTCTCCATAGTGGCAACTTGCCTTTTCTTCCCCTTCTGGGAGACATTACTGGCCTGTCCCTAATTGCACCCCATGCTGAGAACCAATGACCTCCTCCTCCTGGAAACTGACCCTCCTACCTCTAGCCTAGCCCTAGGCACCCTTCACTTGTGCTGCCCGGCACTGAGCAGGTACCTTTCCTATGCTCCTTCCCCTGACTGACTGAGGCCCGGAACCGCTGGTTCCCTCTTCCCTTGCCTCCCCTCTCTTATTGTTTTCTGAAAAAGTCCCCGGAACGAACGCAGGGGGGAGTGAGGTATTTAACATGTCTCCTAAAATGTGTAATGAATTTTCTGGGATGTCTATGTCCTCAGAACTGTAAATCTGAGACAGGGAAGGGGTAGGGTCTTCTTCCGGCCCGCTCTCACCTGACACAGAAAAAGGGGAAAGAGGGGAGAACCGACAAGTGGGATACAATTAAAGGACTTGCCTGCAGTATTGTCTCCCCAGTGTCATGGAGCCTCCCTATTGCCTTTGATTTTTTACTCCTTGCCCGCTGCTGACCATCACCTCCCGACTGAGCACTCCTCAAGTGGGATACAATTAAAGGACTTGCCTGCAGTATTGTCTCCCCAGTGTCATGGAGCCTCCCTATTGCCTTTGATTTTTTACTCCCTGCCTGCTGCTGACCATCACCTCCCGACTGAGCACTCCTCTCTCTGCCTTTCTGATTCATCGTAAGGCACAAGGCAGGATTCGCGACGAGCACAACTAGAGCTGCGAACTTTAAATTTGCTAGTTAATTACTATTTGAAATCCTTTTTTTTTTTTTAACACCTGCTGGGGAGCCCGAACTTGGCAAGGGCAAGAGGATGCACCGCCGGCGCTGATTCCCATGGAACTCTCGCTACAAGGGCTGACGCAAGGCAAGCAAACAACCCCACTCAGCTGCTCCTTTTCGCTGCCCAAATCCGACTGACAGGCAAGCACTACGGCATCAGCCGCTCCTTGCCTGCTCCACCAATAGCACCGCCGCAATTCAAATCGTTGGCATCACGCTATTGGCCCTTCATCTCCCGTCTCTCCCCTCACAACGTGCCTCCCCCCCAGCGAACCTCGCCGCCACGCGCCTCTCCCTACGTTAGTGCGTGCGGTGCAGGACAAGCCCTCACTGCCGCTCATTTATTTAATTTTATAACATGCACATGAAGGAAGTTACCAGTTTGACTGCTTAGTCCACCAGTTTGCCTGGTCTATCTCCATGTCATCAAGGCCTCCCTGGTTCTTCACCCTGCACTCCTACCAGTTTATCTAGACCCCTTTAAAGAATTATATTCAGACACTTGATAATTAGTAGGTGTAAATATGTGCAGGTAACAGCCTTAAGCATGTCATGTTCATAGATTTAAAAATAGAAACTTATACTAAAAAAATTTGGCTCTGCCGCCGAACACCCCTGGCTCTCCCCAGCCTCCCCCTTTTTCATACTAGCAAATTTATTCATATACCATTACTTGCTTGTATATGTTTGAGGTTTATAAAATAACACTTATGTGAATATGTGCTACTTGTGCTGACATGTGTTCATTTTTAATCATACAACTCTTTAAAAAAAAAATCACCTTAAAATGAATTGAGTGAGTTTAGTGCTTTCAATCTCTCCGTAAATCAATAGATTGCATTGCACTCGTTCAGCATGTTTTTCCAGATGGCCCTAAGTATGTGTTATAATCTGCTTTTGATAGAGTATATGCTTTCTTATTTCCTGGAAGCAAAAGTACATTGAGAAGAAACAACACTAAAATCAGTTAATAAAAATATAAGGCCTCTCTAGTCCTCGCACAGTTTTGAGATGTCAAAGGTCGTCTGTACCAAATGTTAATTATATCCAGATCTTACTTTTTCTCTTACTTTTCACCTATGATTTTACAAATTAGTTTCCATCATTAAAAAAATAAAGTGTGCCATAGTTCATATTTCATTTATTTTCTATTCTTGTCTTTAGATTTGCAAAGAATATGCCAGGAAATTGTTCAGCAAAACAAAAGATTTGATGTGCTAAAAGTGAAAGTGGTGAATAACATATGTAGGGCACATTTCTTGATCAGAGAGGATAGTAATATTTTGTGCAGCAGATTCAGTGCTCTGTCTAATAGTTAATAATTCCATCCATTCAGAGAATGTCAAAATGGTCTATGCATGAATGCTGGTTCACTGGTAATGTTGGGGTGGGGAAAAATATGATTTTATAATTGGTTTCAAATAAGTAATTGCTTACTTTAAGGTTGATATTCAGCAGAGGAACAGCTAGTTAAATTAGACAAATGTAGCTATCTGGCTATCTTAATGGGGATATTCAGTGGTGCAGCACCTGCTGGCCCATTTTTTTCAAGGGGAAACTATTGGGAAGTTTCCCTTTAATTTTATTTATATTCCGCCTTTTCAATAACATAATTGGACCTTGCCCGACCTGATTGCTGCCTTGAATTGCCATCGTAGACTCCTCCTGCTCTTGAATTCCTGCTCCTTGGATCAACTGCCTGCATCCCTGCTGGACTGTACGATTGGCCTCTCCTAACGTCATCAAGAGGCATGTGTGAAAATCGCAAGCGTGATGCCAGAGGCAGAAGAGATCTTGCCTGACCTGATTGCTGCCTCATATTGCCATCGGATGCTCCTCCTGCTCTCAGATTCCTGCTCCTTGGGTCAACTGCTGTGCCTTGGACTGTGCCATCAGTCTCCCCTGAAATCATCAAGGGGCATGGGTGAAAAGCACGAGGGCAATGCCAGAAGCAGAAGAGATCTTGCCTGATCTGATTGCTGCCTTGTATTGCCAATGGAGGCTCCTCCTGCTCTCAGATTCCTGCTCTTCGGGTCTCTCAACCTAGCTTGATGTTACCCAGGTAGAGAGTAAATCAAGCAAGGTTGAGAGAACATTGCACAAGTCTCATCTTTGGGTGAGTTTCCTCACTCCGAAGGTCATCAAATCTTCACAAGAGAGCACTATTCTGTTCGTACATCTCACTTTGAATGTCAAAGTGGCCCCTAACCCCAAAACTAATACCTAAACCTCACCTAGAGTTACTGGGTGGGCCTCCCCTAGAGATATAAATACCAATCTAGTGGGAGGACATTATGGCTCTCTCTCTCTCTCTCTCTCCATAGCAAAAAACAATAAAGCCCTATCACACAAATGAAAAAGGTGTAGTTAAAGCCATACAAAACTGTGAGCCCAACCCAACATCCTCTCCTTTGCATCACACCAAACATTATGGTGCTTTCACATGCATTAAAGGTGCTTTTTGTATGCGAAAACGCCATATAGCACTTTGATAAATGACCCCCTAGGTGATGTAGTATCATCTTGCATAGAGCATATGTTTCCAGGATCACATCCCCAGAAGGGAAGGGTTAGGACAGGGGTGGGCAAGTCCGGTCCTCGAGGGCTGCAAACCAGTCGGGTTTTCAGGATACCCCTAATGAATATGCATGAAATAGATTTGCATACAACTGAGGCAGTGTGTATGCAGGTCTCTCTCAAGGACCGGAATTGCCCACCCCTGGGTTAGGATGTTGAATGTAATTGGTGGTTCAATTGTTAGGAAGGTTGATAACTGGTGGTTATGAGGATCATATGATAATGTGCCTGCCTGGTGTGTAGGTAGAGGACCTCATATAAATAGGATTTTAGATAATGCTGAGGTAGAGCCAGCTATCTTGGTACATGTGGGTCCCAATGATATAGGAAAATGCAGGCGAGAGGTTCTGGAAGTCAAATTTAGGATTTTAAGTAGGAAGTTGAAATCCAAAACCTGCAGGGTAGCAGTCTCAGAAATGTTCCTTGTTCCATGTGAAGGACCCCAGTGGCAGGCAGAGCTCCAGATCTCAATGCATGGATGAGACAATGGTACAGGGAAGATGGTTTTAGGTTTGTTAGGAATTGGCATCAGTTTGGGGAAGGGGGGGGGGGGCCTTTTCTGGAACCAGGCTTCTGGCACTAACTTTTAAAATGCAGATAACACAGCTTTTAAACTAGATGATGGAGGAAAGCCAATAGTCACTCAAAGGTGCATGGTTCAAAATGATGTATCAGCATGTCAAAATGATTTCTGCTATAGGGTAAGTTGATGTTTTAGCTGTCACTAGGGTTGCCAACTGGCTCCAGATTTTCAGGACAGGTTGATCTAGTTCTAGTTTTACTCTCCTGAATGCATGTTCTTCTAGTCTTGCTTTTCTTAAGGAATGCAATAGAGTAATCAGAATAAGTTTCAGCATGCAATGGGGTAAGACCAGGACTGGATCAACCTGTCCTGAAAATCTAGAACCATTTGGCAACCCTAGCTGTTACTTGACCTTCCATTGTTGGAGATAGTAACAATCATAAAATCCTAAATCTACATCCATGTGATCTTCATCCACATGATGTTGGGCACTTTTAGTGAATGAAGATCATGTGGACATAGAGTGATGAGGGACTGGTAGCCGAGGAGCTATTTTTAAACTAAAGGGAGAGGTTGAGGTTTGGGTGTAGGCCATGTAAATTGAGTTGTTTTCTCTAAATATTACCAATAGGCCTGATAGAACACCAGACAATCTATGACTTCCATGGTACCCATTTTCAAAAGGAAGCTAGCTGGCCTGTCCAGTCAGCCAGAATACCCCTTTCTGACAAATGATCATTTATAAGTGATAACTTTCAGACTACAGAGAGCATACAGCTTTGTGGAGTAACAAGAGCTGTAAGCTAGGGCTACATCTCTCTCCCATAGAATTGTTCAGACATATACCTAGCTTGAATCATGAAATTATGGTGAAATGAGCATGTATGTCGGAGATGAAAAAAATGACCAACCGGTATACTATTGTGGAGAGAATGTAGATGATGACTATCATATGAGAGGAGAGTATTCCTTTCTGTACTTTTTTTGTAAATAGATGTCACAAGTTTGTTCTCATAAATAATGACCAGGATGTTTATAAAAGACATTTGGGAACCACTGATAGAGTGTATAAATCTTAAATTGGTGTTTCATGTATTAAGCCAATCAATGAACATGTACAATTGAATTTCAGTGCCTTGCCAAATTAAAAAGATGTCATCAATCAATCTCTGATATGTAACAATCAGAGGCCAAAATACACAGGAGTAAATAATAGACTCAAATTCTGCTACATAAGACTAGCAATGTCAGGGGACATAGAGGCACCCATTGCCATACTGTTAATTTGGAGAAAAAACATGATCATCAAATTTATAATAATTCTTAGTAAGGACTAAATGAGTCAATGTAAGTAAAAAATCAGTTGGGCCCGAATGGGACTGGATCATTACTCAAGATCTTATTGTACTGTAGCTAAAGCTTGATGTTGGGGGATATTTGAGTACAGTACCTCAATATCTAGGGTAACTAATAGTACACAGTCTGGTGGAAAATGTAAGGATTCTATCAGAGAGATAAAGTGACTAGAGTCGCATACATAAGATCTAATTAGAGGTACCAACGGTTTTAAAAAATGATCCACAAATTTAGATAATGGTTCTAGTACTGAACCAATACTGGAAATAATCAGGCAGCCTGGAAGTTTAGAGAGGGATGTGTGCACCTTTGGAAGGACATAAAATACTGGGGTTGTAGGATGTTTTTCAGTAAGGCAGATTGCTTCTCTGGAGGTGATAAAACCTGAGTCAAGACCAGAGTGTACAACTGATTGTATGTCCAATTGTAAAAGTAATGTAGGATCCTCTGGTAATTCAGTGGTAAAATAAATGCATGAACAACTGATCGAAAATTATGAGGTCCTAACAAGGGTTTCATGCCATGGAGCATCCAATGTTTGAAAAAAATGGATCGCACAATAGACTTAATTTGAGATTGAAAAGAAAGGCTACAGTAAACAAGGGCTCCTCGGTTCTTAACACAAGAAGCAAGCTGAATAGTATCACTTCTAATATTTATTGTGAAGGGCCAAGAGAAGGAGGTCTTATGAGATAGTACCACCATCTCAGTTTATGACAGACCAATTAATTATGAGTCAACCATAATTAATGGGATTTATACAGATTGACGTAGACTCATCCCAAGATGAAACTTCATCCCAAGATGGTAGTAAGATGATACAAAACTGGATACAATTTGAATCCTAAACATATCCTTGATAACAACTTACAAATGAGTACCGTGTAGATACTGAATAAAAGGGCAGAAAGTGCTGATTGCTGAAGAACTCCAGAAGAAATCTGTCACCATCTAGAGCAGTCCTTGCTAACTCTGACCTACTGCAGTCTTCCAGTTAAGTAAAACATAAACCAGTGAAGTACAATTCTAGAAATACCACAATCTCAGTATCAAATAGTAAGAACATAAGAACATGCCATACTGGGTCAGACCAAGGTCCATCAAGCCCAGCATCCTGTTTCCAACAGTGGCCAATCCAGGCCATAAGAACCTGGCAAGTACCCAAAAACTAAGGGGTAGATTTTACAAATTTGCGCACATGCGTACTTTTGTTCGCGCACCAGGCACAAAGAAGAGTACACGGGATTTTAATAGATACGCGTGTAGCCACGCATATCTGTTAAAATCCTGGATCGGCAGGTGCAAGGCTGTGCAAAATGGGCAGCCTGCGCACGCTGAGCCACGCATCCTGCCTCCGTTCCCTCCGAGGCCGCTCCAAAATCGGAGCGGCCTCGGAGGGAACTTTCCTTCCACCCCCTGCACCTACCCCTCCCTTCCCCTATCTAACCCACTCCCGTAGCCCTACCTAAACCCCCCTACATTTGTTGCACAAGTTACGCCTGCCCAACCTGGGTCTAATTAGGACTAGCTTCATAAGTGATGTGATGTATTTTTGGCTTTAGAGTATACCTTTTAGTGAAAGGTTGGTTCAAAGCTGGAGAGTTCTGTGCCTCTATTATTTTGTTTATTGCATAAAGAATTAGGTGAATAAAGTGTTAAGAAGCTGTATGATTATGGATCTGAGTTGACAAAGAGAAAGGAAAAAACTCACTAAGAATTCAGGAAGGGGAAGGTAACCCAATTCATGAATGACTGAATTGGCTGCAGGAGGTCATTCAGCGGCGGTCCGGAACCCCCGCTGAACGACCTCCTGCAGTCGATCTCCTGCCGGCGCCATTTTCTGTACGGAAAACGATTCGCGCCATTTTGCGCTGCCATTTTGAAAAATGGCGCCGGCTGAAGACAACACGATTCAATTGCAGGAGGCCGTTCCGGACCGCTGCCGTTCCGGACCGCCGCTGGACCCCCAGGTAATTTAAGGCATTTGGGGGGGTTCGGGAGGGTGGGGGATTTAATTTAAAGGGTCGGGGTGGGTTTTAGGGGGTTTTAGTGTGCTGGTTTTCCTGCCCTCCCCCTTCCCCCGATTTACGATTTTTTGACGATAAATCGGGGGAATTGGTATTGTATCATGGCCCTAACGATTTCTGATGATTTAAAATATATCGGACGATATTTTAAATCGTCAAAAAACGATTCACATCCCTAGTAGAAATGCTAATCATATTGAAATTGTAATCAATGAAGAAAGTAAGGATTCTGAAGTTGACCTTATCGTCCATCTTGGAACCAATGACCTTGCTAGAAACAACATCCAAGCCTCACAGAGATTTCCAGATTCTGGGCAAGCAGATTAGGCACATGGTGAACAGTATTGCTTTTTCAGAAGTGTTACCTGTTCATGGAAAGAGGAAGGATAGGCTAAGTCATATAAATAATGTTAATACATGGCTCAAAACCTGGTGTAAGGAAGAACGTTTTGGATATATTGGCTCTACGTCAAAACATAGAAACATAGAAGTGATGGCAGAAAAAGAACTAATGTCCCATCTAGTCTGCCCAGCAAGCTCCCATAGTTATCAGTTTCCCATACTTATCAGTTACTCAGACTGCCAAGGTCAAGGCTCTTGTGGTTACTGTTTGAGTCCAATTTCCTTTCCCCACCTGCTGTTGAAGCAGAGAGAAATGTTGGAGTTGCATCAGAAGTGTAGTTAAGGGTAGTAACCACCCCATGTTTATATGGTTAAGGGTAGTAACCACCCCATGTTTATATATTTTCCCAGACTGTACAGTTCAATGTCCTTGTTGATTGTTGTCTGAATCCAATTCCTCTTTTCCCCCTGCTGTTGAAGCAGCGAGCAATGATGGAGCTGCATCAACAGTATGAAGACTTATTTGTTAAGGGTAGTATCCATCACACCAGCAAGTTACCCCATGCCTCTTACATCTGTCTGTGACAGGAAAAAAGATCCTAAGTGAAAAATTAAAATCATATACCATAAGGCATTTAAACCAGAAGGTGGGGATGGCAAAAGGAAATTGAAATGTCACCCCCAACATCTTCAAGAAGTGGGTGAAGAAATTAACAAACATCAACTGAATAGGGCAAAAAAGATGTCCAAGAAGAGAAGCTGGAATGCTTTGAGCACAAATGCCCGTAGTCTGAGCAATAAAATCCCAGACCTGCAGGCTCTAATGGTAGAAGCGGATTTCGATATTGCTACTGTTACAGAGACATGGGTCACGGAGTCTCATGATTGGGATATGGCCATCCCTGGCTGTAACTTGTTTAGGAAGGACAGAGAGTACAGAAAAGGTGGAGAAGTAGCTCTTTATGTCAGAAACAATATCCAAACAACTAAAATGCAAGGGACATGGGGTAGGGGAGAAGTATTATGAGCTGTCCTAAAAAAAATAGATGGTGTTTCCATTTACATCGGTATGGTCTACAGGCCTCCGACTCAAACAGAAGAACTAGACAGAGATCTGGTTAAAGACATCCAAAATGTGTGAAAGAAGGGAGAAGTGTTGCTAGTTGAAGATTTTAATCTGCAGGATGTGGATTGGAACATCCCATCTGTGGAAACTACAAGAAGTAGAGAGACAGTGGATGCTTTTCACGGGGCTCTGTTCAAACAAATGGTAATGGAACCCATGAGGGAGGGTGTGTTACTTGACCTGGTGCTCTCAAATGGGGATAATGTCTCAAGTATCTGAATAGGTGCCAACCTGAGCATCAGTGACCATCAGATGGTATGCTTTGATATCGCAAACAGGATGCAGAGAAGATGAATAAAGACCATAGTTTGAATTTCACAAATACAGACTTTTTGAAATTGGGAATGTTTCTAGAGGAAGAACTGGAAGCCTGGGAGAAAATGGGTGAGGTGGAACAACAGTGGGCCAAACTGAAAGGAGCTATTACAAAGGCACAAATCTATATGTAAGAAAAGTAAACAAAAGTAAGAGGAAAAATAAACTGTTCTGATTCTCAAAGGAAGTGGCTGAAAAAATAAAGGCAAAAAGAACAGCATTCAAGAAGTTTAAAGGATCTCAAAAAGAGGACACAAGGAAGAATACCTGCCTGGTGAAACTGAGGGACACAAAGAAATCAGGCAAGCAAAAGTTCAAGTGGAAGAAAGGATTGCCAAAGAGGTAAAGTGAGACGGCAAAACATTTTTCAGATATATTAGAGAAAGAAGGAAGGTCCGTAGTGGTATAATTTTTATTTATTTATTTAAAAAATGTTGTATACCTCTATTCAATATATCATAGAGGTTTATAAGAAAACCATACATAATAGTAAAATTACATAAAAGTTAAACCCAAAATACAAATAATACATCTTGAAATAATACAGAAAATAAAACAACTCTTACAAAATGTATAAATCACTATTCATTATAAAATGACATCATCCATTGCAAACTCTAATTTATATAGTCAGGTTTTAAACCCTTTTAAAAAAAATTGACATCACTTTGTGTTCTTAGACATTCAGGTAAGGTATTATAGAGTGCTGGGCCTGCTATAGAAAAAGATTTTTCTCTCACCTCTCCGATGTGTGACAGCCATACTGTTGGGACTTCTTACAAACCCTTATTTTGCAATCTCAAAGTTCTTGATGGAGTATAAATATGTAATCTTGAACCTACCCATGGAGTATTTGTATTATTTATAGGGATGTGCAATCGTTTTTCCCGAATTAGGCAATGTCAACGAAATTTCCTAATTCGGAATGATTTGGGAGAACCGAAAAATGATTGCTTTTTTTCAGAAATTTTGGGAAAAATTCATTTTTTAGTTAGTGCATGCTAACCCGAAAATTGGGGCCCCCCCCCAAAATAAAACCCCTGAACCACGGGAAAAACGAAATTCCTGAAGGGGGCCCTGAAACAAAGCCTGACACTAAATTTTTACCCAAAGTACATCTCTAATTATTTAACAATTTATGAATTAATATGTGTCATATTTGATTCTAGCTCTAACCGGGAGCCAGTATAAATCAGTAAGATCAGGAATAATATGATCGTATTTTTTTGTGCCTGAGAGCAATCTTGCAGAGGAGTTCTGTAATAACTGAAAAGAACACAAACTTGAGGAGGGAGTACCTAAAAGTAATGAGTTACAATAGTCTATTCCCAAAAAAATCAATGATTGTAAAACTGTTCTAAAGTCTTCCATGTGCAAAGGAGGTTTTAAATGTTTCAACATCTGTTGTTTCATATAACCATTACTTATTAAGGTATTAATATGAGTTTTTATAGAACGGTTAGTTTCTAGTATATCACCTAAATCATGTGTTTTTTATGGATATAGAATACTTCCAAAATTTGAATTTATTGTGGTCTGGTATATTTTTTGTCCATGATGACATGATAATTTCTGTCTTTTGAATATTTAATGACAGACGGTTATAGAACATCCATTGGTCAATAGCGTTTAGATATATCGTTAAATATTTCAGTTATGGTATCTTTAATAGGCATGTAAAATCGGATGTCCTCAGCATAGATAACAAAAATTAAGGCCTAATCCAACTAGAAGTCTGCATAATGGAATGAGACATAGATTAAACAACATTGCGGGTAAGGCTGATCCTTGTGGTAAACCAGTTTTAATGTTCTTTATGGAGGAAATGCTATTATTTACACATACTTGAAATGTTCTTTCATGCAGATAGGAGCTAAACCATTTAAGTACTACACCTGAAATCCCTAATTCCTCTAAGCGGCTGATTTTAACATGATGTGGTCTATGGTGTTGAAGGCAGTGGAGACATCAAGAAGAATTAAAAGATAATCTTATCTGCCATCAAAACCATGCCAGATAGTGTCCAGTGCTGATAATAGAAGTATTTCAGTGCTACTGTTTCTTCAAAACCCATATTGATTGGAAAATAATATATTTGCATCTTCTAGATAGTCAGTGTGCTGTTCAAGAACTAAAGATTCAATGAGTTTTGACAAAAAGGACAGATTAGAAACTGGGGCAATAATTACTTAGTATGTTTGAATCAAGCTTCTGTGTTTTCAGAATAGGATTTATAATAACTTTCTTTATTTTGCATGGGAGAGTTCCTTCTGATAATGATATGTTCACTAAATTAGTCAAAAATGGGGAAGTCTCTTCTCTAACTAATTTTAATAGATTAATAGAAATTGGGTTGAGTTTACAAAAAGTAGGAATAACTTTAGAGATGGCTTGTTGTATTTCACAGGTTGAAATATAGATGAAATTTTCCCAACATGAATCTTTTTTATGGGTATTAAACACAGAATTTGAAACCAGGGGAAACTGACTTATAATGTTTTTAACTTTCTCAATGAAGAAATTTGCATGTTCTTCACAATTAAACGGTGACTGGACATGTTTTTCAGTCAGTCATGGGTCTAGTTAAAGGTAGAGAAGAGTAGCGTTTTCTTGAAACCAGTAGCGTGAATCTTATCAATGTAATTTTTATTTGGCATCATTAATCATTCTCCTCTATTTGGTTAATAGTATTCTATATTTTTCTAAAGTGACTTGTGATTTGTTTTTTCTCCATATCCTCTAGCCTTCAAATCCTGTTTACAATTTTTGAGATCACTATTGTACGATGGGGAACTTTTACTAACTGTCGGGCCGATACAGTACAGTGTGCTCCGATGGAGCGCACTGTTAGCCGACATTTGGACGCGCATCCAAAATGCGCTAGCTTTACCCCTTATTCAGTAAGGGGTAATAGTGCATCCAAAACGCGCGTCTAAATGCCGGCTAACAGTGCGCTCTGTCGGAGCACACTGTACACTATCGGCCCAACAGTTAGTAAAAGTTCCCCATCGTACAATAGTGATCTCAAAAATTGTAAACAGGATTTGAAGGCTATAGGATATGGAGAAAAAACAAATCACAAGTGAATAAAATGAAAAGCATGAGAGTGAATGCCAAGGTGGTGGTATGGATTACAAACTCTCCCACGCGATACAGAAAGTAAAATGTGCAGCCAAGCCACACATTTTACTTCCAGAAATTAGCGCCTACCCAAAGGTAGGCGCTAATTTCTCTGGGCACTGGGAAAGTGCACAGAAAAGCAGTAAAAACTGCTTTTCTGTGCACTCTCCGACTTAATATCATGGCGATATTAAGTCGGAGGTCCCGAAAGTTTAAAAAAGTAAAAAATTAAAATATAAAAAAATTAAAAATGGGCCCGCGGCTGGCGGGTCGAAAACCGGACGCTCAATTTTGCTGGCGTCCGGTTTCTGAACCTGTGGCTGTCAGCGGGTTTGACAGCCGACGTTTCCGTCAAAAAAAGAGGCGCTAGGGACGCGGTAGTGTCCTTAGCGCCTCTTTTTACCGCCGGGCCTAATTTAAATAAATTAAAATGCTGTATCATGTGCACAGGAGATACACACTAGCCCTCAGTGGAAAAGGGTAAACAGTGAAGTGCCTCAGGGATCTGCACTTGGACTGGTCTTTTCAATATATTTATAAATGATCTGGAAAAGAATGTGACAAGTGAGGTAATCAAATTTGTAGATGATAAAAAATTATGCAGAGTAGTTAAATTATAAGCGGATTGTGATAAATTGCAGGAGGACCTTGTGAGACTAAAAGACTGGGCATCAAATGGCAAGTGCAAGGTGATGCATATAGGGAAAAATAACCCCCTGCTATAGTTATACAATGTTAGGTTCCATATTAGGAGCTACCACCCAGGAAAAAGATCTAGGCATCCTAGTGGATAATACATTGAAATCGTCGGCTCAGTGGCTGTGGAAGTCAAAAAAGCAAGCAGAATGTTAGGAATTATTAAGAAGGGAATGGTGAATAAAATGAAAAATGTCATAATGCCTCTATCACTCCATGGTGAGACCGCACCTTGAGTACTGTGTACAATTCTGGTCAACACATCTCAAGAAAGATATAGTTGCATGGGAGAAGGTACAGAGAAGGGCGACCAAATGATAAAGGGGATGGAATGGCTGCCCTATGAGAAATGGCTAAAAAAGTTAGGGCTGTTCAGCTTCGAGAAGTGACGGCTGAGGGGGGATATGATAGAGGTCTTTAAAATCATGAGAGATCTAGAACAGGTAAATGTGAATCGGATATTTACTCTTTTGGATAAGAGAAGGACTATGGGCCACTCCATGAAGTTAGCAAGTAGCACATTTAAGACTAATCGGAGAAAATTCTTTTTCACTCAAAGCACAGTTAAGCTCTGGAATTTGATGCCAGAGGATGTGGTTAGTGCAGTTAGTGTAGCTGAGTGTAAAAAAAGTTTGGATGAATTCTTGGAGGAGAAATCCATTAACTGATATTAATCAAGTTGACTTTAGGGAATAGCCACTGCTATTACTGGCATCAGTAGCATGGCATCTACTTAGTGATTAGGTACTTGCCAGGTACTTTTACCCTAGATTGGCCAATGTTGGAAACAGGATGCTGGGCTTGATGAACCCTTGGTATGACCCAGTATAGCAATGTCTTATCTTCTTATGGGAGCTTTCCAGTTTTTTGCATTGAGTGCAACATGTATGATTGTAAGTTGGTAAGGGGTTGAATGAGTGCACTCAATGCAATGAGCTCCTAGCCCTCAGAGATCTATAACTGGAGGCTAGAGTGGCTTGGGCTTGGGCTGGTAGGGGTGCAGACTGAACTGGGGTTGAGGGAAGGGCTTAGCCTAAGAGGGTTGCTTCTGCTGGGGCTGAGGGAGTACAGGCTGTGCTGAGGCTTCTGGGATTAATGGCAGGCTATGCTGAGGCTGTGCTGGAGGGGGGGGGGGTAATAGGAAGGCTGCTGGGGGTAGGGGTGGGGAAGGCAATGAGTAGGAGCATCTATGAATTTTCCATGCGTGACTGTGCTGCATCTAGGGCTAGGAGGGGGTAGCCTGAGCTAGGGCTGAGGGAGTGGAGAGGCAGGCTGTGCTGCTCCTGCAGCTACAAGGGAGGACAGGCTTGGAGTGGGAAAATAGGCCATGCCGGAGCTGTAGGGAGTGCAATTTAGCCTTTCAGGAATTTCCACAAGCTTCAGCATTTTAGAATAATGTAAAATTCTCCATGAAATTAATAGAATTGTAAGGACCACTATTATGATATTTATTTCATTTATAAAATAGAAAGGAAGAAAACTGGAACAGTCACGGAAGATGGTTACTATACATGTAAAAAATCCCATAAACTGTTTCCACCAAGAATGGGGCTGCTTTTGATGATATTCTTCATGGAATTTGCACAGAGGCACAGGCCTTTTTGCTCACGCAGTAGGTTATAATGGAGATTGAAACACCTTATCCTGAACGTGCCATTCAATTCCTGTACACTGTAGACCTGGCCGTAGAGAAAATCACCAGTTTCTTGTAAAACTATTAGAATCTCAAAAGCTCAGTGGTAAGGGGATGCAAGCTTCTTCTACACTGATAGAACTGTTAAGGTTTTTGCTCTGTGCTGAATATAAAAATCATTTACTTGCTACTCACCGAAGTTCCATCTAACCATAAATATTAGATTAACTCAAGGTGGCTTATGTATCCATTACCCATAAAGCAACCAATCAAGTTCATAGATTCAAGGCTTTCATTAAGGTATCTCTTGTGACCTGCTAGGATTTCTTCCATAAGCACAAATGAGCAGCAAACTAGTTTCCAAATGGACCATTGTGAATGAAGCATTTAATCTTTATTCTGGCCTTTCTTCATCCTATGCTCATTGCTTATAGAGTCTTCTCTCAGCTGTAGATTGGCTACATCTGGATTTTATAGATGCTGATCTCTGTTAAATAATACATTGGCTTATGTACATTATTGAATAGTTTGCATGTGGCATCAAAGCACTTTCTAACTTTCTAATTCTCATGAAGTCTGATTTTATTTAAACATTACTTGGAAAATTGAGGCTTGTTTCCATTCTACTTTTTCCTCTGACTTACTGATGTACATGGCACTTATTATGTCCTTGTAATCTTTAATTTCTTATTCATTTTCCTGTAAAAGCTTTTTGGTTGATTGTTAATTTTTTCATACCTAATTATATATCTGAGATATGTTCTTGTGGTTTTCTTTGAGCATGCCTCATAGCAGCTATACTTTTAGTTTCATGCCACTTAGTTTTAAGTAGTCTAACAGATTCCTTAGTTTTTCTTGTAACCTCTACGTCACAACTTGATGTGTCTCAGAAATTTTGTAATTCATATCGGCTTGTAATTCTGACCTAGCCAATAGTTTGCAAAACATCTGAACAGTTATTTGCATTCTTTCCCAGACTGTACTTGAAATTTTTATATCGGAAAACAATAGATAAATATGTAAATGACATTTTTATTGCTGTTTAATGGCTCTAATTTATAAGGTAAAGGCATACAGCTTATATGTGTTTAGTTTGCAGAGAAATGCTTGTTCAAAGTACAACTTTCATGTTGCCCAATGTCTACAACGGGTAACTCTAGCACCCAATCATGATTTAAGAAACAATTAGGTTGCCACTAAACCCGCTTTATCTAGACCTAAAATAGTTCCCCCTGTTCCATGAAACAATCATTTATGGCATCCAGAAACATTATACCTCCCTGGCATATACTGATGAGACACTTTCTCAATCAATACTAGAGTGATTGAAATCTCCCTTTATTGTGTTGCCAATTTTATTTTCCTTTCTAATTTCTGTTAGCATTTTATGGCCCGAGTCTTCATCCTGGCCAAGTAGACAGCAGTATACCCCACTGCTATGCTCTGCAGCTTCACACATGGACTTTCTATCCATAAAGACTCCACAGCACAGTGCATTTTGTTTCCTGCAGAACTTTTATTCTGCTTCATTCTATGCCATACTTGACATATAGTGCCACCCTTCTGTCTATTTGATCAGCCCTGACCTATCAATAATAATAAAAATGACAGTGCAGTATCCATTTGGTTATCCTCTTTCCAACCTGGTCTCTAAGATACCTATTATGTCTATATCCTCATTAACTGCAATATATTTTAGCTCTCCAATCTTATTTTTAGAATTCTAGCATTTGCATACAATTTAAATTATAGGGGTTTTTTTTATTTTTAACTTTATTTACAATCTGCTTATTAGCAGTTGTTACACACAATTTGGAATCATTTATATTTGTCTGATCATTATTTAATTTCACCTAGGATACTTTACTACAATCTCACTATTGGGGTATTCTAACTCTTCGGTTTTGCCAGAATCCTTGGAAGATGCAACTTTCCAAACCATGTGCTCCTGAGTGATCATCGGCTTTCCCCTATGATTCAGTTTAAAAGTTCATCTAATTTCTTTTTAAATGTTAGCAGCAGCAGTTGTTTAAGATGAGGTCCATCCTGTCATAATAGGTTCCCCCTTCCTCTAAATGTTCCTCAGTTCCAATTAAATGTAAAGCCCTCCTCTGCACCATTGCCTCATCCACACATTGAGACTCCAGATCTCAGTCTGCCTCTGGAGTCCTGGAATGGAACAGGAAGCATTTTGGGGAATGAAACCCAAGAAGTTCTGGATTTCAACTTCCTACCTAAAGTCTAAATTTAGCTTTCATAACTTCCCTCATGCACCTTCCTATGTCATTGCTAACCAGATGTGTCATGACAGCCGGCTTCTCTACAGTGCTCTCTAAAATCCTATATAAGGGACACATGAGTTCTGTTACCTTCTCAACAGGCATGCAAGTTGCCAAGTGATCAATAATACACTATGGTAGTCCAAACCCTTCCCTCCTGGGCACATGCCCTTAGGGGCATATCTTCAGCATGAGATGATAATGTGCAGGTCCTTGTCATAGGATTACCTTCTATGTACCAAAGATGTCCTTGCTTCTCCAAAGCAGCACAGGGTCTACAAGATTGGAGGTTGTTATGGTTAAGCAGTGTTTGGGTGGATCCTTGGGTACTGTGGTAGATGATCACGCCCATGGGGAGGAGCCCCTGTGAGGAGCCACAGTACTAGGCTAGACTCAGAATGCACAAACACAGTTAGTTCTTTATTATACAGCTTGAAGAGTACCACCAGAGGTGGCAGTAGTGAGGCAGTCTGGTAGTAGCAGTTTCAGGGACCTCAGCAGAGGGAGCACTTCTCACCCTGTTGGTATATGGAGGTTCCGAAGCAGGTTTCCCAGCAAGGTAATACTGTGGATGAGACAGACTGAGAGTTAGAGTACTCACTAGGTGTTTGCTGTAGGTATGCGATTCCACCAGGTTGAAGAAGAAAGTGCAGGCACTGAGGCAGGGAGAGCAGGCCCTTGAGAAGCGAGTACCTGTTCCCTGTAAGACACCTGAAATAAAGCAGAGGGCCCCCGAGGAGCGGGTATCCAGGTTAGCAGTTACCCCATATGGCAGAGAGAGAGAGAGCTTCCAGCGGCAGCACGGAAGCGATAGACTAGCGTAGACAGGAACGGATTTGAGTCCTTGCTAACTCAACGAGTAGCAAATTAGAATAGGTTATATACCTGGATGGTGCGACGTCAGCAAGGGGGAATGCCCCCAAGGTTCACGCCAAGGTTGGATTAAAGACGTGGGTGACGTGCGAGCACCCTAGTAGGTACCTGGGAGGAGCATGGCGGGAGGCTGCACCATAGCTGTTCCGGGGATGCCAGAGAGGTCGGCTTTTAGATGCGGCGGTAGCCAACTTTCCTAGGTAATTGGGAGGAGCTGTGAACAAGGTGAGGCAAACGGGGCGAAGCCATCTAGCACCGATGGACGCAACAGAGGTGGGACAAATCTATTATGTCCCTGAGTGAGTAGCTGCCAAAATAACCCTTTCTGGGTCAATGATGTGTTGCGGTTCTTCTGGAATGTCCTCTGAGAGGAATGAGGGAGATAGGGCATCTGCTCTGATATTCTTATCTCTAGAGCGGTATTTTAGCACAAAGTTGAACCTGTTGAAAAACAGAGACCATCTCGCTCTTCTATGATTTAGGCACTGTGCGTGGTGAGGTACTCCAGATTCTTATGGTCTGTAAAGACAATGACTTGATGTTGTACTCCTTCGAGCCAAGGGCGCCATTCTTCGAATGCCATCTTTATCGCCAGGAGCTCTTTATCTCCTATTCCATAATTTTTCTCTGCTGGACGAAGTGATGGGAGAAGAATGAGCATGGTTGTAAAGCCTTTGAATCACTGGCCTGGCTTAGTACAGCCCCTATGCCAACGTCTGAAGCATTGACCTCAATGATGAAGGGTTTTGTGGGATCCAGGAGATACGGCTTGCTCAAAAAGGCATCTTTCAATTTCTGGAATGCAGCTATTGCCTCCGGAGACCAATTTGCAACCTTTGGCACCTTTCTTTGTCATAGCTGTAAGCGGAACTGTAAGTGAGGAGTAGTTCTTGATGAAAATCCTGTAATAGTTGGTGAAACCTAAGAAACGTCAGAGCAATGATAGTGTCCCTAGTGCCTCCTTTTACCCGTTTTTACCGCCGTTTTACCGCCTCCTTTTACCCATTTTTACCAGGCCTCATTTAAATACAGAATTGCACGCACAGGAGAGCAGCCCGACAGTTAGTTCTTTATTATTCAGCTTGAAGACTACCATCAGAGGTGGCAGTAGTGAGGCAGTCTGGTAGTAGCAGTCTCAGGGACCTCGGCAGAGGGAGCCCTTCTCACCCCGTTGGTATAGGGAGGTTCCGAAGCAAGTTTCCCAGCAAGGTGGTACTGTGGATGAGACAGACTGAGAGAGTACTCACTAGGTGTTTGCTGTAGGAATGCAATTCCACCAGGTTGAAGAAGAAAGTGTAGGCACTGAGGCAAGGAGAGCAGGCCCTTGAGAAGCGAGTATCTGTTCCCTGTAAGACACCTGAAATAAAGCAGAGGGGCCCCGAGGAGCGGGTATCCAGGTTAGTAGTTACCACATATGGCAGAGCGAGAGAGAGCTTCCAGCGACAGCATGGAAGCGGTAGAGTAGCGTAGACAGGAATGGATTTGAGTCCTTGCTAACTCAACGAGTAGCAAATTAGAATAGGTTATATACCTGGATGACGTGACTTCAGCAAGGGGGAATGCCCCCAAGGTTCGCGCCAAGGTTGGAATAAAGACGTGGGTGATGTGCGCACACCCTAGTAGGTACCTGGGAGGAGCATGGCGGGAGGCTGCACCATAGCTGTCCCGGGGATGCTGGAGAGGTCAGCTTTTAGACGTGGCGGTAGCCATCTTTCTGGGGAAGTGGGAGATGCCGTGAACAAGGTGAGGCAAACGGGGCGAAGCCATCTAGCACCGGACACAACAGAGGTGGGACAAATCTATTATGTCCCTGAAAGTTTCCTCTTGTTATGTTTTGGTATGGATGTGAACCTTGAGCCGGAGTGAGAGGTGTTACCGCCCACAGGGAGCAGCCCCGTGGGCCTCACCACCAGTAGGCGTGGTCTCAGTAGCTGGGACACAGCTGTAGTATAGACTTTATTATGGGAGAAAGAGAGGGCATAACCCGTGGAGTGGGGTATTCCGTAAAGGTGCAGTTCTTGAGTAGAACCTGTCGAGCGGGTACTGCAATCAAAGAACAGTTCTTAGCTGAGGGGTGAACCCAGGAAGGTACCTCAGACGAGACAATCCGATAGTGATCCGCAGCGTGGGATACGCCAGACAGTCTTCCCAATAGAGTGGTAAATACCTCTTGAGTGCAGATCCGGTAGTGGCCCGCAATGCGGGATACGCCGAGGATGACTGTACAAAGTAGATGGTGTAGAGGCCGTCTGAGATCCTGGAGCCCAGAAGTACTTGAAGAGGAAATAGCAATCTTCCTGCAGCGCAGGGAGATGTAGCGAATCCTGCCGATGAGAATGCGGTAGTGACCCAAGGCTTGGGGTACACTGCAGAGAGAATCCCAGCAAGGCTTGGCAGAGATGAAGCGAGATGAACTCACAAGGCTTGGTTCCAGAAGGACAAGGCAGGAAGGCCCTCTGAGGCGCGGATAGCCTAGGAATGCGGAAGAGCCCCCGAGCAGTGTGTACTCAGAGCATTACCCACCGAGACAGGAACAGGAAGTCCAAGGAGAAGCGGATTCGCAATGAGGAGAACTCTTTGCTAACTCATCTGAGTGTAGGGCCAGGCAGCTTAAATACAGTGAGACGGTGATGTCATGTGGAGGGGACGCCCCCGAGGTTCCCACCATGACGTGTATTAAAGATGGCCCGTGCGCGCGTGCTCGCTAGGTGACTCCAGGAACAAGATGGCAGTCGGCATCACCCACGCCGTCCCGGGGACACCAGGGAGGTCGGCGTATGTTGGCAGAAGTCGCAACTCTTCCGAGAATTGACGTAGCAAGAAAAGAGGTGAGCATGAGAGGTGGCAGCCGTCTGAGACCGACGGGCACAACACCTCTATTATACCTCTCTGTCTGCCTCACCTCCTTCAAGTTTACCACTCCAGCCTTCACAGATTGGACTCTGAGAGCCAGGAACATTTTGCACCAAGTTCAAACACAACCTTGCAAAATCTTGTTGATAATCATACATGTAGTGCTAAGTGCAAAAAACTGGATAGCCCCCATCCTGCAGTTAGGCAGCTTTCTGCATCTTAATAGTTTTGCGTTATCAAATATATAAAGTTGTATAAGGAGATTTATTTTATTTATTTATTTAATTTCTTTTCCTATACCGATGCTCAAGACTAGGTCTTATCGTACCGGTTTACAATGTAACTGAGGGGAAACCAATTAACATCAAGGTAGAAAGTAAAGTTACATTAAACAGGGAGCATAAAACCTGGGCAATGGAAGACAGTACAGAGTTTAAACTAAGAAACAATTAGAGAGAGATAAATATATAAATCAACAAAAACTGTAAGATACAAAAACATAGGTTTATCCTAGGCAGTTATTAGCCTGGTATGTCCAGAGGGAGAAGGAAAGGGTGAGGTTGGGTGGGGGGAAGGGATTGGGGAGGGGTGGGGGAGTGAGAGTCAGTGATGGTTGAGGAGATCCTTCAGCGGTAGGCTTCTGCGAAAAGCCAGGTTTTCAATTTCTTTCTGAAAGTTGAATGGCATTGTTCTTGGCGTAAGTCTTGTGGAAGTGAATTCCAATGTAGTGGACCTGCTGTTGAAAGAGCTCGCTTGTGAATAGTGTTGTGGACCGATGATTTGTTGGGGGGGGGCCTTGAGCGAACCTTTGTAGGCAGTTCTGATCGGTCTTGCGGAAGTATGTAATTCAAGTGGGAAGGTGAGTTGGAGAGTGGATTGCTGGTAGACTGATTTGTGGATGATGGTGAGAGCCTTGAAAAGTATTCTATATTGGATGGGCAGCCAGTGTAGAATTTTTAGTATTGGTGTGATATGGTCCTTGCGACGAGTGTTTGTAAGGATCCTAGCCGCTGCGTTTTGCAGCATCTGAAGAGGTTTGGTGGACGAAGCGGGCAGACCAAGTAATAGAGCATTACAATAGTCGATCTTTGAAAACAGTATGGCTTGAAGCACCGAACGGAAATCCTTGAAGTGTAAGAGCGGTCTAAGTTGCTTCAGGACCTGTAGCTTGAAGAAGCATTCTTTGGTTGTGGCGTTAATGAATTTTTTGAAATTCATTCTAGAGTCAAGGGTGGCCCCAAGATCTCTGACCTGGTTTGCTAATGGGATGCTAGCATTATTTGCGAGGGGGTTGTTGTCACAAGGGGAGATAACCAGTAGTTCCGTTTTGGAAGTATTTAGGACCAAATTGAGACTCGAGAGCAGAAGGTTGATGGCGTGTAAGCAGTTGTTCCAGAAATTTAGAGTAGAGATGGGGTCTGAGATGGGGATTATGATTTGTACATCGTCCGCGTATATAAAGTGGGTGAGATTGAGACTATTGAGTAGCTGGCATAAAGGGAGTAGATATATATTGAACAGGGTAGGGGAAAGAGACGAACCCTGAGGTACACCTTGGTTTGATGGAATGGAGTGAGATTCTTTGTCATTTATTTTGACTTTGTAGTGTCTGTTGTTCAGAAAGGATGTGAACCAGAGCAGTGCAGAGCCGGATATGCCTATTTCCATTAAGCGGTTAATGAGGATATTGTGGTTTACCGTGTCGAACGCGGCAGAGATGTCGAGAAGGGCTAGCAGGTAAGATTGTCCCTTGTCAAGGCCCATCAGGATGTTGTCCGTTAGAGAAAGAAGGAGGGATTCTGTGTTTAGGCGTTTCCTGAATCCGAATTGAGAGGGGTAGAGAATATTGTGGGAGTCAAGGTAGTCTGTGAGTCGGATGTTGACAAGCTTTTCCATTAGCTTGGCTATAAAAGGTAGGTTTGCAATGGGAGATGGGACAATTACCGTATTTTTCGCTCCATAAGACGCACTTTTTTTCCCCCAAAGGTGGGGGGAAAATGTATGTGCGTCTTATGGAGCGAATATAAAAAAAAAACCAAACAAAAATCTAACAAACACCCCCCCCCCCGACTCCCCCAAGACCTGCCGAATTAATTTCCTGCAACCCCCCACCCTCCTGACCCCCCCAAGACCTGCCAAACGTCCCTGGTGGTCCAGCGGGGGTCCAGGAGCGGTCCGGGAACGATCTCCTGGGCGTGAGCCGTCGGCTGCCAGTAAACAAAATGGCGCCGACGGCCCTATGCCCTCACTATGTCACTGAGACCGACCGCTGCTATTGGTCGGTCTCAGTGACATAGTGAGGGCATAGGGCCGTCGGCGCCATTTTGTTTACTGGCAGCCGACGGCCCTATGCCCTCACTATGTCACTGAGACCGACCAATAGCAGCGATCGGTCTCAGTGACATAGTGAGGGCATAGGGCCGTCGGCTGCCAGTAAACAAAATGGCGCCGACGGCCCTATGCCCTCACTATGTCACTGAGACCGACCAATAGCAGCGATCGGTCTCAGTGACATAGTGAGGGCATAGGGCCGTTGGCTGCCAGTAAACAAAATGGCGCCGACGGCCCTATGCCCTCACTATGTCACTGAGACCGACCAATAGCAGCGGTCGGTCTCAGTGACATAGTGAGGGCATAGGGCCGTCGGCGCCATTTTGTTTACTGGCAGCCGACGGCTCACGCCCAGGAGATCGTTCCCGGACCGCTCCTGGACCCCCGCTGGACCACCAGGGACGTTTGGCAGGTCTTGGGGGGGTCAGGAGGGTGGGGGGTTGCAGGAAATTAATTCGGCAGGTCTTGGGGGGGTCAGGAGGGTGGGGGGTTGCAGGAAATTAATTCGGCAGGTCTTGGGGGGGTCAGGGGGGTGGAGGTTGTTAATTTAAAGGGTTGGGATGGGGGGGGGGGGTTTTGGGGGTTCCCACAGAAAGAAAAATTTTCTGATCTGGGGAGTGGACCGAAATGGCCCTCCCCAGACCCGAAAACAAAATGGGGAGAAAAAAAAAAACTATGCACTCCCCTAATTTGCTCCATAAGACGCCCAGACGCAGAGCCGGTTTAGCACAATTTTTTTTTTTTTAAATTTTCCCCCTCTGAATCCTAGGTGCGTCTTATGGTCAGGTGCGTCTTATGGAGCGAAAAATACGGTAATGCAATTTAAAATTCCCATTTTCTCTAGTATATTTGGTGCTTCAATTATATGTCAAATGACTGCATTATTACTCAAAAAG
The DNA here is from genome assembly GCF_901001135.1 of Rhinatrema bivittatum. NCBI lineage: Eukaryota > Metazoa > Chordata > Amphibia > Gymnophiona > Rhinatrematidae > Rhinatrema > Rhinatrema bivittatum. The sequence continues at coordinate 171,326,896 of NC_042619.1, read as the reverse complement.
TAAATCCTTTATAATAAACTTCCATTCTGAAATCAAACAGTGAACTTGGTACATTCAAGATAAAGGTGTTATATGCTACAGAGAACCCAAAAATCAGAATCGATGATCATGATCTAAAGCCTGTATTCATTATTAAGGCACTTTATCAGGAGTGGTCCCAGCTCAGAGACTAACAGTACATGGGGGCTCAATTTACTAAGCATTTGTTTCTCCAAGTTATTTTTCCAGCTTACTTACTCCCTTCTACTGAATCTATTAAACCTTTCATGCTGCCTGTTCATTGAACTGCCTAAAGGTTTTAACTTCCTGTTCAGCCTTTGCTTCCTGCTGGTACAACAGTAGGAACTCAGATCCTATATTCTGTACTATCCTTGTTCCTGCTCTGCTTAGTTCCTGTCCTACTGCAGCTTCCTCATTCCCGGCAGGTGTGCGCAACTTACTTCAGCTCCGGCCCTGAAGTAAGTTGTAAAACAAAATAAAAAATGATAGGTAGGGCTTAGGAGATGGGGAGGAGAGGGGAAGAGGGAGGGAGTTTACGTAGGAGAAGAGGGAAGTTCCCTCCCAGTCCGCTCCTTAATTGGAGCGGACTGGGAGAGAACTGGGGAAGACCCGATTGCGTCACCATGCGGAAATTGCAAATGTTGACACCTCCCCCCGTGCGTGCCACTCGCACATGCTCACATGGATTGTAAAATCCAGTGCACATGTGCACGCGGTAACCGCATGTATATGGACGTGTGCATGTATATTAGGGATAGATTTTCAATGTGCCTTGTCCTCTTATAAAAATATAGATATTCTATTTTAATGTTTATTTCCCTAGTAAAAGTGAGGAACTGCCTTTTTTCAAAAGCAAAAGTAGCCCACAAATATAACTGATTGCACTTAATATACTTATACAGACACTTTTTATTGCATAATAGCCTCCATCTGAATGACTCTTCCTTCTATAGGGAACAGTCAGTTTCATGTACCTATAAAGGTGAATTTCAAAAGGTTGCAAATGTAAACATTAGCATATTTGTGTGTAAATAGTATATGCTTATGTATATGCTTATGTCTATGCTCAAATATGCACATGCAATGAGGGTTTGCAAGTAAATTTACACGTGTAAAAAAGGGGGTGTTCCGGGCTGTTCCAGGGTGGGTTGTAAGATGCAATTTTTTAAGAAATACATGCATGTAGACTTGGCACCTAATTCACGTATATTTACACCTGCTCTTTAATTAGCATAAGTGATGGTGGACATCCTTAATGTGAAATTTTAACTGGGTGGGCAGTCTAGGTAAACTGAGGTGGGTCAGGCTGAAGGTCCAGGATGCTCTCAATGACCTAAATATGGACTGGGCAAAGTGATAGACACATTGGTAAAACTGGTCATTTCATTGATGCATTCATGCTGGAAAATCTGCCAGCTTATATGAATAAAAGCCAATTACGGGGGGGGGGGGGGGATGTTAAGGACTGTACATTATGCATATAAAATCTTCTCACACATTTTTAAAGTAAGAAGTAAAAATGCATGCGCAGAGCAGTTGCACACCACTTAGCTGGATAAATTCCAACTTATCCAGCTAAAAAGAGGCTTTGCCGCTATTTAGCTAGATAAGTTTTAAAAGCATTACTTGCACAGATAAGTCTTAAAAGTGCCAGAAACATCTAAGACTTTTCCAGCTATCTTACTTACAGGCCAATACAGTTTAGTGCACTCCGACAGAGCGCATTGTTAACCCACATTTGGACATGCGTTGTCGACGCGCTAGCTTTACCCCTTATTCAGTAAGGGGTAATAGCGCGTCGAAAACCCGCGTCCAACCCCCCCGAGACTAATAGCGCAAATGTTGATGGCCCTATTAATCATTCCCGCGTGATACAGTAAGTAAAATGTGCAGCCAAGCTGCACATTTTACTTTAAGAAATTAGCGCCTACCCAAAGGTAGGCGTTAATTTCTACTGGCGCCGGGGAAGGGTGCACAGTAAAAACTGCTTTTCTGTGCACCCTCCGACTTAATATCATGGAGATGTTAAGTCGGAGGTCCCAAAAGTTAAAAAAAGTTAAAAATAAAAAAATTTTAAATCAGCCCGCGGCTCGCGGGTTGAAAACCGGATGCTCAATTTTGCCGGCGTCCAGTTTCCGAAACATGGCTGTCAGCGGGCTTGAGAACCGACGCCAGCAAAATTGAGCATCGGCTGTCAAACCTGCTGACAGCCGCTGCTCCTGTCCAAAAAGAGGCGCTAGGGACGCGCTAGTGTCCCTAGCGCCTCTTTTTACCTCAGGCCCTAATTTAAATATTTTGTTTTACTATATCACGCGCACAGGAGAGTGGTCTGTGCGCGCGCCAGGAGAGTGGGTGCTAGCCCGCTCTCCCGCGGACTTTACCGTATCGGCCTGTGAGCCAGATAAGTAGCACTTTTAAGACATATCCAGCTAAGAAGCAGCAAAACCACCAGATAAATCGGAACTTATCCAGCTAACCTGAATATTTATTCATGTGTATCTTTTACAAGCGTGTGAATATGTGCTGGTTATAAAATGCTGTGGTAGACTTATGCTGGCCATATACGCATGTACATGGGCGCACGCATGCAGATCTCTTAAAATTATCCTCCCAATATATGAGGCCGTTTTCTACAAGTGGCCTGCGCTAGGTTTTTTTTTGTCCCCTTGCAAATTAATATATTGCCCTAAGGTCACAAAATAAACCAAAATTGCATACCACATAACTACTATTCTTAGCTGCTACACCTTTACTTTGAGGGACTTGTACTATTTAGAGAGAGTAGACTCAGTTTTCTTGATCACATAGAATCTGGACTAGAAGTTAAAGAATTATGTTTATAAAAGTTGAAGCACAATTTATCTTCAGAAGCAACATCTGGTTATGGAAGATTCCCCAGACAGCTGCAGAGGTAGCTCTGGAACTGCTTCTGGGGCTGTTCTGGGGTCAAACTGCTGTAGAGCTGGCTCAGTCCTCTTTTTCTGTCTAAAGCTATTTGTCTTTTCCGCAAGTTTTACTAGAGAGAGTTGGTAGTATTGGGTTCTCAAACTTTTCCCTTATATATAAACAAAAACTTCTTCAGTATGAAATTACAATATACCCTTCTCCAAGGATTATTTTTAATACTGTGGTTTTATCATATGAAAATAAAACTGTACATTTTCATTTCAACTTAATCCAACATGCAAGGTTTATGTTCCATAGAGAAACCCCAGATTTGTTCATTTAAAAAAAATAATTGCAATATTTCTGAGATCTTAGTACATTGTGATACTTTTTTAAAAGACCAACAAAAAAGATAGTTAATGAGTTTACAAGACCACACAGGTTCCTCTTCAGATATGACACATTTTTTCTGATGGAAATTAGAATGTTTTTATTAAATATGTATATATGGGCTCAATAACTATTATATGAATATCTTTTTTTGAGCTATCATCAATAATAGCATTATTAGGAAACCATTAACCATATTTCTTTGTCCAATAATGAAATTCACTTTGTGAAAATGAGACATAAAGCTGTTTTATGATCCACTGGACATTCAGCTCAGTTTACTTCTTAGATACACAGGAAAGAGTTGAATTGGCATAGGTTTGACCCTTGAAACTAGTAAGGTCATTGGTTTTTAACCTTAACCACAGCCTTTGCACATCTTTCATAAGCATGCATAATTTAAATACCTTAAAAGTGCAAATAAAAACAGAAATATCAAAAGTAAATTATTTGATCATTTCATGCTTGGATTGGTAAAAGGTGCTTTCAAATGCTGGTTATAGGTTTTTAATGGTTGCTTTTTTTTTTAAAGTTTTGGCTTGTATTAATTTAATTCTTTGGCATGTGTGAACATCTTTTCATTATAACGGTAACTTTTAAAGAGCTGCAAGAGTGTACATGTTCGAATGTATGGCGATTTGTACAAATGGATGCAGTCATTTTATAGCATGCGCACGTATATGCGCATATGATATAAATTCGGCTGTACGCGTGTTCATGTGCATGCAATTTTGTATGGATGTGCGCTTCTGTGTACAAATGCTGGCTTTACTGCGTAAGTGGGGGGATTTTATTAGATACACATGCCGATGTAATTGCCAGTTTTCCCAGTCTATTCCCAGTTCGCCCAGGTAAAAGCTCCTGACTTCCTAACCCCCCTAATTAACCTTCCTCCCTTATACCCTATTAGCCCTGACCCTTCAAACCCCGCTGACTAACCTTTATTTATTTTATTACAAACTTACATGACATCCATAGCAGAAGTTAAAGTTACATCAGAGGAGACTCTAGCGCACATTTGTTTGCATAAATACTTAAGTGCACATTTCAAGTCACCTTCCCAGAATTCCCATGTCCTGCCCATGCTCTGCCTGGACCATGTCCACACTCCGCCCCTTTTTTAACTTTTTGAGAGAACATGCGTACTTGGGCACTTCTTAAAATCTGCACGGTGCACGCCAGCCCGAGACATGCACATATCTCCTGGCTTTGGCATGCATAGGGCTTTTAAAAATCACCTTTAAATGCACATGTAGTTTACTAGTTAACATAATTTTTACATGTTTAGCTGCTGCATAGTAAGCATATTGGTACTAATGCTATTTCATTCATAAGCTGACATAACTAGGCAATTCCTTGCTATTCTCTGATGTCCATTACATTAGCAGCTATTTGCCCAAATACATAATCACTTTTTATCACTGTTCTGAACAGGTAATCTCTGACCAATCAGCCTGAAACAGTTGGGCTGGTGGCCTTTAATGCTATCATACTGAATGTGTGATATAGCGATGACATTGTTTTGCTCCACATTTGTTTATGTTCATAAAATTAAAACAAACCGTGATATATCAATATGTGCCCTAATGAGGGACTGGGATGTGAAAATGATGTTCAAGAGGAAAAGGATGTGTCTGCTGAATGATTGCTGCCATGCTGGAAAATATGGATTTGATTCAGTAGCCCAACTTCAGCTTTTCAAGCCAACCAGGGCTGAGTATGCTGCAGAGTAAAAGGCAAACTTAAGAGAGTAATCAGGCAAGCTAAAATGAATAGGGAAAGAAATACTGCTAAAGAGATTAGGGATGTGAATCGTTTTTTGACAATTTAAAATATTGTCCAATATTTTTTAAATCGTCATTAATCGTTAAAGAGTGCGATACAATAGAAATTCCACCGATTTATCATAAAAAAATCATTAATCAGGTTAGTGTACACTAACGGGAGTTAGGACACAACCTAAAAACCCACCCCGACCCCCCCCAAAAATGTTTTAAAATTACCTGGTGGTCCAGCGGGGGTCCCAGGAGCGTTCTCTCTCGCTCGGGCTGTCGGCCGATAAACAAAAAACCTACCTCAACCCTTTAAAACCGCTCCCTTAGCCTCCACCACCCTCCCGACCCCCCCCCCCCCCCAAAAAAAAAAGTTTTAAAATTACCTGGTGGTCCAGTGGGCCCCAGGAGCGATCTCCCGCTCTCAGGCCGTTGGCTGCCACTAATAAAAATGGCGCCGATGGCCCTTTGCCCTTACATGTGACAGGGTAATCGTGCCATTGGCCGGCCCCTGTCACATGGTAGGAGTACTGGAAGGCCGGCACCATTTTTAAAGATGGCGCGGGCCGTCCACTGGATGGCCCACACCATTTATAAAGCTGGCGTCGGCTGTCCACTGGATGGCCTGTGCCATTTTTAAAGATGGCGCCGGCCGTCCAGTGCTCCTACCATGTGACAGGGGCCAGCCAATGGCATGGTTACCCTGTCACATGGAAAGGGCAAAGGGCCATCGGCACCATTTTTATTAGTGGCAGCTGACGGCCCGAGAACGGGAGATTGCTCCCGGGGCCCACTGGACCACCAGGTAATTTTAAAACGTTTTTGGAGGGGTCGGGAGGGTGGTGGAGGCTAAGGGAGCGGTTTTAAAGGGTCGGGGTGGGTTTTTTGTTTATCGGCCGACAGCCCGAGCGCGAGAGAATGCTCCAGGGACCCCCACTGGACCACCAGGTAATTTTAAAACGTTTTTTTGGGGGGGTCGGGAGGGTGGTGGAGGCTAAGGGAGTGGTTTTAAAGGGTCAAGGTGGGTTTTTTGTTTATCGGATCGGGCGCAGCTGATAAAAAAAAAAATGATTGGGCCGGACGAAAAAAAATGCACGATTTGAATTGGAACCGAACCGATTCCAGTTCCGATTCACATCTCTAAAAGAGATCAAAACTAAATGTATTTATTTTATTGTATTTATGACAAGATTTTAATTGTCTTCTCCATGGCCAACTCAAGGCTATCTACAAGAAAATAAAAAAATCATTTCATAGCACAAAATCATTAAATCACAAAGATTTGAAATGTAATCTTGATACAAATTAATACACAATTAAAATGAATATCTTCAACTTCCCAAGCAATCTCTGATTTTTCTCTAAAACCCAGCTGCTAATATTCCCCTCCCTATCTCTAGTTCATCCACCTTCCAGTTCTGGCCAAAAGGTTGACGCCGTGTGCTATTGGTCCTTCTGTGAGTAGTATGGGAAACATAATATTTGGGGAAAGGGAGAAAGCAAATGTGCACTCTATCTTGCTATATACAAGGGGACCCAATATTCACTTACTCGACTATGTAACTTAACTAAATAAGGCTTAACTGGCTTACATACATCTGACATAACATGTATATTCCAGCTGTATATATTCCATATATATATATTTCCATGTATATTTCCGCTGATTATAATCCATGTTTTCTGTATTATTAATTTATTGTTTTATGTTAATTTATAGTTTGTAATTTTGTTAACTTATTGTTCAATTACTTAATTCTGTCCTATCTTCCGACATCCATGTTTTTACTCTCCCTGTTTTAATGTAACTTCTCTTTTCCACTTATACGTTAATTGATTTTTCCCCTTGTTCTAATGTAAACCGGTACGATAAGACCTGGTCTTGAGTGTCGGTATAGTAAAAGAAGTTAAATAAATAAATAAATAAATTACATGGAATATTCAACAACATGGCTATGCTGCTGAATATCCCCGTAGAAATCACTATTTAGCCAGATATGAGTTATCCGGCTAAGTTTAGACCTGCTATTAAGCAGGACTAACTTATCCATCTACCATAGGCAGATAAGTCTGAACATGAACTCTTCCCCAATCTTCCCATTGTCCACCCATTAGACATCTGGCTATCTACATAGCCGGATAAGTAAGATATTCGGCGGCCGCCACTTAGCAGGAAAGGTTGCTATTTATCCAGCTAAGTATCAGCCTCAAGATTTCAGCTGGCAATAAATAGGTGCCCATAGCTTTAAAGCCACTGTTGTCAGTTTCCCTCTGATAATCTCAGATCTAGTTTCAGATCTACAGTACAAACTGCTAAAGAGGAAAGACCTCCTAGCTACTAGTCTGCTGCATGAAAGTTCAAAACTTTTTAACCCACATTTGCAGGGATTAAGCAGCGGTCTGTCAGTTGAAGATACTGAGGAGAAGAAAATAAGGACAGTATTTAGTTACATGTGCCTACTGCAGGTGATCTGAGAGCAGGAACAGAGAAAGGACGATGTATTGCAAAGCAAAAGGTGGGAAAACTACTGTTGGGGCAGATTCATTTCTTGCACGTTGTTGTCAACTACTGCTGCTGGACTGTATGTTACACCCTACTCTTGCCAGGAATGTTAAAATACTATTTGATTAACTATATCTATGCTATCTCACCATGTTACTTTGCTAAAATGCTGTTTCATTAACGATATCTGTTATCTCACCAGGTTACTTTGATTTCATTTACAGTTTGATAGACAATGAAAGAAAACTGTTAGCTATGATGTGTGCAAGCCTCTGCGCATTCCCTTGTTAGCTACTACTGTTGCTTTGGCTCTTTACTGAGAATTCCCCTCTCCTTGCTCGATTTCAGAACATTCTGTACTTTCAGAGAACAGCATTTAAAAAATAGCAGTTAATAAATTATGCATTATTGTTTGTAACAGATTTGGATGCACCATCAGTTTCAATTCAAAGTGCACGTTCAGCGCCCTATCAAATCTGTACTGAGCCCTTACATGTAATCTTTTGTTTTATTTTCTGTACTGTCTCCTGAGACTGCCTCGGGGTTAATTGTAATACCATAAGCTCAGTGCATATGATAAACTCTTCAAGAATCCAGTTAATCAGTTGTGTGAAGTCTTCATTTCTGTCTCATACCAATTATTTTCTTTGGTTACAAAAACTCACAGGTGAGAAAATTATAACAATAATGCTGCAAAGCTTTTAGTCTTCAGTATTTACAATCAAAAGGCCACTGGAGGAAAATAGACCAATGAGGGAACTGGATGCTAATGTAACCCTCTTTTTAGAAGTGATATTTATTTTCAAGAGCACACAAAAATAATTTATTGTCTCTGGGGCTAACTTCACTGGCAGTTCCTTTTTTTCTCCTTTTATCCCAATGTATGGATCCTTTCTATGAGGGAAAGCTAATGCATATAAGGGATGTGCAACCAATGACTCTTAATTTGTTTCATTTGTGGGCCCATGAATAAGAATGGGCACTTTAGACAAATTAAACATATGTTGTTTGTTTCCCATAGAAAAGCATTGGCTGCATTAAGTGCATTGTAAAGAATAGACCCTTATCTGAGGCTGGTCATGTGGGCGGTTCCATAGCAACCAGCCTTTGTGCCTAGGACTCATGTATGAGGTCAGACAGAAACCCGGATCTGTTGGCAAGGAAACCAGACTGACAACTTAAGGGAATGTATCAGAGCGAAACATTTCTCTAAATCAGCAAATCACTGCTCTGTCTACTATTTTTATGGTACATGTAGGCTGTTTGAAAGTGCATTTGAATCTTTCTCTTAAGGAAGAAACATTCAGGCCGATACAGTAAAGTGCGCTCCGGCGGAGTGCACTGTTAGCCCGCGTTTGGCCGTGCGTTTTCGATGCGCAATTTTTACCCCTTATACAGTAAGGGGTAAATCTGGTTACAATCAAAAGGCCACTAGAGGAAAATAGACCAATGAGGGAACTGGATGCTAATGTAACCCTCTTTTTAGAAGTGATATTTATTTTCAAGGGCATACAAAAATAATTTATTGTCTCTGGGGCTAACTTCATTGGCAGTGAATAGCGCGTCAAAAACGCACGGCTAACCCCCCCCCCCCCCCCCTGAAACTAATAGCGCCAGCAACATGCAAATGCATGTTGACGGGCCTATTAGTTATTCCTGCACAATACAGAAAGTAAAATGTGCAGCCAAGCTGCACATTTTACTTTCAGAAATTAACGCCTGCCAATTTAATTTTGGAGCCTCCAACTTAAAGCCTGCATTAAGTCGGAGACCCCAAAATTTAAAAAAAATCAAAAATTTAAAAAAAAAAAATTTTTAATCCGCCCGCGGCCCACAGGTTGGAAGACGGATGCTCAATTTAGCCGGCGTCCGTTTTCCGAACCCATGGCTGTCAGCGGGTTCAAGAACCGACGCCGGTAAAATTGAGCATCGGCTGTCAAACCCGCTGACAGCCGCCACTTCTGTCAAAAAGGAGGCGCTAGGGAAAGGGATGCGCTAGTGTCCCAAGCGCCTCCTTTTACCGTGGGCCCTCATTTATATAAATGTATTTACTGGATCGCATGCCCAGGAGAGTGGCCTGGGCGCGTGCGGAGAGAGCAGGCACTTGCCTGCTCTCCGGCAAAGTTTTCCTTATCGGCCCGATTGTGAGCTACTTAATCAATAGTGTGCTCTTGTTCAATATCAGAAACATTGTATTCCAAGCATTTTGGCTGCTATGGTTTTTTATCTGCACAGGTTTTTAATTTTTATTTTCTGTAACATCTCAATTTCACTGCCACTGAAGAGGAAAGTGTGTCAAGCCTTTTCTTCATGGTGGGGGAAAAGCTGAAGGCTGCAGCTTCTGTCTGTAGTACCATGATTAATTTTAGTTTGGACCTGTTGCAGTGAACCAGCAGCTGTGCCAGGCAGGCAGCTTGTGCTATACAGTGCTATGCTAGTAGCTATGCCACAGTGTCCAAGATAGACAGAGTGTAGAAAAAGCTAGGGATGTGAATCGTTTTTTGACGATTTAAAATATCGTCCGATATATTTTAAATCGTCAAAAATCGTTAGGGCCACGATACAATACCAATTCCCCCGATTTATCGTTAAAAAATTATAAATCGGGGGAAGGGGGAGGGCAGGAAAACCGGCACACTAAAACCCCCTAAAACCCACACCCGACCCTTTAAATTAAATCCCCCACCCTCCCGAACCCCCCCCCCAAATGCTTTAAATTACCTGGGGATCCAGCGGTGGTCCAGAACGGCGGCGGTCCGGAACGGCCCCCTCAATTGAATCCTGTTGTCTTCAGCCGGCGCCATTTTGCAAAATGGCCGCCGCAAAATGGCGGCGGCCATAGACAAAAACGATTCGACGCAGGAGGTCGTTCCGGACCCCCGCTGGACTTTTGGCAAGTCTTGTGGGGGTCAGGAGGCCCCCCCAAGCTGGCCAAAAGTTTCTGGGAGTCCAGCGGGGTTCAGGAAGCGATTTCTTGCCGCGAATCGTTTTCGTACGGAAAATGGCGCCAGCAGGAGATCGACTGCAGGAGGTCGTTCAGCGGGGGTTCCGGACCGCCGCTGAACGACCTCCTGCAGTCGATCTCCTGCCGGCGCCATTTTCCGTACGGAAAACGATTCGCGGCAAGAAATCGCTTCCTGAACCCCGCTGGACTCCCAGAAACTTTTGGCCAGCTTGGGGGGGCCTCCTGACCCCCACAAGACTTGCCAAAAGTCCAGCGGGGGTCCGGAACGACCTCCTGCATCGAATCGTTTTTGTCTATGGCCGCCGCCATTTTGCGGCGGCCATTTTGCAAAATGGCGCCGGCTGAAGACAACAGGATTCAATTGAGGGGGCCGTTCCGGACCGCCGCCGTTCTGGACCACCGCTGGATCCCCAGGTAATTTAAAGCATTTGGGGGGGGGTTCGGGAGGGTGGGGGATTTAATTTAAAGGGTCGGGGGTGGGTTTTAGGGGGTTTTAGTGTGTCGGCTCACGATTTTAACGATTTTCACGATAGTTTACACACCCAAACGGCAACAATACGATTCCCTCCCCCTCCCAGCCGAAATCGATCGTTAAGACGATCGAGGACACGATTCACATCTCTAGAAAAAGCCTCTCTCTCTGGGTCTGTGTACCAGATTCAGTGCATTTACAAAGAAAATAGGCAGTCGCTGTAACAGATGCAGCCAGCCTCTTTGTAGATTAATTTTTTACTGTAGTACTAATGCATACATTGTTGCACTCACACACATATTATAGCATTATTAATAATTATCTGGTTTATATGTGTGTTCAGTGTACTAGTCTGAAGAGGAAAATATAGTATATGAAAGTACTATAGTGCATTCTCTCTGTGTGTTGTTCAACCTTACCCAGAGAGTGATCACTCAATTTAGTAGTCAGTGTCACAAACATTGAAAATAATAAAGATTGAAAGATTTTTTGTCCAATCCATCTGTTAAATCCCAGTAAGCAGGTACAGCACCTGATAAAATCAGATCATGACAGCAAAGGTCAAGGCTATGGGAAGGCTGCATTTGGAAAAGGACTCTTATAAAATAGCAGTGAATCCCCCAGCTAAAATAAAGAGGGATTTTTTAAAATCCAAACATCAGCAGGCGAGGCAGGATTGTCAATGTCAAGCTGCAATAAATTGAAATTTGGGGAGGAAGATATGCCAGCCAGGGCCCAGCTGTATCTCAGCCAGATCCTGTTGTGTAGGAGGAGAGGGAACGGGCAGACAGCAGCCTTCATTCACCACCAGTGTTTGTGGAAGTTGAAGTACAAGTGATAAAACCTAAAGCACTGGCAGTGCAATCAACCATTGGTGCAGCACAGGCAACAAATGCAGTTATATCATCCTCTTCCTCTGAGTCAGAGTATGAAGAATCTCCCTTTAAAGGATTTCCTGAATCAGAGATGGAGAGCTGTTAGCAACAGACCCTGAATTAGGGGGATTAATAAGTACAGTTTTAGCCTCCACATCATTGATGGGTAAGAGAAAGGAGGCAGGAGCTGATGTTGGTGAAGGAAAGCAAGCCACACTGACAGTGCAGGAACAGAAGATGAGTGAATCCTTTCCTCAGTTTCTCAGGCTCCCTGTGTCTCCACTTCCACTTCAATGACATCATCCACCTCCAAGGATGCAGACAGATGCAAGGGATCACAAAATAAATCTATGATCTGAAGCACAAAGCAGATCAGCCGAAGGAATCAAGTAAGCCATTTAAGTAATTCTGGGATGGAGAATCACCTGAAGAAGCTGCATCCCCTTCAATATGCACCTGGGGATGCTGGTAGAAGCGGTAGTCAGAGAGCTCCTTCTGCAAAGCAGAGGACACTATTTGAAAAGGGGACGAGTGTTCCTCATGCTGCTTCCAAGCCTTCAGCTCCATCTACCAGTCAGGTGGCAGGCCAACAGCAGCAGACCCTAGATATACCTAGGAAGCAACACCCCATAATGGAGGAAATGGGATAGTGTTAGGTGGCACTGTCACAGAGAGAGAGGCAGGCAGCATCCAAAGTGGTGACAAGGACTATTGGCGAGATGATTGCTCTAGATGATCAGCCTGCAGATAGTGGGGAGCGTGGGTCTCAGGTGGTTGCTGCACCTGTTGGCACCAAACAATAAAGTGCCCTCCAGGACCACTGTTAGCAGAATGGTCATCCCCAGTTTGAACAAGCATTGCCATACTTGCATCCAGGCGCTGCTGGTGAAGTCATAGTTGAGCAGCGTGCATTTCACTAGCGACATCTGGACATCCACAAACGCCTAACACTCTTTCCTCTCTCTGATGGCACATTGGTGGGATCTGCCTGAAGTAGAGGCAGGCAGCAGCTCCACAGGAGACAGAGTAAGAGGGTACAGGTGAGCTTTGCTGCACACTCACCCGGCGCATGGGGCCCATACCTTGGCCAATATTCTAGGAGCGATTAGAGGAATACTGGAGAGCTGGCAGCTGGATCAGAGAGCCAGAAGTATAAACGCAGGGATCTTTGTCACTGAATATGTCTCCACCATGGTAAAGGCAGTATCTGATGGGGGATATCAGGGTGTATGATGCTTTGCTTACACCTTGCACTTAGCAGTGAAGAAGGCCCTGGGATAGGGGTCCAGGGAACCACAAAATGTCTAACTGTATGGTTTAATAGAGAAGTGTAGGAAAATAGCTGGGCACTTCCACCAAAGTATGAAGGTGGGGAATCTTTTCCATGAAAAGTAGGAGGAATTAGAGATGCCTTACAAGCATCTAATTCAAGATGTGGGCACCTGCTGAAATTCTACCTACACGATACTGCAGAAGCTAGTGGAACAGCAGACATCCCTCATGATCCATCTATGGAAATAGAGATAGGTGTGCAGACTCCCCTAGGGCATCATAATTGGTCAGTCATGAGACAGCTTGTGAAAATCCTGCAGCCCTTTAAGGATGCAACATGCAGCTGCTCCTTTCAGTTTTTTCCTTACCGTGTTCCTCATTTTATCATAGTTGCCTTTTTGAAAGTTAAATTCTGTCACAGTAGATTTCTTTAGTGTTCTCCCTCCAGTTATTAAGTCAAATTTGATAATGTTGTAATCACGATTGCCAAGTGGCTCCAACATTGTTTACTTCTTGCATCAAATTCTATGTTCTACTAAGGACTAGGTCTAAATTGGATTCCCCTATTGTTGGTTCTTGTACCAGTTGCTCCATGAAGCAGTCATTTATTTCATCTAGGAACTTTACCTCTGTAGCATATCTTGATGAGATATTCACCCAGTCAGTACTGGGGTAATTGAAATCACTCATTCTTATCATGCTGCTGATTTGTTAGCTTCCCTACTTTTTTACCATTTCATTCTCTGTTAGTTCATTCTGACAGGTGGACAGTAATACACTGCCACTGCTATAGAGACCTATGACCAGAAACCCCATATACATGCTTGCTACATTATGTGATCTGCATGTGAAAGGGAGACTTGCACTGGAAGTCAACAATCTCACATATGAAAAGAATGCTGACAGAGAAGGTCTGTCTAAACTAGAGTGCCAGAAGTTGAGTCAGAAGAAGGATGTAGCACAGGAAGAAACACAATCATTAGCTAGGTAAGACTGTAGTGCAAGTCAAAGCAGAACCATGTCATCAGTACCTAGCACTCCCTCCTCAAAGTAAATTCAAACAATCCTCACTTCTCTCCCAGGAGATCACAAAAGCAGCTGGGAAGAAAGACATACATCTTATACCAGCAAAGGAGACAGCAGCTCAAATCTCAGTGACACGCTATCTCTCAGAGTCCAAGGATATGGGCACAGATATGCTGACATATTGGTCCTACAAATTCAGTGTTTGGCCAGACTTAGTGAGAGTGGCTCAGTGCTATCTCTCTTGCCTACCAACTAATGTCCCCAGAGAGAGTGTTTTCGATGACAGGGGGCATCATAAGCCCTCATTGCTCCAGGTTGTCACCATCCATGATGGAAAATCTAGTGTTCCTGAAAATTAATCTGCCTTTACTTGGTTTTCCAGATTTGCATGTGAGTGGCAAGATGAATGAAATGAATTTGAAGGTCCTGTAGCCTGTCTTCCTGTTGTATCTCAAATCCCAACAATGGGGCCCACAATACTTATCGCATCCTCATCCAGTGGCTGACTATATCTGCCTACTGTGTCCCCAACACCGTCAGTTGGGTCAAACATCTTTAATCACACTACTGCTGCCACTCAGACCTGAGAAGCCAGTTTGAGGACTGCACCACCCTAAAAGTTGAGTCCTGCTGTGTCCCCAACACCATTAGTTGGGCCACACACATCCTGCTTCCTCCTGCCATTTCTCCAAAAACACACAGGGGCCAACGTGCACTGACACCCTCTGCCTGCCTAGTCCTGTTTACCATCACTGGGGTCTGACCAATCCTGCTACCTCCTGTCTGGTCCCCATCAACAAAACTGGGGCCTGTCATACTCTTCTGCCTCCTGACGTATCCCCATCAACAAAACTGGGGCCTGTCACACCCTGCTGTCTCCAGTCACATCTCTAATGTCAACACTGGGGTCTGACCAATCCTCCTGCCTCCTGTCATGTCCTCAACAACATTGGGATCTGACTAATCCTGCTTCCTCTTTACTTGTCTCCAACAACACTGGGGCTTCACTCCATCTTCTTTCTCCTCACATGTTCTCAGCAACAACAGTGGGATTTGATTCAGCCTGCTCCATCCTTACTCGTTTCCAACATCACTGAGGCTTCACTCCTCCTGCTTTCTCCTTACACATCCCCAATAACAATACTGGGTCCTGACACTACAGGGCTCTGGCAGCATATCCGGAAGCAGCCTTCCATTTCCATATGCCAATACCACCACAGGAGCTTTTTCACATCCTGATTCTGCATATCATTTTCTCAGTACCACCACTGGGGCATTATTCTACTGATTTTTCTTTACCTGCTTATCCCCAAGTACTATAGCCGGGTCATGACTCCACAGAGTTCCTCAGCCTCCTTTTCCTCAAATGCCACATCTGAATAATGACTCTACAGATTTTTCTGCCTCCTTTTCCCCAATGCTATCACTGCAGCATGACTCCACCAACTTCCCCTGCCTGCTTTGTCCCCAAACATTGTTAGGGTGAAGAAGGCAGGGGAAGTCAAGTGAAGTCATGCCTCCTTGGTGGCGTTTCCCAAATACCATTACTGGAACATGTCTCCATTGACTTCCTATGCCTGCTTTGCCACAGTCACCACCACTGGGCATGACTACACTGAGATCTTCAGCACCCATTGCTCCAAACAACACCACTGAGGCCTAATGTATCCTGCATAAGCCTGTCTTGCTGCAACCTAACAATTCTAGCTGCAGCATCCCATGCTCCACCATATCCACTCAGGCCTGACATATCCTGCATCAACCTGTCTTGCTCCAACTATGAGCACCATGGCCTGACACTTCCAACTGCAGCATTCCATTATCTACCATATCCACTGAGGCCTAACTATTCTGCATAAGCATGTCTTGCTCCAACCATGAGCACTGTGGCCTGACACTTCCAGTTGCGGTACACTTGCTCTTCCATATCCACTCAAGCCTGATGTATCCTACATAATCATACCTGGGAACTCTCCAGATTTGAGCTGGAGACATTGGAATTCTAAAGGAATTGCGTGGAATTGTGTGGAAGAGGAGAGGAATGAGTGTGCTTGTGTGTATGAGAATGCATATATGAGTATGATAGAGGGAGAGAAGTATGTGTGTGTGTGTTTGAAAAAGGGAAAGGAGTGAGTGCATGTGTGTGGAAGAAGGACAGATGTGACTGTGCATGTGTGTGTGGAAAAGGGAGAGGAGAAAATGTCCATGTATGTGAGAGTGTCTGTGTTTGATAGAGGGAGAGAAGTTTGTGTGTGTATATGTGAGAAAGTGCATGTATGTGAGTGTGTTAGTGTGAGAGAGAGAAAGTTTGTGTACATGCTTTTATCAAACCACCCCCCCCCCCCCCCCGCCCCCGCTACAATCTCAGGGTGACAAGAAATCATATTTCCCAGGTATGTGCATAAACCTGTTTTGCTCCAACCACAACTTGTGGGACTGACACTTCCATCTTCAGCATGCCATGCTTTAACTATATCAAAATAGTTTTAGCAAGACTTTGGATCCTTAATAATTTCCAAAGAACTTTTTAATCCTTAAGAATGCTACATTTTCTGCCTGGAAAGGTATTTTTCAAATGGTACATGGACTTGACACTGACAACACCGCAGCTTTGGGGTGTTACTGCTACATTTCTCACTGCGTCGCTCTGCTCCTACCATTCCAACTATTAAAAGTTATTAACTGACACCACTTCTGCTGCTGCTGCTCCAAGCTATTCATGCTACATTATGCCTGCTTGCTCCACTGCTCTGTGCATGTGCAAGAACTGGGAAATGCCTTTGGGGGTGTTATGGATACCCTTCTCAATGTGTTGCTCTGCTCCTATCATTCCAGTTCTTAAGATATACCAGCGCCACTGTTGCTGTTGCTGCCTTTCCAAGCAGGTGCTTCCTCTTATGCCAGCTGTGTTCAAGATCCTTGCCAAATCCCTTTCCCCCTACAGTACCTGCCCGCTTTTCATCAAGCCCTAGCCATACATTGCTTAGCAAACTTACTTAAAAGGGATGTGAATCGTTTTTTGATGATTTAAAAAAAATTGTCAGATATTTTTTAAATCGTCAAAAATCGTTAGAGTTGCGATACAATAGAAATTTCCCCGATTTATCGTGAAAAATCGTAAATCGGGGGAGGGCGGGGAAACCGGCACACCAAAACAACCCCTAAACCCACCCCGACCCTTTAAAACAAATCCCCCACCCTCCCGAACCCCCGCAAAATGTTTTAAATTACCTGGTGGTCCAGTGGGGGGGTCCCGGCGCGATCTCCCGCTCTCGGGCCATCGGCACCATTTTGGCTGCCACTAATATAAATGGCGCCGATGGCCCGATAAAAAAAAAAAAAAAACACCCGTCCCTTTAAAATGACCCCCTTGACCCCCCCCCAAAAAAACCTTTTAAAATTACCTGGTGGTCCAGCGGGGGCGCGATCTCCCGCTCTCTGGCCATTGGCTGCGTTAATAAAAATGGCGCCGATGGCCCTTTGCCCTTACCCTGTGACAGGGCAAAGGTAGTGCCGGCGCCATTTTGAATATTGGCAATACGGCCTGAGTGCAGGAGATCGCTCCCGGACCCCTGCTGGACCCCCAGGGACTTTTGGCCAGCTTGGGGGGGGCCTCCTGACCCCCACAAGACTTGCCAAAAGTCCAGCGGGGGGCCGGGAGCGATCTCCTGCACTCAGGCCGTATTGCCAATATTCAAAATGGCGCCGGCGCTACCTTTGCCCTGTCACAGGGTAAGGGCAAAGGGCCATCAGCGCCATTTTTATTAACGCAGCCGATGGCCTGAGAGCCGTTGATCGCTCCCTGCGCTCCCGCTGGACCACCAGGTAATTTTAAAACCTTTTTGGGGGGTTCAGGAGAGTGTTTTGATTATCGGATCGGGCGCAGCCGATAATCAGAACTCAAATCGGGCTGGGCGATAAAAATTTTAAGATTTGGATTGGAACCGGAACCGATCAGATTCCGGTTCCGATTCACATCTCTATTACTTAACAATCCTCAGGATTTTAATACCATTCTTCATTTATGGTACCCACCTTCTTGTCAACGCTTGCTCTTGCCATGGCTATCCATTCTTTTGCACACTTGTTGCACCACTCCATGAAACTTAACTGATTTCATGGCCCATTTGCTGTTACACTATATGGTGCACTTGGGTATCTACCAACCTATGACATTTGTGGCTTACTCTGTGACACAAATATATCCTACTGGACTGGTGGATCAGCTAGGAGCAACCAATCTTCGACAGGAAGAGGCATCCCCCTCTATGGTTAACTGTATGGTCCAATGGAATGACTGGCATCTCCCATGCCACTCTATCTTAATGCTGTGCCCCTCATTCTACTCCTTCAATCCTTGAGCTACTTGGCCTTGCTGCCATGTGCAGATTTTACACCTTGGGATTCTTCACTTCTTTCTGCCATTGTACCTTCCTGGCATACTCCAGCTGGAGTGCTGCTGTGCACCTATCCTATGCTTTTTAAATCTTGATACCACTCTTTCTGATTCTTGAGTCCTTTTTCATGCCAAATTTTCTACTTCGTTCCCTCTTCATGGTGCCTTAGGGTGCTGATGCCACTTTTGGTGCCACTTTGCCTCTCGTGATGCCATCGTGTTTATTACACTATTGCTGGGATGGCATCCTTTTTTCGCACCTTGGGATATTCTTCCTCCTCTTCTTCCTTCTATCCTCCACTCACATTGCTTTAGTGAACTCCTTTCAATCCTGTAAGCCTGTTACTCCTTTGTCCTTTTGCAGAGCTTTGGCTACTATTTATGCCACTTTTGATACCACTTTGCCACTCTCTAAAATACCTTGCAGTTTTTTACTCCTTCTTATGATTTCTTCTTCTTCTCAAGTGTTTCATTAGAATTGATGTTTAAAAAAATCACTATTCTGGAGCCAAGAATAGACTGTAATGCTTTCCCCATAGGTTTTAATGGAAAATGAATAAAACTAATGAAACAAATAAACTATTTTTTTTTGTATTGAAACTAATGAAACAAATATGAGACCCAATGAATCAAATGAATGAACCAAAATAAATTGTTTTCTTCTGCACATCCCTAATGCTTATGGCCCAGGCAGTAGTGTGAAATCACTCAGCAGTGTGTGTCTGTAAATCAGCTGATGTGTTGTAGTGCTGTAGAAGTGGGACAGATGAACAGGATACAGGTTTAGGAGTTCAAATAATAATTTTACTGATTTTTTGTAAAAGGCAAATGTCCAATCTTCAAAATTCTGAAATTACAGCTGAATGTCCCATTTCCCTCTGTGTAGGTGTCTATGGCTCAAATTCCTCTGGAGGTTTCTAAAACTCCTGCAGTGAGTGTGTAAGAGGCCCAGTCTCTGGGGGAAAACCTTACTCTGTGAGGGGCCCCTTTAACATAAAACAATCCTACCTGAATACAAAATTGTTCTTTCATTTACCCTGCCTATGCCTGTGTCCCAGGGGATGAAGATCTTGTTAAGGGTCTTCAGATTTCTTAACCTTCTTCTTTATACTTGATGGAGCTCTCAGAAGGATGGGATCAGATAGTTCCTTTTTCAGACTCGTGGGCAAAAACCTTTTCTCTATTTCAACTATACCTGTCAACAATAAAAACGTGGTTATCACATAACAGACTAAAACTAAATACTACCAAAACAGAACTCATTTACCTATCTACAGTTCCTGACTCAATTCATCAACCGCCACAATCGTTCACTTTTGAAAATAAACCGATTCCTATCAAATCACATGCTAAAAACTTAGGTATGATTATAGATTCTCGATTAACACTATCAAAAAACATATCTGAAGTAGTTAAGAAATCCTTTTATAAAATACATATGTTGAAGAAAATAAAGCCTTTATTGTCACCAAACGATTTTCATCAAGTAACCCAAGCATTAATACATTAATACTAACTACACTAGACTACTGTAATGCACTTTATCTTGGCTTACCGTTATCCTCAATTCACCCACTACAGCTTGTTCAAAACGCAACAGCGCAAATGTTATATAATGTTTCACGTAGAGATCATATTACGCCCATATTGTATAAATTGCACTGGCTTCCAATCTCCTTCCGTATTACCTACAAGATACTGTCCACAATCCATAATCTGCTTTATAATCCTAACTCAATCTGGATGTGCTCAATCCTGAGATTATATAAACCTAACAGACAGCTCAGGTCTATGGACAAATGCATACTGGAAGTTCCAACAATAAAATCAGCGAGCTTAGCTTTAACAAGAAAGTGAGCTTTCTCAGTAGCAGGTTCCATACTGTGGAACACAATGCCAGAATATATACGATTTACAGCAAACCGTAATGAATTTAAGAAAATTCTGAAAACATACTTATTTACATGTGCTTATAACACAGTTTAATGCTCTTCAAGATTAAGTGTATAGTTAAGTTGGTTCATAACCTCAGTTTGATTGTATTTTATTATTTGTCTTTTAATGTGTTGTATTGTTATGAATTTATGTACGTTTTTACTATGTACACCGCCTAGACAGTCAGATTTCTGTCCCTTGGCGTGGTATATATAAAACTTTAAATAAATAAATAAATAAAATCAGATCAGCAGCCTTCGACACCATTAATCACAATGTACTACTCGATCGGCTATCTGAAATCAGTATCACAGGAACCCCCCTCCGCTGGTTCACCTCATACCTAAAAAACAGATATTACAAAGTCAGAATAGGTAACCAAGAATCCAAGGCTTTCAATCTACTACAAGGAGTCCCCCAAGGCTCCTCTCTGTCCTCAACCTTGTTCAACATTTACCTCCTACCCCTCTGCAACCTCCTCTCAGACCTCGGCATCAAACACTACATATATGCAGACGACATACAAATCATCATCCCAATCACAGATTCACTTCCTAAAGCCATCAAAACATGGGAAGCCTCACCTACAACCATCAACAACTTCCTCTCAAGTCTCAACTTTGCTCTCAAAACCGCAAAAACAGAAACCTTAATAATAACTCCTCCACACAACCATCTCATTTCTAACCAACACAACAATCCTCTAAATTCAAATCTTACATCTCAACCTCCGATAAATTCAATTCTTATATCTCAACACGCAAGGAATCTAGGAATCATCATAGACGATCAACTAAACCACAAAAAATTCATCAATAACACCCTCAAGGGATGCTACTTCAAGCTGCAAACCCTAAAGAAACTGAAACCACTGTTACATTTCAACGATTTGCGGACAATACTTCAGTCCATAATATTCACAAAAATAGACTACTGCAACTCACTACTCCTTGGCCTTCCAAAAAACACCATCTCCCCCCTCCAATTGCTGCAGAACGCAGTTGCACGCATCCTCACCAACACGGGTAGGAACAAACATATAACCCCAATCCTCAAAGAACTACACTGGTTACCTATCCAACAGTGCATACAATACAAAACCCTCACAATAATACACAAATCCCTACACAACACAAATATAAACTGGCCCCATAGCACCTTCTCATTCCGCGACACTAACAGACCTACCTGTTCATACTATCAAGCAACCTTAAACATTCCCTCACCCATACTCACACACTACAATGCCACCAGAGAATGCGCCCTATCCATTGCTGGCCCCACACTCTGGAATTCTATGCCCGCTGACATATGCCAAAAACACTGCCTGAACAAATTTAAACAAAAACTAAAAACATCTTCACACAAGCATACCCATGATCTCAAGGACACCACACTGCATCCTACTACACCACCCTGCTTCCTATAACACCCCTCTCCCTGCCCTCACAATAACCTACGCCCCCCCCCCCCCCCCGCTGACCTTATCACCTCACCACACAGTAGCTCTCCTCTCAGAGAATACTAATCTCCACCTTACCCTAGTTCATCCTTCTAAAAACAGTCCAGTCCACACTCACAATGATATTATGACATTATTTATACTAGGGATGTGAATCGTTTTAGGACGATTAAAATTATCGTCCGATAATTTTAATATCGTCTTAAACCATTATGGAACACAATACAATAGAGATTCTAACGATTTATCGTTATAAATCGTTAGAATCGTGAGCCGGCACACTAAAACCCCCTAAAACCCACCCCCGACCCTTTAAATTAAATCCCCCACCCTCCCGAACCCCCCCCCCAATGACTTAAATAACCTGCGGGTCCAGCAGCGGTCCGGAAAGGCAGCGGTCCGGAACGGGCTCCTGCTACTGAATCTTGTTGTCTTCAGCCGGCGCCATTTTCCAAAATGGCGCCGAAAAATGGCGGCGGCCATAGACGAACACGATTGGACGGCAGGAGGTCCTTCCAGACCCCCGCTGGACTTTTGGCAAGTCTTGTG
The DNA here is from genome assembly GCF_901001135.1 of Rhinatrema bivittatum. Lineage (NCBI taxonomy): Eukaryota > Metazoa > Chordata > Amphibia > Gymnophiona > Rhinatrematidae > Rhinatrema > Rhinatrema bivittatum. The sequence goes on along the minus strand of NC_042619.1, from coordinate 171,304,393 downwards.
GGGGTCAGGAGGCCCCCCCCCAAGCTGGCCAAAAGTTCCTGGAGGTCCAGCGGGGGTCAGGGAGCGATTTCCCGCCGCGAATCGTTTTCGTACGGAAAATGGCGCCGGCAGGAGATCGACTGCAGGAGGTCGTTCAGTGAGGGTTCCGGCGCCTCGCTGAACGACCTCCTGCAGTCGATCTCCTGCCGGCGCCATTTTCCGTACGAAAACGATTCGCGGCGGGAAATCGCTCCCTGACCCCCGCTGGACCTCCAGGAACTTTTGGCCAGCTTGGGGGGGGCCTCCTGACCCCCACAAGACTTGCCAAAAGTCCAGCGGGGGTCCGGAAGGACCTCCTGCCGTCAAATTGTGTTCGTCTATGGCCGCCGCCATTTTTCGGCGCCATTTTGGAAAATGGCGCCGGCTGAAGACAACAAGATTCAGTAGCAGGAGCCCGTTCCGGACCGCTGCCGTTCCGGACCGCCGCTGGACCCGCAGGTTATTTAAGTCATTTGGGGGGGGGTTCGGGAGGGTGGGGGATTTAATTTAAAGGGTCGGGGGTGGGTTTTAGGGGGTTTTCAATGTGCCGGTTTTGCGATTTTACGTTTTTTTGATTTTTCACGATTTTTCACGATATTTTACCCCCCCAAACGGCAACAATACGATTCCCTCCCCCTCCCAGCCGAAATCGATCGTTAAGACGATCGAGGACACGATTCACATCCCTAATTTATACCTGTCACTTTAGATATATATGTACATTATTATTATATTATTTAGCACCCCTGATTGGTTAAATTATAAACCTGTTAATGCTGCTTGAAGCAAATATATTCTGCTTAGCTGTTTTGTTAAAAAATGTTACACTGTTATTATAGTTACTCTGTAAAAAGCTGTTAAATGGGTTACAATGTAAAGCTATGTTGCTGACTCCATGTTGACTGTAAACCGATATGATGTCCATCAACGAATATCGGTATAGAAAAAAACCTTAAATAAATAAATAAATAAATAAATAAATAAATAAATAAATAAATAAAATAAAGCTTCAATCTGTGCTCTTACAGCCCAGCCCCAGGCAAGGAGGGTAGTCAAAAAAACCTCCTGCCAAACCAAAAATAGTTTAAATCTCTCACAGCCAAAAATCTTCTCTGCAGTGGACTCACTGTCCTGCAGATGTGTCTCTCTCCTAGACAGGGTTCTATAAGACCTTCAGTGTAGGCATCTGGATCAGGGGATCTGCTTTCAACAAAATGACCAGGCTTCCATTCCAGTGGTTTCTCAAAATTTGCAAGAATCTCAACAAAATCTCTTCTTCTAAGTTGAGACCAACTTCCAGACAGGCAGGTAGTACCTAGGAGGAAACGCTTAAAAAAAAAAAATAGAGAGCAATAAGGGATTGAATAGTCCTCACTCTCAAACACACCAAGTTCTCCTCACTCCTCAAAAGCTGAACTCAAAAGCCACACCTTCTACTATTTCAATTCTTACTTATAAGAAAGGTCCACCCACTCAAGCAGCCTCTGGAGGAAGAGTTGAACTTTAGTATCCCTTCTAGGGGACTGATGAGATGCTAGGAACATCTAGTGGTTAATCCGTAGAAGGGGGACACTAACATTAAGCAGAATGATATTTGCATAAACTAGGAACTGGTAAAAATAACCGTTCAATTAGAAAATCAACAAAATTAACTAAAGGTACTGCTGGAAATGAATGAAATGATTGCTCATCCACTCAACTCGGTTTTTCAGGAATCAATTAAGGTTGGTTCAGGGCTAGTGAAGAGCACAGCTTGAGTCCATATTCAAACAGTCATCTGAAGATTATTTAGTGTAATTCAGGAAAATAGTAGAAGTCATCATAAAAAGAAGATGGCTACATAGTTAAAGGGAAAAATAATGTATCCCGATTCAGCATTTGATCAGGAGCAACAGGCCTTTCCAGAATAACCTTACTGTATGTAAGACCCACAAGACTCCTTATTAGACTAATGTGTCCCTCTTATTCAGGACATATTTTTGGAGTGAAGGAAGTTGATATCCATTAGAAAGAGCGTCCCTTTGGGGAAGTGACAGAATTTTATTTTAATTTATTTATCTTACACTTTTTCATTGGTAGCTCAAGATGAGTAACATTCAAGTGAAATAGGTATTTTCCTATCCCTAGAGGGCTTACAATCTAACTGGGTGATGCATCAAGCTGCAGTAATGCTCTAACTTACATTAAACAGCAAACATTGCATGACAGAGTACTATCGAGGTTTTATCATGTGATATATATATTATTCATGGCCCCACCCATGTTGCCTATTACATGCATGAATAATGCCAATGCATGCAAAGTAGCATACTACTAGGCAATTTGATGCTAATATTTTATTGCGGCCAATCGAGAAAGTAATCAGCTGTGATAAAATAATACCTTTTCAAAATTTGTTAAATGTAAATCTAGAGCCCCAGGATCTTAGCACAGGTTCCAAGGCTCCTGCATTATATTTAAAGGACCCTGAAAAAAAATTGTGGTGGCAAAAAAGAAAAATTGAGCAGGGGTTAGGGTTGACCCCCAGCTCAACCTGGGGATGCCACTCAAGGCCGCTTCTTCTTCCAAGTTAAAAAAAAAAAAAAGTTACCATTTCACACATGGTGACAACCCCCCACTCCTCACATTATTAAAATTAAAAAAACTCTTTAATATTGATTTATTTACTCCTTCACTTATTGTCAATTGGTCTTTTCACTGTCACATGTCAGTGAAAGGACCAATCCTTCTGAAAGGTAATGCATTATGGAGGAATAGCCTAGTGGTTAGAGCAGTGGGCTGGAGACCAGGGCTCGTGTCTCCTTGTGACCTTGGGCAAGTCACTTTACCCTGCATTGCCTCAGGTACAAAACTTAGACTGTAAGCCCTCTGGGGATAGGGAAATACCTACAGTACCTGAATGTAAACCGATGTGATATCTCAGATCGAATGTTGGTATATAAAAAAAATAATAAGAAATAAAATTAAAAATTAATGCCATAACACATTTTGATGAATGACCCTATTAGAGAGCTTCTGAAAAGACAAGCTTTCCCTGTGAAATCTAACACAGAAAATGCAGCTTCTTTGCACATGCAGATCTTTCAGTAGGAGCACATCAGCATCACTTGATCCAAATGACAGCTATAAGCTAGTTAAAAAGAATACATCACCTTGATTGATCTTCCATCCTCTCTATGTACCTACTCTCCCACCTCAGCTCTGGCTACTACCTCACACAGATATTAGTTGGTTGCTAATCTTATTAGTCTCACAACAACACTTCTTAATGGGCCATAGACTTGAATGGGAAACAAACAAATGAAATTTGTGACACCCCCACATTCATTTCAGGGATGCATGAATGAAACAAAAATATTCTAATTCATTGCATTTTACCCATTTTTTTCAAACGAATACATATCCCTAAATAATAGTACAGGAGTGTATTTTATAAGATGCTGGAAAGTTTGTTGTGGGGAAGAAGGGCTGGGGTCAATGAAGGTTTTCTGGGGTGGGAGAAGGAGTGAACTGGGGTGAAAGGACCAATCTCCTTTCAGAAGGCTGACCTGAAAGGGGATCGGTCCTTTCCACTTACAAAATGTCAGTGAAAAGGGCCAGTTGGGAACAGTTCCAGCAGGGGCATGTGATGAGCACTATTAATTTCCCAGTGTGTTGAACACACATTGTTGAGGCGCTAATCCCCACATATAGCATAAGGGGCTGTGAACGCGTCTACACAACCCATGTCCAACTGAGGGTTAAACAGTGCACTCAGCTGAGCGAACTGTATTGCATCAGCCCCATAGTGAATAATACATTGAAATCTTCAGCTCAGAGTGCTGTGGCAATCAAAAAAGCAAACAATGTTAAGAATTAGGGATGTGAATCGTGTGCCCGATCGTTTTAAAGATCGGGTTCCGCTGGAGGGGGGGGGGGGGAAATCTGATCGTTAGAGATGTGAATTGGGATCGGTTCCGATTCCAATTCACATCACTAATTTTTTTTTAGTGAGGCCCGCGCCGATAAAAAAACAAACCACCCCGACCTTTAAAATTACCCCCTTAGCCTCCCCCACTCTCCTGACCCCCCCAAAAAATGTTTTACACATACCTGGTGGTATGTGTAAAACATTTTTGGCCGGCGCCATCTTTAAAGATGGCACCGGCCATCCAGTGCTCCTACCATGTGACAGGGGCCGGCCAATGGCACGGATACCCTGTCAATGGTAAGGGCAAAGGGCCATCGGCGCCATCTTTATGAGTGGCAGCCGATGGCCCGAGAGTGGGAGATCGCTCCCCACGCCCCCCTCCCCGGACCACCAGGTAATTTTAAAAGGTTTTTTTTGGGGGGTCGGGAGGGTGGGGGAGGCTAAGGGGGTTGGTTTAAAGGGTCGGTGGGGTTTTTTTTTTATCGGGCCATCGGCGCCATTTATATTAGTGGCAGCCAAAATGGTGCCAATGGCCCGAGAGCGGGAGATCGCGCCGTGACACCCCCCCCCCCCCCCACTGGACCACCAGGTAATTCAACATTTTGGGGGGGGTTCGGGAGGGTGGGGGAGGGTACGGGATTGGTTTTAAAGGGTCGGGGTGGGTTTAGGGGTTGTTTTGGTGTGCCGGTTTTCCCGCACTCCCCCCAAATAATTCCCGTGCCCGATTTAACGATTTTTGACGATAAATCGGGGGAATTTGTATTGTATCGCGCACTCTAACGATTTTTGACGACTTAAAAAATATCGACGATTTTTTTAAATCATCAAAAAATGATTCACATCCCTATTAAGAATTATTAGGAAGGGAATGGTGAATAAAATGGTGGATATCATAATGCTTCTATATCACTTCATGGTGAGACCACACCTTGAATTCTGTGTGAAGTTTTTTTTGCTTCCCTGGGGTCCAGCGGTGAACTTGGCCTGCGCGATCGGCGCTGAAGCCCGTCGGGGTAAGGCCTCTTGTTCCGCTTGCCCCGCTCGGGCTCCTGCGCCGATCGCCGGCCCTTCTCTGCAGTAGCTCTCCAGCAGCTTACCTACCTGTAAGGCCGTGAACATCCGCCCTCTTTGGCGTCGACCCGGGCCGCGAGCCCTCGCTTCCGCCGGCCTAGACCAGAGCCGCGAGCCCTCGCCCGGAACCGCCATCACAAGATAAAACAAAAAAAGAAACGCCCACGAAAACGTCGCGGCGGTGACGTCAGAGGCGCGACCGACCGGCGGGGTATTTAAAACCCCCACCCTCCCTGGCGTCGCGTGCCGGGCGTCGCGCGCACGAAGGAGCGCGACAAAGGGGCCTGCCCCTTTGTTTCGCCCCTTCGGTTCGCTCCTCGCTCTCCCCGAGCATTACCCCACCAGCACCGTACCAGTGCTAACCCAGCGCTCATCCTGCAACATCCTTCCAGCGCTCATCCTACAACATCCTTCCAGCGCTCATCCTACAACATCCTTCCAGCGCTCATCCTGCAACATTCATCCAGCGCTCATCCTGCAACATCCTTCCAGTGCTCATCCTGCAACATCCTTCCAGCGCTTATCCTACAACATCCTTCCAGCGCTCATCCTGCAACATCCTTCCAGCGCTTATCCTACAACATCCTTCCAGCGCTCATCCTGCAACATTCATCCAGCGCTCATCCTGCAACATCCTTCCAGCGCTCATCCTGCAACATTCATCCAGCGCTCATCCTGCAACATCCTTCCAGCGCTCATCCTGCAACATCCATCCAGCGCTCATCCTGCAACATCCTTCCAGCGCTCATCCTGCTAGCAACCACCCAGCTAACCATCCAAAATGTATCCAGCTCTTCCAATTCCAACTTTGCAACACCGCCTCCTACCTAAAAGACCATCTGCCAGACAAGCCCTTCACTACAACTTAAAAACACTCACCCCTATTCTGATTGCACCAATCACCCAACTTTTAGGCCTCACCCTCTTTTCACTCTCACTCTTCAACGCACAATCCCTAACAAAAAAATCCCTAATTTTCAATGATTACCTCACCGACACCAAGCCAGATATTTGCACAGTAACCGAAACATGGCTCAAGCCCTCAGATACAGCTTTAATAAACCAACTCCCTACGCTGACCTATGACTTCTTCTCACTCCCGAGACTGAAGAAAAGAGGAGGTGGAATCCTTCTGGCTACCAAAAAAAGCCTTAACTTCACCCAACACCCATTCAGTTCTAACACTAAACTGGAAGTCGGTTTCTTCACATCACAACATCTTCAAATCCTTCTTGTCTATGCCCCCCCTGGGCTCCTAGAATCCGATGTCTCCCCCATCCTTGAAATCACCACTACGCTCATCAACCTGGACTCTCCAGCAATCATCTTAGGAGATTTCAATCTGCACATAGACAATCCTTCACCATCTAACAGCTGCGTAACCCTCCTCACAGCCCTGTCAGCAATGGGATTCCAACAATTAGTCAACGAACCCACTCACAAAGCGGGTCACACTTTGGACTTGATTTTCATCAACAAAGGCATTACGACTACATCCAATTTGAAGAACAAAAAGGTTCCATGGTCGGATCACACTCTCATCTCTACTTCTTTCGCCCTGAAAGAAACCAACACTCCTAATATCCCCTCCCCTTCATTCCAATACAGGAGGCGATGCTCCCCAGAAGACCTTAACAACCAGTTGGATTCACAGCTCCCTCTACTAAATCTCACCGACCCGAACCCTGCCATTCGTTTTTGGAACAACATAACAGAAAATATAGCTAACAAGCTCTGCCCTTCAACTATAAAAAAATCTCACACCAATGCCTCCAACAGACAACCTTGGTTCACCAATGAACTTAGAAAACTAAAACAAAGCTTAAGAAAGAAAGAAGCGACTTGGCGTAAAACCCCTTGTGACATCACCATTTCTTCATACAAATCCACACTATACCAGTACAAAGCCCTCACCTCAAAATCAAAAAAAGATTATTTTGCATCTAAGATTCACAACCTGGTCTTTGATGCTAAAGCTCTCTTCGCTTATGTTTCCAGCCTCACTCAAACCATACCGCGAGAAATCCCCGGTGACATGGCACAGTCTAAAGCTGATGAACTCGCTCAGTTTTTCCAAAATAAAATCAATAATCTTTTAATTCAACTGCCTTCCAATACCGCTGACGCCCTCCCAACATATCAACACCCGACCTTCAAAAACTCCAGCCTAAACACTTTTGAGCCCGTCTCTTCCACTGAGATTCAAGTCATCTTGAGAAGAATGAAACCTTCGTCTCACCCTGCAGACCACATCCCCACCAAACTACTTCTATCTATTCCAGACACAATAGCCACATCATTGACAAACATCATCAATTGCTCTCTAGCCCAAGGATCCTTCCCAGATGATCTCAAAATGGCATCAATCACACCACTCCTAAAGAAACCCAACCTTGACCCGAAGGACCCTAACAACTTCCGCCCCATAGCTAACCTTCTATTCATCGCCAAGATCATGGAAAAACTAGTCAACTCTCAACTTTCAAATTACATCGAAGACAACAATCTCCTCTTCGCCCCTCAACATGGATTCCGAAAAAATCGAGGCACAGAATCCCTCCTTATATCTTTGACAGACCATATCCTACTGGGCCTCGACAAAGGAAACTCATTCCTACTGATCTTGTTAGACCTATCCGCAGCGTTCGACACGGTCAACCACGCCATCCTCCTAAACCAGTTGTCGGCCATAGGAATCAGCGGCACCGTCCTTTCCTGGTTCAAAACCTTTCTCAACAATAGAGGTTACAAAGTCAAACTCCAAAACAAGGAATCCTCTAGATTTGACTCTGCCATAGGAGTCCCACAAGGTTCGTCATTATCTCCGACTCTATTCAATATTTACCTTCTTCCTCTCTGCCAACTTCTCACCGACCTCAATCTAAAGTTTTTCCTTTACGCAGATGATATTCAAATCATCATCCCCATCAAAGACACATACTCTAATACCCTTGACTACTGGGAATCATGCCACCAAAAAATCAAACAACTACTCAACAGCCTACACCTCATCTTAAATTCCTCCAAGACTGAAATCCTACTCATCTCTCCTGAGAACAACACCTCCAACAGTACTCTTCCTACCAATCTGCCTACCACACAAGCTAGAGACCTAGGAGTAATAATAGACAACCGGCTAAACTTCAAGGCACACATCAACAAAACAACCAAAGATTGCTTCTATAAACTCCAGGTCCTGAAAAGGATAAGACCTCTTTTCCACGCTCAAGACTTCAGAACGATCATCCAAGCAGTCATTTTTTCGAAACTAGACTATTGCAATTCCTTATTGCTAGGTCTACCTTCATCCTACTCCAAACCTCTACAGATGGTTCAAAATTCAGCAGCCCGAATCTTGACAGGCGCAAGGAAAAGAGACCACATATCCCCCGTCCTGAAAGAGCTTCACTGGTTACCCGTATACTTCCGCATCATGTATAAAGCCATAACTATCACCTACAAAACTATACATCAACTCACCACCCTCGATCTCCAATTCCCTCTCCAAGCACATAACTCTACCAGACCTACCAGAGATGCTCACAGAGGCTCCCTCCAAGTTCCCCCAGCAAAAACGACCAGACACGTTACCATAAGAGATCGCGCCACCTCCACAGCTGGCCCTCTTCTGTGGAATTCCATTCCTACAGACCTCATACAGGAGCCCTGCCTCCCAACTTTTAGGAAAAAACTTAAGACTTGGTTATTCAAGCAAGCTTTTCCGGACATAACCCATTGACACAATCCAATGACTCCCAAAACACCATGCCTCTTGTATATAACATTTATTTTGTATACTATTCTTAAATTGTATATTGTTTAACTATTTCTATTCTCTCCTATTTCTTCCTCTCCAAGTTCGGCTACTCTTGTTAAATGTAACTGTACCTTCGGTCACCACAGTTCTAGTTTTTATGTATATAATGCACCCCTGTTTTATGTAAACCAGCAAGATATGTTTTCATGATTGCCGGTATATAAAAATTCTAAATAAAATAAATAAATAAATAAATAAATAAATAAATAAATTAAAAAGTTCTGGTCACTGCATTTCAAAAAAGATATAGTTACACTGGAGCAAGTACAGAGAAGGGTGACCAAAATGATAAAGGGGATGGAATGGCTCCCCTATGAGGAAAGGCTAAAGAGTGACCAAAATGATAAAGGGGGTGGAATGGCTCCCCTATGAGGAAAGGCTAAAGAGGTTAGGGCAGTTCAACCTGGAGAAGAGATGGCTGAGGGGGAATATGATAGAGGTCTACAAAACCATGAAATGACTTGAATGGGTAAATGTGAATTGGTTATTTACTCTGTCACACAAGGATAGGGGACACGCCATGACGTTAACAAATAGCTCATTTAAAACAAATCAGAGACAATTCTTTTTCACTCAATGCATAATTAAGCTCTAGAATTCATTGCCAGAGGATGTGGTTACGGAAGTTAGTTTAACTGGATTTTAAAAAGATTTGGATAAGTTCCTAAAGCAGAAGTCTATAAACTGCTATTAATCAATAAGGATTAGTAGCTTGGGATCTATTCATTTAATATTTGGGTACTTGCCAGGTACTTGTGACTTGATTGGCCACTGTTGGATATAGAATACTGGGCTTGGTGGACCCTTGGTCTGACCCAGTATGGCAGATCTTATGTTCTTAGAGACAGAGATACTGCTTTCTGTCTGTTTGCTGGAACAGAATAATGGACTGGAGATACAGAAGCAATGAACAGCAGTGACATTTTTGCATCTGTCTGATGTGCATAGTACACAGTGAAAAACAGTGCAGCTTTGGAAGCCTTTTCAGTTTATTCTCTTTCTGACAGTTGCTTTTTGTGTGTGCAAAAGTCAATCAGCAGTTCACATGCATACACTGTGTGTGTGTGAGAGAGAGAAAGAGAGAAGCTATACTTTGATGGTTTTGCTGCTGCTCTATTATGATGCCCTACTCCTACATCTTGATAGTTTTGCTGCCACTCTGCCTATCTTCCATGCCCCTGATGCTACACCTTGGGGGTCTTGATGCCTCCATGGTTATTAATGCTTGGATCACAGACTAGTTTTTTCACCCTATTTCTTGTTTGTTTATTCTGGGGTGTTTTTTTCCTCAAAATAGGTAATATTAAAAAAAGAACAATACTGATTTATTCTTTCACCCCACCTCTTTCCTGATTCTATGCCTTCCTGACTAAGCCTCTACTGACTTTCTCATGATGCCTTGGCGTAAACCTTCCATTATGGATATCATTTTGCTGCTTAGCGATACCTTGGAGTATTCATGTCACTGTTGGTGCTGCCTTCGCTGCTTTTTCGATGTCTTCATACTTTGGGATGTTCCTTCAACTATTGTTGGTTCTCTTTGCCCTCTCATGATGTTTAGGTGTTTTAATACTCTATGCCAAGTGCAATTCTCCATATCCATGCATCCATGCTGTTTATTGTAAATGGTGTAACTAAAATTAAATAGGTAAAAGACAAAAAGATGGATTGCCTGAGAGAGGCTGAGAGTGCAAGTGACGGGTTCCCCATCTTCCAGACAGGTCTCAGTTTGAGAAGGGGTTCAGCGACAAGGTGAGAAAAGGCCCAGAGTGACCATGGAATCATGGCATCAGTAGCAGCTGAATGCCATGAGGATGAAGGCCTAGGAAGAAGCAGCAGCAGCAGCAAATATGAGCTGCAATGTGAGGTGCATCTGTAAAATGAGATAGAGTATGCAGATGATACTGACAGGGCTGAGATTATAAGCATCGAAGAGGAAAAGCAACTTCATTCCTGAACATACAGTCCCTTCCCCAATGATACAGTAGGAATTGACATCAGGCCTCTTCCAGGGATTTCCTCTGGCTTCTTTCTGCCCAGGGCTTTGAATCAATTTGATTGTTGCACTTTGCCCCTCATTTGGAGTCTTGGAGTGTTCTTACCACTCTGGGTGGCTGCTTTGTGCCTCTCATGGTAGTTTGGGTTCTTCATGCTACTCTTCCTTCTGCTTTGACAATCACTGCATTGGGGTTTTTTCCTGCCACGTTTGGTGCTTTTTTCTTCCTACATGGTGCCTTGGTGTCCCTTGCCCCTCTTGTACTGCCTTAGGGGTTTCATACCACTGTTGTCAATGCCATTGCTCCTCTTTTGGTATCTTGGGGTATTCTGGCCACTTTTGCTGTTGCTTTGCTCCTTACAGAACCTTGGAGAACTTCTACCACTTCTTGTAATATTATGCCCCGGAAGCAATTCATGCAATTTTTGGAGTAATGTTGAAATAGTCTTGATGTACTGGAGTGCCCTTCAACCTTCTGATGATGTCTACCAACAAGTTTAATTAAAAATGATTAGAAAACCTGAATTTGGGAGCCCAACATAGGCTGCATTGCTTCCCTCTTTGAGAAACAAATGAACAAATGGGCAGACTAGATAGGCCATAAGATCTTTTTCTGCCATCATGTTTCTGTTTCTAAATAAATTTTTCATCTGAAATTAACCAAATGTATGGTTGTGATCTATGAAACAAATAAATGAATGGAAATTACATTTTTGTCTCCTCATATCCCTACTATTCTTTGGCAGTAGGTAGATACGATTTTCACAGAGTTCTGCCTCCATCCCACATTCCATTGTACAGTCCTGTTTCTGCACTCTAATTACAGGTGCATCCTGATTCCAAACCAAAATGTTGTGGTATGTGGCTATGCAATTGCTTTATCATTTTGCATTTCATAGGAAATTGCTCTGGGGCCACGGAATATATTTGGCAGAAGTGAATAAAATTTTTTCAGTAGTTCATGTGATGTGCAAATGTAATGTCCATATTGTAACACATAGCTTTCACTATTTCCTCAGTCCTTTCTTTTCAGAGCTTAAATAAACCTTCAACAAATATCATTGACATTGTCATCACTCACCCACGATGGAAGCGTTAAATATACTCAAGTTTACTTCCAGCACTGAAAGAGAGCTACCTACCTACACCAAGACAATGACAATGGGAGAATTTCTTCAAGAGTTTCAAGCAAGTATGTTTTAGAAAAGTCTCATTATGAAACCAACTGTGCATTAAAAAATGATTAACTACCTCTGCAGCATTTCCCTGAAGCAGCCATTCCACAGCGAAAATGTGTGCCACATCACATTTCTTTGGCGATCTTTGAGATGCTGTACACCATATAGTTCCATCGTTTGACTTCACAATGGTCATATAATGGTGATCCGGTTTTCAGAAGCTGTGAGCAAAAAGCCAGAATTCAATGGGAAAAGAGATAAGCCGTGAAGAGAGAAATCATGTTTAACATACAATAAAAGATTGCAAATTTGTTTGAAAGAAAATATGTTCATGCTGCAATACAGAGATGATAGCAACAGAGGAAAAGCTGGTTTATAGACAAAATCAGTACACAATAAAACTATAACTGTTGGGTTTGTGGCATATTGTGGACTCTTGGTCGAAGTGGCGATGATTCCTCCCATGGGGAAGGGCCCCATGGGGAACCACAACGATAGGCTAGTCTCTAGTAAGCAGACACTGAGGAAAGAAAGCTTTATTATACTGCTGTTGATGCATTGAATCTTGCCCAAGGAATGGACAGTACTGTAATCCAGCGATAACACAGTAGCTCGGACAGTCTCGGTAGTGATAGTCTCACCCAGATGTAGTAAGGTCCGGTAGTGTTCCGCAGCGTGGGATAGGCCGTGAACCTGAAGGGTAGAACGAGGAGAGCTGGAGCGTAGTGATACTCACAGAGAAGCAGTGCTGATAACTTCCTTCGGTAGTTTTATTTATTTATTTAACAGGTTTTCACAACGGTTTACAAACTTTAAGAAAATAGATACATCATTTTAGATAATAATATTAAAATACATAAAATACAAAATAAAGTCTTAAAACAGGTTATTAACAATAAAAGTAAAACAGGTAAAAGATAAAACAGGTAAGAGGTAAAAGCACTAAACTGTTTTCATGCATCTATACTATAAGTTGAATGAAGAGAGGAACCCGTGGTCCGAGGTGCAGGATACCCTGGACAGAATAGACCCTTCAGGAGCGAGTACCTAGGAGCGCCAAATGTTCCTGAAAGAGAGCAGACAGAACCCCCCCCCCCCCCCCCCGAGGAGCAGGTGTCCTTAAGGTTAGGCAGATTAACCCTGGAGGGCGAATAGAAGCGAGAGGCCCCTGAGGAGCGGGTACCCAGAGCTTCCGTAGGAGCAAGATACCCCGGAGGGTAGTGAGGAATCCAAGCAAGCAGCTTAGAAGCGGTCAGAGTAGCAAAACTGAAGTCCTTGCTAACTCGTTGAATTGGAGCGGAGCGGAAGTTTAAATACCCGGAGGTACAGATGTCATGCGATGGGGCCGCCCCCGAGGTTCCCGCCATGACGTATTCAGAAACGTAGGCAGCGTGCGCGCGTGTGCCCTATGAGGCTTCAGGAAGAAGCATGGCGGATGGGGACGCCGAGGGTTTCGGCAAACAGCAGCAGAGGCAGCCATCTTTCCAAGGGAGGAGGAAAAGGGTAGAAGAGAGGTGAGACAGAGCGGTTGCAGCTATCTGCGACCGTCGGACACAAAAATAACACTGAAGAAAAAATTTAAAGGTAAGGGAAGATGAAGGTTTTTATGACCAATGATCGATTGCAAAGCTTGTATTGAAACCTGTGAAAATCAAACTTGTTTCTGAGGTATTTAATTCTATATAGACACAATTCCTAGTATTTTCACACTGTATACAATTTAGAAAATTATCTTTTGAAGGTAAAAAGCATTAATGAAGTTCATTATTCTCTAGATTTCAGATTGAGCTTCTGGTCCCTGATTATATATTGTGATTGGGTATAACATCTACAACCCATTAACATTCTGGTGGTGGTTTTTTGCATAAGTTGAATCTTTCTTATTATTTTTTTTTTTTTACATAGATTTGAAAATATAATCTACTGAAATTATTTTACAAGCTCTCTCAAAACACACATAATTTATTGCTTATCTTCAAACTGAATAAAAGTATGTGCTCTATACAACCCCACACATTCTTTTAGCCAGACTGAATGGCCGAAGTTTCCAGACAGCCAATTTACCTAAGAGAAATTTCAATTTTCCTGAGTACATGACTCTAAAATTGCCTTTATCATCATCATCATCATTCCTCCCATTTAATAATACTAGGTAATTATTTGATATAACCACCCCTAAATTCTGCAACCAAACATTCTATACTATTGTTTTTGGTCTCACAAATAAAATCCTCAATAAAAGGTCTCAATTTAAAAAAAACACTAACTTTTTCTGTAATTCTAGTCATTTCTAAAATGGACAATCTTTTAGCCTTCCAGAATACCAAAACTGGAAGACCTTTAGCTAACTATTTTGATATGCTATATCTTTTAGTACCACAGTATTTGTAATTATATTTAGCAGAACATTTCCAACTGCATAATGATATCAGAAACAGGCATTTTTCCAAACATTCTTTATCAAATACATAATTCATAAAATAGTGATCCAATATATGTAATTTTTTTGTACATTTACTACAACTCAATCTGTTATTAAATACAGAAATATTATTATGCCTCAAAATTATTGGCATCCTCAAAAGTCAGTATAGATTCTTGGATAGAGTAATTGCAATAAAGAAAATTGTCCCCAAAATCAACATAAGGCAATGTTGTCATATATGCAAAATAGTATATTTATAGGTATCCAGAAAGTTTGGAGAAATCTTTAAACACTTGATTGTGGTTTCTGATGTACATTTTAAAGCAAATCAGACTGCTGCAATCATTTCATATTTTATCCTAGAAAAGCAATACCTTAGACTTAGCAAAAATAATACATAACCCAAAAAAGGTCCAAAATCTTAATGCACTGAATACTTTGAATAATATAAGGGAGGACTTACATGGGGTTGGAGAGAACTTTTTTGTTGCCATCTGACAAATTTCACTCTCTTAAATGTCTTTCATTCCCTAAGCACTATAGCCAAAGGTTTGAAATGCAAGTACAAATACTGTAATAAAAATAAGACGAACTCCTGCCAAGTACCCCTCTTCAAAATGAAATCATGAGACAACATATTATCAGCTAGCTCAGCAGCTTTAGGTTACTTAAATGGTAACTACTGATTCCAATTTCATGTAAACACTCTTGGGTGCAAAACTATTTTGGCCACTTTCACGTGGGTAGCCAGATGGCAAGGCTTTTGGGGTTCCTGCTTTAAAAGGTGTTATGGAAATAGGAAATGATCTCAGAGGCACTTCTATAATCAAATTAATGTTTTTATTTTGCTGGCAAATGGATAATTTTTCAGGTTCTTCACTTTTAGAAACAAGTATAATTATTGAACAGAATAAGCATTTCAATAGTGTCAATATTTACAATGAGAAATGACTTATTTCTGATGCACAAACAACTTTTTACATTTGACTCTCACCCTACTTCTTTAACACAGTGTCTGAATAGAAACCGGTTCCTCTACAAAGATTACTTCTCACTAAGATACTATCAGATAAGTATTTTTCTCACTTTCTTCTTAATGAGAACAAATGTTGAATTTTTAACATTACTTCAAGAAATTTGATTCTTTGTGTCAACTCTTTATCATTACAGACTCTTCAGGATATTCTGGAATCCTCCAGGTTTCCCTTCAGGTAAGTATGAACAGTCTTTCTCTTTAACCTGGTTTAACTCTTCTATGACTAACTATGATTTTTCTGTTCGTCCATGTGCAGGTAACCAAAATATTGTCACAGTTCATTGGTGTGCACTTATCTTTAATTTATTTCTGGGTAATACATTTTGAGAGTACAGCTTGTGAATGCTGAATAGAGAGTGCTGACTCAGGAATGATGTCAAGCTTTTGTGGCTTGTTATTGAGGAATAGCTTAGTCTGCTTGATGGTGTAGACTGGACCTGGACTACCACTCTTGATCACAAAGTCTCAGGAATCAGGAATCTACTACACTAATTCAAACCAAATCAATAATAAAGACTGACTACCTCACACCGCCAATCTTCCACAGTCTACAATGTAGCTAGTATGTATTGTCTGAGACTGGCATTCTTACTAACAGAAATCAAAAAGATAATTATTTCATCCCTGTCTAAATATGCTGGCTTTGTAAAAACTTATAGAGTAAGAAAAAATATTTAAAGATGATTCTCTCTCTCACATTCCACACTTCAATTTACCAGTAAAGACAGGAACAAGTTATGTGATTTATATATTCCAAATTATTCCAAAGACTTTTTCTCTAAGGAAACAACACAGAAGTATCTGTATCTATAGGTCCTGTTATCAACACTGCAATATATCTATTTACAGGTGGAGTGTATACAATTTGAAGTCTATGGGATTTTCTGAAATATTTTTTTATTCTGAGATAGTATGTATTTCAGTTAAATCAACACAGAATCAGAATATCAATCATCCACTTTTCTCACATCCAATTGACTATCAACACTGATAAATACCACAGGTCAGCTACAGAAAATTCTCCTTAATTGTAACTAATTCTTTACCTCAAATAGGATTAGAATTACAATAAATATGATTTTCATACACTATCATACACAAAGCTAGTGTTTCCTAAGGTGTTTGTGTGCTTTTCCACTTAGGTTCCTGTCACAGAGACCTAGACTATGGGGTACATTTTATAAAAAAAGCGCAAGCGCGTACTTTTGTTCGCGCACCAGGCGCAAACAAAAGTACACCAGATTTTATAAGATACGCGTGTAGCCGCGCGTATCTTATAAAATCCGGGGTCGGCGCATGCAAGGGGGTGCACATTTGTGCACCTTGCGCGCGCCGAGCCCTGCACGTGCTGCCCGTCCCCTCCGAGGCCGCTCCGAAATCAGAGCGGCCTCGGAGGGAACTTTCCTTCCGCCTCCCCCCACCTTCCCCTACCTAACCCACACCCCCAGCCCTATCTACACCCCCTACCTTTATTCCCAAAGTTACACCTGTGTGCGCAGGACGGCTGCCGGTGCACCAGGTTCCGGTCCAGGGGTTGGTCCGGAGGCCGCGGCCATGCCCCCGGAACACCCCCAGACCGGAGCCACACCCACAGCCATGCCCCCAGACCGCCCCCGGATGACGCGCCACTGCGCCACGCCCCCGACCCACCATCCCAGGAAAGCCCCGGGACTTACGTGCAGGGGGGTTTGGGGTAGGTTTTCGGGGGTTACACGCGTAACCCTTTGAAAATCTACCCCTATGACTTGGGGCCTCATTTTCTAAAGTATCGCAGGCCTGCGATACTTTAGAAAATCGTGCTAACGGGGGGGCGGGGGCCGAAGCGGGGGGGGGCGGTCTGGCAGCGATCGCACCGCCACGGTGCGATCGCTGCTGGCATCGCGCCCAATAACTACACCATAGAAGGTGTAGTTATTGGGCGCGAAATAGAGAGCAAAAAGGGCCTTACCTTTTCGCTTGGCGCGCTGTCCTCACGGAGTCGACCCCGGTGACGCCCCCGACTCCTCCTCTTCCGGGGCCAACTCCGCCCCGATTTCAGTAGCGCAGACCTGCGCTACTTTCGCTAGCTATCGCAGGCTTGTGCTAACAGCGCAAGCCTGTGATAGCTTTGGAAAATGAGGCCCTTGGTCTCTCCCCTGCAATCTCCACCTTGGCTCTGCTTTCAGTTTCACATTGTGCTCTGTGAAAATCCTTAGTAGACATCCTTACTCCTCTGATGTTATTTTTAGGAAATAGTACTTACCTACTTCAAGAAACCTTCTTATCCTCCAAGGAATGAGTTAAAAATCCCTTGGCTAAAGAAATCAGCTTTAGCCTTACTTTAGTATTGTTATGCAGACCTGATCACTTAACTGCTTTGCATAGACACTGAGATAGTTTAGCATTGCTATAGCATTGACAGGGCATCGTCTATGGCAGTGGTTCTCAACCTTTCTAATGCCGTGACCCCGAAATACAATTCCTCATGTTGCGGTGACCCCTCGCCCCGCCCTCGCAGGGGCGAGGGCGGGGTGAGGGTGGGGTGAGGGTGGGGTGAGGGTGGGTGAGGGTGGGGCTTTGGTCATATGGGGGCGGGGTTATGGATGGGGTTGGATTTTAGTGCATACTTATTTATTATGACATTTATAAACAGAACCACCATTCCTCATAAAACAATAAAATTAAGAAACATAAAGCATCAGTTATAATAGTAAAACCATACTAATAAAAGAATATTTTAAAATTACTGATAAATATAATTTCTATTAATTAAAATCATTTACATTTTTATAATTTCCCAAACACCAATAATATTTCAAAACAGCACATATATCAAATAACACACAATAATTAAAACTAATAAGGATTTTAAAAAGCCCCTGCTGTCCATACATGGGAGCTCTTGATTTCCAGTCACCCTGATATTGTCGAGGATTAGGAGGTTATCCTCTCTCTCTCACACACATACTCACATGTCCATTCTCTCTCACACATACACTGTCACATACATACACATTCATGCTCTTATACCCACCATAACCTCTCACTCTCACAGACACTGATACACTCTCAGGGTGTAAGACACTCTCTTCCCCCCCCCCCCCCCCCCCACTCACACACACACACACTCTTACTCCCCTGGATTTTCTCATACACACTCATGCTCTCACTCTTACTGGCTACCTCACAACCTCAGAGCCTCTCAGATAAAACTCTATGCAGCAGAAATAATGCTGAATGTTGAGAATTGTGTTATGCAGACTAATCTGGAAAATGCACTAATTTCTACATGAGTCATAATGAATCAGTCCTCAGCTGCAGGCATCAATTGATTATCCTGGCTCCCTTTATGTTTGCCAAATACAGTTCATGTGTAACAGCAATCCTAATTCTCCACCAGATCAAGCTGATTTCACATCCCACTTCATACTTTGTCACCTCCAGCTGAGTCAAACAATTAATCTAATTACTGCCACTGCTGCCACGTGGCTATTGGGGAGGCACTGATTGCTGCTATTGGCACTGAAGCCCATTCTGCTGCCTCCTCTGTGCAGGCCCCGTGGGTTTCCACTTCCTCCATGTTGATCTCGTACATTGTGAGATCCGCCATAGAGAAAGTGCTACTCTTGCACATTCCCAAAGATTACATGTACCAATCAGTAAAAAGTAATTTTTTTTTTTTCACATCTGCTTCCCTTTCTAATTTTTTGCCATTTCCTTTTATATTGCCTTTTTTTCTATTTCTTTTCTCTCCACCTGTCT
The DNA here is from genome assembly GCF_901001135.1 of Rhinatrema bivittatum. Classification (NCBI taxonomy): domain Eukaryota; kingdom Metazoa; phylum Chordata; class Amphibia; order Gymnophiona; family Rhinatrematidae; genus Rhinatrema; species Rhinatrema bivittatum. The sequence goes on along the minus strand of NC_042619.1, from coordinate 171,285,201 downwards.
TCTTCCCTCAAACACACAGTCAGGTTCTCATTCTCACATGCATTTCTCTCTCACACACACACATACACAGGCTCTCACTGGCACAGGCTGTCTGAGTCTCACACACAGGCTCTCTCACACCCCCACATGCTGCCTTGCTCAAGCACAGGCTCTCACTCTTACATGCTGTCTCTTTCACACACACAGAGGCTCTCACATGCTGTCTCTGCAAACACACACAGTCTCTCAACTCATCTCATACTCGCACACACCTCTCTCTCACCTCTGGGCCTCTTCTTTACGGGTTGCCACAGGATGGGCTCTGCAGTGGCCCTAGTCTTCCCGGCCCCGCTGCTCCTCTTCTGCATGCGGCTGAAGCGCCTCTTCTACCCACGCGGCTGACGCGCCTCCTCCTTCCTCCCCGTGCGGCTCCGGCAACATTTGTCTTCCGGGGCAGGGCGGGCAGGAAGGAAGTAGGAGGAGCACCTGCAGTGGCTGATACACCTCCTTCCTGCCTGCGCGGCTCCAGCAACATACGTCACTGCGACGCGCTAGCTTTTTGGGCCATGTCTCTTCCCTTTTGGGGTTGGAGGAGGCAGGTCGCCAGCTTCGCCCCGCCTCCCCGCAGCAGCCGCGGCGCCGCGGACCGGCAAAAAAACCCCAACGGCCCGGTACTGGTCCGCGGACCGGTGGTTGGGGACCTGCTTTAGGCGACCCCTGCGTTTTGGTCGTTCGACCCCCGCCGGGGTCGCAACCCACAGGTTGAGAACCGCTGGTCTATGGGAAGGCTTAAGGAGGGGTTTTTTTTCTGTCTGAGAGCTGAACGGATCTTATTTTGGCCATTTTTAACATTGCCATTAAAATGAATAGGGAAATTAGTTAAATGAAACTAAAAAACTCCATTCACACACTTTCAAACCAAATTTTCAGGTTAGCTTCCAAATAAAAGTAACAGTTATCCTATGTCTTTTCATATCCATATTTTAATTTAAACAGCTTTGGAACTAATCATATTTTTAACTTGCATATTAAACATTTTTTCCCCAAACCAAGGATCAAAACCCTGTTTATATGACCCCCACCTAGCATGTGGGATCATAAAAGTATGCATAAAATCAAATTACATGCATACATTGGGCCAGATTTTTAAAGAAGGGTGCGCAGGGTACATTTGGGCACGCTACCCAGTGCGCACAAATGTACACCCGATTTTATAACATGCGCACACTGCCCTACCTAAATCCCCCCCCCTACATTATTTTACAGAGTTACAACTGCTATGCCAGAGGACTCGGGACCACCCCCGGACCGCTGCCCCACCCACGGCCCCACCCCCCAATCGCCTATTTTTGAAAGCCCTGGTAATAGGAAAGGAATGGTTAATAAAATGGAAAATGTCATAATGCCTTTGTATCGCTCCATGGTGAGAATGCACCTTGAATACTGTGTACAATTCTGGTTTCTGCATCTCAAAAAAGATATTGTTGCAATGGTACAGAGAAAGGCAACCAAAATGATAAAGGGGATGGAACAGTTCCCCTATGAGGAAAGACTGAAGAGGTTAGAGCTGTTCAGCTTGGAGAAGACACGGATGAGGGGGGATATGATTGAGGTCTTTAAAATCAATAGAGGTCTTTAATGAGTAGATGTGAATCGGTTATTTACACTTTTGGATAATTGAAGGACTAGGGGGCACTCCATGAAGTTAGCAAGCAGCATTTTTAAGACTAATCAGAGAAAATTCTTTTTCACTCAACACACAATTTAAGCTCTGGAATTTGTTGCCAGAGGATGTGCTTAGTGCAGTTAGTGTAGCTGGGTTTAAAAAAGGTTTGAATAAGTTCTTAGAGGAGAAGTCCATTAACTGCTATTAAACAAGTTGACTTAGGGAATGGCCTCTGCTATTACTGGCATCAGTAGCATGGGAGCTTCTTGGTGTTTTAGTACTTGCCAGGTTCTTGTGGCCTGGTTTGGACTCTGTTGGAAACAGGATGCTGGGCTTGATGGACCTTTGGTCTGACCCCAAATGGCAATTTCTTATGTTCTTATGGGAGATTTCAATTACCTGAGGATTGACTGGATAAATGTCTCATTAGAACATAGTAAGGAAGTCATATTTCTGGACATATATGACTGCTTCATAGAGCAGAGGGTCCTGTCATCAATGAGAGGGGGAGCAATTTTAGAGTTAGTACTCAATGGAAATCAGGATCTGATACAAAAGATAATGAGGCCAGGGCTCTTTAGCAAGAGTGATCATGATGCAATCAAATTTAACATAATCACAGGATGGAGGGCATTAGAACTACTGCAGAAGCGTTTAATTTTAAAAAGGGAGACTATAATAAAATGAGGAAATTAATTACAAAAAACCTAAAGAAATCAGCTGTGAGATTTAAAGGTTTGCATGAGGCATGGTCATTATTTAAAAATATCATCTTGAAAGCCCAGAAAAAATATGTTTCACACATTAAAAAAGGGCAAAGGAAGACATAACGAGTGCCAGCGTGTTTAAACCATGAGCTAAAAGAGTCAATTAAAGCAAAAATGGCATTGTTCAATACTGAAAATTGTTTTGAGGAAAATTGGAAAGAACATAAGCACTGGCAAGTTATATGTAAACATTAATATGGAAGGCTAAGAGGGAATTTCAAAATCTAATAATAAAACCTTTTTCAAGTATATTTGAAGCTAGAAGCCTGAGAGAGAGTCAGTTGGACTGCTAGATGGATGACCAAGGTGTATAGGGAATGATCAAGGATGACAGGCTATAGCTGAAAACTAAATTATGTTTTTCCTTCTTTACTGAGGAGGATGTGTGCAGGATAGCCAAAACAGATGCATTCTTTGATAGCAATGATTCAGAGGAACTGAAGTAAATCAATATGAAAATGGAAGAAGTAATATAACAAATTGACAAACTAAAGAGTAATAAATCACCAGAACTAGATGGTATTCATCCCAGAGTTCCGTATGAACTCAAATATGAAATTACAGATCTGATAATCTATAATTAAAAACTTCCAGAATACTTGAAGACTGTAGGATGGCCAATATAAGAACATTTTTAAGAAGAAACCTAGAAACCTAGAAACATGATGCAGAAAGATCGATGGATCATCTAGTCTGCCCATCTGTCCAATTAATTTAGCATGATAATTTCTATCACTTCCTAAAAAATCCCCTTTATTTGTCTCCACCACCTCCACTGGGAGGCTGTTCCATGTATCCACCACCCTCTCTGTAAAGAAATATTCTCTAATATTACTCCTGAATCTACCCCTTTCAACCTCATCACATGACCCCCTCATTCTAGAACCTTCTTTCTGTTGAAAGAGGCTCACCTTCTGTACATATAAACCTTTGAAATATTTAAATGTCTCTATCATATCTTCCCTATCTCACCTTTCCTCCAGGGTGTACCTGTTTAGATATTTGTCTATCCCCATATGCTTAAGAATGAAGACCCGCTTACCATTTTAGTAACCACTCTCTAGACCAACACCATCTTGTTTATATCCTTTTGAAGGTACGGTATACAGAATTGAACACAATATTCCAAGTGAGGTCTCACCAGAGACAGGAGCAATATATTTTCCCTTTTTCTGCTGACCATTCCTCTCCCTATGCAGGCAAGCATCTTTCTGGCTTCTACCATTTCTTTATCTACCTGTTTGGTCACATTAAAACCATCAGATACAATTAACCCCCAGATTGGCTCTTCCTTTGTGCTTAGAATTTCACCTCCAATACTGTACCTTTCCCCTGTGTTTTTGCATCCTAAATACATTACTCTGCATTTTTTAGCATTAAATCTTAGCTGCCAGAGCTTAGACCACTCCTTGAGCTTTGCTAGATTCCTCCTCATGTGTTCCACATTTTCCTGGTTGTCTACCATATTATAGGTTTTGGTATCATCAGCAAAAAGACAAACTGTTCCTGACAATCCTTCCATTATGTCACTCACAAAAATGTTGAAAAGAACAAGTCCAAGGACAGATCCCTGAGGCACAGCACTAGAAGCAGCCCCCTCCTCAGAGAAAACTCCATTTGTTGCTTCCCACTCAGCCAGTTTCTAACCCAGTCAGTCATTCTAGGTTCTATACTAAGGGCGCTCAATCTATTTATAAGTTTTCAGTGTGGAAACATGTCAAAGGCCTTGCTGAAATCTAAGTACATTACATCTTTTTATGATATCTCCTTTTTGTTTTATCCACTGCCCGTCTACCTTCCCTAGATTTTCCCATCCAGCTAATGACTCCTTGAGATTTTCTCACATTTTAAGAAAGTTAGTTTTCCTGAAGACTAGGACTCTCTCCTTAGAATGAATCTTCATCGCTTGCATTATAATGCTGAACCACACCATCAAGTGAACACTGGATCCCAGATGATCATCCACCACATCAGAAACACTGTCCCCATTGGTAATCACCGTGTCGGTTCTGTTACCAGTTGACAGAACAGATCTCCTTGCAGAGAATCCAGGATCTCCCTGCTTCTAAAAGATACTGCAGCTGGAATGTCCCAATCAACATCTGGCAGATTGAAATCTCCTAGCATTAGCACCTCCCCTTTCACAGCAATCCTGTGAATATCCTCCATTAAATTTCTATCCCTCTCTTCTGTCTGTCGTAGATGTTTGCATATTACACCAATATAAATAGATGTTTCATTCCCTCTTTCCAGATTAACCCACAGTACTGCCTCCTCCTTACTTCATAAGCCTAGCATTTCTGTTGCTTTATTAGTGTTCTTTACATATAATGTCATGCCTCCTCCCTTCCTTACTACCCAGTCCTTCCAGAATAAATTATAGGCTGGTATAACTATATCCCAATCATGGATTTACATGTACCAGGTCTCCGTGACAACTACTATATCTAAATCAGCTTTTATCATGACTGCCTCTAGATCTAAGACTTTATTCCTCATACTATGAGAATTAGCATACCTAGCTTTCCAGTTATTTCCCTTTTTTCTCTGTATTTCCTATTTCTATACGAGTATTTAATGTTTTATTTACCTTAGGAAACCTCAGTAGGTTTTCCATAGTATGTTGAAAGATATTGCACCCCTTCTTGAACAAGTGGATCCCATTTCTGTTCAGAAATCCTTGAAATATTATCCCATTGTCCAGGAAGCCAAACACCCATGTTGAGTTCAAGGGTTGATTCAGGAAACTATTGTATATAATAGACTAGTCAATCTGATGATTATGCTAGGCAAAATGGTAGAAGTCAAATTTAAAAATAAAATTACTGGCCATATGGCTAGACATGGTCTAAAGGGAAAAAGCCAATATGGATTTAGTATAGAAAAATATTACTTTTCCAATCTAGTCTATTGGATTTTTTTTTAAGGTGTTAATAAATATGTGGAAAAGGATGAGCCAGTCAATATAGTGGATCTAAATTTTCAAAAGGCAAAAGATAAAGTCCTATGTGAAAGACTCCTAAGGAAATTGAAAAGTCTTGGTTAGAAGATGATGTACTATTGTGTCTTGGTAATTGATTAAAGAACAGGAAATGGAGAATTGGACTAAATGGTCAGTTTTCCTATTGGTGAAAGGTAAATAGTGGAGTGCCTCAGGAATCTATACTGGAACCTGTGCTGTTTTACATTTTCATAAATGATCCAAAAAAGAGAGCAACAGGTAAAGTGATCAAAATTGCAGATTATTCACAAAATTATTCAAAGCTGCTAAAACATAAGCAGAACTGTGATGAACTACAAAAGACCTTATAAGCCTGGGGAACTAGGCATTTAAATGGCAGATGAAATTTAATGTGGAAAAGTGCCAAGTGATTCACTTAAGTATAAAAAATCCAAACCATATGGCCCCAATGCTGGATTCCATCTTAGGATTCTTTACCCAGGAAAAGGATCTTAGAGTCATTGTGGACAATATATTGAAATAATCAACTCAGTGTGCAGCAGCAGTTATAAAAACAAATAGAATGTTTTGGAAAGGAATGGAAAAAAATGGAGAATATAATGTATCTGTATTAATCCATGGTGCGATTGCACCTTAAGTATTGTGTGCAATTCTGGTCAACCCATCTCATAATAGATAAAATATAACTAGAAAAGGAACAGAGAAGAGCAACAAAAATTAAAAAGGGGATCAAAATGCTCCCTTATGGGGCTACAGCTTGGAGAAGATGTGACTAAGAGAGTTTGATAGAGGTTTATAAAAATCACGAGTGAGATGTGTCAGGTAAATAAAGGATGGTTATTTACCCTTTGAAAATATACTAATACTAGGGGACTGTCCATGAAACTAATAGGTAGCAGATTTAAAGTAAATCACTCCGCACACATTCAAGCTGTGGAATTTATTTCAAGAGGACATAGTCAAGGCATGATTTGATCTATATTTGTATTAATTGCATTGGTTTCTAGATTTGAATTGTGTGTGATGTATTTGTATTTATTACATTTTTTATTTTGTGAACTTCTTTGGATTGGACTATGTCTAAGGAAGGCAGTATACAAATGCAACCTAACATCTGGCATAACTGGGTTGAAAAGGGGTTTCGATAAGTTCCCGAAGGCAAAGTCCATAAACCATTATTAGCCAGGTAGATTTAGAAAAGCCACTGCTTATTCCTGGGATTCAGCAATATGGAATGGATCTACTCTTTAGGTTCTGCTAGGTACTTGTGACCTGCATTGACCACTATCAAAAAGAGGATGCTGAGCTCGATGGTGCCTCATGGCACTTCTTATGTTCTTATGAAGTGACATGAAATGTGACAGCCAATTTTACAGAGAAGATGGTGAGTAAATATGTTAAATGCATCATTTCGCATTACCAACACCCCCTAACAGTAGCATCTCAAGTGGTGGCCTCATTACCTCATATATCACTGCAGCCCTGGTTTTATGCACACCATTCAGGTTTTGAACTTACGTTTGAGTATACTGTAGACAAAATACTGGATCAGGAGGAAGCTACAATTGGCTACAGATTCATCTCGTTTTAATGTTTTCACCTGAAAAACATTGTTTTAGATGACAATTTTCAAAAATCATTTACATATGTAAATGTATATTTATCTGGTAAAAGTGCTTTTTGAAAAATGTTCACACGTTATGCAGGTAAGAATAGATGCTTGTGCTACAATATGCATACTTTTACCTGCATTTTTTTGTGATTTTGGATTTTCAAAACTACAGTATGCATTTTGTTTTGGTCTGAAAATTTAGCCCTGGAAAAAGGAGGTGCAAATCTCTGTGTTTACCTTTTCCTTGGACAGTTTTCCAATGGAAAGTACATGTGTGTACCTTCTCTTTGAAAATTGTTGCAACACATACAGGTGTAAAGTATCCATGGACTTTTTATCTGCCTGCACAGTTTTGAAAATTCACCCCCTTACTTTTTTTTTCTCAAAGTATGGCACTTACAGACATTTCTATATGCTTAAAATAGTAACTGTATAAATTTCCTTCCAGTTTTACATTACCTTGGTAAATACCCTAGTATATATTACTTTATTTACTTTGAACTTTTTTCCCATGAGAGTAGATGTCGATCAAGAAAACATGTATTTCAGTACAAGGCATGCCAAGGCTATTTGATTATGTATATGTGCTTATGTAAACAGTGGAGTGCCTCAGGGATCTGTACTTGGACCAGGGCTTTTCAATATATATATAAATGATCTGGAAAGGAATACGACGAGTGAGGTTATCAAATTTGCAGATGATACAAAATTATTCAGAGTAGTTAAATCACAAGCAGACTGTGATACATTGCAGGAGGACCTTGCAAGACTTGAAGATTGGGCATCCAAATGGCAGATGAAATTTAATGTGGACAAGTGCAAGGTGTTGCATATAGGGAAAAATAACCCTTGCTGTAGTTACACGATGTTAGGTTCCATATTAGGAGCTACCACCCAGGAAAAAGATCTAGGCATCATAGTGGATAATCCTTTAAAATCGTCGGCTCAGTGTGCTGCAGCAGTCAAAAAAGCAAATAGAATGTTAGGAATTATTAGGAAGGGAATGGTTAATAGAATGGAAAATGTCATAATGCCTCTATATCGCTCCATGGTGAGACCACACCTTGAATACTGTGTACAATTCTGGTCGCCGCATCTCAAAAAAGATATAGTTGCGATGGAGAAGGTACAGAGAAGGGCAACCAAAATGATAAAGGGGATGGAACAGCTTCCCTATGAGGAAAGGCTGAAGAGGTTAGGGCTGTTCAGCTTGGAGAAGAGACGGCTGAGGGGGGATATGATAGAGGTCTTTAAGATCATGAAAGGTCTTGAACGAGTAGATGTGACTCGGTTATTTTCACTTTCGAATAATAGAAGGACTAGGGGGCATTCCATGAAGTTAGCAAGTAGCACATTTAAGACTAATCGGAGAAAATTCTTTTTCACTCAACGCACGATAAAGCTCTGGAATTTGTTGCCAGAGGATGTGGTTAGTGCAGTTAGTGTAGCTGGGTTCAAAAAAGGTTTGGATAAGTTCTTGGAGGAGAAGTCCATTAATGGCTATTAATCAATTTTACTTAGGGAACAGCCACTGCTATTAATTGCATCAGTAGCATGGGATCTTCTTAGTGTTTGGGTAATTGCCAGGTTCTTGTGGCCTGGTTTTGGCCTCTGTTGGAAACGGGATGTTGGGCTTGATGGACCCTTGGTCTGACCCAGCATGGCAATTTCTTATGTTCTTATGTTATAAAATTGCCGCATCCCTGTGCGCATGCTGACGCACACCCATTAATATGTACCCAAGTGCCCCTTTAAAAGTTACTGCCCCTGTGTCTTATTTTGTTACTCATAAACATGAAAGGTGCTAACCTTTTATTATAAATGTCTCAGATCTAGCAAATACTAGTTTTAAAAATTGCTACAATGTGCAGCTCTACCAATAGAAGATTAAAACAATTATTGCCTTTTAAGCTCCAGAACTGAAAAGCTGAAATCCTTTGATCCTGTTCTGTTTTGGTGATCTCTGAGTTCAGAATAGTCTTCTAGGTTTTCAGGACATTGGCATAGGTTAGACTTTTAAGTTCTGTTCTCTCAGAAGTTGGGACTCATATACGGGCCGAAACAGTAAACCGCGCGGGAGAGCCAGCGAGCGCCTGCTCTCCCCGCACGCCCAGGCCACTCTCCTGGGCGCGCGTTTCACTAAGCCAAGCTATGCAAATTAGGGCCCGCAGTAAAAAGGAGGCACTAGGAACACTAGCGCATCCCTAGCGCCTCTTTATTGACAGAAGCGGCGGCTGTCAGCGGGTTTGATAGCCGATGCTTAATTTTACCGGCATCGGTTGTCAAACCCGCTGACAGCCACGGGTTCAGAAAACGGATGCCGGCATAATTGAGTGTCCGTCTTTCAACCCGCGCGCCGTGGGCAGATTTTTAATTTTTTTTTATTTTTGGGGCCTCCAACTTAATATCGCTATGATATTAAGTCGGAGGGTGTACAGAAAAGCAGTTTTTTCTGCTTTTCTGTACACTTTCCCAGTGCCGGCCGAAATTAACTCCTGCCTTTGGGCAGGCATTAATTTCTGAAAGTAAAATGTGCGGCTTCACTGCACATTTTACTTTCTGAATCGTGCGGGAATAACTAATAGGCTCATCAACATGCATTTGCATGTTGCGGGTGCTATTAGTTTCGAGGGGGGGGGGTTGGCCGCACGTTTTCCACGCGCTATTACCCCTTACTGTATAAGGGGTAAAAATAGCGCGTTGAAAACGCACGGCCAAACGGGGGCTAACAGTGTGCTCAGCCGAGCGCACCATACTGAATCGGCCTGATAGACTCAAAAAATCATGCTCGAGTCTGATGGAGATGCAATTAAAGCTGTCACTAACTACAGGGAGTCCAGTTATCCCCAGGACAAATACAGCTATGGAACTAAGCTCTGCTCTGATGATGGTGAACTTATAGCTTGCATACAAGAGTTGACACATGATGGTGCCTTTTACAGCATGTGAAGCAGTTACAAACACAGCAGTGGTGATTTTTCACATAATCAATAAGCATTGTAGCAAGCACAGCAGGAAATGTTTTTGATTCTCTTTTATTCATGTGTAGCCTAGTTTCTTTTTGCAGGTTTGAAGTGTACCATGTTCTTATGTATATTTTTTTAGGTCAACAGTTCAATCATTCAAAACTAGGGATGTGAATCGTGTCCTCGATCGTCTTAACGATCGATTTCGGCTGGGAGGGGGAGGGAATCGTATTGTTGCCGTTTGGGGGGGTAAAATATCGTGAAAAATCGTTAAAAATCGTTAAAAATCGAAAAATCGAAAAACCGGCACATTAAAACCCCCTAAAACCCACCCCCGACCCTTTAAATTAAATCCCCCACCCTCCCGAACCCCCCTCCCAATAACTTAAATAACCTGCGGGTCCAGCGGCGGTCCGGAACGGCAGCGGTCCGGAACGGGCTCCTGCTCCTGAATCTTGTCGTCTTCAGCCGGCGCCATTTTCCAAAATGGCGCCGAAAAATGGCGGCGGCCATAGACGAAAAAGATTGGACGGCAGGAGGTCCTTCCGGACCCCCGCTGGACTTTTGGCAAGTCTCGTGGGGGTCAGGAGGCCCCCCACAAGCTGGCCAAAAGTTCCTGGAGGTCCAGCGGGGGTCAGGGAGCGATTTCCCGCCGCGAATCGTTTTCGTACGGAAAATGGCGCCGGCAGGAGATCGACTGCAGGAGGTCATTCAGCGAGGCGCCGGAACCCTCGCTGAACGACCTCCTGCAGTCGATCTCCTGCCGGCGCCATTTTCCGTACGAAAACGATTCGCGGCGGGAAATCGCTCCCTGACCCCCGCTGGACCTCCAGGAACTTTTGGCCAGCTTGTGGGGGGCCTCCTGACCCCCACGAGACTTGCCAAAAGTCCAGCGGGGGTCCGGAAGGACCTCCTGCCGTCCAATCTTTTTCGTCTATGGCCGCCGCTATTTTTCGGCGCCATTTTGGAAAATGGCGCCGGCTGAAGACGACAAGATTCAGGAGCAGGAGCCCGTTCCGGACCGCTGCCGTTCCGGACCGCCACTGGACCCGCAGGTTATTTAAGTTATTGGGGGGGGGGGGTTCGGGAGGGTGGGGGATTTAATTTAAAGGGTCGGGGGTGGGTTTTAGGGGGTTTTAGTGTGCCGGCTCACGATTCTAACGATTTATAACGATAAATCGTTAGAATCTGTATTGTATTGTGTTCCATAACGGTTTAAGACGATATTAAAATTATCGGACGATAATTTTAATCGTCCTAAAACGATTCACATCCCTATTCAAAACCTTTTGGTTTCATTTTTCCAGGGAGGAGCCAGTTACCTTACATTTTTTCTGTACAACAAATTGGGCTGTCCACACAGGTGCTAGTCCCAAGAACTATCTTTATTTTAAAGGTAGAAGATATAGCAAACAATTCAGAAAATTCACTTTTAAGCAATTCAATATCAGTGCAAGCAAAAGTACTTTTTTCCAATTTCCCTCCTCTGCATTAAAAGGCAAACTGTACAGACGGATTTATTTTCAATGTGGACAGCAGGCAATAATCAAATACATATATCACCTTTCTCTCAAATCATCCACAGTACATAGATACTTCTCTTTAGGATTTTCATGACTGTCTTAACACTAAATATTAAACAGAGCAGTATGTTTCACTGTCTCTAGTGTATGGAGTCTATCTACTCAGTTACTTCATACAATTGAATTTGGCATCTTCAGTCCACCAATGGAAAATTCGATTTCCCACAGGCATGCATTTCAGAGCTGTTTGGGAACAACTGTTCCTACATTACTTCTACTAAAGTCTGGTATCAGGCTGGTTCAATACTTTTTAATGATTTCAGTCTTGTTGCTCTTGACATACTGCATCAGGAGAGATTCAACACTCTTACTTGGAATCCAATTTACATTGTGGTGCTTTTCACTAGAAGAAGACACTCCTCCAGGTTCTCTCTCTTAGCTTCTGGGGAAAACATTACATTCTTTTTCCCCTACAACTTCCAGAGAGAGAACGGCTGTGTGAAATCTTCTCTCTTCAACAGTCTGGAAGCATTTAATGTCTGTAACCCCTGGGCAGGATGGATCCTTTACATGGCACCCAGGGGTTACACAGAAAGAAAACAGAGATGGATCCTTTTTGCACCACCGCTCTAATCTCTCTATGAAACTCTTTTCCTCCCAAAAAATATCTTTACTTTCTGAGGTCCAGGCTCCTAAGTGTGGGGTCCTCGGTATACAACACTAAGCTTTACAGTGTCTCTGCATCAAATAACACACAGGAGAAGAATGGTGGTTTTTTCCAACTGCTTTACTGATAGCTGCTTAGGGGATTATATGCTATTTACAATTAAATTCTCTTTGTAGTTCAAGTAAATAAATGATATAGCAAGAAGATATAATAAACTTGTGACTCCAGTTTTTCTTCAAAATCTCAATTCTCAACTGGAAGCTCTCCCATTTACACTGAACTCCTTTTGGTCTCCAATTTGTTTCTCCAATATCCTAGATCATTGAATGTAGTCCAATCCTTTTTTAACTACTGATTTACAGGGTCATTTATCAAAATGCGTTAGGGCATTAGGGTCCTAACGCCCACAATAATGCATGCGTTATTTTATGCATCTCGTGATGTGTATGCAAATGTTGAAAATTTAGACAAAGCATAGGAGTTTGAGTAGGGTTTATGAAAATGAGGGACATTTAACATTGTGTGTGATAGCGTAATGCATGTTAAAATGCCAGAAATAACTACACCTTTTTTCCTGGTGTTATGCTGTGCGATATGCCAGAAATGTGATTTGCGATATTTATCGCAAATCCCATTTTGGGCAGGAGAGGGAAGAGGGAGGGAGAGAGAGAGAAAGAGAGAGTGCCTCTGGGCTGGCACACATATAAGTCAACTATTTATATCACTGCAGGAGGGTCAACTAGTAACTCGAGATGAGGTTTTGGTGGTGGTCTAGGGTTTTGGTGGTGGTCTAGGCTGAACTGCTGCTACTTTTGTGCATTTAGTTCACTTTTGAACTGTGGCAAGTGTCTTTTCAGTGCTTCTGTGCACGGCTCACCAGAACGATATAAATATTTATTTTTTTTAATTTTATCCATTTTGCTTTTATTTAACCACTTTTATTTTCCTTTGGACTGGTTTTATGTCTATCCATTGACGTCACCACTTATGTCAGCAGGATTGTAGCCTTCACCTTAACATCATGTGGGGCACTTTCCCAGGGCCTCTGGACATGGACACAGCCATGGCTGGGACACTTGGTAGGGAGCCTCTCAACTATGGAGAGCTCTTCTGCAGCAACTTTTAAATACAGCCCACAGCTATTCTTAGCAGTGTCTTTATGCTGCCTCCTGCCTCCCAAACATCCTGTGGACCTCATTCCCTTGGCTGCCTGGACACGAACCCTTACTTTTTGAGACCCCACAAAGCCATCTCCATTTCAGGCCCCAAACCAGAACTCAAGAGTCTCTACTAACACATGCTTAATCTGCCACCTGCCCCTGACCGCGCCCCCCCCCCCCCAACCCTTATTTTTACAGTAGGAAAAGAAACAACAATAAAATGTTGCCAGCTTCCCAAATGCTGAACCACTCCCCAGGGACCCTCAGACACTCCAGGTCAGAGGTAATACTTTTCTATTGTTTAAATGTTAACCCCTGATTACATTTGGTACAAAGAAAATGGGTGCCCCTATTGGTGAAGTCGAATGTCAAATAAATCCTTTCTACAGGTTTTCCTGTAAATATTGACTGATGGCCTTCAGCTCTGGCTCTGACAAAGAATAGATTATCGCAAAAGGGATTTCTGCCTCTTCCTGCAAATTTTTTGAGCAAGTCATATGGTCTATGCAGAGGGAGAGTGTCAGCTCCTTTATTATCAAAAATAATGTCTTATGTTCTTATTCTTGTGGCTCCACTGTAGGATCCCCTAGCTTTGAGCACCTGGGACTGCAGGTTCAGCCCCCATTGGCCTGGATTTGTTGGAAGGTCTTTGTTATTCTTCTTTCACACAGAGTAATATTATTTAATTTTACAAAATAGTGGGTGTTCATGGTTATAATGTGTAAGCCCATGAAATTGGTTTCATACTTTATTAAAAGTCTAAGATGTTAGAGGATCTGCAGCACTCTAGTATGCTTTATGTTTATTTCCCTTGGCTAAATGAAAAATCCTGTAATTTGTAATCTAATGGTATTTTTGGATTAACCACATTTTGTCACCAGGTATCAGCATTTTGACAAGTCCATCTAGGTGTAATGCTATGCTAACCACAGGAGCACTGGTAAGATATGGCTCAGTTTGCAGCATCTAAGGATAGTAATGCCATTTGAGGATTTAGTGGAAAATATTTAACCTAATTTCCTTTCTGTATTATGTGATGACTTAAAGCAATAAGTATATATGACAGAAAAAAGCAAATGTTTTCCCTAATAAGTTCACCATTCATTTTTGTTTTTCCTGGGAGTAAATGAGGCGGCACCTTTCTGGTTTCACTGTACTTTGTTAGTAACCATGTTTCACTGGGCAGTAGTGGCACCAGGATTGATAGGGTTGTCTATCCCTTCAAGCAGGGGTCCCCAAACTACATCCCGTGGGTTGCAATTTTTACTGGCCCACCAAACACTTTCTTGCCCATGGCCAAAATGGTCCCAGTAAACAAGGTTTACATTTTTTTTAATCACATGTGGTGGCGGGGAAAATGGACAGTGCTGGCAGGGTCCCCAACCCCTTTCTTCAAGAAAGCAAGTTTCGTGCAGTGGCGAGAGAAGCAGCCAGTGCTGGTAGGGTCCCCACCCCCCACCAGCAAAAGGCAATCTTGTGCAGCAGCAGGAGAGATGAGCAGTGCTGCCAATTTCCCCAACTCCTACCACCAGAAGAGAGGTCTCAGGAGGTAGGAAGGTGGGGAGTGATGGAAGGGAAGGGAAGTGTGAGTGAGAGGAGGGAAGGGAAGGGGAAGAGATAAGGAGGGGAGGGAGTGAAAGGAGAGAAGGATTGTATGAGGAAAAAGGAGTGGAAATGAAAGGGGAGGGGAGGGGAGGGCTGGAAAAAAAGGGATGAAAAAAGGGAGGGAAGAAGAGAGCAAGAGTGATGGAGGGATGTGAGTGGGCGAGATTGTGCCACAAACACAGCATCCTGCCATTAACTCATACTCACACTCTTCCAGGTGACAGATAAACATGCTGAAGAAGGCGGGAGGCAGGTGATAGGGTTTCTAGGGGTGTGATAGAGGTTTGCAATTTCCTAGGAATATTTTAATGATATTCTATCTGCCATACCTCTGTGGGAACCCTGCCATCTGCCTCGCCCCTTCCGTAGCATTTCAAAATCACTGAAAGGGCATACTCCAAGAGACAAACTATCCTCCCATACATTAACATTCCAAAGGAACCCCCTTCCCCGGCTCTCTTGATGATTTGAAA
Source organism: Rhinatrema bivittatum (assembly GCF_901001135.1). NCBI lineage: Eukaryota > Metazoa > Chordata > Amphibia > Gymnophiona > Rhinatrematidae > Rhinatrema > Rhinatrema bivittatum. The sequence continues at coordinate 171,269,821 of NC_042619.1, read as the reverse complement.
TGAGGTAGGTTGTAAGGTTTCCAAGGGAGGGGTAGGGAAGCTCCTTAGGTTGATAGGCCTACAACTTTTAACATAGCACTTTAGGTTTGAAAGTTATCAGAATAGGTTTACCCGGATAACTTTATTCAAGTATAATCAGTGGGATGAATATACTGAACAACATATCTGGACAACTTTAAGAAGTTATCCGTTCACCACTTTTCTGGCTATTAACCCTATCAAACAACTTAACTGGCTAACTTTAACCAAATAAGTTATCCATTCACCACTTTTCTGAAAATTGGCCTTACCAGCTATAATTTCCAAACCAGGATATAATTTTTTTAGCTCTTCTTTTCAGGAATACCTGTTGGTTCACAATAAGCAACTGAACTAATGATCCCATGGTGCTTTGAAGTATGATCCTTCTGGAAGGAAGAATTTTGCAACACTACACTAAAGAATTATCAAAACCACAGCATGTAGATGCCTCAAAAATAAAATATAGAGACTACCTATTCACTCCCATATTTAATGTAGGCACGTTATTGATTACTAGAGACTTTCATACATAGATATATATTCATAGCATTAAATGCTTGTTTCACACACATATTTCTGTTCTAATCATCTGCCTTTTAGTGAAAATTTGTTTGCATTTTTCTGCAATAAAACAGTTCAAGAGCCTCTTCTTAACTTTAATCTGAATATTACTTGCTTGTTCAAATACTATGTAAATCCTGAGATAGTAAAAGAGATGATACTTATTCAACATTTTCCTCCAAAAGTTCAATGTCTATAAAATTTGTTTTCAGAACAGATCATTCATCCTTCAATTCATCTGCCCAACACAGATGCCATGTTTTGAAAGAAATCTGCCTCAGGGGTTGTCATACTGTTGTCATACATCAGGAAGAACTTTGCTACATTACTTGAAAAATGAAAAAATCCACAGAAGAAAACAAGTTTTAAAAAGTCCCTTTCAAAAGTATACTAAGGAAATCAACACAAACTATATAAAAATGTATGTAGGTGATTCATATAAAATGCCTCAGATGGAGATAATCTCGCACAGCAATAAAAAAAAAAGTTAAACAGAGACGTTGGATTTCACCCTTGGAAAAAGAAAATTTTTACTCAAGAAATAGCTGCTTTGAGACTGTGTATTGAATTTCTCAGCTTTATATATCATACTAGGTTTTTTTATGTTTGTTACTGGTATTTTTGGTTTGAATTGTATAAAATTATGCAACTCTGAAAATCTCTTGCTAGTCTTATATGATAAGATGGTAGCTTTAATACCAGCATGCAGGTGCACATGTATGCATGTATGCTGGCTCGCATTCAGCGACATAGCCATTTTAAAATATCTGCGTATATATGTGCACATGCTATAAAATAGGCTGAACGTGCATACATGTGTACACAATTTTATATGTACACGCACATATGTGTGCAAATGCTGCCTCTACCTCGCAAATGGGGGGACTTTAATAGACTTATGTGCCAACACAATTATCAGTTAAATCACTGCATTCCCAGTTTGCCCAGGTAAGGGATAGGACTTCCTAAAACCCTCTATTTAAATAGCCTTCCTTTTTCCCTCTTAACCCTGCTGACATGCTTATATTTCTTTATTTTAGGACTTACACACCATCCATAGCTGAAGTAAAGTTACACGGTAGGGAACCCTGGCACGCGCTTGTGTGTGTGTAAGTTTTTACGCACTGGTTTCATTCATAAATACAGGCACTCCCACACCCCGCTCAGAGCACGTCCATGGCCTGCCTCTTTTTTAGACTTTTTTATTTGTGCACATACTGGGACATATGGATGTATTTGGGCAACTCTTAAAATTCTCTTGGTGCACGTCGGCCCAACTTGGGCTTGTATCTTCCGGTTTTGGCACACATCGGGATTTTAAAATTCACTTATAGGGCATTATATCTGATGGGCAGACTAGAAAGGCCATTTGGTCTTTTCCTACTCTTGTGTTTCTGTGTTTGCTAGGTTTCATGTGGTTTTCTTATACACATAAGTTGATACAGTTTCTGTTGATTTTTCATTCTAATTTTGAAAGAAGTTTTATATTTTCCTTTTGAATGTTTTCATTTGTTTACTTTTTTCCCCAAGGGTTTTATCATTTTTTCCTTTGTGGTTTGGATTGATATATTTGGCTCATGTAGGGGAATAAAATGGAGCAGCCTGAACTTCCATGGTAAAATACCAACTGTATCTCCATTAAGATCTTGCACCACCTGGAAAGGTGGATCTATCGAAGTATATTGAAGGCATTTAAAAAAAAATAAATGCTATTGTGCTTGAATTCAGGGAGACATGAGTCAATGAAAAATAAAACAGAACCTTTTTCAATCACATTCTTCAGAAGGTATAGGGCTTGTCAAGAAAGCTGGAGAAACCATTTTGTATGTAGTACAAATTAAATTAAAAGATGTGCAATACCACCAACCACCATCAGACTTTGAGAAGTGGATGAAAGCTCAAAGGTAAAAATCAAAGCCAGACCAGATAATAAATCAGAACTCATTATATTACTATAAAAATATTTTTCAGCTTAAAAAAACAGGGTTTTTGGTTTGCAAACAAGAAAGTAATACCATAGACATATATATAGTATCACATTTTTACATTCTTTGTGAGATTTTTTTGGTCTCCTGTACGGTTCTATTACTGTAATTTCACATAATTGCCCTAGAGGTAAGCTCAGCTTAATACAATGTTGTTTGTGATCTTCATTTGTCACTTCATGAAAGGTTATTCCAGTTGTATGGCAACATTCCACTCAAAGACCCCATAGGCAAAATTTCTCTACTTTTCAGATACTTGTTATTTTGAGATAATGTCAATAAGAGCAGAAATTCTGCTGATCAATGAACTTCTTCGAAGAAATAAATGCTCAGATATTACAGAGAGAAGTTTTGTGTATAATGCTAATATAATTTTATTGAAACGCATATATCTATTTATCTAATTTCTAGTTAGTAGGATTGTGCATGGAAAAAAAAATGTGGTTTGGTTGTCATTTTTCATTCCTTTTGTTGGATTCAGTTCCCAAGTTCATACCACTGTTGCTGCTTCTCTTTGCCCCTCTCACAGTACTTTGGAGTGCTGTCATCCCAGTTTGTGATGCTTCGCCCTTCTCATGGTGCCTTGGGATGTCCATAACATTTATTGGTGCCACTTTTCCTACTCTTGGTGTCTTGCTCTCTCTGCTGCTGAGGCCTGTCTGCAAGTTGCATTAAACTTTTATAGAAAACCCCAGTCCAAAATAGAATGTCTTGCTTCCCCAATGCCTTTATTGGAAATGAATGAAGCAACATAACAAATAATCATTTTATTTGTTATGTTGCTTCATTCATTCAGTCATGTTGAAAGTGTACACTACAAAGGATACCTGAGCAGCCATCTGAGTCTTTCCCAGCATCACTGGAGTTCACACCCTGCAGCAGTCCCTGGGCTGACAGATGTCCAAGGCGTTGGCCCCCAAAAGACATGACCACCAAGTGGCAAGCCACAATGTGGTAAGGGGCCATAAAGGACCAAAGGTTATGGAATCGAATACCAAATAAGAAGAGTTGTACCAACAATCCTGGGTGGGACCCTCTAGAATGTACCTTGGTGGCTAGATGGAAGAAGCCTGCTGGAGCTGGTCCTCACTACAGAGTTCCTGTGCCAGCATACAAAAGGGATGGTCTACTGTCAGCCATTGTGGTCTAGCAACCTAACTCTAAAGCACTCCTCGATGATCTGCCCATATTCCATCCTCCTTGATGCAGTCTTCAGTCACATCCAGCTGCTGCCCACTACACAGATGGCAGTCAGTCTGTGGAAGTCTTCCTGGTCCCAAACAGCAGCAGTAGTCCTCTAGGCCCTCAGCTCTTCACCTGTGGACATTCTCAACAAGACACTACTTCCTCACTCCTCCTCCCTAGCTGTCACACAGCAGCTGACAGTCAGTTCCAACAGTCACCAAGTACACAGCGGTGTTGAAGGGGAAAGGTTGGTTAGAGACAAGTGAAGCGCTGAAAGTGCTAAAGTAAACCTGTCCCCCTAGATTCTACAGCAGATATGGCCTCACCACCTCTATGTATGCACAGGAAAGCTATTGACATACATATAGCAGAAAGAAGTTAGCCCTACCCTGCCAGAGTATATGTTGTGCTGGTGAACCCTTGGACTGAGGGAGAGTCCAAGGGTTCACTGTTGGGAGGAGCCCCACATGTCCCCATTATTGGTAGGTGAGTAGAGACCCCGCTGGAGCTTCACCACTACCAGCCCATGTTCCCCTTAGGTTGAGCCCTCAGGTGCTGGAGCCAGCTGAACTTAAATGGGGTCTCTGCAATGATGGAAGTCCAGGAAAAGGAGAAGTGATGGAGAGAAGGTGCAGCACTAGATCAGGCAGCAAAGTATGAGAGCAGGCTCCAGGCAAGGGTTGAGGCAGGTGGCACATCTCGTAGTCCGGTTCCAGGCAGGGTTCAAGGCAGGTGGAATATCTTGTAGTCAGTACCTGGTCCAAAGTCAAAAGCCAAGGCAGTCCACAGAACTCAGAAACAACAAGCAGATCACAAGAAGCAAGGAGCAAGGAGACCTGTTGCAAGGCAAAGGCTGGAAGCAGGATCCAGCCTTAAGAAGTGCTGAAGTGATGATGTCATCTAAAGGGGACGTGGGCATTTTCCTGCCACAAGCCCTTTAAATACCAATAAGAGGAATATGCGCATGCCTAAGAGGATGCCGAGTGAAGAAGGATGTCGGTGGCGCAGCAGCCATGAAGGAGAGGGCTCCGTGGTGTCAGGTTGGTGACCTGCGGTTGCAGAGTCAGCAGCATCGGGTGGATGGCTTAGAGCCAGAGGGAGTGCGGTGGTAGCGGCAGCAACTCCATGCTGCTGCAAGGAGACCCAGGGCTGGCCCAACTGCTCAGGAGCAATGAAGGGTGAGTGAGGCTGGCCGTGGGTTTAGTGGGAGTAGAGTAGGAGCTTTTTCTGATTTGATTACCTGAGTGCGTTGTCTGGTCTTCTGCTGTCATCTGTTTCCCTTTACCTTGGTCTTTTCTCTTTTGTCTTCTTTGTTGGTGTGAAAGTTTTTGTTTGTCCAGTTTGTCTGTCTTTTGGTGTGGAGGAGTGTTAGTGGAGGAGTGTGGTGGAGGAGTGAGGAGTGGTGTTGGTGGAAGAGTGTGGAGGAGTGTGGAAGAGTGGTGTTTGTGGTGGAGAGAATTGAGGAGGATGGAGTGTGAGAGGCATGGGAAGAGAAGAGAAGAGAGGCATGAGGAGAGGAGGGGAGGAGGGAGAAGAGGAGGCGGGAGGATGAGGGCAGGAATGCTAGCAGAGGAGTAGGTGTAGGGACAGGGACATCAGGGACATGAGTAGAGATTAGCAGGAGGGAAGAGATAGGAGAAGGCGGGAGGGGGAAGGGGATAGGCAGGCGAGGACAGAGGGAGGAGGATGGCAGGTGAGGGATAGAGAGAGAGAACAGAGGGGAAGGGAGTTGGCAGCGCAAGAGTAGGAGGGGGAGGAAGGGAGGGGAGAGGCGAGTGGGAGGGAGAGTAAGGAAAGGGAGGATACCTCTCTGGAAGTGGACGTAGCATTGACTTCTGGCAGGAAGGCAGCAGGACACCCTCATCGCAGGGCTATCACGTTCAGTGTGCAGGATAATTAGATGGTCATTGCAGGGGTCCTGGAACTTTATGCTATGCTGCTTTGCAACCAGGCAACCAAGACCTCAAGGCATTCAAGGGCCAGATCTGGCATCTCCAGGCACAGCAGAGCCCAACAAGCAGGGAGCAGGTGGCCCACAGGTACCAGGACATCAAGGCAAAGTTGAAAGCCAAGGTGGTGGCCAGAAAAAAATATATATGGCGGACTGGAGAAGGAGGAGCCCCTTGTCCCATCATACTCACCCCCATGGAGGAGTGCCTTGTGCAAAGGCTGAGACCGGATGTCTTTGAGGGCATGGCTGAGCAGCTGGACACCATGCGAGCTGCAGCTGATAAGTTCACCTCACCTGTAAATGGGCAGGCAGCAACAGGAGTACACATCATTTGGCTTAAGATGCTCACAATGCTTAAGTAGAAAAGTGCACCTCTGATGCCAATTGAAAAAGGATACTTGCTGCCATTGGTACTTATGTCTTATGTTTTGTTTCCACAGCTCTCACCCATGAAGCTGATGGTTCCAGCCAGGAAGCCTCAGAGACCAGCCAGGAAGCACCAGGGACAAGCCAGAAAGCTTCAGGGACCAGTAGCATAGGAGCTCTTTTGTACAGGGCCTTTCTGATGGATGCCCAGATCCAGGTGAGCGAGGGGGAAGAGGAGCAGCAGCAGCCACAGGCTCAGGAGGCATTGCAGATGCTGCAACCCCTGGGTTCACCCAGGCCACTCAATGTGTCCTTCAATCTCTCTGGCTTCATGTAGGAACTAGCCTTCAGTGGGAGCCAATAGATTCATCACAACTTCGAGCTAGCACACCACAGCACCAGTCTGAAGCACCATGGCCTTCGTAGGAGCAGCCCAAAGGCCCCATCATGCCATATTTGGAGGCCCAAAATCCTGCACTCCACAACACCATTGTAGCACCGCCACCAGTTCTGCCACCATCACTTGCATCAGGCCCGGCACCAGCACCAACAACATCCTTGCCACCAACAGAGGAGCCCATGCACGAGCTGCTGGATCAACTGGAAAGGAGCATGGGTACACCTCTGACATATATGGGCAGAGCTAGTGCACCTCAGGAGAGCTGTCAACAGGCAGAACCAGATCCTGCGAGATCTGACTGCTGCAAACACGCAGAATGTTATGACACTGGCTGCAGCAGTCAATAGTATGACTCTAAGAAATTAGCGCCGCCCAAAGGTCGGCGCTAATTTCTTCCAGTGCCAGGGAAGTGCACAGAAAAGCAGTAAAAACTGCTTTTCTGTGCACCCTCCGACTTAATATCATAGCGATATTAAGTCGGAGGTCCCCAAAAGTAAAAAAAAGTAAAAAAAAAAAAAATTTTGAATTCGGCCCGCGGCTGTCGGGCCGAAAACCGGACGCTCAATTTTGCCGGCGTCCGGTTTCCGAGCCCGTGGCTGTCAGCGGGCTCGAGAACCGACGCCGGCAAAATTGAGCGTCGGCTGTCAAACCCGCTGACAGCCTCCGCTCCAGGCCAAAAGGAGGCGCTAGGGACGCGCTAGTGTCCCTAGCGCCTCCTTTTCCTCGTTTGCACCACGTCGCCTAATTTAAATACTGGATCGCTCGCACCGGCGAGGGGCCGGTGCGCGCGCCGGGAGAGCAGGCGTTAGTCCGCTCTCCCACGGACTTTACTGGATCGGGCTGTATGTTTGGAGCAGATACAGAATACATTTTAAATCCTCAAATCCTAGAAAAAGTAATTTTGAGGTCATTTGAGAATGTGTATAGTAACCTGGGTTCATGAATACCTTTTCAAATGGAAGAGGTGCTCTAAGTGTATATACGAAACTAAAAAGTCTTACATTCAATGTTTTCTGTGATTTCTGTGTCTGAGCTTCAAGTAAAAGCTGATCAACATTGCCTCAGTTATTTATATTTTGTCTTTTCACCAACCAGAACCCGAAGCAGATTACAACAATAAAAATATAAAATACAAAAACTAACAATTACAATGAACTTAAATGATACCATAAAAAAATTATACAAAAACAGCATAACCACCCCTAACAGAAGAAGGACCATTCCCTCTCACTCTAAGGAGACAATACCGTTTGAAGGAGATACGTTTTATCATCCTTCCTACAAGACCACAGATAATTATATACATTTCTTTAAATATAGGCAAAGATGTTAGGGAAATAGCATAATTTCAAGGTGACATCAGTCAATGGGACATGTTCAGTGGACTGCCTCATGCCCTTTTCCAGATATGGGCTGGGGGAAGTCACCTTTCCAAAAAGGGATGATTAGAGGGGAAAGTGAAACACTCAGGATAAAAATGATTCCCATGATGAGGATGGAGGCAGACTTTAAAGATTGTCTAACTCCAGTTCTATGATAATCTTGAGATCTGTGGCAGCCCACCAGCTCACTTTTTGTGCATGGAATGAGAGTTTTTATATTCACGAGTTACCATGATTCTGGCTGTCTTTGATTTTTCACACAACTTTGACTTTCAATGAATCAAATGCTAGCAAGGAAAGCCCTTGGGAAAAATAGGAAATATTAAAAAATAAAAATAAAAATCAGTGCTATGGTTCTCAACTCTGAAATTGAGATGTACCCGCCAGTCAGGTTTTCAGGATTTCTGCAATGAAAATGCATGAGAGATTTGTATGCACTGCCTCCATTATATTCAAATATATCTCATGCATATTCATTGTGTATATCCTGAACCTCAAACTGGCCGAGAGAGTCCCATGGACTAGGTTGATAATTACTCCTGTATCAAACCAGACCCTTTAAGTAAGGAGCATTTTGTAAAGGAGTTCATTAACAAATGGCAAAGAAAGTCTACATTATTCGGATCCCATATAACAGTTTGGAATGTAAAATATTTGAACACATTTTCATTGAAATAGCTATGACAGAATAAAAAGGGAATGAGGAATAAAGTGTTGCAATTACTTAATATGCTTTCATTTTATTTAACTATCACACTTTTCCTTTATTATCCATACCAATTGCCATTGTGGCTTGTAAGAAAAATACTACACAGGTATATTTTCCTTCAATTGCAAGATCTTTGCTCATACACTTCCTGTACAAACTGTAATTAAAATGAAGTACAGCATGTTGCTGTCTGCCTGAACACATAAAAAAAACTGGAAAGAAAATTTACTCTGTGGGGTTTCTAATTCAAGTTATTTATGCAGGAGGTAAACATATAGTATCAAGGAAAGTTGTTTGAAGCAGGATTCTATAGTCAGGATGAGCAGCTCTGCCCAGGAAATAATTATCTCAAGGGAGTAAATTAAATCAGGCATAATCTTATGAGGAAGTGTGCTCACTTCCTCCTTCCCTTCCTTGTCCCTGCACAGGTACATGTACACATGTATATTTTGGGGCCTATGTGCTAATGCAAGGGTGGCCAACTCCAGTCCTCATGAGCCAAAAATAGGCCTGGTTTTCAGGATCTCCACAATGAATATGCATGAGATGGATTGGCATGCACTGCCTCTACTGTATGCAAATCTATATCATGCATATTCATTGTGCGTAACCTGAAACCCAGGCCTTTTCGTGTCTCTAGAGGACTAGAGTTGGCCCCCCTTGTATTAATGATTTTATCCTACTTTGCATCTATGGAAAAAATGCATAGGGGTAGATTTTAAAAACCCTATGCATGCCAAATAAGCGAGATATGCACGTTTCTCGGGCCAGCGTGCCACATGCATATTTTAATAAGCATCCATGGATGCACATATCTCCAAGTATGCGCACAAAAGAAAAAGTAAAAAAAAAAGGGGCTTGGCGTGGCCGTGGTCTAGGTGGAGCATGGGAATTCTGGAAATTTAAATGGAAACCAGCGCATAAGTATTTACACACACAAGCACATGCCAGGGTCCCCTATCGTGCAACTTTACTTCTGCTATAGATGGCGTGTAAGTTATAAAACAAAAAAAAAACTAGGCTAGTCAATGGGGTTTTAAGAGTTGGGGCAGGAAGGATAAAAGAGAGATTAGTTAGCTAGGGGGGGTTAGGAAGTCCTATCCTTTAACTGGGCAAAGTGGGAACAAACTGGTTTAACTGGTAATTGTGTCGGCGCACATATATATTAAAATCCCCCCATTTACACGGTACAAACGGTGCATGTGCCCATCCATATACAATGATGCACACATTTACGTGCGTCTAGCCGATTTTATAACATGCATGCATGTACACGGGCCAGTTATAAAATGGCTGCACAGAGGATCCTCGGCTGTGAAAAAGTAAAAGGAAAGCGAGAGATCAGCTGTAACTTTGTAACAGGAAGTAAATTTGATAATTTGCAGAAGATGGGCATTACAGTCCTTATCTGCCATCACTTCTGCTGCTCTGATTGAAAGAATATAAAAAAAAATAACATTGTTGAATTTTAGATCATTATATGTCAAAGAATTAATTTGACCTAGCAAATGTTACCACTGGCCTCTTAGGCCCCCAATTGCAGGCAATGTTTTTCTTTTTGAAAAATGAAAGAGTGTACTTTCTAGCTCAGATTTTGGCTGTGTTTTTTCAAGACAGTGTTCAAAGATCACGCAAAGCATTGTTGTACATATAGAATACATCGTCCACAAATCCACCTTGTACTTTAATGACTTTCCAAGACAAAAGGCTGTACTAACAAAATTGTTTTTAATTGTATTTGTCTCTCAATAAACCACCTTTCTGTAATAATCAAAGTGGTTTACAATCAATGCATCGGGGTGAAGGGCACCTCCTGATACTCTCCCTGGAGGACAAGGTAGAATAAAGAAATGATGGAGCTGGACTCCAGCTGATGCCGTGGTCAGGGTCGGTCAGGCAATACAAGCAAGTCGGCAGAGTTTAGACATTTTTATATAGCTGCAACATTGGTGTAGCAGATGGATTTCAAGGGTCCTTCTTTGTCTCACACTTTCGCACAGCTGATAATATAATGGGATAATGGACTGCAATAAAGGGTTGCTTATATAAGAAGGCAGGATATAAGATGTGACTTCTTTCCAATTTGGCCTTGCTAAGATGGATGTCTTTGATATGCATGGCTGTGGCTCTCCGTGAGCAATCCTCATCTTTTATGAATACTGTAGGAAGACATTAAACTTCTTATAGGATACTCTTTCATCCCAAACTGCATCTGGAAGAGCTGATTCAGAGTCAGTGCCTGGCAAAGTTCTCCCTGAACAGACCTTTCATATCCCAGCTGTCTGAGCAGTTGCATGGATGCCTGGGATCTTGCTCAGACCACCCTCATGGCTTGGCTATGAACATGAAAAATGCTGACCATTTTTCACTAACTGGTTTCTGGCTTTTTTCATAAACTGGCAGAAGGCAAGACTACTATCACTCACTCCTCAGTCTCCAAATGTGTCATCTTTATGGATTATATGGTTGCCTGCGTACTTGACTATAATCTGCAGCCTCTTTATTCAGCAAGACTGGTGGGAGGCACAAAGGGACTTCTAAGAAGATATTGGGGACATTGATTGCATTCATATGGAATTGATTCTTCCAAGGATAAAGGAATTTATCTTCCAAGTGTGCTCAAATTATGGCTTGCTATTGGTGGATGTGGTGGTGTAAAGAGGTGGCTACCTCACACATGCAGAATCAGTGGGGAGAATGTAGCCTGTTTGGGATTCAGAGACTGCTGTAAAGGGAGCCCCAGAGGTAATGCTGCTTTAAGATATAGGATTCTGGGAGTTGTGGTCCCAAGAAATGGTAACTTAAAGTCAGTCAGGACAAAGGTACTGATTACAAAGGAAAGTGATAGTAGCAAGAGAATACTAGTGGGGTTAATTACGGAATCATTTAGAGAAAGCAGTTTCTCTCTGAAAACAATAGCCAGGTAGGGAGAGAAAACAAAATAAAAAAGAATAGTATTGAAAATATGAGGACAGTATGAACTTTTCATCTTCCTTCCTTTTAACTTCAATGATGGTGCTTGCTTTGCTGAAATGTGTATGTGTGAACTTGTGACTGTTAACCTTTAGCTGGAGTTCTGTTGCACAGGTGAGAGTGAGCCCTTGCACGTGGTGCTTTGAGACACAAATTAAATGAGTCCCATTGATATGGTGGGGCCTATCCACTAAAGCTTAGCTTGCACAGTAGAGTTGTTTAGCATGCTCGCAAATAACATGCTATGCACTAATAGCCTAGATTGCATTCTAAACCTGTCTCCACATGTCATCAGATGTGCATGAAGATGAGAAGACCATATTCAAACACATTTAGCCAGATAACTAAGAAGTTATCTGGCTAAATGAAAATTTGGCCAATTGTCCGGCTAAATTCTAGCCAGATAACTATTTGTCCAGCTAGAATTTGACTGGCTAAGGGAAGGGTGTTCCAAGGGTGGTCTAGAAGTGTTCCAGAGAAGACCTGAGTTAGCCAGATATAACAATAAAATCCTCCTGCTGATACCTACTGACCTCTGAATAATGCTGCCAGATGGTGCTTCACTACTTGAAGTACTGCTTGGCTGCATAATTTGGAGGTCTGTAGCAGTGCCAGCAGGAGAGGTCTCTGGTCCCACCCACCAGTGAAGACTGGACCTCTGAACCCTCTAGAATTCATTCTGGAGAGGTGGGAGAGAGGCTGGGGTCTTGCTTAACTTAATGCGCCTCGCCATCAACATATCCAACACAGCAGATGCACTTCATCTCCTTGTATATAATTTAGTCTCTACTAAACTATCTTTATTTCCTCCACTCCCAGTTCAATAGCCCTTGTTAATTGTAACTGCTTTTCTTCGACACGTTATTTATGTTTTTAATGTTTTTTTAATTGCACCCCTGTTTATATGTAAACCAGCATGATGTGATCGCTTCATGAATGCCGGTATGTAAAAACCTTAAATAAATAAATAAATAAATAAATAAATAAATAAACAAACAAACAAACAAATAAATAAATAAATGATGGAGTTTTCTTCATGGGTGCCCTGAGGGGGACTGGTTTGCTATAATGGGGTACCTTCATAGAGGGGCTTGATGTTCATTGGTGAGTTCACTGATAAATGTGAGTGGTTTCTGGCCTTCATGGGAGGGACTTGTGGCCTTGGTGTATGTGGGGAAGGGGCGTTCTGAGCTTGATGGGGGCTTGGGGGGAATGAAATAGCTCATGCTAATCAACCCTTTCACTTTGATCTGGTTAGCACAGGGGATTAGTATGCATACTATATTTTTGGAGGGTTCATGTGCATGTTACTACTATTTACATACCATTGATGCAATTTTTTTAACATGAACTTAGTAAAATTTAGTGCATAACCCATAGGGAAGGTAATTTTTATACAGCTCACATAGGAGTAAAGTCTGTGGGTACTGTTTACCTGCAGACTTTAGCTCAAATTTTCAAAGTGGATTTATGCCTAGAAATCTGCTTTGAATATTCATGGGTTGTCCTAAACCATGCACAGATCTACATGCAGAAAGTTACACTCTGCTCAGAGCAGCTATAGCTTTCTGTATGTAGATTTACATGCATAGTTTCAAAAATTGCAAGTATACATGAAATTCTCTCTCTACACCAGGGCTTCCCAAACCTGTCCTGAGGACCCCACAGCCAGTTGGATTTTCAGGATATCCACAATGACTGAGCATGAGATCAATTTACATATACTGAGTCTCCATGGTATGCATAACTATCCAATACACAACCGTAACACCCCCAGCAACCAAGACCAAAATTGAATACAGGAAACCTTGTCAACTAGATAACTGATCATCTCTCAAAAGCTCTGAATGACCTAGACACATCAAACAGCGATAACACAATAAATTCATGGTTCTCTTTAACAAAAAAAGTAGCTGATAATAGAGGTGTGCATCCATTTTCCACGTATTTGTAATCCGCAACTTATTTTTTGCTATCTGTTAAATACGTGGGGAGGCGAAACGCATCGCAACTCCCCACGTATTAAACAGATTTCTGTTTTATTCGGCCTAAATAAAAATTTAAACCCCCCACCCTCCTGACCCCCCCAAGACTTACCAAAACTCCCTGGTGGTCCAGCGGTGGGGTCCAGGAACTCACTCACACCCTCGGTGCTAGTTTCATCATGGCGCCGATAGCCTTTGTCACAGGGGCTACCGGTGCCATTGGTCAGCCCCTGTCACATGGCCATCAGCGCCATCTTGTGCTCCTACCATGTGACAGGGGCTGACCAATGGCACCGGTAGCCCCTGTGACATAGTATGGGCAAAGGCTATCGGCGCCATTTTGAGTCCTGGCGTCGGACGGCAGGTCGCTCCGGGACCCCCGTTGGACCCACAGGGACTTTTGGCCAGCTTGGAGGGGCCTCCTGACCCCCACAAGACTTGCCAAAAGTCCAGCGGGGGTCCGGGAGCGACCTCCTTTCATGCCGGCCGGCCGATCCCAATACTCAAAATGGCACCGATCGCCTTTGCCCTCACTATGACGGCGATCGGCGCCATTTTGAGTATTGGCATCGGACGGCAAACTCATATGATTTCTCAAACCTATGACCCATTTCTAATTTACTTTGTATATCAAAAATTCTCGAGAAAGTAATTAACAATCAACTAACAGATTATCTGGAAAAACCTAGTACCCTGTACCCAGCCAACACAGATTTAGAGGAACCGATAACAGCCAATCTTACTTCCTGATCATACTGGACATCTCGGCAGCCTTTGATACAGTTAACCATAATATCCTCTTTGATAGACTAAACAAAATAGGCATTAAAGACTTAGTGCTCAAATGGTTTAGCTCTTACCTAACAAATAGAACCTTCAAAGTAAAATTTCTTGATAAAGAGTCACATCCTATCGATCTCAGCTTCGGAGTGCCCCAAGGATCCTCTCTATCCTCTACACTATTTAATATCTATATGTTCCCTTTATGCAAAATTCTATCAGGCCTCGATCTAACACATTTTATCTATTCCGATGATGTTCAAATTTTAATGCCGATCCAAAAGTCAATTAACCAAACTCTAAAGCTTTGGGACATATACCAATCCACCATTGAAACGGTATTAACCCAAATGAATCTTTCCCTAAATACTAAAAAAACTGAAATCCTATACATCTCCCCTAAATTAAGCAAGACAAAAGAGCTTGAAATTCAAGAAGTGGCCAAAAACTAGCCCATCTCCCTAGAAGTACGAGATCTAAAGATTCTTATAGATTGCGAATTCTCCATGAAATCCTGCGTTAAAAAAATCATACGCGATGGTTACTTCAAATTAAACATACTCAAACGATTAAAACCCCTCCTATTCCCTAAAGACTTTAGAACTGTGTTACAGGCACTTGTCTTATCGAGATTATACTACTGCAACTCACTATTCTTAGGCCTTCCCGCAAATATAACAAGACCATTGCAACTTCTGCAGAACTCTGCAGCTAGACTCTTGACAGGTACTAGAAGATCTGAACATATCACCCCAATATTAAAAGAACTTTATTGGCTGCCGGTCAAATACAGGGCCCAGCATAAAATCTTATCACTAATACACAAAACCCTCTACAATGAAAAAATTGAATGGCTAACCTCTTCACTTCACTTCCACACCCCCTCAAGAACCACCAGATCAACCGGAACAGGGATGCTACCAATTCCTTCCCTCAAAATTGCCCACCTAAATAATGTAAGAGAAAGATCTATCTCTATTGCTGGACCCCTTCTATGGAACTCCATCCCGCAGGAATTACAACTACAGGCTGACATCAAATTATTTAAAAAGGGGATTAAAACTTGGCTTTTTAAACAAGCCTACCAAGAGCTGTTAGCATAATTATCTAACACTTCTGATTTAATACCAAGGTAATGTATATTTTTATTTTTATTATACTATCTCTACCCTAACTATACTACCTCTCTAAGTGTTTAAATTTTGATTATTTAGCATACTTTTTAGTTTGCTATGTTAATTATATTATGAAATAATGTATTTACTTCTTTCTTCTTTGTAAATGCAAATAATTTTAAATGATTATTTGCTAACTACTGTAAACCGATTTGATATACTCGCATGAAAAGTCGGTATATAAAAATTATTAAATAAATAAATAAATAGAATGCAAATCTATCTCATGTATATTCGTTGTGGATATCCTGAAAACCCGACTGGCTGTGGGGTCCCCAGGACAAGTTTGGGAAGCCCTGCTCTACACCAACTCCGTTCTCTGAAGTTGAACTTTTACTACAAGTATAGGTAAAAGTACACATTGTGTTTCATGTGTACTTTTACATGTATAACCCCAGTTGATTTTCAAAGCACCACTTATGCACATAAAACAGGATTACAGACAAGACAAGAATGCAAGCAACTGAAAATTAGATACAAGGATAAATTCTAGCAAAATACAATCATTGGAAAAAATGTTCATCATATGATTTTTATATCTGGTACATCTGCTGTCACTGTATTTTGAGGAAGAGCTGCTGGAGGCAGAGGTATGGGAGTTACAAGTGACATAAGAAGAGATTGATGATTTAGGCCCTGCAGCAGCAGCATTTCAGAAAACCGGATCATTCATCAGAATTTCAACTGATTCCAATAAAGTAGGCATGACATTATGTTGATTGGATTTGGTGTCCTAATGTTATTGGATGAAGTTTGGGTTGTAACTGTAAAACTGTGGTTGAACATGTTTCAGTAGTATTGTTGGAAATGCTTTTCAAGGGTAATTTTCAATATCATGTATAACTCAGCACATTTATGCATAAGTATGTGCACCTAAAGTTATGCCTGTATTTATAAACAGTGCAGTGGGAGCAATGCAGTTTATAAAATATCACCTATCATTGCCCCACATTTACATGCATATGTTTTAGTACACAGGGATCCGCATAATTTATACATCTATATTATAAATGTTTTGCTTCACAAGGGCAGTAGCAGAGAGGAGGCTGGTATTTCGCGGGCTGGCCAGACCTGGATAGTCGCCTAGACCTCACTTGTCTGCCACCTGCCCTGACCTCTGGAACGTTGCCTAGACTCCGCTTGATCACCGCCTGCCCCAACCGTGGCCCATCTGACCTCATCTTCTCCTCTTGTCATGGGATTCCTCTTCATTGGAGACCTGTGCCTAAGTCCAGTTGGCCCCTACACTCAAGGGCTCAACCTGCGGGGAATGAGGACTAGTAGTGGTGAAGGGCCAGTTGGGTCTCCACACCGACCAGCTCCACCTGCCGATGGCAAGGATCTGCAAGGTTCTCCCCCTGCAGGTAGCGCCAACCTCATCTTGGCCCAAGGGTCCACTGCACAATAGTTTGCTGAAGCCATGGACCCGGTGGATCTCTCCGGACTCCATGCACTGGAATTGCATAGAAGATTCAGCAGCAGCAGCAGCAGTGCTTGGAGATGGTGGCGGCCACCATTGATTGGCTTAGTACCCACCTCGATGCCCTCTCCTCCTCGGTGAGCCAGCCAAACTCTACACCTCCAAGTCCGGTAGGGGTAGCTGCACTCATATGCCTGCTGCTACCACCCCGGTACGCGGGATCCAAAACTTTGTCGGGGATTCTTGAACCAGTGCCTGATGCACTTTTCCCAGCAACCCACACAGTTCCCCACCAGCGCGATGAAAACCACTTTCCTCATTTCCATTCTGGATGGCAAGGCGTTGGATTGGACATCACTGCTTTGGGAGCGAGGAGACCCCCCCTGCTCCAGGACATCTAGCTATTCCTTCAAGCCTTTAAGCAGGTTTGTGATGAGCCTGGCCAGCTGGCCATGCTGGGCTCTGACCTTCTACACCTTCACCAGGGCTCGCGACCTCTATTCAAGTATGCCATTGACTTCCCCACCCTGGCCTCGAAGCTAAATTGGCAGGAGGACAGCCTCCACAGCATATTCCTTGAAGGTTTGTCACATTGCATAAAGGATGGACTAGCAGCAAAGGAGCTGCCTGAGTTTCTCGATGGCCTGATTAACATGACAGGGAGAATCGATCGATGTCTCCAGCAGTGGGCCCGGGAGCTACGGGCTCCTTGTAGACAGATACCCTTGGCTCCGACCTTCTCCTGCCCCCTCCTTCACCATACCAGTGATGGCTACTCCAGGACATGTTGAGGAACTTATGCAATTAGGCCGGGCCCATATTTTGCCCAAATTAAAGCTTCACCGCCAAAGATTCGGCCTCAGTTCCTTCTGTGCCGACAGGGAGCATTTGGTGGATCACTGTCCACTGAAACCGGGAAACAGACCAGCCTAGGAGCAGGTGGGGACATGCTCCTAGGCTGTACAAATGCAGCCCCCCAACTTATGCTTCCGGTTTTGATCGTGAGGAATGACTAGGAGTTTCCTACCCTAGCACTAGTAGATTGTGGGGCTGGTGGGAGCTTTATTACCAGAGCTCTGGTGAAGAGCTGGCCACAGTTGCCAAGGAAAGGCCCTGTTTATCTCTTCCATTTATGGAGAACCCATGCCAAGGCATATTGACTCCACTAATGGCCTGCTATGTCTCTGCACTGGGCTACTTCATGAGGAACAGAAAATGTTCTACATACTGGAGAGAGCCGTGCATCCTATAGTGTTGTGGTTACCCTGGCTACAACGACACTCCAGGTTACTCATTGGGGGCCCCTGCTGCTTCGATGACTGCCTCTGATGAGTTCAATCCCCTTCTTCTATTCCTGTGTCCACTACCTCCTTGGACCTCCCACCTCACTACTGGGACTTCGCAGACTTATTTTCCAAAAACAAGGCAGAAATCCTGCCACAGCATCGGCGTTTTGACTGTGCCATTAATCTTCTACCTGGAGTAATCCCCCCATGGGGCAGGGTGTATCCCCTGTCCCTTCTGGAGTCACAAGCAATGTCTCAATATATTCAGGAAAATCTTGCTAAGGGATTTATCAGACCTTCCACTTTGCCAGCGGGGGCAGGATTTTTCTTTTTCACCAAAAAGAATGGAACCCTTCGCCCCTGCATAGACTACTGGGGTCTCAATGCTATCACAAAGAAAGACCAATACCCTCTGCCACTCATCATGGAGTTGCTGGACCACCTTCAGAATGCCAAGATATTTTCCAAGCTGACCTGCATGGAGCGCACAATCTCGTTCGCATATAACCTGGAGATGAATGGAAGACGGCCTTTAATACCGAGGACAGCCACTATGAGTATCTTGTAATGCTGTTCAGCCTGTCAATGCTCCTGCAGAGTTCCAGCACATGATGAACAAAATTTTCAGGGACCTCCTGTACGTCTCGGTGGTGGTATAGCTGGACGACATTCTCGTCTTCTCCCAAGACCTGCAGACCCATTGCCAGGATGTGCATACAGTTTTACAATGCCTACAAGATCACCATTTATACACTAAGCTAGAAAAATGCCTCTTTGAGGAAGAAAGCTTGCCCTTTTTGAGGTATATTGTGTCCAGCTGAGGCTTCAGAATGGATCCTGAAAAGGTGAAATGCATCCAGGAATGGGCCCAACCATCACGTCTTCAGGGCCTCCAGAGATTTATGGGCTTCACAAATGTCTTCTGGCATTTCATTCCTCACTACTCTCAGCTCGTTGCCCCGCTGACCGTACTCACCAAGAAGGGTGTCAATACCAACAATTGGCCATCTGAGGCAGTCTCGGCCTTCTGCAAACTCAAACGGGCCTTCCAATGTGAACCTTGTCTTCAACATCTGGACCCCTAATGCCCATTCATCCTAGAGGTCAATGCCTCCTCCCTGGGTGTAGGATCTGTACTCAGTCAGGTAGATGACTCCGGAGTTCTTCGTCCCTGCTCTTTTTTTCCTCACAAATATTCCCCAGCTGAGCATAATTATGGCATCGGGGACAAGGAGCTATTAGCCATTAAACTGGCACTCGAGGAATGGCAACACTGGCTTGAGGGGTGCATCATCGGATCACTATATATACAGATCATAAAAACCTGGAGTATCTCCACCAAGCTCAATGCCTCAATGCCCGTCAGGCCTGATGGTCCGTCTTCTTTGCTCGGTTCGACTTCGAGCTATGCTATCGCCCTGCTGAGAAAAACACATGTGTGGATGCCTTGTCTCACTCCTTTGAGGCGGAGGATGTCCTCGACCCACTGGTATACATTATCAACCCTGCTTGAGTCCTTCTGGCTGCTGCTCAGACTGTCTGTTCCACTTGGGAAGATGGTAGTTCCCACTCGGCTGCGGCAAAATGTCCAAGAGTGGGCCCACAACTCTTACGTGACAGGCCATCCTGGATGGGCCCAAACTCTTGAACTCCTCTGGCAGAACTGCTGGTGACCTCACATGGGGAACAATGTTAAGGCCTACGTGGAATCATGACCCACCTGTGCGCAACACAAGCCTGTGGTGGGATGACCTTGGGGACTGTTACAGCTGTTGCCAGCCCCCAAACCACCCTGGACCCACTTGTTCACCAATTTTACAGTGGACCTCCATTTTTCTAATGGCTGTAGTGTTATTTGAGTCGTGATCAACCGATTTTCAAAAATGGCCCATTTCATGGCACTCTCGGGCCTTCCTTCTGCACCTGAGCTCGCACGCCTCTTCACTTCCTACATCTTCCGACTGCACGGCCTCCTTCAACATATAATTTCCGATTGGCAGGGTCAGTTAACAGCAAGATATTGGTGGTCTCTCTGCCAGAAATTTAATATCACTCTAGGCTTCACCATCGCATACCACCCACAGGCTAACGTACAAGTAGAGAGGACTAACCGCACCTTAAAAACTTTCTTAAGGACCTTTATCAATGCTCGACAGGATAACTGGGCAGATCTCCTCCTGTGGGCAGAATTTTCCCACAATTCTCATGCCAATGCGGCCACAGGCTCCTCCTCATTCCAAATAGTCTATGGGAGACAACCAGCTCCCCCACTCCCGCTACCACTCTCAGTTGCCTTGCCGGCACATTCTCCGGATTCCACTTGCCTGCCACCTGCCCTGACCTCTGCATCGTCACCTGGACCTCGCTTGCCTACCACCTGCCCTGACCTCTGGAACATTGCCTGGACTCTGCTTGATCTCCACCTGCCCCAACCATGGCCCGTCTGATCTCGTCTTCTCCTCTCATCGTGGGAGTCCTCTTCAACAGAGACCAGTGCCTAAGTCCAGCCGACCCCAGCACCCAAGGGCTCAATCTGTGGGAAATGAGGGCTGGTAGTGGTGAAGGTCCAGTTGGGTCTCCGCACTGACCAGCTCCGCCTGCCGATGACAAGGACTTTCAGGGTCCTCCACCTGTAGGTAGCACCAACCTCGTCTTGGCCCAAGGGTCCACTGCACAATGGCTGGAAACTACAGGCCAGTTAGTCTCACCACATTGGTGGAAAAATTAATAGAGACTCTGCTGGAGGAGAATATAGTAAACTATCTAAATCCATGAAGTTGCTGGACCGAGGCATCATGGATTCACCAGGAGAAGGTCCTGTCAGATAAATCTGATTGAATTTTTTAAATGGGTGCCTAGAGAACTGGATCAAGGAAGAGCACTCAATGTGATTTACTTGGATTTCAGCAAAGCATTTGATACAGCTTGTGAAAACATGAGGTTTGAGTGTGGGTGGAGTGGATTACAAACTGGTTGACTGACAGGAGACAATGTGTAATGATAAATTGAACATGCTCTGAAGAGAGAATGGTATTAAGTAAAGTGCCCCACGGATTGGTTTTGGTTCAATATCTTAGTGAGTGACATTGTGGAGGGGTTAGAAGGAAAAGTATGCCTTTTTGCAGATGATTCTAAGATCTGATAGAGAATAGATACACCTAAAGGAGGAGCAAGGATAAAAGGTAATTTAAGTAAACCTGGAGTGATCATAGATTTGGAAGCTGAGATTTAATGCCAAAAAGTGCAAAGACATGCACTTGGGGTTGGGTAATCCAAAAGAGCTGTAAGTATTTGGGGAAGAAAGGCTATTGTGCATGAACCAGGAGGGGGACTTTGGGGTGATTGTGTTTGGTGATCTGAAGATGGTGAAGCAATGTGACAAGATGGTAGGTAAAGCTAAAATGAATAACCAGAAGGAAAAAGGAAATGATATTGCCCTTGTTCAGGTACTTGGTGAAGCCTGAAATGGAATACTGTATTAAGTTCTGGTGACCATATCTCAAAGGGGATAGAGACAGGATGGAAAAGGCCCAGAGGAAGGTAACCAAAATGGTGTGGGGGTCTGTTTCAGAAGACCCATAAGGAGATACTGAAGGATCTAAATAATATGTACACCTTGGAGAAAAGGAGGAGCAAGGGAGATATGATACAGACCTTAAGATACCTGAAAAGCATTAATGATGCACAAACATTAAACCTTTTCCGTTAGAAAGGGAAATGTACAACTAGGGGCCATAATATTAAAATCGAAGGGAAAAAACTCAGAACCAACATCAGGAAATATTTCTTCACAACAAGGGTGGTGAATGCCTGAAATGCCCTCCTGAAAGAGGTGGAGAGGACGAGAACAGAAAATTAATTTAAAAGGGCATGGAATAAACATTGCGGATCCCTATAGGCTTGAGTTTAGTAATGAAGATAAGGAGTAAACCATGTTAACTTTAAGTATAACATTTCTGCATGGGAGTAACCTGTACAGAACAGTAGCTACTACTCTTAACAGTGCACTTGGGGGTAATCTTCATGGTATGGCAATTACTACAATATCATAAACTACTTGCTGGGCAGACTGGATGGACCATTTGGTTTTTATCTGCTGTTATTGCTATGTTACTATGTCATATATTTTACATGTTAAATAACTGTAACATGTATGCATAATAACCCTTATTGTATGCATGAATGCAGGTAAATGATAAAGCTGTCATATTTATGATTTGCTTATGAAAATACTTGTGCATGTACTTCCAAGTACTGGTTTGCTGAGACGTCCATCAATTGACCCAGACCTTCACCGGTTCACCCCTACCCTCCACTATTTGCTACAGACTTCCCACCCAAAAATTGCAGACAAAAGAGACTTGATTAGAAGGTGTAAAAGCATTGAGGGCAAAGCAAAATATACAAAGGTGATGAGACCTTTTGAAAACCTTATTAATTAGCATATATGTGAATCTTCCTTACTTTACATAAGGCATTCTCTGTAAGTTGCCTTTTGGGAGGCCTAGCAGTTTTCTAATGCTCCTTTGGGTTTCCAGTTTAATTGGAACCAGACTGTACCAGGACTGTAGCAATATTACCCTTCATTTGCAGTTACTCAGGCTTTTCCCCATTTTAATCACTTCCCCCTCCCATCTAGCCCAGTCTTCCATCAAAAGTCCTTGGCCAATGGCCACTGACCACCATTACTTCTAGAATCTTGCATTTATTCATGCTGAGTCTGGCCACTAGATGTCATTGATGTGAAATGGCCAAGACTCCCTCCCCTGGGGACTGTAAACACTGCCTGCACAGCACCCCAGATCCAGCTGGCCTGAGAAACAGAAACCAGGATGAGGAATCAAACCCAGCTCTCATTGATTAAAGTACGCAGTATTTCTGCTGAGCCCCTCTGTAAGTTAGTTTTAGAAAGGACAGTGTTTTTCTCCATAATGATTTGCATTTTTCAAAGCTTAATTTATCAGCATGGCTGTGTGAGTCTTTTTTGAGCATGTTTGAACAAATCAGTGTAGTAAATGAAGGTGGGAAAGTATCTGATTTCTTTCTCAAGTCGAATCACCATTTGAGCATGCTCAGTGCCGGTGATGTCAGAATAGCAGCTCTGAAAATCAAAGAAAGGATACTGTAGCTCATGCATATTTTAATAAAGCTTTTCTGAAAACCTATATATTGAGGGTGTACACATCTCTCTCTCCAAGATATGCAGTCAAATTTTCTAACTCTTTGTTTGGATGAGCCGAGACCAAAAAGGTAAAAATAGAGTATTATGAAGTTCACCAAAAGTTATATACAGATAGATGCCAACTGTTTTAGGAATATTACATTTCCAAAGGCAGCAAAAAGATATACAGTATAATGATGACAAACAAGGCACAAAGCATTGTTGGGTAGCTTTTCATTTTCAAAAGGTTAAGAGGAAGAGAAAAAGCAAACAAAAAAATAAAAGAATCCCCACTAATGTTTTCAGATC
Organism: Rhinatrema bivittatum; assembly: GCF_901001135.1. Taxonomy (NCBI): domain Eukaryota; kingdom Metazoa; phylum Chordata; class Amphibia; order Gymnophiona; family Rhinatrematidae; genus Rhinatrema; species Rhinatrema bivittatum. The sequence continues at coordinate 171,246,172 of NC_042619.1, read as the reverse complement.
GTTAGGAGGATTAAGGTGCTGAAAAGCATTCTAACTTGGGAGTTATACATAATAAGATCATTTAAAAACATAAATGATTGCCAGAGTGAGTACAGTGTTCACTTCTGAAATGATAAAAAAGCCTTTGTTTGAGAGGATTACATTGACTAAAGTTGAGTTTCAGTGCAGCATGTTTTTGCTTTGGGTGTCATTATTTAGTTTGGCCTTCTTGCAGGGGAAATCTTTCACTTTGGTCCCTTCAACTGTTTTTTTTATTTTCCTTTGAAGTGCTGCTATAACTCGGAGAATCATGGCTGAATAGGATACAATGCACTCGCGTTAGAACGGTTCAGTATTCACTTTTATTATATGGTGGGGGTAGAACAAGTAGGGGTAGGGGAGGGCAGGAAGGTTGTATTCTTTGCCAAAACAAGGGCAGTAGATTCTATAGATGTGTTTCTTGTCTCTTTAATAATCTAGAAAATCAGGTTTAACTGGTTAGTCGGCAGAGCTAGCCAGCTAATCACTGGAGGAAAAGACATGCATACAATAACTAGATATAGTGCATTAATCAAAACCGCTGAAGGCCAGAAGCAAACAGAACTGTCATATGTGAAGGGACGGCTTTATGCTTGGGAAACACCAAAGAAAAGAAGTTCCTCTTTAAATAGCAGCAACCGAGACCTAAAGTTAACAAGTCCAAACATATCATTTTATTTCTTGACAAAATCAAAATGGCTAAGTGAAGCTGAGTTACAAATTAAAAAAAAAAAATCAATGCTACCTTCTTATGTGTTCTGGAAAGGACAACAAGATGAATGTATAATAAATGTCAAAATAAATACATAAATAGTTTTTTAAAGTATTTGTGCTTTGTCTTTTTGTATTCCTTTTGCTCGGCGAGCCCCTGGTAGAGAAATATGTTTCTTGTAACAGGTGAAATGAGGGTGGGAGAGGTAGGCATTGTATACATTGGTTACACCCATATTTTTCTTTATCATGGAAGTAGGATTTTTCAGAAAAGTGATGCAAACAATCTTAGCATCTGAACCACAGTGTTTGATGGAAATAGTGATTCACTGCTATGAAGGTCATTTTCATGGAGGAGGGAGAGTCGCCAGTACTTTTCACTCAAGGGCCTGCAAATTCATTTTCAAAGGGAAACTTTTCATGGAGTTTTCCCTTGAGAATGTGAGCTGGCATGTACCCTGCCCGCTGTGGATACAAAGCACCTGTGGAGTTTGCACCTGCTTTGGAGCAGGTGAAAAATGCATTCATTAAATACCTGCAGGAATTTCAAAATGAAATCCCTGTGTGAACTTTCCTTTTACCTTTCACCACCACCTTACCCCCTTCCACTTTTATTCATGGGCAGAAGTGTGTGTGATGTGAAACAGTGTACGCATTTCTCTCTGTGGACAAGCAGGCTAAATAAATCTGCACAAGTGTGTGATATCATCCAAAATAGTACTGAGACGGGAGGGTTTTTCTGAGCATGCACGGGCGTTCCTGCACAGCCATCAGCTCCAGATTGTCCTTAGAACATAAGAAACATAAGAAATTGCCATACTGGGTTAGGCCAAGGGGCCATCAAGCCCTTTTTCATCCACTCATATGAATGGACCTGTTTTTCGCTTTCTCATAGCTGTTTATCAAAGTTTTTAATGCAATTTTTTCTTTATTTACATTTTTCAGTTCTTTTATTTTTATTTTTGAGTCTCAAATTTATAGAAAAGATTTAGCTAATTTTAATGTTTGCTTTTTTTTCAAAACTTATTTTGATTTATCCTTTCTCTTCTTTACCGTGCTGGGCTTCAAGAGATGTCTCTATATTACACCAAGATGTTTCTCACAGACTATAATAACTGCTATGTAAGGTACCTGGTTCCCTCTAATGATGTAAAATGTACTGCCTGCCTTCATATGTTTCCAAGAGCCAGAAGATAGAGAAGCTAACAGGTGAATTTTAAAGGCCTGGCACATGCCAAAACTGGGAGATATATGCACAAGTTGGGCCAGTGTGCGCTGAGTGGATTTTAAAAGTTGCCTGAGGATGCGCATATCTCCAACTGTACGCACAAGTACTCATTTTTGAAAAGGGGCGGAGCATGGGCACGGGTGTGTCAGGGCCTGGCCAAGAGATGTGCACATAAATACTTAACACGCACAGGTGAGCACTGGGGTCACCTGCATGCTATGCATGACGTGAAAGTCATAAAAGAACAAAATCTAGGCTAGTCAGTGAAATTTTAAGGGTCGGGGCTAACAGGGAGGATGGGAGGCTATTACACTAGGGGCTTTGGAAATCCTTAACTGGGCAAACTGGGAACGAACCGGGAAAACTAGCTTTGGCATCAGCGCATGTCCCTTGAAAAATGTCCCCATTTATGCTGTAGAAGCGGTATTTGCCCGCACATGTGCGTCCATTTAAAACTGAGCACAGATGTATGTAGGTCCAGGCTATTTTATAGCATGCATGCATAAACATGCGTATGTTATAAAATGACCGCATCCCTGGGTGTGGACTGACAAATGCGTGCACATGTGTGCCTGTGTGCCAGTTTAAAAGTTACCGTCCCAGTACTTAAGGGCTTTCTGGAATCACCTCATGCATCAGCTTTGAGAAAGAAGAGAAAACTTTTGCAAGCTATTGGAACTTTGATTAAATTTTTAAAAGTCATTATTGGATTCTGCTCCCCTTCCAGCTCTCTCTCTCTCCGAAATGGTTAGTCATCCATCTAAGATATGCATCTTTTATTCAGCTCCGCCAAGCCTCCGCCTCAATTACATACACTCCTGCTCAGATCAGGAATAAGTCCAGGCAGACTGCCTTTTGGACTTGAACTTCCCCTTTTTTTCCTAGAGGAAGAAAATAGAATTTTTATTTTCTCCCACAGAAAACCATGTGAGCCAGAACATGCCATAATCTTTCATTTTACTCTGAAATTGGAAAAAAAAAAAAAGCATATGGAAATAGATGGGGGAAAAAGTTATATTCTGGAGCCTTCACTTTCTTCTTTTAAAGAGATAAGACCATGATTACCATAGCATAATGCAGCATATGTCTCTTGAAGAGTAGCTTGGACAGTCCTTTCCAACCTGGCAAGCCTCCCAATATACTCACTAACTCTATACGATACTATCTTCCTCTCCAGTATTCATCCAGCATCTTCACATTCAATTTCACACACCTATACTATTGAAACTTACACTGCAAACATGCACTCACACTCCAGCACTCAGACTCTTCATTCATACCCAAGACATCATTAAACCTATTGACTAATTCACACACAGGACTAAATACTGATATACAGTATATTATTTAAAAAAAAAACAAAAAACTTTTTTCTCTTGTTTCCCATCTGAAGGTTGGAAAGTGGCCAGATTATGGTGCCTCTTAAGGGAAGGGATCTCCCTCTATATCCAGAGAGCCTTTTTCTCTTCCTCCCACTGCTCCCAGATAGAGTGTATTAACAAATTAATATGTCAAGGATGAAAGCGAGAGAAAAGGAAAGACATTGAGAATGCCTAATAGACAATACAGAAAGCAGCAACTGCAAAGCAGAAAGGAAAGTGGCAAGTATAACTACTTCTCCCAAGAAAAATGTCTCTTTAATGTTATACTTGCATCCAATATTGGCATGCTTCAACTGGAAGGCACTGATCCTCTGGAGATGTTGATGTACGAAAAGAGAAGAAATAAGCAGAAAGAAACTCAGATACAAGGGGGTAAATTGTAACCATGAGGAAAGAATGGAAAGGCAGGTCATACAAGATATACTTTGTACCCATGGACTGGCAAGCCAGTTTTCAAATGAAAATTTGCTGTGGAGTTTCCTTTGAAAATCTGCCAGTGAATGGGCTGGTGCCATGGAAATTCTTTACCCTGCATGTTTAGCCAGTGCAAGGTATATCAGCTAAGGAATGTACAGTTAAAGTTTCTAGATGAAATAAATGACTGTTTCATGAAGCAGTTGGTCCAGGAACCAACAAGAAGGGGACCTATTATAGACCTAAATCTTAGTGGAAAACAAGAATTGTATGAGAGGTAATGGTAGTGGGCTGCTCAGCAACAGTGATCATAATGCATTCAAATTTAATTTAATGACTGGAAGGAAGAAAGTAAGTAAATCTACTACTATAGCATTTAACTTTCAAAAGGAAGACTTTGATAAAATAAGAAAATAGAAAAAAACTAAAAGGTGCAGCTACAAAGGTAAAGAATTTATATCAGGTGTGAACATTGTTTAAAGATACGATCTTGGAAGCCAGACTAGATGTATTCCATGCATTATAAAAGATGGAAGAAAGGGTGAGGTGAAAGACGATATTTTAGCAAATAAGTTCTTTCAAAACCTGGAAAAAGGATCCAACTGAAGAAAATAGGAAAAAGCTTAATCATTGGCAAATTAGAGGTAAAACACTGATAAGGCAAGCAAAAAGAAGCTGGCTGTAGAGGTAAAAACTCATAATAAAATATTTTTTAAATATATCCTTTGCAGGAAACCTGTGAGTGAGTCGGTTAGATCGGTAAATGATAGCGGGGTTAGAGGGGCACTTAAGGAAGACAAGGCCATAGCAGAAAGACTAAATTAATTATTTGTTTCTGTGTTTACTGAAGGGAATTTTGGGGAAATAACTGTACCAGATGGTATTTAATGGTGATGATTCAGAAGAAATAAAACAAGTCAAGTGAATCTGGATGATGTAATAGGGTAGGCTGATGAACTAGAGAGTTGCAAATCACCTGGACCAGATGGCTTACACCCCAGAGTTACGAAAGAATTAAAAAATGAAATTGCAGATCTATTTCTAGTAGTTTGTAACCTATCATTAAAATTGTCTATTGTACCTGAAAATTGGAGGGTGGCCAATGTGATACCAATCTTTAAAAAGAGCTACTAGGTTGATTCAGGAAACTATAGACTGGTGAGCTTGACTTCAGTTCCAGAAAAAATCATAAAAAATATTCTAATTAATATAATCACAGAACATATTGAAAGGCATTGTTTAATGGGACACAGCCAGCATAGATTAACACAAGGGAAGTCTTGCTTTATCAATCTCTTACATTTTTTGATGGGGTTATTAAACATGTGGATAATGGTGATCAAGTGGACATAGTATATTTGGATTTTTAGAAATTTTGACAAAGTTTCCCATGAGATACTCCTGCAAAAAATAAAAAGTCCTGGGATAAGGGCAATGTCCAATTGTGGATTACAAACAGGTTAAAAGATAGGAAACCGAGAGTAGGAATAAATGATCAGTTTTCTCAGTAGAGAAAGGAAAACAGTGGAGTGCCTCAGGGTTTTGTTCTAGGACCAGTACATTTAATATATATATATCTAGGGAACAGCGAGTGAGGTGATCAAATTTGCAGATGACACAAAATGATTCTGAGTAGTGAAATCACAAGTGGATTGTGAGAAATGGTAGGAAAACCTTGCGAGGCTGGGAGATTCAGCATCCAAATAGGAGATGAAATTTCATGTGGACAAGTGCAAAGTGAAGCATATATGGAAAAGTAACCCACACTGTAGTTACAGGATATTAGGTTCCATATTAGGAGTTACAACACAGGAAAAGGATCTGGGAATGGGCATCATCATGGACAATACTTTGAAATCCTCAGCTCAGTATGGCAGTCAAAAAAGCAAACAGAATATTAGGAATTATTAGGAAGGAAATGGAGAATAAAATGGAGAATGTCATAATATCTCTGTATTGCTCCATTGTGAGACCACACCTAGAGTACTGTGTGCAATTCTGACTGCTACAACTAAAAAAAGATATAGTTGAACTGGAAAAGGTAACAAAGGGTTACCAAAATGATTAAGGGGATGGAATGGTTCTGCTATGAGGAAAGAATAAAGAGGTTTGGCATGTTCAGCTTTTTGAAGAGCCAACTGATGGGGGGCGAGATATGATAGAGGTCTATAAAATCATGAGTGAAATAGAACTGGTAAATAATACAGAAACTAGGGGACATTCCATGAAGTTAATAAGTAGCACATTTAAAACAAATCAAAGAAAATTCCTTTTCATCCAGCACACAAATAAAGCTCTATAATTCAATACCAGAGGATGTGGTAAAGGCAGCTAGCATAGCTGATTTAAAAAAAAGTCTGGACAAGTTCTTGGAGAAGTCCATAAACTGTTATTAACCAGACAGACTTGGGAAAAGCCATTACTTATCCCTGGGAGTTAACAGCTTGGGATTTATCTACTACTTGGGACTCTGCCAAGTATTTGTGACCTGGATTGACCACTGTTGAAAACAGGATACTGGGCTTGATGGGCCCTCATCTGACCCAGTATAGCAATTCTTAGTTCTTTTGTTCTTATTCCTACTCTATCTCTGCCTCTTTTTCCACATGGCAAAAATTATGCACATTGATGGAGGGGGAGAGGGGCAGTTTTCTGAAGGTGTTTTTCTGTAGGTAAAACAACTATTAAACACAGAGGGCTTGATATTCAAGTGGCTATAAGAGCATAAGATATGCCAAACTGGGTCAGATCAAGGGCCCATCAAGCCCAGTATCCTGTTTCCAACAGTGCGCAATCTAAATCACAAATACTTGGTGTTGGAATCATTTTTTGTTACTTTTGCTGAGGATGTATATAGAGAATAGGGATGTGCATTTGTTTGCAATGAAATAGGAAATAAAGACGATATTTCCTATTTCTCATTTCAGGGGGCTGACAAAACGAAAGGAAAACCCATGAAATTTTGTGTGTTTTACTATCATTTTTTTGGGGGGGGGGAGAAAGGGCACATTTAAAAAAAACAAACCCAAACCCACCCCAACCCTTCACATTTACTTAATTACAAACCCCCACCATCCATATCCCCCAAGACTTGCCCGATCAATGGCACCGGTAGTTCCTGTCACATGGTAAGGGCAAAGGGCCAACAGCGCCATTTTTATTACTGGCAGCTGACGGCCCAAGAGGGGGAGATCGCTCCCGGGACCCCCGCTGGACCACCAGGGACTTTTGGTAAGTCTTGAGGGGATTATAGTTAAATAATTTGAAGGATTGGGGGTGGGGTTTTTTGTTTTTTTCAGGTTTTTCCTGAAATAGAAACGAAAAAAGTTTTCGGGTTCAGGGAGTGGACCGAAATGGCCCACCCCAGACCCAAAAACGAAACAATGAAAAAAAAATATGTGCACATCCCTAATAGAGGATAGGCTGTAAGGATTCAGAGTTTTCACCCAGACACAAACAGGTTTGAAGGCCACAGGCCAACCTCTGAGTGAACTCCTGTTTACTGTTTTGCACTGTGAAATGTTTACAAACAGGCAAGAGTTTGTTTGTTTAGTTTGTTTAGTTAAGTCTATGATGAGAAACTAGCAATTAACTTATACTAAAGCCTGAGAGAGAACCTGAAGGACACGCAGCTGTGTCTGAAATCTGATAAGAACTCAGAGGGAGGGAACTCCACTGCTTTCACAAAAATTTGTAGTGTATAAGGAGAGACAGCAAGAAAGAAAGGGGAGAGAAAGAGCCCTCGACGTGATGGTATGGCTGATTCTCTGAAAATGTAAGCTTTTTATATGTATGTAGCAATTGTTATTATCTACCATTACTTCTTCTATATGATCTGATTTATTTTTTCTATCCTCCTATAGCTCAAATAAACTTACTTTCCTACCTGGAATTGTGATGAACTGAATCAAAGTTTGCTGTGTCTATTTGTGTAGGGAATAAGCTCCTGGGTTTAAGCCCCCAGGTATTTATTTATTTATTTATTTAGAGTTTTTATATACCGACATTCTTGAAAAAAATATCAAATCATATCGGTTTCCATTGAAACAGAACAATCGCGGTTATGGCGTTACATTAAAACAAGTCGCCAAATAACAAATAAAGATAACAAGTATAAATAGAACAGCAAATATAAATAACAAATATAAATAACAAGTATAAATAGAACAGCAACCAGTGGTAATAGGTCGCAAGTCGACAAATAACGAATATAAATAGAACCGCAAAATAGTAGTGATAGGCATTACATGAAATAAGTCATCAAAAAGGGTATCACTATGAACCTGAGAATTAAATAATCCCAGTAATTGCATGTGGCTATTTGTATATGGGATAAGCTCCTGGGTTCAAGCCATCAGGTATAATCCTAGTAATTGGGTATGTTTATATGAGATTAGCACCCCAGGTCAGAACTCCTGAGCAGGATACCAGTGTGTATGGTCTAAACCCGTAACACCTGGCAAGTACCCAAATATTAAATAAATCACAAGCTGCTATTGCTTCTTAATAACAGTTTATTGATTTTTCATCTAGGAACTTCTCCAAACCTTTTTTAAACCCGGTTACACTAATGGCTGTAACCACATCATCTGGCAATGAATTCCAGAGCTTAACTATGCAGTGAGTGAAAAAGAATCTTCCTTGATTTGTTTCAAATGAGCTACTTGATTACTTCATGGAATGCCCCCTGATCCGTCTATTATCTGAGAGAGTAAATAACCAATTTCCATTAACTTGTTCAAGTCCTTTCATGATTTTATAGACCTCTATAATATCCCCCTCAGTTGTCTCTTCTCCAAACTGAACAGCCTTAACTTCTTTAGCCTTTCCTCATAGGGCAGCCATTCCATGCCACTTATCATTTTGGTCGCCCTTCTCTGCACTTTCTCCAGTGCAACTATATCTTTTTTGAGATGCGGTAACCAGCATTGCACATAGTATTCAAGATGTGGACTCACCATGGAGTGATACAGAGGCATTATGACATCCATCTTTTATTTGCCATTCCCTTCCTAATAATTCCAAGCATTCTGTTTGCCTTTTTGATTGCCACAGCACACTGAGCTGATGATTTCAATGTAATATCCACTATGATGTGTAGATCTCTTTCCTGAGTGGCAACTCTTAAGATAGAACCTAACATTGTGTAACTACAGCAAGGGTTATTTTTCCCTATATGCATCACTTTGCACTTGTACACATTAAATTTCATCTGCCATTTGGAAGCATATTCTTCCAGTCTCATAAGGTCCTCTTGCAATTCATCATGAAACTTAACTAATCTGCATAACTTTGTGTTATCTGAAAATATGATCACCTCACTCATTGTACCACTTTCCAGATCATTTATAAATATATTAAAAAACACTGGTCCAAACTCGGGCTTCCGGTTAAGATGGCGGCATGAGGGAGAAACTGTTACTATGCCACCTAAACGCAAAGGAAAGGTGAGGGTATATCCGATGGAACCAATACCCTCAACTATACAACAAGAAATTTTTCGATACTTATCTACACCTGGAACTCCAGGAACCAAAGATCCCGCTGGGCGGAGAGGAGTGGGAGAGTCTCTAGCGCCTTTGGAGGAGGTTTCCCTGAACCCAGATCTGAGGCGGCCACCGGAGCAGAGGGGCGAGGAAGGAGACGCGAGAGTTGACCCGGGAAGTAATTCAGTTTCCGGGGACACCCACGGTCCTGAAGGGGAAGCTAGTACGGAGACACCGAGGAGATCGTCGCTGCCGACTTCTAGCTCTGAGGGGAAGCCTGCACTGAGTACAGGGCAAGACCCGGGAGAACTGCAGAGGCTGGAACATCTGATCGGCGGTGGAGCTATGGACCTTCCAATAGCTGCTGGTGCAGGTATGGGAGAGAGTACTGAAAGCGGAGGACCCGGAGGCGACCCCCCCCCCCCTTTCTCGTCCCTCAGTAGTGACCCTAGATGGTCTCTGGGATTTGGTCGTGGGGTTTCGATCTGAGATGAAAACTGCCTGCTATGAGTTAAACCAGGCTAGTTTAAAACACCATCGAGTGTTAAATGTTTTAGAAGGGAAACTGACTGAAACAAACTCTAGGATTACCCTATTGGAAAAAAAGGAAGAAAAAACACTGGAATTTAAAGCCGCTGTAGCTAAAGATCGTTTGAGATTGGAAAAACGAATGAAGACTCTCGAAATTAATGCAAGAAGCTTGAATTTACGTTTATTAAATTTTCCTCGAATAGTAGGAGAATCTCCATATATTACATTAAAAAAATTCATGGGAGAAATTTTGGGATTTTCTGATTCTGATATGCCCTCAGTCAATTCTTGTTATTTTTTGCCTGTGTCTAGAAATAGGGAATCTAATATTCCCTTTCAAGGGGATTTAACTAATTTTTTAGAAAATTCCCAGTTAGTGGTGATTGATAAAGGTACATTGTTAGTTTCTCTGTTAACGAATTTTGAAGTAAATAAAGTCATGAAGGTGTATTTCAGGAAATATCCTCTTAAATTCCATGATTTAAATGTTAAGATTTTCCCAGATTTAGCGCTGCCTACTCAACAAAAACAGAAGGCGTTTTTGAATCTTCGTCAAGAAATAGTTGCATTAGGCTATAATTTCCAATTATGTTTTCCTTGCAAATGTCTGATAAAAAAGAGGGATGAATGTAATATATTTTTTACTCCAGAACAACTGGCAGGTTTAATAGAATTAAAAAAGCAACCCACGTCAACACCAGAAACATAAAGAGAAATAAAAATGATGTAGATGTTCCCCATGTCGTCAATTTTAGTTTCATATAGATATTGTTTGTTTAATTGTATCTCTCCCATTATCAAGCCTGAATTTGAATCATTGTTTGTTCTTATTAAGAAATAACACATATAATACTTGATTTTGAGATATTTAATTTCCTTAATGCTATTTAGTTAATATGTGATAGATCTGAAATTTCTGTCATAAACTATTTTTTGTTTGTAAAACACTTAAAAGTTATTAAATAAAGAATTTAAAAAAAAACAAACACTGGTCCAAGTACAGAGCTCTTAGGCACTCTACTGTTTACCTTTTTCCACTGTGAAAACAGATTATTTAATCCTACTCTCTGTTTCATGTCCTTTAACCATTTTACAATCCACAAAAGGACATCGCCTCCTCTTCCATGACTTTTTAGTTTTCTTAGAAGCCTCTCATATGGGACTTTGTCGAACTCCTTCTGAAAATCCAAATACAACACAACCATCAGTTTAACTTTGTCCACATGTTTACTTACCCCTTCAAAAAAATGTAGCAGATTTGTGAGGTAAGATTTCACTTGGGTAAATCCATGCAGGCTGTGTCCAATTAAACCATATCTATCTAAATATTTTGTGATTTTGGGGTAGATTTTCAGAGCCCTGCTCGCCTAAATCCGCCCAAAACCGGGCGGATTTAGGCGAGCAGGGCCCTGCGCGCCGGTAAGCCTATTTTACATAGGCCTACCGGCGCGCGCAGACCCCGGGACTCGCGTACGTCCCGGGGTTTTCGGAGGGGGGCGTGTCGGGGGCGTGTCGGGGGGCGGGCCCGGTCGTCGCGGCGTTTCGGGGGCGTGTCGGGAGCGTTTTGGGGGCGGGTACGGGGCGTGGCTACGGCCCGGGGGCGTGGCCGCGCCCTCCGTACCCGCCCCCAGGTCGCGGCCCGGCGCACAGCAGGCCCGCTGGCGCGCGGGGATTTACGTCTCCCTCCGGGAGGCGTAAATCCCCCGACAAAGGTAAGGGGGGGGGTGTAGACAGGGCCGGGCGGGTGGGTTAGGTAGGGGAAGGGAGGGGAAGGTGAGGGGAGGGCAAAGGAAGTTCCCTCCAAGGCCGCTCCGATTTCGGAGCGGCCTTGGAGGGAACGGGGGGAGGCAGCGCGGCTCGGCGCGCGCAGGCTATACAAAATCGATAGCCTTGCGCGCGCCGATCCAGGATTTTAGTGGATACGTGCGGCTCCGCGCGTATCTACTAAAATCCAGCGTACTTTTGCTTGAGTCTGATGCGCAAGCAAAAGTAGGCTGATCGCGCTTCTTTTAAAATCTACCCCTTTATTCTTTGTAACAGTTTCCACGATTTTTCCTGGCACTGAAATCAAGCTCACCGGTCTATAGTTTCCCGGATCTTCCCTGGAGCCCTGTTTAAATATCGGGGTTTCATTGGCTATCTTCCAATCTTCAGGTACAACAGATGATTTTAATGATAGGATGCAAATTGACTGAAAAAGGTCTGAAATTTGATTTTTCAATTCTTTCAGAACCCTGGGTCTGGTCCAGTCTGGGTGATTTACTACTCTTCAGTCTGGTGATTAGGCCTACCACATCTTCCAGGTTCACCATGATTTAGAAACATACATAGAAACATAGAAATGACGGCAGAAGAAGACCAACCGGTCCATCCAGTCTGCCCAGCAAGCCTTACACTTATTTTTTCTCATACTTAACTGTTTCTCTTGGCTCTTAGTAACCTTATGTTCTAATTCCCTTTTCACCCCCACTATTAATGTAGAGAGCAGTGATGGAGCTGCTTCCAAGTGAAATATTAAGTTTGATTAGTTGGGTAAGCGGCAGCATAGCTCTCTGCCATGAAGCAGAGGGCAATGCTGGAAATGTGTGAAGTATCAGTTTTTCTTTTCCCCTGTCATTGAAGCAGGGAGTCATGCCGGACATGCACCGAAAGTGAAGCATGCCTTGAAAGTCACATTAACTATCATCAAATATTGAAAAGCCTAATAATTGGTAATACCTATAGCCCATGAACCCATCCCTGTTTTTTTCTTTTTTTCTTTTTTTTTTTTTAATTGGGAGATGGATGCCCTTCATCCTTCTACTCTGTGAAGGTGGACACCTACCACTGGCATCCCGCTCCGTTAATGCCTCTGTGGCTACTGCCGCTCCATGCAGTGTTTTACTACCTGCTCTTTATATGCGTCCTCTAGAACTGATGGATCCCATCCCTGTTTTTTTTTATTATTATTTATTTAATTGGGAGATGACAGCCCTCCATCCTTCCGCTCCGTGAAGGAGGACACCTATCACTGGCCACTGGCATCCCGCTCCGTGAATGCCTCTGTGGCTACTGCCGCTCTGTGCAGTATTTTACTACCTGCTCTTTATATGGACACCTACCACTGGCCACTGGCATCCCGCTCCGTGAATGCCTCTGTGGCTACTGCCGCTCCGTGCAGTATTTTACTACCTGCTCTTTATATGTGTCCTCTAGACCTGATGGATCCCATCCCTGTTTTGTTTTCTGGTTTTTTTTATTTAATTGGGAGATGACAGCCCTACATCCTTCCGCTCCATGAAGGTGGACACCTACCACTGGCCACTGGCATCCACTGGCATTTGGTTGAGTTCATCTAAATCATCACCCATGAAAACCTTTTCCAGAACGGGTATCTCCTCAACATCCTCTTCAGTAAACACTGAAGTAAAGAAATGGTTTAATATTTCCGCAATAGCCTTATCTTCCCTAAGTGCCCCTTTAACCCCTTGATCATCTAACGGTCTAAACAACTCCCTCACAGACTTTCTGCTTCAGATATATTTTAAAATGTTTTTATTGTGAGTTTTTGCCTCTATGGCCAACTTCTTTTCAAATTCTCTCTTCTCCTGTCTTATCAATGTCTTACATTTCTTAAGAATTCAGAAGGTGGACCCCTGTTCCGAGGTAGAGTTGGTGCTACCCAAACGGACAGAGAACCCGTTAGGTTTCTACCGTTGGAGGGCAAGGCTCGGTGAGATGAGTGTTGAAAGAAGACTTCACCCTGGAAGCTCGTGATCCCCCCAGGAGGAGTCTGTAGGGATCCGGCCACTGGGACTTACAGAACTCCCTGAAGACTACTGAAGGTCTGGACGCAGGCGCCTCCTGCAGGTGGTGGATTCCAGATGGCTGGTGCCTCCAGCTGGTCGTGGGTAGTCAGGGAGTAGAAGTTGAAGGAGAATCCAAAGCCGGTCCAGGGGTCGAAGTCCAGAGAGCGGTCCAAAGCCAGTCCAGGAACAGACGGGAGAGAGGTCCGAAGCCAGTCCAGGAACAGACAGGAGAAGGGTCCAAAGCCAATCCGAAGTCAACGCCAAGCACTCACCACAGCCGGTCTGAAGGTCAGGAGCCAAATAGTCAATCCAGCGAGGAAGGAAGAGCAGAAGCGGGATGAAGAATCAAGCGAGACCAGGAACAGGAAACCAGGCACAAGTTAAGGAGCAGACCTTGCCTTAAATACCTAAACTGAGGGAGGAGTCTCATGAGGGAGCCATGACACTTCCTGTCATGGCCCCTTTAAATCCTATCTTCAGCCGTGCGCACGGCTCTAGGAGGCCCAGCGGGGGTGGAGTCATCAGGACAGCGGCCATCTTGGACGCGGCACAGCCATGAAGAGACTTTCAGTGGCAGCTGCCGGCTCCTGCGGGTGTCCCCTGCAGAACCCAACGTCGCGGGTAGGTGACCGGCCCCGGTCACGGACCGCTGCGGCCAGGGCCGTAACAACATTTAACTTGCCAATGCTTATGCTTTAACCTATTTTCTTCTGATGGATCCTTCTTCCAATTCTTGAATTAAGATCTTTTGGCTAAAATAGCCTCATTTGCCTCACCTTTTAGTCATGCCGATAATCATTTTCCCTTCCTTCCACCTTTCTTAATGCATGAAATATATTTATTTATTTTATTTATTTAAAGATTTTTATATACCGACATACAATTTGAGTATCACCACGGTTTACATAAAACATGAACTTGGCTTAGTAATGCTTTACAGGGAACTATTCATATATACGAGTAACCTGAAAAGTTATAAATGTGAATACAGGAACTTAGCTTAAAACGAATAACGTAAACTTGGTTTACATTATTTAACAGAAGATTCTTTATCAGAGCAACTTATTGGGGTAATGTGGGAGGGAACACAGAGATTAAGAGTTTTACGGAGAGTAAGGAAGACTAGGGGGGAAGGGGGGGCGGCTGGAGGAAACTGTGAAAAGATTAAAGGGGGAAAGGGGGAGGTCTGGGAAGGGGGAGGAGGAGGGAGAGGAAATTGTAAGGGTGGGAGGTGGGAGGGAGGAGGCCTGGGAAGGTGGGAAAGCAGGAGGAGAGAGCCTGAGAGGGATTTAGCCAGTGTAAGTGTATGCCTGTTTAAACAGCCAGGTCTTTAGTTTCTGCTTGAATTTCTTGGGGAAGAATTCCTTGCGTAGATTAATTGGCATAGAGTTCCAAAGGGCAGGACTGACTATGGACAGCGATCGAGCTTTTGTTGATGCAAGGTTGTAGAGTTTGGGCGAGGGTGTGCGTAGGGTTGCTAGGTATTGATTTCTGGTTGGTCTTGTGGAGGTGTGGAATGTTAATGAATCTTTGAACCAATTCATGTCGGGGTTAAGGAGGGCTTTGTGGATGATGGAGAGAGTTTTGTATTGGATGCGGTATTCAATGGGGGAGCCAGTGTAAGTCCTTGAGGATGGGCAATATGTGTTCGTTTCTACGGGTGTTGGTGAGGATGTGGGTGGTAGCATTTTGAAGGATTTGGAGTGGGTGGATGGTGTTCTTGGGGAGACCTAGTAGGAGGGAGTTGCAGTAGTCAATTTTCGAAAAGATAGTTGCCTGTAGTACTGTACGAAAATTGGAAAGATGGAGGAGGGGTTTAAGTTTTTTCAGGGTATGTGGTTTGAAGAAGCACTCTTTAAGTGTGGAATTGATGGAATACATCTTTTAAGTGTGGAATACATCTTTAAGTGTGGAAAACATCTTTACGTGTGGAAAACATCTTTACGTGTGGAATATATCTGGACTGTGCTTCTAGAATGGTAATTTGTTTACAATGTCCACGCTTGTTACACACATTTTACCTTTGTCGCTGTACCTTTCAGGTTTTTTTAAACTATTTTTCTCATTTTATCAAAGTTTCCCTTTTGAAAGTTTAGCACTGGTACCATGAATTTACTTACTGTCATCCTTCCATGTTGCACACATAGACCTTGGCAATCTGTTACGGGAGCACTGGGGAGTGATCCCGATTCCAGGAGATGAGATCTACCCTTAGGCCTTGGCAATATGTTGCACTGGGATGAGTAGAATGTTCCCTTGGACCTCGGCGAACTGAGAGAGGAGCTCTGAGGAAGCGCCGAGGCAAGTGAGACGGAACCTCATCTGGGCAGAACCGGAAGCCCAGGCCCCCGCCAACCTGCACGGCCTCCGTGAGGCCATCCAGGCAAGGTTCATCTCTGAGTAGTCCTCCGACCACTCCAAGCCCTTTTGGACCTGCTGCTGGGTAACGTCAGAGGCGGCAGGCTGGACAGAAGGCAGAGGTGAGTCTCAGATGAGGAACATGGAACGTGGAGACTCAGACACAGGCGAGCAAAGTCCCTCAGGCACCCTACACAGCCCAGCCAGGCTGGTCGTGCACCACACTGTCCCCTACGTGCCCTAAACAGCCAGTTGGCTGGTTGCAGACCATGAGGGGAGTGGGGCAAACTCTTGACAACAAACACAGGTCAGGAACGAAGCAACCCCTAGACCCTCCGAGGTCGGGACAGGATACTAGACTCAGAATTAAAACTCAGAACTTGGAACCTAGAACTCGGAACTTTAAAAACAAGGAACCTCCAGAGGCGTGGGCTACTCAGGACATGGAACATCAGGACTTGGTACATCAGGACTGGATCACAGAACATCAGGACTGGGTCAAGGAACATCAAGACTTGGATCATGGAACATCAGGACTGGATCATCAGGACTTGGAACATCAGGACTGGATCACGGAACATCACGAACAAACAAGACATCAGCAGAGACCAGGAAAATGGACAATGAGGGATCCCAAAATGAAGAAAGGAAATGCCAAGCAGGAGCAGGAACATGGAGTCCAAAGGAGGACTAGCCCCTTTCGAAAGGCAAGGAAGGAATGGAAGCAGGGCCCTTAAATAAGACTGTAGAGGAGGAGACGCCTAGGGAGGAGTTCTAGGTGGGGCCCAAGGCATATCCGGCCGTGGGCCCTTTAAATTGTAAAGAGAGACGCGGCCTTGCCCCTTAGGAAGAAGGGGCAGGACCTTGGACAGCGGCATCCCTGCCGCTGCATGCAGGAGCAGGAAGAACAGGCCGCAGGGCAGGCCGCAGGGCAGGCCCCGATGTGGGAGCAGCAGTGTCCAAGCCACAGAGCAGACAGCTGGTTCGGAGAGAGGTATCTTTAAAGGATACTAATGATGCATTAGAATTAGGGCATCCCGACAGTGAGGTTCCAATAATTAGAAAAGTAGTCCAAGCGCCTGTAACTAAAAACTCACCTGAGCTAAAAAAATTCTAACTTATCCCTATCAATTAAAAAGCAAAATGAAAATACAAACTTTGAAATGTTTGTATGCTAATGCCAGAAGTCTAAGAAGTAAGATGGGAGAATTAGAATGTATAGCAGTAAATGATGACATAGACTTAATTGGCGTCTCGGAGACATGGTGGAAGGAGGATATCCAATGGGACAGTGCTATACCGGGGTACAGATTATATCGCAATGACAGAGAGGAGCACTAGGGAGGAGGTGTGGCACTTTATGTCCGGGATGGCATAGAGTCCAACAGGATAAACATCCTGCATGAGACTAAATACAAAATTGAATCTTTATGGGTAGAAATCCCTTGTGTGTCAGGGAAGACTATAGTGATAGGGGTATACTACCGTCCACCTGGTCAAGATGGTGAAACGGACAGTGAAATGCTAAAAGAAATTAGGGAAGCTAACCAAATTGGTAGTGCAGTAATAATGGGAGACTTCAATTACCCCAATATAGACTGGGTAAATGTATCATCGGGTCACGCTAGAGAGATAACGTTCCTGGATGGAATAAATGATAGCTTTATGGAGCAATTGGTTCAGGAACCGACGAGAGAGGGAGCAATTTTAGATCTAATTCTCAGTGGAGCACAGGACTTGGTGAGAGAGGCAGCTACAAAAGTAAAAAAATGTCCAAGAGGCGTGGTCATTGTTAAAAAATACCATTCTAGAAGCACAGTCCAGATGTATTCCACACATTAAGAAAGGTGGAAAGAAGGCAAAACGATTACCGGCATGATTAAAAGGGGAGGTGAAAGAAGCTATTTTAGCCAAAAGATCTTCATTCAAAAATTGGAAGAAGGATCCAACAGAAGAAAATAGGATAAAGCATAAACGTTGGCAAGTTAAATGTAAGACATTGATAAGACAGGCTAAGAGAGAATTTGAAAAGAAGTTGGCTGCAGAGGCAAAAAACTCACAGTAAAAACTTTTTTAAATATATCCGAAGCAGAAAGCCTGTGAGGGAGTCAGTTGGACCCTTAGATGTTTGATGGATTAAAGGGGTACTTAGAGAAGATAAGGCCATCGCGGAAAGATTAAATGATTTTTTGCTTCGGTGTTTACTGAAGAGGATGTTGGGGAGGTACCCGTAATGGAGAAGGTTTTCATGGGTAATGATTCAGATGGACTGAATCAAATCACGGTGAACCTAGAAGATGTGGAAGGCCTGATTGACAAACTGAAGAGTAGTAAATCACCTGGACCGGATGGTATACACCCCAGAGTTCTGAAGGAACTAAAAAATGAAATTTCAGACCTATTAGTAAAAATTTGTAACTTATCATTAAAATCATCCATTGTACCTGAAGACTGGAGGATAGCAAATGTAACCCCAATATTTAAAAAGGGCTCCAAGGGCAATCTGGGAAACTACAGACCGGTTAGCCTGACTTCAGTGCCAGGAAAAATAGTGGAAAGTGTTCTAAACATCAAAATCACAGAACATATAGAAAGACATGGTTTAATGGAACAAAGTCAGCATGGCTTTACCCAGGGCAAGTCTTGCCTCACAAATCTGCTTCACTTATTTGAAGGAGTTAATAAACATGTGGATAAAGGTGAACCGGTAGATATAGTATACTTGGATTTTCAGAAGGCGTTTGACAAAGTTCCTTATGAGAGGCATCTAGGAAAAGTAAAAAGTCATGGGATAGGTGGCGATGTCCTTTCGTGGATTGCAAACTGGCTAAAAGGAAACAGAGAGTAGGATTAAATGGGCAATTTTCTCAGAGGAAGGGAGTGGACAGTGGAGTGCCTCAGGGATCTGTATTGGGACCCTTACTTTTCAATATATTTATAAATGATCTGGAAAGAAATACGACGAGTGAGATAATCAAATTTGCAGATGACACAAAATTGTTCAGAATAGTTAAATCATAAGCAGATTGTGATAAATTGCAGGAAGACCTTGTGAGACTGGAAAATTGGGCATCCAAATGGCAGATGAAATTTAATGTGGATAAGTGCAAGGTGATGCATATAGGGAAAAATAACCCAAGCTAATATTACACAATGTTTGGTTCCATATTAGGTGCTAGAACCCAAGAAAGAGATCTAGGTGTCATAGTGGATAACACATTGAAATCGTCGGTACAGTGTGCTGTGGCAGTCAAAAAAGCAAACAGAATGTTGGGAATTATTAGAAAGGGAATGGTGAATAAAACGGAAAATGTCATAATGCCTCTGTATCGCTCCATGGTGAGACCGCACCTTGAATACTGTGTACAATTCTGGTCACCGCATCTCAAAAAAGATATAATTGCGATGGAGAAGGTACAGAGAAGGGCTACCAAAATGATAAGGGGAATGGAACAGCTCCCCTATGAGGAAAGACTAAAGAGGTTAGGACTTCAGCTTGGAGAAGAGACGACTGAGGGGGGATATGATAGAGGTGTTTAAAATCATGAGAGGTCTAGAATGGGTAGATGTGAATCGGTTATTTACTCTTTCGGATAGTAGAAAGACTAGGGGGCACTCCATGAAGTTAGCATGGGGCACATTTAAAACTAATCGGAGAAAGTTCTTTTTTACTCAACGCACAATTAAACTCTGGAATTTGTTGCCAGAGGATGTGGTTAGTGCAGTTAGTATAGCTGTGTTTAAAAAAGGATTGGATAAGTTCTTGGAGGAGAAGTCCATTACCTGCTATTAAGTTCACTTAGAGAATAGCCACTGCCATTAGCAATGGTAACATGGAATAGACTTAGTTTTTGGGTACTTGCCAGGTTCTTATGGCCTGGATTGGCCACTGTTGGAAACAGGATGCTGGGCTTGATGGACCCTTGGTCTGACCCAGTATGGCATTTTCTTATGTTCTTATGTTCTTTTATTGTGTGGAGGGAAGGATATTGTGTTGTTCGAGATAGACAGATAGGAGTGAATAGACTAGTTTTTCTAAGATTTTGGATAGGAATGGGAGATTGGAAATAGGTCTGAAATTAGATAAACTAGAGGGATCAAGACTGGGTTTTTTGAGAATGGGTTTAACCACAGCTTGTTTTAGTATGTAGGGGACTGTACCTTGTTCCAAGGATCGGTTGAAAATATTAGAAAGATGTTTAGCAATAGCTTTGGGAATAGCTAGGAGGAGCTTGGTAGGGATAATTTCAGAGGGGTGGGAGGAAGGTCTCATCTTTTTAAAGATGTTTTCTATTTCCAGGGAGGAGGAAGACTCAAAGGATGAGAGTGTAGCTGACTGATTGATGATGGGAAGTATGACTTTGTCAGAGTTAAGGGAGAATTGAGCAGTGAGTGAGGAGACTGTGTTTTGAAAAAAATGAGCTAATTCATTGCATCATTTTTTAGATGTAGGTTCTTGTGGTTGTGTTGGAGTGGATCTGGTGAGGTTAGTGATCATGGTGAAGAGGGCCTTGGCATTGTATTGGAGATTATGGATATTTTTTTTGCATAATATTCTCGTTTAGTTTGAAGAATAGCTTTCCTGTAGTCGTGCATGAGTTGATAGTAGGATGTTTTTGTTGCTGGGGAGGGGTGTTTACGCCAGCATCTTTCTGAGGTTCTGAGGAGGGTTTTGAGATTCTTGAGTTCAGGTGAGTACCATGGTTTTTTGTTTAGTTGGGCAGGTTTAATGGTCTTAAATGCAATAGGGCAGGTTTGGTTTGCCCTATTGCATTGAAAACCAAACACAGATCAGGAATGAAGCAACCCCTAGACCCTCCAAGGTCAGGACAGGATACTAGACTGAGAATTAAAACTTGGAACTTGGAACCCGAACTCAGAACTTTAAAAACAAGGAACCTCCAGAGGCGCAGGCTACTCAGGACCTGGAACATCAGGACTTGGAACATCAGGACTGGATCATGGAACACCAGGACTGGGTCACAGAACATCAAGACTTGGATCACGGAACATCAGGACTGGATCATCAGGACTTGGAACATCAGGACTGGATCACAGAACATCACGAACAGACGAGACATCAGCAGAGACCAGGAACATGGACGACGAGGGATCCCAAAACTAAGAAAGGAAATGCCAAGCAGGAGCAGGAACACAGAGTCCTAAGGCGGACTAGCCCCTTGCAAAAAGCAAGGAAGGAATGTAAACCAGGCCCTTAAATAGGGCTGAAGAGGAGGAGACGCCCAGGGAGGAGTTCCAGGTGGGGCCCGGGGCATATCCGGCCACGGGCTCTTTAAATTGTAACGAGAGATGCAGCCTTGCCCCTTAGGAAGAAGGGGCAGGACCTTGGACAGCGGCATCCCTGCCAGTGCATGCAGGAGCAGGAAGAATGGGCCACAGGGCAGGCCCCAACATGGGAGTGTCGTCGTCCAAGCCGCGGAGCGGACAGCTGGGAGCGGCTTCCCACCGCAAGCGAGGCCTGGGATTATGGCCTCCGGCCACAAAACGGAGATGACGTCAATGGCTCCTGCCACTCTGAAACACCAGCATGGCCCCGCTGTGCTGCAGAAGGAATGCAGCCTCCGGGCCATGGAAAGACATCGGCAGCGGCTCCAGTCACATGGAAGGAAGTTGTGGGGCGGCCCATGCCACGGGAAGGACAGGTGACGGCTCCTGCCGCTCTGGGAGGTCTGGTGATGGCAGTGGCCTCCAGGCTGCAAAGTAAGCACCTGCTTGCGGCTGTGCCCGCGAGCAGGAGTGCAACATTCCAGTCATTAATTCAAATTTGATCATATTATGATCACTATTGCCAAGCAGCCCCACCACTGTTACCTCTCTCAGAAAACACTCTACTCCATTGGGAATTAGATCTAAAATTTCTCCCTCTCTTGTCAGTTCCTGAACCAATTGCTCCATAAAATTGACATTTATTCCATCCAAGAACTTTATCTTTCTAGCATGTCATGATGTTCACTTACTCAGTCAATATTGGGGTAATTGAAATCTAGACAGTCACAAAGCAAAACCTTGCACATCAGCCAGTATTCAAGGGACAATAGTGCAGGAACAAATCTTCAGTTCCACCAATACTCAAACAAATTAATATTTATTGAATTTAAATAGTGAAACTGGCAACTCCACAAGTACAGAAGCATTCATTTATCACAGTCCCCCGACACGGTCCCGTGTTTCGCGGTGGCTGCATCGGGAGGGACCAGAAGTTTCAATAAATCTGTGAGGTAGTCATCCCCCCCCCCCCCCCCCCGAAATGGAAGGATGACTACCTCAAGTACAGAGAAGAAGAGATCCGGGATGGAATGATTAAACTGGGACCAATGGGCCACCAGGGGTTCGTCCATTCTTGAATGTCATATATTCGAGCAATGTTCAGTCATCCTTGTTTTAACCATTCTTGTAGTCTTTTCCACAAATAGAAGGGGGCAGGGGCATTGCACTATGTATACCACACCTTTAGTGGTGCAATCAGATTTAGACCGTAAGCAAAATGTACGACCAGTGTTAGGATGTGTAAATACAGTAGTCAAACCCGTGTGGTTACACATAGTGCTATGTCCACAGGGGCTATGAACCCCTTCCAAGGTAGGCTCCCTCACATGACTTGAAAAATTAGTATGAACAAGTTGATCGCAGAGATTCCTACCCCTCCGAAAAGTGAAACGAAGCGAGCCGTGAAGAAGGTTAGATAATGAAAGTGCATGCCAGTGTCTCCGAATCATGTCAGCAATAGATTTGCCAACAATCGAAAAAGGAAGAATACAATTGTGAAAATCATCTTCTGATTCCCCAGAAGGGAGGAAAAGCCAATCTCAATTTGAGTAAAGAGCACGTTTAAACGCTCTTCTAACCACACGTGCCGGATAGCCTCTCTGTAAAAACCTAGCAGTCATACTTTGTGCTTGGGTCAAAAAATCAGAGCAGGATGAGCACAATCTCCGCAATCTTAAAAATTGACCAGTGGGGATATTATCACGTAGTGCCTTTGGGTGGCAACTTGTGTATGCTAATAGCGTATTGCGATCAGTGTCTTTACGAAAAAGGGTGGTAATAAACTGATCATTCCCTACAGAAATAAGAATATCCAGGAAGGCTATTTCAGATGGATGAATGCAAAAATTGAATTGTAAATGGCTATTCAGAGAGATCAACCAGTCCATGAACATATACAATTGTACTTCAGTTCCTAGCCATATCAAAAACACATCGTCTATAAAACATAGCCACAAATGTACAAAGGAATACCAATCAGAAGGGTAAACCAATGATGATTCAAAATGATCCATGTAGAGGCAAGCAAGACTGGGGGCCATAGTGGCCCCCATCGCTGTGCCTTTGATCTGCTGATAATAAATGTTATCAAACCGAAAAAGATTTTTTGTCAAAGCAAGTTCCGAGAGTTGTAACAGAAAAGATGTGGGAACACGGTGGGGCACCGGACGCAGATTTAAAACATTCTCTATAACCCGAAGGGCTTCAACCTGGGGAATATTAGAATACAGGGAAATTACGTCTAGGGTAACAAAAAATAATTTTTACGGTGGCACCGTCAGCTCAGCCAAAATAGAAATTAAATGAGAGGAATCTCTCACGTAAGATCTAATCTTGGGTACAAAGGGCCTCAAAAAAACGTCAACAAATTTGGATAAGGGCTAGGGAGCCAATGCCAGAAACTATAGGTCAGCCAGGAGGATGATTCAAAGTTTTATGAATTTTGGGGAGAGTATAGAAAACTGGTGTAGGGGGGCGGATCCAAGATGGCTGCCGGATGAGACGCTGTGCTGTGAGCGTCCTCGTGTGATTGATAAAGAAATCCTTTTTTCCTGCGAAACTATTTGCCTACTATGGGAAGGAAGCGCAAACCGAGGACATCTTACCCTGCTGAGCCTTCGGTGAGCACTCCCTCCGGCCCGATGGACGCCCATGTCACGCGCAGCACTCGAGAAGCGGGAGACCAGCCGTTGCAGAGTGGGGGAGGGGAAGTGGAGCTCCCCTCTTTGCCAGGCTCTATGTCTCCTTTGAGTCCCGCAGTGAGGACCCCACCGTCAGATCCAGCAGCCGGTAGAAACGCATCACTCCTTGGGGAGGATACTCTGAACCGAAGTGTCCATGAATTCCTCCCAGCAGGAGCAGGAGTGCTGCCGACGGCTGCTTCTAGCCCAATAGACGATCAGAGGCATGGCGGTGAAGGCAGAGGAACCCTATCTGGGGAAAACGCTACAGATGATGCTGCTTTTTCCACGAGAGAAATACCATCAATGGTAAGACCTCTGGTTTTCTCCTTTGAAACTTTGTGGGAAGCAATTAATGACATGCGGACAAATATATTACAACAATTAACTCCAGCAATGGAGCAACTGAGGAGTTTTGAAAAGAAGCTAGAAGTGTATGAAAAATCAAATATGGAGACAGAACAACAATCAATAAATATCAGGACTGAGATAAAAACGGTTCAGCAAACACAAGCAATGATTATAAAAGAGAATAAAATTATGGGACAAAAGATCGAGAGTTTAGAAAATTATGCAAAAAATAGGAATGTTAGATTATATTAACTTTCCACAATTACCAGTGAGATCTGCAATTGAAGTTTTTAATAGATATATGTTGGAAATATTAAAAATTTCACCTGAACAAAGCCCTAAGATTTTGAAATCATTCTATTTACCAAAGCCTAAAACAACGCCAGAGAACCAGGGAACTGGAACAGAAATGGAAGTACTAGCAACTGATCAACCTCTGAACGTAACAGCATTGCTGGAAACATCGGACACTGAAATGGCTATACCTACAACTTTGATTGTGATTTTTGCCTTAGAGTCAGATAGAGATAGACTTTTAAGGTTGAGTATAAAACACAGAAATGAGAGATTTCTTGGATTAATGGTCCGAGCCTTTCCTGACTTGTCTCGTGAGACACAGAAGAAAAGGAAGGCCTTTCTACTTTTGAGACCTCAGGTCTTGTTAATTGGGGCAAGATATTTCCTTAAATTCCCATGCAAGTGTGTGGTTAAATATATGCAAAATACTTATGTCTTTCTTGATCCACCCCAGTTAACACAGTTCTTAGTGGGTAAGGTGCCAGTAGCTGTAGATAATGTACCCTGAAGGATCCCTAATACCTCACACAAATAAGGGGTGCTGTTAAAATCCGGAATTACCTGTAAATTGTTTATGACTATATTGTGTTTGAAGGTTTGGAAAGATCCGTCCTCCCTATTGTGGATCTCTTCAGTTAAACAAAGGAAATTTTTCTCCTTTCTTTATTATTTTGTCATGGTTAAAATAGACGATACTGTTGTTATAGTACCGACTAGATATAATCCTTTTTTTTCTGATTCTGTACAAGAATTTTTCTTGAAAAATTGTTAAATTGCATAAATAAATAATAAAAAAAAAAAAAAAAAAAAAGAAAACTGGTGTAATCGGATGGGAAGTCACCAAAAATGTTCCCTCTCTACTGGTAATCATATTACAATCAACCGCCCCTTGGACTAATGTTTTAATATCGCTCAAAAGAGATTCAGTGGGATCTTCTACCAGTGGTATATAGAAGGATGAGTCCCTCAGCTGTTGTAACACTTCTGCCTCATACTCCACCCTGTCTAAAACCACAATACCCCCACCCTTGTCCTCCGGTTTTATGACAATCGAATTATCACTAGCTAGACAGTTAATAGCTGTTACTTCCTGTTTCGTTAAATTATATCGTACATACTGTTTTTTTGATGTCAAGACCTGAGCATCTGCACAGACCAAACGTACAAAGGCCCCTAGTAGTGGATCAACTGGCCCTGGAGGGGTCCACCGAGATCTCTTAGAAATTACAGAGACATCCGGAGTAGGGGGAGAATCAGCAAAGAACAACTTCAATTTAAGTATACGAAAAAACCTGTGTAGGTGTACCTGTAAATCAAAGGCATCACATTTTATAGTCGGTACAAAAGATAACCCCTTCTGTAAAGCCCCCAATTCGATATCAGTTAGATGGTGTGAAGATAAATTAAACACAGTCTCGGGCACTACTGCCAAGGGTCTGGTGGGGGACGAGTTATTCGAGTGGATTTCTGAGATGTTATCGTGGCCGGCCGGGACCGCGTACTGCAGGTTTCCCGGGGTATCTGGCCTGAGTCTAAAAAAGAGGCTGCAATGGAGGAGTAACGTGCAGATGCTGGAGCAGAAGCAGAGATTGAAGAAGGTAATTGCGGTGCAGAAGTAGGGGCATTGCGATTTCGGCAACCCTGACCTCGGCTGCATTGTATTTCTTCGCCCGATGCATCTTCCGAGGAAGATGTCTCCTGCGCAAAAGTCACCTTTTTCTGTGGTTTCTTCGACATCCATTTATAAACGTAACCCGTTCTGTAATCAGTCTTGTCGCGTTGAAACTTACTGTATTTCACAGCTTTCAGATCATTACGAAATTTAGTAAGATTATCCTGAAATTCCTTATGTTGTTGATCAAAGGATTCCAATGTAGTAGAATGTTTTATCAGGTCCAATTTGTGTGAAAGCTCCTCCTGTAAAGACTCCTGAAGATCCTTATTGGTCTCGATGATGAGGACCATAAGATCTAGGGAGCACTTATTTAGAATTTGATTCCAGCGCGTAAGAAAGGATGAGTTTTCAGTATGTAGTCGAGGTTCTTTTTGTATACGGAGACCCCCTCGGAATCCATCTGACTCGACAATATTCAATCAAGGTAGAAGAGTGAAGTTCAGCCCGAGTTAGGCATTTTTGAACATTTATAACATCAGTCCATGAAATGGAAGGAAAAGGCTCTGCAGATGTTTCAGAGAAAAACGGGATGTCTGTCAGCACCGTGTTTACCGCTTCCTCAGAATAACTGAAGGTCTGATCATCGGTAGCCATTTGATGCTTCAATCAATAAGGCATATAACCAAGACAGTCACAAAGCAAAACCTTGCATATCAGCAAGTATTCAAGGGACAATAGTGCAGGAACAAATCTTCAGTTCCACCAATACTCAAACAAATTAATATTTATTGAATTTAAATAGTGAAACTGGCAACTCCACAAGTACAGAAG
Organism: Rhinatrema bivittatum; assembly: GCF_901001135.1. Classification (NCBI taxonomy): domain Eukaryota; kingdom Metazoa; phylum Chordata; class Amphibia; order Gymnophiona; family Rhinatrematidae; genus Rhinatrema; species Rhinatrema bivittatum. The sequence continues at coordinate 171,219,195 of NC_042619.1, read as the reverse complement.
CATTCATTTATCACAGTCCCCCGACACGGTCCCGTGTTTCGCGGTGGCTGCATCGGGAGGGACCAGATGTTTCAATAAATCTGTGAAAGAAAGGTACATGTATAGTGGAACATAAAACAGAAAGGCTACTATTCTCAAAACATTCATAAAAGTACATACCATTCATAGCCGTCATGGAGCGTGAACACCCTCATTAGTGTCAACCATTTAAAGCAGGAGATTGGCGCCAAACCAGGATCCATAGCGAGATTCCTGAGCCAATCACGACAGAGCACAAATCAACCAAACAGATGCCACTCAATCTCTTTATTGAGGCTTCTCAGGCTCACAGTATCCAGGGTATATATCCATCTCTGCTCTCTTTTCTCCAGCACCTCAGCAAAGTCACCTCCCCAAAATGGGTGGGCAACTACCTCAAGTACAGAGAAGAAGAGATCCGGGATGGAATGATTAAACTGGGACCAATGGGCCACCAGGGGTTTGTCCATTCTTGAATGTCGTATATTCGAGCAATGTTCAGTCATCCTTGTTTTAACCAATCTTGTAGTCTTTCCCACATATAGAAGGGGGCAGGGGCATTGCACTATGTATACCATACCTTTAGTGGTGCAATTAGATTTAGACCGTAAGCAAAATGTACGACCAGTGTGAGGATGTGTAAATACAGTAGTCAAACCCGTGTGGTTACACATAGTGCAATGTCCACAGGGGCTATGAACCCCTTCCAAGGTAGGCTCCCTCACATGACTTGAAAAATTAGTATGAACAAGTTGATCGCGGAGATTCCTACCCCTCCAAAAAGTGAAATGAAGTGAGCCGTGAAGGTTAGATAATGAAAGTGCATGCCAGTGTCTCCGAATCATGTCAGCAATAGATTTGCCAACAATCGAAAAAGGAAGAATACAATTGTGAAAATCATCTTCTGATTCCCCAGAAGGGAGGAAAAGCCAATCTCGATTTGAGCAAAGAGCATGTTTAAATGCTCTTCTAACCACACGTGCCGGATAGCCTCTCTGTAAAAACCTAGCAGTCATACTTTGTGCTTGGGTCAAAAAATCAGAGCGGGATGAGCACAATCTCCGCAATCTTAAAAATTGACCAGTGGGGATATTATCACGTAGTGCCTTTGGGTGGCAACTTGTGTATGCTAATAGCGTATTGCAATCAGTGTCTTTACGAAAAAGGGTGGTAATAAACTGATCATTCCCTACTGAAATAAGAATATCCAGGAAGGCTATTTCAGACGGATGATGGCAAAAATTGAATTGTAAATGGCTATTCAGAGAGTTCAACCAGTCCATGAACATATACAATTGTACATCAGTTCCTAGCCATATCAAAAACACATCGTCTATAAAACGTAGCCACAAATGTACAAAGGAATACCACTCAGAAGGGTAAACCAATGATGATTCAAAATGATCCATGTAGAGGCAAGCAAGACTGGGGGCCATAGTGGCCCCCATCGCTGTGCCTTTGATCTGCTGATAATAAATGTTATCGAACCGAAAAAAAAAAATTTTGTCAAAGCAAGTTCCGAGAGTTGTAACAGAAAAGACGTGGGAACACATCTCCCATTATTACTGCATTACCAATTTGGTTAGCTAACCCTAGTTTTTCTTTGCATGCCACTGCCCATCTCACCATCTTGGTCAGGTAGATGGTAGTATACACCTATGACTATACTCTTCCCCAACACACAAGGGATTTCTACCCAAAGATTCAATTGTGCATTTAGACTCATGCAGGATCTTTATCCTGTTGGACTCTATGCCATCCCGGACTTAAAGCGCCACCCCGCCACCAAGATGCTCCTCTCTGTCATCACAATATAATGTGAACCCCGGTATAGCCCTATCCCATTCGTTATCTTCTTTTCACCATGTCTCTGAGATGTCAATTAAGTCTATATCATCATTCACTGCTATACAATCTAATTCTCCCATCTTACTTCTTAGACTTCACGCATTAACATACAAACATTTCAAGGTATATTTTTTGTTTATATTTTTATTCTGCTTTTCAGTTGTCAGGGATCAATTGGAATCTTTTAGCTCTGGGAGTTTTTAATTATAGGCACTTAGACTACTTTTATTTATTTATTTATTTATTTATTTAGAAACTTTTATATACCGACAACCGTTTGCACATTGTATCGGTTTACAGATAACTAAAAACTTTAGGCATTGCCTTTACATGGAACAGAAACTGTGAACTAGGGAACAGCAAACATCTAAAAGCACATTAATAGTATTTACAAAGGTAGGAGACAGAATAGATTAGTTACAGCTTGGGAACTTATTGGAACTTATTGGAACCTCTGTTGGGATGCCCTAACTCTAATGCTTCATTAGTATCCTTTGAAGATACCTCCCTCCAAACCATATGCTGCTGAGCATCTATCGGCTTTCCCCTTTATTCTAGTTTAAAATCTACCCTATATTCTTTTTAAAGGTTTGCGCCAGCAGCCTGGCTCTACCCTGGTTAAGGTGGAGCCCATCCATCCAGAAAGGACTGCCCTTTCCCCAAAAGGTTCCCCAGTTCCTAACAAAACTGAATCCCTCTTCCTTGCACCATCGTCTCATCCATGCATTGGGACTCCGGAGCTTGCCTGCCTCTGGTGACCTGCACATGGAACAGGGAGCATTTCAGAGAATGCTACCCTGGAGGTTCTGGATTTCAGCTTTCTACCTAAGAGCCTAACTTTGGCTTCCAGAACCTCCTTCCCATATTTTCCTTTATCATTGGTGCCCACATGTACACGACAGCTTGCTCTTCCCCAGCACTGTCTAAAATTCTATTTAGGTGACAGGTGAGGTCCGCCACCTGCGCACCAGGCATGTTACCAGGCGATCCTCATACCCACCAGCCACCCAGCTGTCTACATTCCTAATAATTGAATCACCAACTGAATATCCACTTATAGAAACATAGAAATGACGGAAGAAGAAGACCAAACGGCCCATCCAGTCTGTCCAGCAAGCTACGCACTTTATCCATTTTTTTCCCTTTTTCTCTCTCCCACCTGTTACTATTGGCTTCCAGTACCCTCCAGCCCTAATTCCCCACCACCCCACCACCAATGTAGAGAGCAGAGCCGTATCTGCATCCAAGTGAACATCCAGCTCAATTAGGGGTAGCAACTAGGGATGTGAATCGTTTTAGGACGATTAAAATTATCGTCCGATAATTTTAATATCGTCTTAAACCGTTATGGAACACAATACAATACAGATTCTAACGATTTATCGTTATAAATCGTTAGAATCGTGAGCCGGCACACTAAAACCCCCTAAAACCCACCCCCGACCCTTTAAATTGAACCCCCCCCCCAAATAACTTAAATAACCTGCGGGTCCAGCGGCGGTCCGGAACGGCAGCGGTCCGGAACGGGCTCCTGCTCCTGAATCTTGTCGTCTTCAGCCGGCGCCATTTTCCAAAATGGCGCCGAAAAATGGCGGCGGCCATAGACGAAAAAGATTGGACGGCAGGAGGTCCTTCCGGACCCCCGCTGGACTTTTGGCAAGTCTCGTGGGGGTCAGGAGGCCCCCCACAAGCTGGCCAAAAGTTCCTGGAGGTCCAGCGGGGGTCAGGGAGCGATTTCCCGCCGCGAATCGTTTTCGTACGGAAAATGGCGATTTTTAACGATTTTTCACGATATTTTACCCCCCCAAACGGCAACAATACGATTCCCTCCCCCTCCCAGCCGAATCGATCGTTAAGACGATCGAGGACACGATTCACATCCCTAGTAGCAACCATTGTAACAAGCAGGCCACACCCCTGCCCCATACTCTTACCCACCCCTGTTGTTTTTTTTTGTTTTGGTTTTTTTGTTTTTGTTGGTTTGTTTGTTTGTTTGTTTGTTTGATCCTATTGAAATTTGTTTGTTTGACCCTATTGAAATCTTTACTAAGGAGTATGCCCCTGTGGAAGGGTCATGCAGTATAGTTGGATTAGAAAAATGTACTATACCATCTTTGCCAAAGCACTCCCCAGACTATCTGTCCAGTTAAAAGAAGCCAAATTAATACATACACTTCATATGAAGACTGACAGAAAAATGATGATATATATATATATATATATATATATATATATATATATATATATATATATATATGTTATGGGCACTCAGTTTAGTGGACCCTTGGGCCGACCTGCAGGAGACTGGGAAAGATGGTCAATGTCTCTAGTATGTGGCAGGCCGGGAGGCAGATGTTCAGGCAGGACGTAGAGGTGTTCTTCACCAAGGAAGCTGGTATTTCCCAGGGAGGAGCCCGTAGGGGCCCGACCACTGGGACTCAGGCAAGTTGATGATCAGGACTGGGAACTAGAACCAGACTAGGACAGTAGAAAGTACTGTAACAAGGCTCGGGTTCTGGAACCAGGCAGGAACTGTAGCAGGACTCGGGTACTGGAACCAGACAGGAACTGTAGCAGGACTCGGGTACTGGAACCAGGCAGGAACTGTAGCAAGCAGGCAGGAACCAAGCAGGCACTGTAGCTGACAAGCAGGAACCAAGCGGGCACTGTAGCTGGCAAGCAGGAACCAAGCAGGTACTGTGGCAGGCAAGCAGGAATGGAGTGAGTAGCAAGGCAGCTCACTCCAGGGCACGACGCAACAGGGAACCGGGAGGTAAACCCGTTACAAGGCAAAGACTGAGTGTCCGCGGCCAGCTTATCAAGGCCGCGGCGTCTGATGTCCAGAACTGGGCGGAGTCACCGCTGGCGGGAAAGGCCCTAGAAAAGCGTCCAAGTGGCGCGTGCGTGCCTAGAAGCAGGGCGTCCATGGGAAGCTTCCCCCTTGGGGACGCCGCCAAACAGGGCACAAACCAGGCCTCCAGAAGCGGGAGTAGGCCCAGGAGCACGGAGGTAAGGGTCTGGTCGCGGCACTCGCGGCAAGAACCACAATATATATATATATATATATATATGACAAGATCTAGGATGTTGAAAGAAGCCAAATTAATATGTACACTACGTATGAAGACTGACAGAAAAATGATGATGATGAGATATATATATATATGATGAGATCTGGGATGTTGAAACTTCTTGAGAGTCTGAATCTTTCCTAAGACTGATTAATAATAGCCTGGACTAAACCAAATGGGGTTTCTGGAGCATATTAACAGTACAGAAACACAAGGGCTACATGAGACTGAAGTTGAGGGCTCTGATACCATGGGAACCATTCATTTTTTCATGTCGACTATATTTAATCCAACAATGTATATTCATTTCAAATAAAAACCTAAAGACTATCTTCCTCCAAGTCAATCACTCTTTCATCATTTTTCTACAAGTCACTGTCTTTCTGCTCCCACTAATCACTTTCTCTTGTATTCACCTGAAATTAATTTCCTATCTTCTCATCTTTCTAGTATGATTCCCCCATTTCTTGGGACTAATATGATACTGATGTCTCTCACCGCATATTTCTATTAATTATGCACTACTTACCATTGTTTCTTCAGGTCCCAAGTTGGAGTCATTCTTGCTTATTGCTATGTGAAAGAGGGATGTTACATCAAAGAAGTAGGCAATTTTTCCTTTGTTGGCTTTCAGTGTCAAAACTCCTTCCCAGATAGCATGCCCAGGCAAATCCAGGGACTTCCGGTTGGCACAAAGGCTGCAAGAGTGCCCTCTAAAAGATGCACCTTCAGGATTGTACTTAACCAGCAGAGGCTGCCACATTAGTAACAATCATCTTCCTTTCCTTCCTGGGTCTGCTTACACCATCTTTATAGCACACCCAGATCTGACTGGTTTCATGACCGGAGATCCTAACCCAAATTTCTCACATTATAGCATTCAGTTCTATAGCCAAAGCCACAGGGTTAGTCCCAAATTAAAACCAGGCTAGTAATCATTTTGCAAGACAGGTAGGGTAATGCAACACTGACGGGAAGTACATGAGCTATTTTTCTGTTGCACCTGATCAGCAGTCACCCACCTGCCAGAACAGAGGTTTTATGTGCTATCCAATCACAATCACTGAGAGACTAGTATACACTATATTGGGTGCATTATGTTAGCAAAATTAAAGTAAAGGTAGGGATCAAGTAAGGTCTGGAGCATCACATTGGTTAGGGAAAATAGGCAGGCTAGGCTGGCCTTGTTTTTCTTACCTACTGTCTTATTTTGTTTTTGTGTTTCACTTTGGCCTAAAATGCTGAATCACCCACCTAATTTGATTAAAGACATCTTTCTAAACTCAAGCCAGATTCCAAATATTAACCAGTTCCTTTAATACATTGTTCATCATGCTAACACTAGAATACTGATGTACTATCTTTAACAAAGACAAGAGTAATTAGTGGCAAGTTAATCAGGAGTATAGAAAGTATGATTGTTTTCCTGGTACCTGTTGTATAATTATAAACGAAACAGAAAATGACCATGTATCTTTCCTTGTAGAAACTGAAAAAGCTAATTAAAACCATATCACTCAAAGTTTGCTGGATGCATCTGAAACTAAAGTACATTGTAAACCACCTCTAACTGCTTTAGGCACTGATGCTATGATTAGGTATGCAAGGAGCTACCTGCTATTTTAGAGCTATATGAAGTCACCCCAGGGGATCTAGAAGCTTCTCACGCACAAGACAGTATCTATTTTCTTGGCTTGAAAAATGCTGTTATTGCTACATCCAAACTGAGTACTGTTTTCAGATTGTTATTGCAAAAACCCTCATAAAAGTTAACTTGTCTTATTCTTATACCAGGAATCAGTCTACAGGAAGAAGAAAATAATTATGATGCTTCCAAATACTCCAAAGACAATGCAACGTTATGTCCAAAAGATTCACAAATACTTTTGTGTTTTTAAAGTGTTTGTTAATAGAGAGGATTTTAAAAGACTTTTGGCCTGATTTACTACATTTTTTCCCATGGATATCAAGTAGTTATTGAATTTATAGCAACCAAAAATGAAAATATAATTTATTTACATTATCAGCAAGGACTCCTACTATCTTGCTAATAAGTTGTTTACAATCTTGGTTTCTGCCTAATAGATTTTGATGTAAAGTTGTATTAGCTAGAAATAAAATGTGGTATGAATAACTTGCAGAGTCTGCATAGTTTATACAACTGTTTCTGGCTTTAATATCAAATTATGTAAGTCAGCTCAAAATACAAATAGAAAGTACATCTTTCAGAATCAATATGTAAAAATGCCCATCATTTAGTTTTCACTGATCTGTATAACCACTTCAGTGGCACTACTTTGGTAGAGGAGATTGAAAGCAAGTCAGGAGCAGAAGGAGCAACCAGCTGCCAATTGGTTAACAATGAGCTGATGAGCATTTCTGTGTTTGACATGAAACTGGCAATATGTTGCCAGTAGGTTATTACAAACTTGTACTGCATGAAGAATCACTCTTATTTAACTTTGAAATTAGTATAAATGCATTCCAATTGAGCTTTAGATATATTCTTGTTTGTGTTTGAAACTCAAATAGAATGTATCTGAAGGAGAGTTCAATGAGAAATATATTGCATGAAATTTCAAGGATTTGACCAATGAAGTCATTATCAATATGAAAATGTTCATCTTCACAAGAAAGGTTAAAACTAGGAATGCCAGTTGGATTGCTCAAAATATTACCTTGTCTATTTTGCTTGTAGTGCAATTCCTTTTGGTCTTTTATCCATATCTCCTTTTGTCATAATACTTTTTTTTTTTTTTAAATGTAACCCCCTTTCTCAGACCACTTGCTCAAACAGGCAAGGAACCTCCTTCAGATGCTGTAGAATTGGGGGAAAATGGCTACAACTCCTCATCAGGATTCTTCAAAAGGAGGACAGCTCAAACTGTAAGACCCAAGAGGATCACACACACAGTACATATAAAAAGAATCTTCAAAAAAATGTATTCTTCCTAAACAGTTTACTGAAGAATACTAAAGTGGCAGAAAAACAAAATAATCTTATCCAGACTTTTGGATTGTCCAGAAGTTACAGTTCACAGCCAGTCAAGAAAATACTAAACTTTGGAACAATACAATACATTTCAGAGGTCTCTTCTGGCCTCCTTTGCCTCCAAGAAATTTGAAGAATAAGTGAAAGCTCTGCTGTAACAATCAAAGATTCCTTGGGTACCTATAAATGTTGCAATCCTTCAGTGAAAGTTCTTATTTCTTCTCTTTGACCTAAATTCCTATCAAGATATGAACCTGCAGAGTACTCACAAACGTCTATCTTCACAAAAATAGATACAACCTACTCCTGAGGAACTATAGGCACTTGGACTACAATGTGCAGGTCAAGCTTTTCTCTCTAAGAGCTGGATTTTCTAAGGTTGCAGACCTTAGAAAACCCAGCGGTAACGGGGGGCAGGGGGTGAAGCGGGGGGCGGGCCTGCGAATAACTACACCATAAAAGTGTAGTTATTCGGTGAGAAACTGTTGGCGATAAAGGTCCTTACCTTTCACCGCCAGCAATATCTGTGCAACGTCGGCCCTGGTGCTCTCCCAACTCCTCCTCTTTTGGGGCTGACTCCGCCCCGATTCCACCCTGACTCCACCCCCATTTAGTGATCACCCGCGAAAAGTCCCTTTTTGCATGCAAACGCTTTTGAAAATGACCCCCTTAGTAAACAGACAAGGGGAAACACTCCCACTCTCATCAAACAAGAAAGACAAGTGATCTTCCCACTAGAAAAAAAAATCTGAGAAGTTGGGAAAAAAACCCTCTAAGAGAGCAGGCCAGCATTCTTATTGCCTTCCTCTACGCCTCACCAGATGTTAACTCCCTCTAGTTTTTCCTGGAGATATTGTATTTATGTTTTGAGAAAAGGGGACCCACTCTGGGGAATGGACCATTTAATCATTCACTGCTAGCCATATTCCCCTTACCACGTCTATTTCAGAATTTTTCTTCATGTTAGTCTATCGTAAAAGCCTAGTGGGCTTTGCATAAATCATTAGCTGATTTGGAAAATTATAGCTCAAGCATTATCCCTCATTTTTCAAAGTTTAAATGTAATCCCTGATTGTTCATGCTTTATCCATGCTTTGCACTGATGCATACCTAGAGTTCTAATAGGGTAAGCATAGAGACACTTTAATTTACTGACCTGCAGGAGTTTAGTAACTCTATTGCTCCTGGAGTAAAATTTAATTTTGGTAAATTGTTATATCGTTCATTGCACAAATATTAAAATAATCATGAGATGCTGTCAAAAATATTCTGATTATTCTTTTATTTACAATATAGGGTGTCATAGCCTATTAAAGTTCCACTTTGAATTTCTTAAATTCATAATGTTGTTATGTGCCCTGTCCGCGGCTGCCCCGCACACGGGCCTGCTCACCTTCATGGTTCCATGGCAAGTCCCGGGTCGGCCTCCCTAGTGGTAGTTGCCAGTTCCTCTAGGCCCCAGCATCCTGCGGCGGCGGTTGCCGGGCCTTCCACTGCACGTCAGGCCTCTCTCCGAGGCTCGGTGTCCTCGGAGATGTTGGCCACGCCCCTGTGCGCGCACGCACATGGACCGCCCGGCCTCTTGTAGGGCCATGGGTGGGTCTTAGCTCTGCGGCGCACCCTGATTGATACACTGATATAAGGAAGTCCCTGTCTGTGCTTCCTTGCCTCGGCAATCGGGTCGGCTTCTTTGCTAGATTGCCTCTGCATTTGTTCCTGCTCTTGCCTTGTTCCAAGTCTCGTTCCAGGATCCTTCTATTCCAGTCCTGTTCCTGCCTTATTCCTGCATCCTATTTCCTGCTCATCCTGTTCCTGTGTTCGTCTGTACGTCTCCCCAGGTAGTACCTCCGGACTGCCTTACTGATACTGACCTCAGCTTGTTCCTTGACTTGTCTACCTGCCTGCCGCCTGCCTCAAGACCTCAGCTTGCATCTCGACCTGCTCGCCTGCCTGCTGCCTGCCTCCTGACCTCGGCCTGCCTGTGACCTCATCTGACCTCCGGTACCTGACCTCTGCTTTGTTGACCATCCTGCGGACTGACTTCTGGACTCTGACCTTTGCTCGCCTCTGACCTAGATTCTGGCACTGTTCCTTGCCTTGTCATCACCTACGCTATTCTGGTTCTTCTTGTTCCAACGGACCTCTAGTCTCGAATCCAATCATGCTCTCCCTGTGTCTGTGGGCACGCCGGACTCTATTTTCCCAGGAGACCCTGCGAGGCCCACCTAAGTCCAAATGGCCCGGGTCCCTACGGGCTCCTCTCGGAGGGACCTCGGGCTTCCAGTGGTGAAGCTCATCCTAGCCTCTGTCTCCTTCAGTGCTCTGCCCCTGGGGCAGTTACCTCCTGTTCCCTATCAGGAGGTGTCTCTCCACTGCTCCAGGACAAGGGTCCACCTCCGAGCGCAACAAATGGGGAAAACTAGCTAAGTAAGTCGAGTTTTATATAAATATCTGTTCAGAAATGAAGTGTAAAACAGAATGCAAAACCAGGATGTTAAAACATTTGTTTCAACTGCCAACAGTTACCTAATATTTTTTCATGTAGTGCTGAATTAATATTTTCTCAGGCAAAGATCAAAATTCATAACTATAAATCTCTGATATGAATGAAGATGATCCTTCAAAAATGATGTTGAACCTTGGCTATAATGGCATAATTGGAAAAGTACTAAGAGAGGCTATGATAAGAAACAAATGATATTCATATTATAGAAAACTGTTAGCATGCATTGTATTTATTTTAAAAAAAATGTATATACCTGAAACAAATATATTGTGCTAAGAGGTTCACAGCAAACATATATCATCAAGTTCATATAAAATAAACTCATGTAAGACAAAAACATTGCGTCAAGATTTAAAATAGTTATATATATATATATATATATTTAGTTCTCATTACTGCTATACTAGACATGCTCAAAGGTTTCAGAGAATAAAAAAGCTTTAAGTTACTTATGATACAATTTAATATCAGAAATCAGGTGTAAGTCCTGTGGAAATGAGTTGCACAAAACAGGGTCAATAAGAGAAAATGCCTGTGCATGAGTTTTAACTAAACAATTCCCTTTTGGTGAAGGAACAGTTCACAAAAAGTTGTTCTTTCATCGCAAAGTCCTAAAGAGTTTATACAAAGATACAAGTTCAGACAAATAGGAGGGACCAATACCTGTAAAGGCATTTTGATAATAATAATTTACTAAGAGGCATAATCTACTTGATCCAGGTAAGATGTTGATAAGAGGATGGATGTGGGTACAGTGGTTGTATGGATGATGGAGCTTGGTTGATTTTGAAATATGTGATTTTATTTGTACCTTTCTATGATTGTTACTTTTGTAATTCACTTACAATTTTAGGTATTATGGTACAGAAATATTTTAATAAATATATAATACCATAAACACATTAGAAACACTGTCAGCTCACTACCAAGGAGTTTAGCATGTGGCATCAGGTGCAATTTAGATTGTAAGCCCTCTAGGAATTGGGAAATGCCTACAGTCCTGAATTTAATCTCCTTTGAAGTGCCGAAAAGAGGAATAATAATAATTAATAGGTAGTCAGAGCAGTCTGAAATATATGCAGAAGCATATAGGGAACCAATGTAGTGATTTGAGATGATGATTTATATAAACACTAGCCATTAAGCCCGTAACAACAGGCTACATTAAAAAAAAAAATTCGGTCCATAGAAGGTTACCACCTTCTATGGCTTCCCACAGGGCTTGACTTCCTGCTCAAGGGGATTGGAGTGAGCAGGCTATTGTCATTGTTGCTGCTGCCACTGTTTTTCCCAATTGTGGCAGCAGCAGGGGACTTGCGCCACTGTGGTCCTTAAATAAAATAGGTGGCCACAAATTCAGGAGCCTTGGGAAAGCTTCTGGTGCCAAAAATAAGAGCAGGTCTGATCCAGCAGTGATGTCAACATGACATCATACCGGGACTGCGGCACTGCTGAAAAATTTAAAACAAATATAAAATAAGTAAAATAAAATTTAAATAATGGCTGAACAGAAGTTCGGAAAGTCTCAAAAGGGTCCCATAAAAATTTCAGAGCCATGATTTCAATATGGCAGCTGTGATATTAAAAGATGTATAAACACTTAAATACACAAAAATAAAATAAAACAAAATGAACATTGGGAACACGAAATCGGGATGTTCCAAATCCCTAACCTGGCTTCAGATAGGTTTTTCAAGTATTAAAACATTTTAAAATAGTGATGTTTTGGAATGACTGGAAAATGGGGTTAAAAATATTTAAAATAGAGGAAGTGATTTAAAAATGGGCAAAGGAGGAGACCGGGAAGGAGAGTGGTGCGAGAGTCCTGAGAGGGTGTCTGGAGGAGACCGGAGGCCTGTCGGGGCTGGAGAAAGCCTGGAACGCCGACGAGGCAGGCCGAGGACATGTCCCTCGAGTGACATCATCAACTCGCGACATCAGAAGAGGCATAAAATCACCTCCCAGAGCTCCTTTCTCCAGAAGACCGGGAAGGAGAGTGGTGCGAGAGTCCTGAGAGGGTGTCTGGAGGAGAGCAGAGGCCTGTCGGGGCCGGAGAAAGCCCAGAACGCTGACGAGGCAGGCCTAGGACATGCCCCTCGAGTGACATCATCAACTTGCAACGTCGGAGGAGGCATAAAATCGCCGCCCAGAACTCCTTTCCCCAGGAGACCAGGAAGGAGAGTGGTGCGAGAGTCCTGAGAGAGTGTCTGGAGGAGACCGGAGGCCTGTCGGGGCCATAGAAAGCCTGGAACACCGACGAGGCAGGCCGAGGACATGTCCCTCGAGTGACATCATCAACTCGCTACGTCAGAAGAGGCATAAAATCACCTCCCAGAGCTCCTTTCCCCAGGAAACAGGGAAGGAGAGTGGTGCGAGAGTCCTGAGAGGGTGTCTGGAGGAGACCAGAGGCCTGTCGGGGCCGGAGAAAGCCCAGAACGCTGATGAGGCAGGCCTAGGACATGCCCCTCGAGTGACATCATCAACTTGCAACGTTGGAGGAGGCATAAAATCGCCGCCCAGAAGTCCTTTCCCCAGGAGACCAGGAAGGAGAGTGGTGCGAGAGTCCTGAGAGAGTGTCTGGAGGAGACCGGAGGGCTGTCGGGGCCATAGAAAGCCTGGAACGCCGACGAGGCAGGCCGAGGACATGCCCCTCGAGTGACATCATCAACTCGCGACGTCAGAAGAGGCATAAAATTGCCTCCTTACAGTGCATCGCCGTGCAGCTTTGGCCAATATTTTGGACCCTTTACATCATAGCACCGTTATTCTTCTCATCTCCACCCGGGGAATTCATTTGTGAGGCGATCCACTCAGCTAAGTACTTTTAGATTTCTTCTTTTATAGTTTCTTTGTGATATGCCTCACTCTGTCCATAAACGAAGGGCAAGAGAAAGGCCTATGGTAGAAAGTACAATAGCGAGTCTGGTGTTGGGCCCTATGGATGCCCACATCAGAAGGGGAGTTGTTGTACCGGGTGAAGTATCACTTGAAGGAGTGCAGGAAGGCACAGCACTCCTTCGTGACTGGGAGATCTCACTGTCCCCAGATGAGAGAACCCCCCCGAGAATCCTGCAGTGATAAGAACGGAACCATTTAGGGACACTCTTTCGCCACTTGAGAAGAGTGGTGAACAGGATGTTGGACTGGGAACAACTTTGACTCAAACGGCAGGTTTGACCAGTATGGTTAATATTCCAGAGGGGAAGGTTATAGAAGATCTGTTGTTTTCACAAGAGAATATAATAAGTTGTGATGTTGCTGAAATTATTCCAATTGTAAGACCACCTGAATTTTCACTGGAGGTTATTTGGGAAAACCTGGTTGTTTTAAATAAGAATGTTACATTACAATTAAAACCAATAGTTAAAAATATAGAAATACTGGAAACCAAGGTTAATAAATTAATACTTGAGAATAAATTGTGAGATCAGGCAATTGAGAAAAATACTCAAGATTTGGAAAAAATAAGTATTCAAAATGAGTTAATAATAAAAGAAAACCAATATCTGGCTAGGAAAATGGAAAATTTAGAAAACCAATTGCGAAGTAAAAACTTAAGATTGGTATAATTTCCTAAGTTGCTAACTCTATCGGCAAAAGAAATTTGGAACAAATTTGCCTTAGAATTCCTTAAAATTCCACAGCAAGCACTCCCTCCCTTAACTCATATATATTATATTCCAGCTTGGAAAATTATGCCTGAGAAGGAATAAGAATATCAGTCTATAGCACCACTAAATGTTACTGAAATTCTAGAATCCACAAATGTAGAGATGGCCCAACCAGCCATCTCTTCCATGATTATTTCTTTTCTTCTAAATTCAGATAAAGAATGGGTTCAGAAGTTGTTTTTTAGAAATATAAAAGAAAAATTTTGTCAATTGGACATTAGAATGTTTCCTGATGTTACGAAGGATACACAAAAGAGGAGAAAAGAATTTTGAAATTTAAAGCCCAAATTACTTCAAATTGGTGCATTGTTCAAACTAAAATTCCCATGTAAATGTTGTATCACATTTAAAAAAGTAAGATATTGCTTTTTTCAACTGTCTCAATTGGTAAAGTTTATTACAAATAAACAAATAGAATTTAATTTGGGAGACACAACATCTCAGTAATATAACGTAAGTTCTCTGAACATAGAAGTATTCAACCCTAGTGTGATCGTCTGTTATTTCCTAAGACTTTGTTGCAGATGTATGCCTTAGATTTATTTCCAGTTTGAAATTTCCCATTATTGAGGACTTAGAAAATATGGTCTCTGTAATTGATTTTCATTATATACCATTATAGTTTGTCATGATTATTTATGTAAGGCCATACATGAATATCAAAATATTTTTTATTTTATTTTGGAGAAAACTTTTGAGAAATAAAATTTTTTTTAAAAAATGGGCAAAGGCACATCTAAGAAAGAATAGGCAATCCTAGTTATAGGTTTTTATTTTACAAATTTGTATGAGTAAAGTTGTTTTGGCTTTTCACCTTATTTTTTACATAAACATGAATGAAGACTTCAAAGAATATCCTAGAATCTGTTAATTAATAATTTCTGAGGGAAAATTTTTAAAATTAAAATTTTAGAATAAAAATAACTTTGTTCCATCTAATTTTCTGATCCAGGTTGTCACAATGACAGCACAGGTATCAGTAGAGTTTGAAAACTTTCCAAAACAGCTTGGAATGCTCAAAAGGAGCTGAAATCATGGAGACCTAGATAGTTTCAGTGTGATGAGCACTGAGGAAGGACACTAATAAGGGAACGTAAAGTGACCAGCTCCCCTGGTCCCAAATATTTTTTGAAAATGCTAAAGATACTAAAAATATATTCATTTATCCTTACATGCAGTAAAGTGTTAATACCTCTGTAACTGATATATATGAATAAGAGACTTCTCAGAATTAGTGCCTTTTAAATTGTCATAAAATCAGGGATACTGTAACATTTCTACAGTTAGTTAAAGTTTGGAATATCAGGCAGAATATTGTGAGGAATTGCAGAGGGCAGACTCCTGCATTGCTATCTTGTAATAGGATCAGCCAGGAACATCCTAAAGCACACCAAGTTAACTGAGATAGTGTGTGAAAGAAGCAATTCTAATTAGTAAAACTTGATTCAATGAACACTTCACAGGTAAGGAATAGGGAGGCTTAATATAAAATTAAAAGTAAGGTGATCCACAAATTCATACAATCAGCTTAGAGAGGTGTGCAAATGCAAGAGAGAGAGAGAGAGAAGTAGAATGCTGACAGGCACACTGATTATTCTCAGGTATTATTGTTAAGAAAAGGTCTCCATGTTGGAAGTTAGCCATTTACTAATAGCAAAGCTGAGTGAAAATTGTAAAGAACTCTATTCAAACTAAATATGGAAGTGCAAATGACAGCATATGATAGCACAATAAGATAATAAGAGGGCTAGCTGTATTGAAAAAAAAGTAAAACAGTGGGTATTCATTGGATTGCTGACTGAATTTAAGAAAGGAGTCTATCAGAAAAAAATCCATATAAAATATTTTCTTTCATTGAATATAAAGACTAAGGAAAGCTTAATTATTTGCTGATTTTCATAAATAGACAAGAAAGTTCAACAAGGCAATAGGACATACAATCAGGGAACATTCTAGTTAGGCTGGAAGAATATCAGATGCAGAGTAGAAAACAAGTTTTCATTTTTTGAGATTTCTAGAGTAGTAGGTGAAAGAGTTGAGGAGATGGAAAATGGCTGAGGATGATACTCAGTGCATTCAATAAAGAAGCTTTGTACCCAAGCAGCACCAGTTACAGCATAAGCCAGCAGCTTCTAGTGGTAAACATTCATGCATACATACCAACAGCATCAGACCTAAAACAGACAAATGAAAGATAAGACACACAAACATAAACATAAGTAAAGGAAACAGAAAAGATAAAGGAAACAGAAAGCTTAAAGATACAAATACATTCTTACCAGAATATAATACAGAAGAAGACCAAGAACTCTGTAAAAGAGAATAAAACAACTACACTACAGTTGAAGCATGTTTATTTGAGTTCAAATAGAAAGAGAAAGAAAGTTTATTTATCTGATCTAGCTATTGTACTTAAGAACCAGTTCTAGAAAGAGAAAAGAGAGAAAATTGCATGTATATTATTGTAGTTATAGAAATTAATATAACATACTTATTGCTAGTACTTTTATTCTCCTTACAATAACTTTTAAACAATAACACAATCAAACCTTTCTTTAATTTTCCAACTTCCTTTTTCCTAGTACTAATGCATTCCCTTCATACCTCTGGGAGACTAGGTTGGCTGGGTTCTGGCCCCATTATACAATATTCAATAGGGAGAGGATTTTCTAAGAGTGCCTCTGAGAGAACATCATGAGCTCCTAATTCACATCTATACCTTACCACTGGTCTTGATTGATTCAGTGGGAGAAGGGTCTCCTCACAGAGTTTATATAAGGAGACCCCATTCTGCAGTGGCCATAGAAAAGTGGTAGATAAAGGTAAGGATGAAAAGGTAGTTGTCATGATGCTGCTCATGCTGATACTACTGTATAAGGTGCCTATCCTTTTCTGTTCTGCATTCCCACTGTCTCTGTGCCTCTTGTGCTCCCATTTTTTCACCCTAGCCACCAGTTTCTCTTTCAAGTAAATTAGACTGTTGAAAGAAGGTGATGCAGTCTTTCACCTGTGGGTCACATAGCATGGCTAGCAGGTAAGAATCTTTCTCATTAAGAGATATCAGCTTATTTTGCATCTATTGATTCCTTGAGACCACAAACAGGAACACCTCTGTTCCTATTCTTAACAGTCCTTATTCCATCTGGAAGCTCTCTAATTTCTCCTTCAAGGTATTAACTGTTGGGCTGACTTTACCCAGGAAGGCTGTTGTGGAACTGAGATCTTTCATGTACCCTTGAAGGGCTTCAAGAATCATATGATCTGTGTCAGGTATCACCAATCATTATATCCCAAAGGGTGATCCACACCTATTTTGCTTTCCAGAGACAAATAATGAATGGCTGTCTATTGCTTCACTAACATTGTAAGATAAAGGCCATGATATATATTTCCTTTTGGCCTAATTTTTATATTTTCCTTTTTTATATAGACATTAGTAGTTAATATTGTTTTTTAGATAGGTCATGTAATCTTGTTTTTCTCCCACTTCTTTCTTTGAATTTTGCTGACTTCTAACAGAAGTCCTGGTTTATCTCTGTCCAGCTGACCTTTCACTTTTATTGTCTATTAACTTAAGTTTCCTGCTACTTTTCTATTCTGTGAGATAAGGAAGAAGAGCAAGACCAGTTTTCATAAGGCAGATGGTGAGTAGGTAGCAATCACAAGCTGAACAGTTAATTAGCCCAAGGTTGGAAAACTGTCAGAAGTATACATCAGTGGTCATCAACTCATCAAATATAGAAACTTGAAATTGCAAAAACTGAAAAAAACCCTGTTTGTTTTACAAAGTGCTGAATGTGTGACTTTTGTAAGCGAACACTGTTTCGAATACCAGACATCGTAAACACCAGCTATCAGATGGAAAGTAACCTCTGCAGAATTGTGAAAAGTTTTCAATATCTTGCATGAACAATTTAGATAAGATGTTATGACAAGATTTCCACTGATTGATATTGAAAAGTATGAGCAACTAAGAACATAAGAACATAAGAAATTGCCATGCTGGGTCAGACCAAGGGTCCCTCAAGCCCAGCATCATGTTTCCAGCAGAGGCCAAACTAGGCCTGGCAATTACCCAAACTCTAAGAAGATCTAATGCTACTGATGCAATTAATAACAGTGGCTATTCCCTAAGTAAACTTGATTAATAGCAATTAATTGACTTCTCCTCCAAGAACTTTTCCAAAACTTTTTTGAACCCAGCTACACTAACTGCACTAACCACATCCTCTGGCAACAAATTCTAGAGCTTTATTGTGCATTGAGTGAAAAATAATTTTCTCCTATTAGTCTTAAATGTGCTACTTGCTAACTTCATGGAATGCCCCCTAGTCCTTCTATTATTCAAAAGTGTAAATAACCGATTCACATCTACTTGTTCAAGACCTCTCATGATCTTAAAGACCTCTATCATATCTCCCCTCAGCCATCTCTTCTCCAAACTGAACAGCCCTAACCTCTTCAGCCTTTCCTCATAGGGGAGCTGTTCCATCCCATTTATTATTTTTGTTTCCCTTCTCTGTACCTTCTCCATCACAACTATATCTTTTTTGAGATGCGGCAACCAAAATTGTACACAGTATTCAAGGTGCGGTCTCACCATGGAGCGATATAGAGGCATTATGTCATTTTCCGTTTTATTAACCATTCCCTTTCTAATAATTCCTAACATTCTGTTTGCTTTTTTGACTGATGCAGCACACTGAGCAGACGATTTTAAATAATTATCCACTATGATGCCTAGATCTTTTTCCTGGGTGGTAGCTCCAAATATGGAATCTGATATGGAACCTAACATCGTGTAACTACAGCAAGGGTTATTTTTCCCTATATGCAATACGTTGCACTTGTCCACATTAAATTTCATCTGCCATTTGGATGTCCAGTCTTCCAGTCTTGCAAGGTTCTCCTGTAATGTATCACAATCCACTTGTGATTTAACTACTCTGAATAATTTTGTATCATCCGCAAATTTGATAACCTCACTTGTGGTATTCCTTTCCAGATCATTTATATATATATTGAAATGCACCGGTCCAAGTACAGATCTCTGAGGCACTCCACTGTTTACCCTTTTCCACTGAGAAAATTAAACATTTAATCATACTCTCTGTTTCCTGTCTTTTTGTTACGCTCTCCTTCTCCAAAGGGGAGGAGCTAGCAATCTGTTACGCTCACCTCCTCTAGAGGGGAGGAGTTATCAACCTGCTGTCGCTCACTCTGCCAGGAGGGCGGAGTTGGCAAGCTGTTCTGCTGGGCTCCTGAAAGGTGAAGGAGTAGCAATATGACATGACCTGCTCCTCCAGAGGGGAGGAGTTAGCTATCTGTAATTCTGTTAGTGAACTGCTGTTAGATATTCCTGTAGGAAAGGAAGTAGCAAGCTGTATCACTCTGCTAAAGAGTAGTAATCTGTTATGGATCATCTCTCCAAGGAAGAGGAGTTGGCAATAGGTATACAGTACTTCGCTAAGAGATAGCAATCTATCATGCCCCCGCTACAGAATAGCAATCTGTATATATATATAAGTTGCTAGCAAGTCTCAGAGAAAGAGGAGTAGCTGTCTATATAATACTTCCATGAGCGGAGTCAGTGGTCTGTAGTGGTTGGCTCCCACAAGGTGATAATAGTGAAAGGAATGACTACTTGGAGGAAATGGTGAATCCCTGGGCCGATGGCAGATGTCAGCACCCTCAGGAGGAGATTCTGAGAGGAACCATTGGCTAAGTTAGAATATGAGATAAACACAATAGTTCTTTATTAGACTTGAAGCTGTACCACCAGGCGTGGCAGTAGTGAGTCGCTGTGTCCAGCAAGGCTGTAATCCTTCTGATACTGGAATATATCTCTGGGTCGCTGAGCTGTAGAGAGAGACTAGAAGTAGTGAGTAGACAGGGTATGCTGGATACAAGATGGTACACTTACAATAGTAGATGTCTGCAATGGTCTCTATGCCATAGAGAGTATTCAGTACATTCAGGAACAGGAGCCATAGGCGAGCACTGGTTCCCACAAACAGTCTGTAATAAGAACTCACAATTGTATATGAAATGGCTTCTAGAATAGAAGAGAGTCTGTATAAGATTCTAGGAACATGGGCCCTTGTGGAGCGAGTACTGGTTCCTATCTATAATCTTGCCAATGTAACTCTTGATCTCCGTACCTGCGATAAAATCTTAGACGGAAGGGAGTCTTCAGAGCTATAGGAATGTAGGCCCTCATGGAGCGAGTACCGATTCCTATGTATTAGAACTCACTGTGTTCACGTCCGCGATCACTTCCAGGAATTGAGGAGTCTTCTGAGTGTTCTGGCAATCTGAAATCAAGAAGAGAGAGTGGAGCCCCCATGGAGCGGGTACTCCTGGTAAGTTTGAAAAGGCCGAGCAGTGGGGATGGGTTCCCCGGCTAACTCGGATTGTTGGTGCAAGTATCGTGGGCTGCCGAAGCAAGTCCCGTTGGAGTTCCTTGCTAACTCATTAGAGGTTAGCAAACAAAGACCTTTTAAAGTGCAGATAGATGACATCACTACGGAGGGACGCCCCCGAGGTTCGCGCCCGTGCTGGTATAAAGTCTGGAGCGCGCGCGCGCGCCCTTACGTCATCGGGAACAAGGCGGATCTGAAGCATCAGGCCAGCCCGGGGAAACCGGGACCAAGAGGCGGAGAGAAGCCATGGCTGCACTATCCGTCAGAGCTGAAGAGATTCGCATCCCAGGTAAGAGGGTGGAGCAAGGGGCAAGAAGAGGCACGAACGCATCACTTTTATCCCATGACTTTTTACTTTCCTAGAAGCCTCTCATGAGGGACTTTGTCAAATGCCTTCTGAAAATCCAAATACACTACATCTACTGGTTCACCTATATCCACATGTTTATTAACCCCTTCAAAAAAATGAAGCAGATTTGTTAGGGAAGACTTCCCTTGGGTAAATCCATGTTGATTGTGTTCCATTAAACCATGTCTTTCTGTATGCTCTACGATTTTGATCTTGAGAATAGTTTCCACTATTTTTCCTGGCACTGAAATCAAGCTCACTGGTCTATAGTTACCGGATCACCCCTGGAGCCTTTTTTAAATATTGGGGTTGCATTGGCCACCCTCCAGTGTTCAGGTACAATGGATGATTTTGATAGGTTACAAATTTTAACTAAGAGATCAGAAATTTCATTTTTTAGTTCCTTCCATACCCTAGGATACATACCATTCGGTCCAGGTGATTTTCTACTCTTTAGTTTGTCAATCTGGCCTACTACATCTTCCAGGTTCACAATGATTTTGTTCAGTTCATCTTACTCATCACCCTTGAAAACCATCTCCGGAACTGGGAGATAGTTGCTGAGAGAACACTTAATCATTCTTGAAAGAACATCTTACTAACAATACACTTACATACAACCAGCTGTGTATAATTGTAGTAATGTTACTGTAATACCAGAACAATTATAACAAGCTACAAATAGTACAAAAGTAGATTGTAAGCTCTCTGGGGATAGGGAAATAGCTACAGTACCTGAATGTAATCTGCTTTGAAGTACAAAAAAAGTAGAATATAAATATCCAAAATAAAAATAAACAAGCTGTAGGATCATTTCACAACACTAGACTAACAGTAATGTACACACAAATGCTGCAGTATCCGGGTTAGTAGCCTTATTATCTTTGGATGCAGAGAGAGAGAAAGAGAGAGAGAGACCAGTATTAAAGAACTTCAGGACATCTGGGAAGAAACAGATAGCCACTGGCAATTCATAATTTCCAGCTTATGGGTAAGAAATTTCCATGAAGAGTGGGATTTGTAAATGTTGTTTCCTATTTCAAAGCAGACCTGATCACACATTTAAAAGATAGTCACAAGTTTAGGGAAACAGAATACCAAAAATTACCTTATAGCTTTCAGAGATAGGTTTGATTTTAAACTGGGAGTTGCTTAGTATATAGTATTGGTGTGGTCAATGACAAGGTTTTAAATCAGACTAGGGTTTTTGAAAATGTAATAAAGATATGTGATGATATGTCTTGTCTGCTATTCTGAAATGTATTTTGTTTATTGTTAGCAAGCTTTATTAATAAATTTGGATTATTTCTTATTTTTTTGTCCCTAACATTTTAGTTACTTTTGTTGTTTTTGGTGTGGGGCCTTGAGATAAACAAGGATTTGTTTATTAGGTAGTTTTATACCAAATTAGCTGAGGTGAAGTGATTAGGAGGGTGGGTTTAAGACAATTCCCTAGAAGTTTACAATATCTGCAGCATTAAATAAGTGGAAAAATACCTGGTACCTATATCCTGAATGATCTGGTAAAGATGTTTTCCCACTGCTTCCTAATTCTCTTAGGGCATCACCCTTCATGCTCCAGTGAAAATACCCCACTATTTTCCTACAGGGTTCTACCAGCTTCTTCAGGACTAATTTCAAATATTCCTCCTTGGACCCCAGGGCATTCTTTCACTGCCACATATAGCAAGTTTGCAAATCAATGACTCCCACTCATAGCCTCCATCTTCCACTGCCTTTTTCAAATTAACATTACTGTCTGTAATAAAGAAAAAAACCCTAGAAAAACAATCCTGTCTCTGTGGTCTAACTGCCTGCCCTCCATCATCTTTCATATTGCTCCTAAGATACTGAGTGAGAAATGGCTGATATCCTTCACCTGGGTATGCAGCATTCCTCACCTGTGCAATGTCAGTCTGCCCCAAATTGACCTGTTGCTCACTCCTGCCTCAGCCAGCTGCCATCAGTGTGCTGTGAAAGAGAGGTGGACGTGTGTAGCATTCATGCTGCCTCAATCGACACTGGTGAATTGGATGCTACCCCATCCACCTTAACTAGCTGTACCAGGATGCAAGCACAGCGCTGAGTGAGTAGGTTGGGTATAATCTGTCTAATGAATGTTGTCTGGAAGGGCACATTGTAATTGGGGGCTAAGAGGTGCAGCAGCCATTTAAATTTCTCTTTTTTCCATAATATGCAGCAGTTGGTCATCCAGGGCATTGATTTCACCAATGTACCATTTCACCATCATTAATGCTACCTGCCTCTTACTATGGGACAGTGATGTGGTAAAAAAAAACCTCATCTGCTCCATGGTGGCTTGCCGCTGACATGGGGTATGAGGCCATGTCATCTTATTGGAACACTAGCTCATTTAAATGTTATGCAAATGTCTTCACAAATGCAATATTGTGCACGAAAAAAGAAAAATAGTGCACATAAAAATCATCAAATGTGATTATACATGCTGTTCACTGTTTTTTAATGCACAGACAGTTGTGCAAAGCCATTCGTATTTTAGTACATCAGCCTAAAGGTTTGGATTTGATACCAATCAAATTATATTAAACTTTTAATGAATTGATGGTTCTAGGACTAATGCAGTTTCAAATAAGAATTTTAAAATGATTATCTATCACTTTATGCTTGTTATCACATTTTGGGTCTGATTCACTAAAATAGCAAACAGTAAACATGCTAAATTGTTTTAGTATGCATGTTAAATAGTGTCCTATTCACTAAAGCTTTAACTTGCACATTATGGTACCTGCTAATATTTTAGCAAGTAAACAGTAAACCATATTGCTTAGGTGAGTGATCCACTATTTCTCTACTATTATTAGATTCTGCAGATGGGATTCTCCAGTCTACATCTGGCATATTAAAGTCTCCAACGATCACCACTTCTCCCTTCTTTCCTATCCTGTGGATGTCATTAACCAGATCTCTGTCCAGCTCATCTTTTTGGTTTGGAGGCCTGTAAACCACTCCAATAAAAATGGATGTCCCATCTTTTTTTAGGTTGGCCCATAGTGCTTCTTCATTGCCCCATCTTCCTTGCAGCTCCAATGCTTGGATATTGTTTCTGACATAAAGAGCCACTCCTCCCCCTTTCCTGTCCTCTCTGTCTTTCCTTAACAAGTTATAGCCCGGTATTGCCGTATCCCAGTCATGAGATTCCGTAAACCACATTTCCGTGACAGCAACAATGTCCAAGTCTGCCTCCACCATTAGGGCTTGCAGCTCTGGGATTTTATTGCCCAAACTACGAGCATTTGTGCTCATAGCTTTCCAGCTTTCTTCATTCAGGTTACTGCTGTTTCTGGACTCCTTTTGTGACCTCTTTAGTTGAGTTTTGTTATCCACTTTTCCCTTTGCCTTTGTGCAAGGGAAAGGATTAGTGCCTCTGATGGCAGAGTCATCCATCACAGTGAGCCTTTTCCTTTGGTTTCTGATCTGGAATTTCTGTATGCATTGGGGTTTTTCTCTCTTTTCAGATAACATTTCAATCTTTTCCTCAAGAACTTCTTCAGTATTTAATACAGAGAAGGCATTTTGTACTTGTTGCACTTGATACAGTGTGTGTCTCCGGATCACAGGTCTAATTCTACCCGAGCCCACTGTAATACTGTTTTTTAAGCTTCTCAATGCCTTGTGTGAGTGGGGGGGGGGGTAGAGTTGTGGGCTACACAGCTGTCAATAATGGGTGTCTGTGGGTCACCGGTCTTATCCTACCTGAGCCCACAATAAATCTCTTTTTCCTTGACTTTTGGTTATTCAGTGGTAATGGGAAACTAATTTCTGAATAATGTACCGTGGCTGAGACTTTCTTTATTGAAGCTAATTCAGCTTTACCTTCAGCCAGCTCCTTTTCCAAGGTAAAGAGTGGTGAACAAATGGGGCAAGCCTTAAGTTTCCATATGATTACCCTTAATATAAAGGCTCCACAACAGTTGCATTGGATAGACCTCATTTTGGTAATTTGTCTGATGAATAGCAATTATGGAAATACTAATTTACCTTGTTGCCATTTATGAATTTAGGCGGTTATATAAGAAACACAAACCTAGGGGTGGGTGGGCAGAGGGGTAGGGTGGGAGGGAGTCAAACAGGTAAAACTGACTACAGCACTCCCAAATTTCTATTTCAGTTGTGCTTCTTTTTAACAGACAGTGCACTAGTTTTGGCAAATATAATGCCCTACTTCTAAGCACAGATAACAACCAAAAATGGACTTAACTTTAGCAGAAAAGGCTCTGGCTCATGAAGATCCCAGCTCCAAAGTGATTCAGTTCCTAAAGCACATGAGACTCTGGCTACTTTAATCCAATTACTGCCTCCCCCACAAACACTGGCTGAGGAGGAAGGGTCTGCTTTGAACTAATGGCTGGAACAGGTAAAACTGACTACAGCACTCCCAAATTTCTATTTCAGTTGTGAAATTCATAATGGGTTCATGCAAATTATTACCCTGTTTACTAAACTATGTACAAATTGGTGACTACATAGTAGACCTAAAATACATTATCCATTTTGGACCATATATTAGCCATTGATTGAACATACTATAAAATAGGGATGTGCAGAAGGAAAAAATTCGTTTTGATTCAGTTTTCATTTCACCAGGACCCAAATTCATTGCATTCATTTCATAGGGGAGAAACCCAATTCGTTGATTTGTTTTATTTGTTTTCCGATTTCCCATTAAAGTCAATGGGGGAAGTATTTGCAACCTATTTTTGACTGCAGAATTGAAGTTTTCTTATCAATTCTGATGAGACTTCTGGGGAGCAATCATCAGAACAAGAAAAGCGCTCCAAGGTACTTAGACTGTGGCAAAATGGTACCAAAGTGGCATGAATAGCCTAAGTCACTTTAAAGGGGCAAAGGGGTACCAGGAGTGGCAAGAGTGGCAAGTGTGCATTAACAGAGGTCAAAAGCAGTAGCGAGAGTGTCAAAAACACACCAAGCTTCAAAACAGAGCACCGATAACAGATGCATGAACCCTCGAAGGCAGCACGACAGGCAAAGTGGCAATACAAGTGGCATCAACATCTTACAGTACAATGAAGGGGGAACATAGCAAGCAGAAAGACTAGCACCAACACACTGAGGAACCATGATAGTGGCAAGAACACCACAAGGAGTTGAGTGAGTCATCTGGTGTATGGCAGCAAGGCAGAGTGGCAGAAAGCTGATAGGGACAAGACAGGCTAGCAGAGCTGAGGTAGTCAAGTCCCTGTGGTTTTGATAGGGGCAAGACAGGCTGGCCCCAGGGAGAGTTCCCTTTCCTTTGTACAGGAAAAGGCTCCCTAGAATGGGTTTGCCCCTAGAGTGGGGTGTTTCCATTGGCATCTAGTGAGCTCTCGCTGGTCTTTTAAAATCTGGTGGAGTTAGCAGATATACAAATGAGAATTTTCAAGGCCAAGGAGGAGGAGGGTGACATGTGAACAGCGGTTCAACATGGGTCAACAGGTACTAAGAGATAGGCCGGCTACACCTGGGTAGAGTTCCCTTTCCTTTGAGCAGGAAAGGGCTCCCCGAATGGGTTGGCCCCTAGAGTGTGTAATGGTACAAATTGTTAGGATTTAAGCAAGTGCAAACAGATCATGACTTCCTGAGCAAGACGGAGGAAGTTCTCTGCTCTGCCCAGAAACTAAAAGAAAATTGTTTGTTTTAATTAAGGATCCATGCTGTGAAGGATTAATATTTTGAATTGCCAGAAACTGAGGGTTCCCTTTGCAATGAGGGTTCAACCGTTAGGACCAAAAGAAGCACTGATGTCATCTCCCGCCCAAATCTACAATATCAACCTATGTTGACTTTGTAGTTTACACAGTGCCTCTGTAAACTATGGGAAGACAGAGGATAAACTAGAGTGCAACTACCACCAGTTTTCTATAGTACTAAGAACATTACTGTTGGCACCTAAGAAAGATTTCGGGAACATGGCCCATATTATGAAGGTCATGAAAACTATTGAGCATATGAAATATGCAAGCTCCAAACATTTGAAGTCAGCATTTTATGTTCTTACATTCCAAATGTGGATGGACAGGCACAGCATTTGAAGACAGAGGTCAAGCCCTCATAGGGACGTAAAGCCTGGATGGACAGGCACAGCATTTGAGGATAGAGGTCAAGCCCTTATAGGGACATAAGGCCTGGATGGACAGGCACAGCATTCGAGGATAGAGGTCACACCCTTGTAGGGACATAAGGCCTGGGCGGACAGGCACAGCATTCGAGGATAAAGGTCAAGCCATTGTAGGGACATAAGGCCTGGATGGACAGGCACAACATTTGAGGATAGAGGTCAAGCCCTCATAGGGACATAAGGCCTAAATGGACAGGCACAGCATTTGAGGATAGAGGTCAAGCCATTGTAGGGACATAAGGCCTGGACAGACAGTCTCAGCATTTGAGGATAGAGGTCAAGCACTCATAGCGACGTAAAGCATGGAAGGGCAGGCACAGCATTAGAGGTCAAACCCTCGTAGGGACTTAAGGCCTGGATGAACAGGCACAGCATCAGAGGTCAGGCCCTCATAGGGACATAAATCCTGGATGGACAGGAATAGCATTAGAGGATAGAGGTCAAGCCCTCATAGGGATGTAAAGACTGGACAGACAGGCACAGCATTCGAGGATAGAGGTCAAGCCCTCATAGGGATGTAAGGCCTGGATGTTCAGGCACAGCATTAAAGGTCAACCCCTCATAGGGACTTAAGGCCTGGATGGACAGGCACAGCATTAGAGGTCTAGCCCTTGTAGGGACGTAAGGCCTGGACAGACAGGCACAGCATTAGAGATCAAGCCCTCGTAGTCACGTAAGGCCTGGATGGGCAGGCATAGCATTTGAGGATAGAGGTTAAGCCCTCGTAGGGACGTAAGATCTGGATGGACAGGCACAGAATTAGAGGTCAAGCCCTCATAGGGACTTAAGGCCTGGATGGACAGGCACAGCATTAGAGGTCAAGCCTTTGTAGGGACGTAAGGCCTGGACAGACAGGCATAGCATTAGAGGTCAAGCCCTTGTAGGGATGAAAATTCTGGCCGGACAGGCACAGCATTTGAGGATACAGCTCAAACCCTCATATGGACGTAAGGCCTATACAGACAGGCACAGCATTAGAGGTTAAGCCCTCATTGGTACTTAAGGCCTGGATGGACAGGCACAGCATTCAAGGTTAGAGTCAAGCCCTTGTAGGGATGTAATGCCTGGACTGAGAGGCACAGCATTAGAGGCCAAGCCCTCATAAGGACTTAAGTCCTAGATGGACAGGCACAGCATTAGAGGTCAAGCCCTTGAAGGGACATAAGGCCTGGAGGGACAGACATAGCATTAGGTCAAGCCCTTATAGGGACATAAAGCCTGGATGGACAGGCACAGCATTCGAGGATAGAGGTCAAGCCTTTGTAGGGACATAACTCCTGGATGGACAGGCACAGCATTAGAGGTCAAGGCCTCATAGGGACATAAGACCTGGACGGACAGGCACAGCATTTGAGGATAGAGGTCAAGCCCTCGTGGGGATGTAAGGCCTGGATGGACAGGTACAGCATTAGATGTCAAGCCCTTGTAGGGACGTAAGGCCTGGATGGACAGGCACAGCATTAGAGGTCAAGCCTTTGTAGGGACATAAAGCCTAGATGGACAGGCACAGCATTCGAGGATAGAGGTCACACACTCCTAGGGATGTAAGGCCTGGATGTACAGCCACAGCATTAGAGTTCAAGCCCTCGTAGGGAAGTAAGGCCTGGCCAGACAGGCACAGCATTTGAGGATAGAGGTCAACCCCTCATAGGGACATAAGGCCTGGACGGACAGGCACAGAATTAGAGGTCAAGCCCTCATAGGGATATAAGACCTGAATGGAGAGGCACAGCATTAGAGGTCAAGCCCTCGTAGGGATGTAAAGCCTGGATGGGCAGGCACAGCATTCAAGGATAGAGTTCAAGCCCTCGTAGGGACATAAGGCCTGGACGGACAGGCACAGTGTTAGAGGTCAAGCCCTTGTAGGGACGTAAAGCCTGGACGGATAGGCACAGCATTAGAGGTCAAGCCCTCTTAGGGATTTGCTGTCACTCCTTGTAACCTTGGGCAAATCACTTTACCCTCCATTGCCTCAGGTACAAAACTTAGATTGTAAGCCCTCTGGGGATAGGGAAATACCTACAGTACCTGAATGTAAACCGGTGTGATATCTCAATTGAGATCTAATGTCGGTATAAAAATAAATAAATAAATAAATAACTTAAAGCCTGGGCAGGTAGGCACAGCATTAGAGGTCAAGCCCTCATAGGAACATAAGGCCTGGATGGACAGGCACAACATTAGAGGTCAAGCCCTCGTAGGGACTTAAGGCCTGGATGAACAGGCACAGCATCAGAGGTCAGGCCCTCATAGGGACATAAATCCTGGATGGACAGGAATAGCATTAGAGGATAGAGGTCAAGCCCTCATAGGGATGTAAAGACTGGACAGACAGGCACAGCATTCGAGGATAGAGGTCAAGCCCTCATAGGGATGTAAGGCCTGGATGTTCAGGCACAGCATTAAAGGTCAACCCCTCATAGGGACTTAAGGCCTGGATGGACAGGCACAGCATTAGAGGTCTAGCCCTTGTAGGGACGTAAGGCCTGGACAGACAGGCACAGCATTAGAGGTCAAGCCCTCGTAGTCACGTAAGGCCTGGATGGGCAGGCATAGCATTTGAGGATAGAGGTTAAGCCCTCGTAGGGACGTAAGATCTGGATGGACAGGCACAGAATTAGAGGTCAAGCCCTCATAGGGACTTAAGGCCTGGATGGACAGGCACAGCATTAGAGGTCAAGCCTTTGTAGGGACGTAAGGCCTGGACAGACAGGCATAGCATTAGAGGTCAAGCCCTTGTAGGGATGAAAATTCTGGCCGGACAGGCACAGCATTTGAGGATACAGCTCAAACCCTCATATGGACGTAAGGCCTATACAGACAGGCACAGCATTAGAGGTTAAGCCCTCATAGGTACTTAAGGCCTGGATGGACAGGCACAGCATTCAAGGTTAGAGTCAAGCCCTTGTAGGGATGTAATGCCTGGACTGAGAGGCACAGCATTAGAGGCCAAGCCCTCATAAGGACTTAAGTCCTAGATGGACAGGCACAGCATTAGAGGTCAAGCCCTTGAAGGGACATAAGGCCTGGAGGGACAGACATAGCATTAGGTCAAGCCCTTATAGGGACATAAAGCCTGGATGGACAGGCACAGCATTCGAGGATAGAGGTCAAGCCTTTGTAGGGACATAACTCCTGGATGGACAGGCACAGCATTAGAGGTCAAGGCCTCATAGGGACATAAGACCTGGACGGACAGGCACAGCATTTGAGGATAGAGGTCAAGCCCTCGTGGGGATGTAAGGCCTGGATGGACAGGTACAGCATTAGATGTCAAGCCCTTGTAGGGACGTAAGGCCTGGATGGACAGGCACAGCATTAGAGGTCAAGCCTTTGTAGGGACATAAAGCCTAGATGGACAGGCACAGCATTCGAGGATAGAGGTCACACACTCCTAGGGATGTAAGGCCTGGATGTACAGCCACAGCATTAGAGTTCAAGCCCTCGTAGGGAAGTAAGGCCTGGCCAGACAGGCACAGCATTTGAGGATAGAGGTCAACCCCTCATAGGGACATAAGGCCTGGACGGACAGGCACAGAATTAGAGGTCAAGCCCTCATAGGGATATAAGACCTGAATGGAGAGGCACAGCATTAGAGGTCAAGCCCTCGTAGGGATGTAAAGCCTGGATGGGCAGGCACAGCATTCAAGGATAGAGTTCAAGCCCTCGTAGGGACATAAGGCCTGGACGGACAGGCACAGTGTTAGAGGTCAAGCCCTTGTAGGGACGTAAAGCCTGGACGGATAGGCACAGCATTAGAGGTCAAGCCCTCTTAGGGATTTGCTGTCACTCCTTGTAACCTTGGGCAAATCACTTTACCCTCCATTGCCTCAGGTACAAAACTTAGATTGTAAGCCCTCTGGGGATAGGGAAATACCTACAGTACCTGAATGTAAACCGGTGTGATATCTCAATTGAGATCTAATGTCGGTATAAAAATAAATAAATAAATAAATAACTTAAAGCCTGGGCAGGTAGGCACAGCATTAGAGGTCAAGCCCTCATAGGAACATAAGGCCTGGATGGACAGGCACAACATTAGAGGTCAAGCCCTCGTAGGGACATAAAGCCTGAATGGACAGGTACAGCATTAGAGGTCAAGCATTGTGAATACCCAGAAGCTATTAACTGTACTTATGCACTTCAGCTGATGACAAAGGAATATGAAGAACTCTCAGATATAAGAAAACCGCTACTCAAGTCCAAATCTACAATATCAACTTATGTTGTCTTTGTAGTTTACACAATGCCTCTGTAAACTATGGGAACACAGAGGAAGAACTAGAGTGCAGCTACCACCAGTTTTCTATAGTACTAGAAATATTAATGTTGGCACCTAAGAAAGATTTAGGGAAAATGGCCCATATTCTAAAGGTCATGAAAACTATTGAGCATATGAACTATGCAAGCTCCAAATATCTTAAGTCAGCTTTTTATGTTCTTACATTCCAAATGTTGCAAAACAGGAAAAGAATATTCTGGAAAGAAGCGATGCAAAAATACATGAAACTGAAATTAGAAATACTAGATATAAACTCAGAACAGGCACAGGTATGAGGTCAGGTCCTTGTAGGGACCTACAGCCTAGACAGTGGACGGACAGGCATAGTGTTTGGGTTCAGGCCCTTGTAGGGATGTACGGCCTAGACAGTGGATGGACAGGCACAGCATTTGAGGTCAGGCCCTTGTAGGGAAGTACAGCCTGGACATTGGACGGACAGGCACATGTGCTAATATTATCTGGAGCATAGGAGGCAGTTGTAGCTGCTGCAAGGCTTTCAATTGCTTTTATTCATCTTGCCATTCACAGCGAAAATTTGGAAACCCAAGCAAAGGCAGGTTTGTTTTCAAAAACACTAGCATTTCCATCAACTCTGGTGCCAGCCTTGAGCGGTGAGGGCTCATGATATCCCCTGTCACTGAAAATACACATTCACTGGGCACACTACTTGGTGGACATGACAGATATCGCTGAGCCACTTTGGCTAAGTATGGCCAGACAGTTGATTTGTGTGCCCAATATGCCAGCGGATCTGTCTGCATATCCTCTGTGGGCTCTGAGGGATACCGTGTCACTGACATTTATGCTGGTGCCTCCTTTTCTTGGGTGGGCTGAGAGTCACTCATGCCAGCTGCTTTCTCTCTAGCCCATAGCAGAACAGATGATTCTTTATGGGCAACATGCCTTTGGCGTACTGAAGTGGAGGAGGAGGAGGTACTAGCTGTCGCTGACAGAGTACTGCTCCTGCTTGCACTAGCACAATTCTCTGAAGTGCCCGCTGTTTCCTCCTCTGCTTCATGCCTAATCTGCCTCTGCCTATGGCGCTCCTGTTCATGGACTTTTAGTAACAGCAGATCCTTTACAAATGAGAGACAATTGGACTGTAGGGCGAGTTTCCCTTTCACAAGGGGATCACAGACTGTGGCGAGCATGTATGTGTGGTCTTCTGTTAAAGGCCATAATCTCTCTTGCACCTGCTGCTGCAAAACGTCCAGATACTGCAGCACCTCAGCTGTCATTCCCTCTTCCTGTTTAAAGCCCTCCAAATTTTCATCCAGGAAATTAATTATAGGGATGATGTCAGCCAAGGTGGCACTTCTGGAACTCAGCTCCTCTGTGACATCCTTGAAGGGCTGCAGGATTTTTATCAGCTGATTCATGACTAACCAATCATGATGCCCTAAGGGATTATGCACACCTATGTCCATTGAACCAGAAACTTCATGAAAGGGTGTCTGCAGCTCCACTAACCTTTGCAGCATCATAAAGGTGGAATTCTACCGGGTGGCAATGTCTTGAATGAGACGCTTGTGAAGCATCTCCAAATCAGTCTGCTTTTGTCGGAGAACCTACCCTGCCTTCACACTTCTGTGGAAGTGCGCTGCTATCTTCCTGCACTTGTGTATTAACATATGCAGGTAGTCATTCTCTTAGTGATTGGACTCCAACCCCAGAGCTGACTTCAGTATCAGATGCAGTGTGTGCAAAACATCGGATGTTCTGAAAGCGCCCATCGTATATTGTCTTAACCATGTTTGCACCATTGTCTGTGACAAAGAACCCTGCCTGAGGATTCCTGTCTCGCTGGTGTAGTTGCCAGCCCGCCAGCATCTGTCTGATGCATGCTAGAATATTGGCTTGAGGTATGGGCCTCATCCGTCAGGTGGTGTGCAGTAAAGCCCACCTCCACCCTGATTCTTGTTCACTAATAGAGCTGCTGCCTGCCCCTGCCTCAGCCAGATCCCACCAGTGTGCTGTCAGGGAGAGGGAAGAGTATACAGCATTAATGGTGGTCCAGATATTGCAGGTGAAATGCACATTCCCCTCTGCCTTAGCTAGCAGTGCTTGGATGCAACTGCGACATTGGTTGTACAGGCTGGGGATGACCTTTCTGCTAAATGTGGTTCTGGGGGGGACTTTGTAATGTGGAACTAAGACCTTCAGCAAATTCTTAAAACCCACATTCTCCACTATCTGCAAGGGCTGGTCATCAAGGGCAATCATTTCCCCAATGCTCCTGGTTACAACTTTTGAGGCTGCCTGCCTCCTACTCCGGGATAGCATTACCGCACACCACCCCATTTCCTCCATGGTGGGTTGTCGTATCTGCCACATGGCAGGGGGCCACTGGCCTGCCACCTGACTGCTAGAAGAGGCTGAGGGTGTGGGGTGACTCTGCTCCTTTTCAACCACTTTTACGCTGCCTGGAAAAAGGGCTGACTGGTACTGCCACCATCCCCAGATAGCAGTACTGTTGCTGGGTGTTGCCTCTTCATATGATGCGTCATGCCAAAATTAGATAGATGTCCCATTTGCTTGCCTCTGCTAATAGACCTGGTACAGTAATTACACTGAGCAAAACGTGGGTCTTCCATTACTTTAAAATGGCTCCATATCACATATTTCTTTCATGATCCCTTCTCTATAGCCTTCGAGGTGGATGCTGGCACTGGAGCTGAAGTAGTGGGTGCACCCTGAGAAACAATGCCAGGGGCATCAGTCACACTCTGTGCCTGTGCTGACTGCTCTTCCTCCTCATCATCATCAGTTTCATCTCTTACCTGCTGCATTGAAGTGGAGGCTAAGACAGGACTAACTAATCCTCCTAAACCTTCTTCAGCTATTACTTCTTCCATTTCTGATGATGAGAATCCAACACAAGATGATTCTTCATCGGAATCAGAAGCAAAACGTGGCTGCGCTACATCATCACGCTAAGTCGAGTCTGCTGCCACACTGCTGCTTGTCTGGCATGACTCAGCCTCCCCTTCCCTCACCTCCAAAACTACAGGGTCAGAAACAGGTGGTGGTGATGCATCATCTTTACATTTCATTTTTTTCCGGATGGAACTGCCTGCCCCTCCAGAGATTTTAGATTGGAACAGGTCCCTTTTTTACTTTAATGGGGGACTGGCATTGCCTTTTGAAGTGCCTCCTCTGCCAGTCCCAATCACTCGAAAATGTCTAGCTTTCCCTGACATTATGGATTTAATGTCACTGCCTACTAGGGATTTCAATTAAAAGAATTATTTCCAAAAGAGGCCCACTGGGGATTTGGCTTCAGAGAGCACCCCTGTCCCAATATACGTGAGTCTGCAAAAGTACCCACTGGCCCACAAGGCATTGTCTGGATGTACACTAAAACTGGGACCGCTGTATGTGCACACACCAAGCTTGTAACTACAAAAGAGTCCCACTGGGGATTTGGCTTCAGAGAGCACTGCTGTCCCAATATAGGTGAGTCTGATAATTGCCCCAGGCCCACGAGGCTGTGCCTGGATGTACACTAAAACTGGGACTGCTGTATGTGCACACACCAAACTTGTAACTACAAAAGAGGCCCACTGGGGATTTGGCTTCAGAGAGCACTGCTGTCCCAACATACGTGAGTCTGCAAAAGTGCCCCCAGGCCCACGAGGCTCTGCCTGGATGTACACTAAAACTGGGACCGCTGTATGTGCACACACCAAGCTTGTAACTACAAAAGAGGCCCACTGGGGATTTGGCTTCAGAGAGCACTGCTGTCCCAATATATTTGAGTCTGCAAAACTGCCCAGTGCCCACTGATGTCCAGTGAGTGCACTGTCTTCTTGGCTTCAAAGAGCACAAAGAGACAGCCTGAGTTCAATAAAAAAAAACCTGCAGTTAAATAAAAATGATGGCACAGCAGCAAAAACAAAGAAATATCTTTTCAATGGAAAATTCTATCAAAGTAGCTAGCAATTGAATATATCTTCCACCCACAACAACCAAATCTTGCTTGCAACCTACCCCAGGGGGTAAAATATAAAAATAACCAGCAACATGCCACTGCTAGCTGTTACGCTTGGACTCCGGACAGGAGTCGTGCACACCACCCAGCAGGGTGGCTCCAGGTGGAGAGAGACAGGAAGCTCGAACAGAGTCAGGTACCAGGCTGGGTCAGGGCAGGCAGCAAGAATCAGAGTCTGGGTTCAGGCTGGGTCAGGGCAGGCGGCAAGTGGCAGTGTCTAAGTACAGGCTGGGTCAGGGCAGGCGGCAAGTGGCAGTGTCAAGTACAGGCTGGGTCAGGGCAGGCGGCAGTCAGCAGTGTCTGGGTCCAGGCTGGGTCAGGGCACAGTAAGCAGGGCAGGGCAGGTCAGAAGGCCCGTAGGCCACACACACACACACACGGAGGGCCCGTAGGCCACACACCAATAGCGGGGCAAGGCAGGTCAGAAGGCCCGTAGGCCACACACACACACACGGAAGGCCCGTAGGCCACACACCAATAGCGGGGCAAGGCAGGTCAGAAGGCCCGTAGGCCACACACACACACACGGAAGGCCCGTAGGCCAGGTATGGAAATCAAGGAAGAAGGCCAAAAGGCCGCACAAGGCAAGGCAAGGAAAGGAAAGGCCCGAAGGCCACGCAAGGCAAGACAAGGCAAGGATAGGCCCGAAGGCCACGCAAGGCAAGGCAAGGCAAGGATAGGCCCGAAGGCCACGCAAGGCAAGGCAAGGCAAGGATAGGCCCGAAGGCCGCGCAAGGCAAGGCAAGGCAAGGCAAGGATAGGCCCGAAGGCCGCGCAAGGCAAGGTAAGGCAAGGATAGGCCCGAAGGCCGCGCAAGGCAAGGCAAGGCAAGGATAGGCCCGAAGGCCGCGCAAGGCAAGGCAAGGCAAGGATAGGCCCGAAGGCCGCGCAAGGCAAGGCAAGGCAAGGGTAGGCCCGAAGGCCGCGCAAGGCAGGCTAGAGCAGGGAGCCCAGGTGAGCTCGATGCCGAAGCACCGAGGCAACTGTCAGGCAGGGTTAAGAGGGCACACCCAGAGCATAGAGTGGACATAGGAGATGGACTGGGCCTGTCAGGAAAGTCAGCACTAGAGGGACCCCTGGTGGTGAGGCGGTAGCACAGCAGCCACAGCCGTAACAGTACCCCCCCCTCAAGGCCTCCCCCTCCTCCTGGATCCCATCTGTGCAGGAGGTAGTCAAGAATAACGGGAGACCACTCCGGGGGTGATGCGGCAGGTTCAACTCCTTTCCGAGGCAAAAAGGCAGTCCATAACCCCTCCTGGGACAAGGCGGCAGGGTGAGACCCCTCCTGGGGTAGCAGAGGCGGTGCAGATTTCCATAACCCCTCCTGGGGTGACAAGGGGAACACAAACCCCACCTGGGGCAGAGAAATAGTCCGTAACCCTTCTTGAGGCGATAGTAGGACCGGTTCGGACCCTTCCAAGGTCGGCATTAAGACCGGTACAGGCCCCTCCAGGGGCGGCAGCTGGGCCAGTACAGCAGGCTCGGATCCTACTCGGGCAATTGTAGCAGGCTCGGACCCCTCTCGGGGCGTTGTAGCAGGCTCGGACCCCTCTCGGGGCGATGAAGCAGGCTCGGACCCCTCTCGGGGCATTGTAGCAGGCTCGGACCCCTCTCGGGGCGTTGTAGCAGGCTCGGACCCCTCTCGGGGCGATGAAGCAGGCTCGACCTCTCTCGGGGCGATGAAGCAGGCTCGGACCCCTCTCGGGGCATTGTAGCAGGCTCGGACCCCTCTCGGGGCGTTGTAGCAGGCTCGGACCCCTCTCGGGGCGATGAAGCAGGCTCGGACCCCTCTCGGGGCATTGTAGCAGGTTCGGACCCCTCTCGGGGCGTTGTAGCAGGCTCGGACCCCTCTCGGGGCGATGAAGCAGGCTCGGACCCCTCTCGGGGCATTGTAGCAGGCTCGGACCCCTCTCGGGGCGATGAAGCAGGCTCGGACCCCTCTCGGGGCGATGAAGCAGGCTTGGACCCCTCTCGGGGCGATGAAGCAGGCTCGGACCCCTCTCGGGGCGTTGTAGCAGGCTCGGACCCCTCTCGGGGCGATGAAGCAGGCTCGGACCCCTCTCGAGGCATTGTAGCAGGCTCGGACCCCTCTTGGGGCGTTGTAGCAGGCTCGGACCCCTCTCGGGGCGATGAAGCAGGCTCAGACCCCTCTCGGGGCGTCAGCAGGACCGGTATGGACCCCTCCAGGGGTGGCAGCAGGACCGGTATGGACCCCTCCCGGGGTGGCAGCAGGGCCAGTTCAGCAGACTCCGATGGCTGACTCAGGAAGTCTGTCAGTAGGACTGGTTCGGACCCCTCTGAAGACGGCAGCAGGGCCGGTTCGGCAGGCTCAGATGGCAGAGGTAGAAAGTCTGTCAGCAGGGCTGGTGCGGACCCCTCCGAGGACGGCAGCAGGGCCGGTTCAGCAGACTCAGGCTCTTCTCGGGGTAGTGCAGCAGGTTCAGATGGCAGAGTAGCATGGTTAAAGGTGGTGTGCATGGAAGACACAGATTGTACTGCCGTGGGCTTGATACCTCGAGCCAAAGTCTGATGCTCCTGATTTTGTTTCTGGAGGAGCAGTTTAGAGAAGGCACAGGCAGTTCTAGGACGTCTAGGGAAGGTGCTCGTTAGTGTCCACTTGGCAGCTGTGGGAAGCTGAGCCCTGCTAGAGTTAATCAGCTCTCTCCGTTGTAGAGAAACCTGTTCCCGAGGCTCTAGCACTGGTCTCACAGAAGCCTTCTTGGCCAGGTAAGTCCTGGGTTTTTCTACCCACAAACTGCCAGCAAAAATGTCTGTTTTAGTCGAGCCAGAAACAGAAAACTGGTTAGGAGAGCTGATAGCTTTTTCTAATTGCACAGCTGGTCCTAGAGCAGAACAACAGGGGCAGGGTTTGCCTGGAGGTAACAAACACGGGAGACAGGAGCATTTCCACCACCCTGGTTTAGGAGCCAGACAGTTCAAACACTCCTGATAGACAGAGACATTTTTCTTGTTGCAGTTATTGCATGACCAGTGTTCCTGACCAACAAGTTCACAGGCAAGACAGTTCTGATAGCTTGGATAATTCAAAGTCTGACAGGAATGGCAGGTATAAAACTTTAAAGAAGGAGGCATCTTGAATTAGTGAAAAGATGACTCACCGGCAGGACACAGACCTATCTCTTCCCCTGGAAAATGTGATGGCTTCGGCATACTGTTACGCTTGGACTCCGGACAGGAGTCGTGCACACCACCCAGCAGGGTGGCTCCAGGTGGAGAGAGACAGGAAGCTCGAACAGAGTCAGGTACCAGGCTGGGTCAGGGCAGGCAGCAAGAATCAGAGTCTGGGTTCAGGCTGGGTCAGGGCAGGCGGCAAGTGGCAGTGTCTAAGTACAGGCTGGGTCAGGGCAGGCGGCAAGTGGCAGTGTCAAGTACAGGCTGGGTCAGGGCAGGCGGCAGTCAGCAGTGTCTGGGTCCAGGCTGGGTCAGGGCACAGTAAGCAGGGCAGGGCAGGTCAGAAGGCCCGTAGGCCACACACACACACACACGGAGGGCCCGTAGGCCACACACCAATAGCGGGGCAAGGCAGGTCAGAAGGCCCGTAGGCCACACACACACACACGGAAGGCCCATAGGCCAGGTATGGAAATCAAGGAAGAAGGCCAAAAGGCCGCACAAGGCAAGGCAAGGAAAGGAAAGGCCCGAAGGCCACGCAAGGCAAGACAAGGCAAGGATAGGCCCGAAGGCCACGCAAGGCAAGGCAAGGCAAGGATAGGCCCGAAGGCCACGCAAGGCAAGGCAAGGCAAGGATAGGCCCGAAGGCCGCGCAAGGCAAGGCAAGGCAAGGCAAGGATAGGCCCGAAGGCCGCGCAAGGCAAGGTAAGGCAAGGATAGGCCCGAAGGCCGCGCAAGGCAAGGCAAGGCAAGGATAGGCCCGAAGGCCGCGCAAGGCAAGGCAAGGCAAGGATAGGCCCGAAGGCCGCGCAAGGCAAGGCAAGGCAAGGGTAGGCCCGAAGGCCGCGCAAGGCAGGCTAGAGCAGGGAGCCCAGGTGAGCTCGATGCCGAAGCACCGAGGCAACTGTCAGGCAGGGTTAAGAGGGCACACCCAGAGCATAGAGTGGACATAGGAGATGGACTGGGCCTGTCAGGAAAGTCAGCACTAGAGGGACCCCTGGTGGTGAGGCGGTAGCACAGCAG
Source organism: Rhinatrema bivittatum (assembly GCF_901001135.1). Classification (NCBI taxonomy): domain Eukaryota; kingdom Metazoa; phylum Chordata; class Amphibia; order Gymnophiona; family Rhinatrematidae; genus Rhinatrema; species Rhinatrema bivittatum. The sequence goes on along the minus strand of NC_042619.1, from coordinate 171,179,733 downwards.
CCACAGCCGTAACACTAGCAGCTTGTCTCAGTGGCACAGACAGAGAGACCGTCTCAAATGAATGAAAAAAAAGTGCGATCAAATAAAGCATGGCTAGCTGCAGCACTGCAGTCAAATCGAAGAAATATCTTTTTCAATGGAAAATTCTATCAAAGTAGCTAGCAATTGAATACAGCTCTGAGTGCAGCCACCTTCCCGGACTACCTCCCCAGACCATCCCCGCAAAGAAAGTGCGTGGCACGCCCCGTGCTTAAGGGATAAATACTGCTGCATCATCAGGAATAGCATCACAGAGCACTGAGTGAGAGCGGCGATTGGCTGAATTAGAAAAATGCTTAGCTCTGAAAGGTTGCATTCTGGTCTCCTTCCCAACCTGTCTGAACCACTCTATGACAGAGCTGTGAGGTCACTTATGACTCACAGGAAAGGGCTGTTTTTTGCTATCTCCTATTTCAAATGGCTGCTAAGAAATCACTGCGAGCCAAAAGAATGAAACTAATATAATATATTGTATTCGTGGGGGATCGCAATGTGTTTCACAAACCCACGAATACAACGAATAGGGAATTATGTGTTGCGGATTGCCTATGCATTGAAAACAAATGCACATCCCTACTATAAAAGTCATTTGCTGTCTGAAGGCAGTTTTTTGGGGAACAGGGAGAGGTTATGACTGCTATTACAGAAAATGCTGCAGTAAGTGAGGAAAAAACATAAACAGAGAGGTGAGATGCAGGAGAGAAAAAGATGAGAAGGAGAAAGAGAGAAAGAGAAGGAAAGGAAATAGAGGAGAAGAGGAGAAGGAGAAAAGGACGAGAAGATTGGGGGGAGGAGAGAGACACACACAGAAGGGGAGAGCAACAATTTGGATTTTTAGGCTCAAAACAACTTGCTGCTAGTAAAATTGCCACATGTCTCCATCTCAAATGCCAGTCCTTGCATTGGACCAACTCATCAGGTCTTCATGGGGTAGATGCTGACTCAGTGGCTGGACCCCAGGTAGAAGAAAGGGATGTCATTTGGGAGAATGGATGAAGTAACAGTTGGCATGGGGCCTGGCGTACAGAAGCCCAGCATATTGGTTGACCTGAGGCTCTCCTTTGCTCCACAGATAAGGGGAAAGAAAGAGAGAGGCTTTGGAGTATGTGTGTGTGTGTGGGGGGGGGGGGGGGGGGCTTTGAATTACTGGTATGGGGATAATTCAGGCTACCTACCCCTTTAAGGAGCCTGAGGGAGGACCCAGAGAGCCTTGGCATACATGTTAGCCTGAAATTGCTCTGAAGTTAACTACATCTCTTAAGGTAGTTAGTTTTCCAAGACTTATTGTACATTGCAAAGTTTATCACAATTTACATTAAGCTTTTGATTATTAATGGGTTGTTTTTCATGCATTTGCCTGCAATGTAGTTCACAAATATTTTCACGTATTCTACTAAATATTTTTTGCTGATATTGTTAACACTCATTTTAGTGTTACTAATATCATACATTAACAATAAATGCCTAATTTAGTCTTTAACACATTACCTCAATAATGCCATCTATTAAATATAGCCCCTCAGTCCCCTGTCAGGGGAACAAGCTTTTCAGTGGATTGGCACATTTTATTTTTTTATGTTCACAAGTTTCAGCAGGCATTCTTGTATTTCTTCTATTATTGCAGCAGTTTCTAATGTTGTTTGGTAATCTTTTTAATCTTTCGTTACAGTTTTCTTTCTCTTTGATGCATTTTTTATCTTGATGTGATCTTTTGATATTTTTATAGAGATGTTGATAGTACTTGGTCCAAATTTTTATCATTCTGAATTGCTAAATCAGTTTGCTTTGGGGTTTAAGACTCTGAGGCCTTCCAAATGTTTCCACCAAAATTGAGATGAAGGCAGCAGTCCAGCAGCAAGAGGGGGGCTTCCCAGTCTTTTGCATCGAGTGTCACATGTATGATTTTTTACCCACCGGTGAGAAGTTGTACATGTGCATGCGATGCAAAGAGCTCCTGGCTCTCAGAAAACGAGTCCGATCTCTGGAGGCTAGAGTGGCAGACCTGGAGGAGCTGAGGGAGACAGAGAGGTATATAGATGAGACCTTCAGGGACATAGTAGTCCAGTCCCAACTTCAGACTGGCAGCCCTGGTGCTGCCTTGGAGGAAGAAGGTCTCATAATGGGAGAGCACCAACCAGGTGTAGCAGGAAAGGATCCTGTAGCAAGGACCTGCTCCCTAGGTGATGCATTGTCCTTTCGCACTGAGGATATCTCCCCAAGGCCTACTGCCCAGGAGGGAAGGGTTAGGTCGGCTGTCATAGTTGGTGATTCGATTATTAGGAATGTAGATAGCTGGGTGGCGGGTGGGCGTGAGGATCGCCTGGTAACATGCCTACCTGGTGCGAAGTTGGCGGACCTCACGCGTCACCTAGATAGGATTTTAGACAGTGCTGGGGAGGAGCCGGCTGTCGTGGTACACGTGGTCACCAACGACATAGGAAAATGTGGGAGGGAGGTTCTGGAAGCCAAATTTAGGCTCTTAGGTAGAAAGATTAAATCCAGAACCTCCAGGGTAGCATTCTCTGAAATGCTCCCTGTTCCACGCGCAGGTCACCAGAGGCAGGCAGAGCTCCGGAGTCTCAATGCGTGGATGAGACGATGGTGCAAGGAAGAGGGATTCAGTTTTGTTAGGAACTGGGGAACCTTTTGGGGAAGGGGGAGTCTCTTCCAAAGGGATGGGCTCCACCTTAACCAGGGTGGAACCAGACTGCTGGCGCTAACCTTTAAAAAGGAGATAGAGCAGCTTTTAAACTAGAACAAAGGGGAAAGCCGACAGTCGCTCAGCAGCGCATGGTTCGGAGAGATGTATCTTTAAAGGATACTAATGATGCATTAGAATTAGGGCATCCCGACAGTGAGGTTCCAATAATTAGAAAAGTAGTCCAAGTGCCTGTAACTAAAAACTCACCTGAGCTAAAAAATTCTAACTTATCCCTATCAATTAAAAAGCAGAATAAAAATACAAACAAAAAACAAACTTTGAAATGTTTGTATGCTAACGCCAGAAGTCTAAGAAGTAAGATGGGAGAATTTGAATGTATAGCAGTAAATGATGACATAGACTTAATTGGCATCTCAGAGACATGGTGGAAAGAGGATAACCAATGGGACAGTGCTATACCGGGGTACAAATTATATCGCAATGACAGAGAGGAGCAGTCGGGAGGAGGTGTGGCGCTTTATGTCCGGGATGACATAGAGTCCAACAGGATAAACATCCTGCATGAGACTAAATACAAAATTGAATCTTTATGGGTAGAAATCCCTTGTGTATCAGGGAAGACTACAGTGATAGGGGTATACTACCGTCCACCTGGTCAAGATGGTGAGATGGACAGTGAAATGCTAAGAGAAATTAGGGAAGCTAACCAAATTGGTAGTGCAGTAATAATGGGAGACTTCAATTACCCCAATATAGACTGGGTAAATGTATCATCGGGTCACGCTAGAGAGATAACGTTCCTGGATGGAATAAATGATAGCTTTATGGAGCAATTGGTTCAGGAACCGACGAGAGAGGGAGCAATTTTAGATCTAATTCTCAGTGGAGCACAGGACTTGGTGAGAGAGGTAACGGTGGTGGGGCCGCTTGGCAATAGTGATCATAATATGATCAAATTTGATTTAATGACTGGAAAAGGAACAGTGTGCAAATCCAAGGCTCTCGTGCTAAACTTTCAAAAGGGAAACTTTGATAAAATGAGAAAAATTGTTAGAAAAAAACTGAAAGGAGCAGCTACAAAAGTAAAAAATGTCCAAGAGGCGTGGTCATTGTTAAAAAATACCATTCTAGAAGCACAGTCCAGATGTATTCCACACATTAAGAAAGGTGGAAAGAAGGCAAAACGATTACCGGCATGGTTAAAAGGGGAGGTGAAAGAAGCTATTTTAGCCAAAAGATCTTCATTCAAAAATTGGAAGAAGGATCCAACAGAAGAAAATAGGATAAAGCATAAACATTGGCAAGTTAAATGTAAGACATTGATAAGACAGGCTAAGAGAGAATTTGAAAAGAAGTTGGCTGTAGAGGCAAAAACTCACAGTAAAAACTTTTTTAAATATATCCGAAGCAGAAAGCCTGTGAGGGAGTCAGTTGGACCGTTAGATGATCGAGGGGTTAAAGGGGCACTTAGAGAAGATAAGGCCATCGCAGAAAGATTAAATGATTTCTTTGCTTCGGTGTTTACTGAAGAGGATGTTGGGGAGGTACCCGTAATGGAGAAGGTTTTCATGGGTAATGATTCAGATGGACTGAATCAAATCACGGTGAACCTAGAAGATGTGGTAGGCCTGATTGACAAACTGAAGAGTAGTAAATCACCTGGACCGGATGGTATACACCCCAGAGTTCTGAAGGAACTAAAAAATGAAATTTCAGACCTATTAGTAAAAATTTGTAACTTATCATTAAAATCATCCATTGTACCTGAAGACTGGAGGATAGCAAATGTAACCCCAATATTTAAAAAGGGCTCCAGGGGCGATCCGGGAAACTACAGACCGGTTAGCCTGACTTCAGTGCCAGGAAAAATAGTGGAAAGTGTTCTAAACATCAAAATCACAGAACATATAGAAAGACATGGTTTAATGGAACAAAGTCAGCATGGCTTTACCCAGGGCAAGTCTTGCCTCACAAATCTGCTTCACTTTTTTGAAGGAGTTAATAAACATGTGGATAAAGGTGAACCGGTAGATATAGTATACTTGGATTTTCAGAAGGCGTTTGACAAAGTTCCTCATGAGAGGCTTCTAGGAAAAGTAAAAAGTCATGGGATAGGTGGCGAGGTCCTTTCGTGGATTGCAAACTGGCTAAAAGACAGGAAACAGAGAGTAGGATTAAATGGGCAATTTTCTCAGTGGAAGGGAGTGGACAGTGGAGTGCCTCAGGGATCTGTATTGGGACCCTTACTGTTCAATATATTTATAAATGATCTGGAAAGAAATATGACGAGTGAGATAATCAAATGTGCAGATGACACAAAATTGTTCAGAGTAGTTAAATCACAAGCAGATTGTGATAAATTCCAGGAAGACCTTGTGAGACTGGAAAATTGGGCATCCAAATGGCAGATAAAATTTAATGTGGATAAGTGCAAGGTGATGCATATAGGGAAAAATAACCCATGCTATAATTACACGATGTTGGGTTCCATATTAGGTGCTACAACCCAAGAAAGAGATCTAGGTGTCATAGTGGATAACACATTGAAATTGTCGATTCAGTGTGCTGCGGCAATCAAAAAAGCAAACAGAATGTTGGGAATTATTAGAAAAGGAATGATGAATAAAACGGAAAATGTCATAATGCCTCTGTATCGCTCCATGGTGAGACCGCACCTTGAATACTGTGTACAATTCTGGTCGCCGCATCTCAAAAAAGATATAATTGCGATGGAGAAGGTACAGAGAAGGGCTACCAAAATGATAAGGGGAATGGAACAACTCCCCTATGAGGAAAGACTAAAGAGGTTAGGACTTTTCAGCTTGGAGAAGAGACGACTGAGGGGGGATATGATAGAGGTGTTTAAAATCATGAGAAGAGACGACTGAGGGGGGATATGATAGAGATGTTTAAAATCATGAGAGGTCTAGAACGGGTAGATGTGAATCGGTTATTTACTCTTTCAGATAGTAAAAAGACTAGGGGACACTCCATGAAGTTAGCATGGGGCACATTTAAAACTAATCGGAGAAAGTTCTTTTTTACTCAACGCACAATTAAACTCTGGAATTTGTTGCCAGAGAATGTGGTTCGTGCAGTTAGTATAGCTGTGTTTAAAAAAGGATTGGATAAGTTCTTGGAGGAGAAGTCCATTACCTGCTATTAAGTTCACTTAGAGAATAGCCACTGCCATTAGCAATGGTTACATGGAATAGACTTAGTTTTTGGGTACTTGCCAGGTTCTTATGGCCTGGATTGGCCACTGTTGGAAACAGGATGCTGGGCTTGATGGACCCTTGGTCTGACCCAGTATGGCATTTTCTTATGTTCTTATGTTCCAAAAAAATTGTTACCTATGATCCTCCTGATTTGAGAGATTATAGTTCATATACATTGCCTGTTCCTATATGAGTGTTTCACTTTCTCCTTTATTTCTGTCTCCTCTTTTCTGTTTCTGTTTCTGTTTCTGATTTCTTCATGTTTGTTTCTTTTCCTGCTTCTATGCTGCAGAATCTTGTTTTATGATTCTTAATTTGCTATAATCTATGGTCTAAATTTAAGGATTAGGCAAGCATCCTATTATACTGTTTGCATGGTTTTACTTGCAGTTTCTCTTAAAAAATTGTTTCCCTTTCAAAATATCCAGGAAATTAAATCCTAAAACATTTCAAAATTGTGCAAGCAAACTGACTTGCAGGCTTTTTATCACTGCTCTCCAATTTTGTTTGATCCTTAAGTATGTACTTTAGAGTAAACTAGCTCACTTACCCTAATATTTATTAATTGCCTCCATAAAACTGTTATATTCTATTTCATCCTCTTTTGGTAAAAGCCTTTACTTTGCTGTGAGAATTTCTCTCCAATGCTCTTCAATTAAACAAGACAATATAGACTCCTAAATATATATATGAATATATATGTATTAATATGTTGGTAATGCTCAGTTTACATGAAGGTGTCACTGGACAACAAAAATTCTGTCTTATTTTAGGTGTGATGCAAAGTGAAATTTTGCCAGAATTAGCTGATTTTGAAATAATAGTCCTAGAACTCTGAGCCAGAGTTCTTAACTAACAGGCCACTGCACTTCCAGAGATGGTGGAAGAAGGATCAGTAACTTAACTTGTAGGTATAAGAGGAAGGAAAGGCACCCTGATCAAAATCAGAATGCTGGGACTTTCTTCCTGGTTTCTGTTCCTGTAATTGGCTGCCTGGACTCATAAGAACATAAGACTTGCAATACTGAGTCAGACCAAATGTCCATCAACCCAGTATCCTATTTCCAATAGTGGCCAAGCCAGTTCACAAGTAGCTGGCAGGATCCCAAGGGTTAGATAGATTCCACGCTGCTTATCCCAAGAATAAGCAGTTGATTTCTGTAATTGTACCTTTCTTAAACACAACTAAACTAAGAGCTTTCACCATATCCTCTGGTAACAAATTCCAGAGTTTTATTATGTGTTGAGTAAAAAAATATTTTCTCTTATTAGTTTTAAATGTATTACCAAGTAACTTCATTGTGTGTCTCCTGGTTTTTAAGAACATAAGAAAATGCAATACTGGGTCAGACCAAGGGTCCATCAAGCCCAGCATCCTGTTTCCAACAGTGGCCACTCCAGGCCATAAGAGCCTGGCAAGTACCCAAAAACTAAGTCTATTCCATGTTACCATTGCTAATGGCAGTGGCTATTCTCTAAGTGAACTTAATAGCAGGTAATGGACTTCTCCTCCAAGAACTTATCCAATCCTTTTTTAAACACAGCTATACTAACTGCACGAACCACATTCTCTGGCAACAAATTCCTGAGTTTAATTGTGCGTTGAGTAAAAAAGAACTTTCTCCGATTAGTTTTAAATGTGCCCCATGCTAACTTCATGGAGTGTCCCCTAGTCTTTCTACTATCCGAAAGAGTAAATAACCGATTCTGATCTACCCGTTCTAGACCTCTCATGATTTTAAACATCTCTATCATATCCCCCCCTCAGTCGTCTCTTCTCCAAACTGAAAAGTCCTAACCTCTTTAGTCTTTCCTCATAGGGGAGTTGTTCCATTCCCCTTATCATTTTGGTAGCCCTTCTCTGTACCTTCTCCATCGCAATTATATCTTTTTTGAGATGCGGCGACCAGAATTGTACACAGTATTCAAGGTGCGGTCTCACCATGGAGCGATACTTTTGAAAGAGTAAACAACTGATTAACATTTACTCATTCCATTCTACTCTTTATTTTATGGACCTCTATCATTTCTCTCCTCAACCGTCTCTTCTCCAAGCCGAAAAGTCCTAACGTCTTTAGCCTTTCTTCACTGAGGAATTATTCCATTCTTTTTATCACTTTGGTCGCCCTTCTCTGTACCTTTTCTAATTCTGCTGTGTCCTATTTGAGATGTGATGACCAGAATTGCACACAATACTCAAGATGAGGTCGCAACATGGAACGATACAGAGGCATTATGATATTCTCTGTTTTATTTTCCATTCCTTTTCAAATAATCCCTAATATTCTATTTGCTTTCTAGGCTTCTGCTGCACATTAAACAGAGATTTCAATGTATTTTCAATGATGACACCTAGATCCTTTTCCTGAGTGGTGACTTCTAATGTAGAACCTTGCATTATGTAGCTATAATTTCGGTTACTCTTCCCTAAGTGCATCACTTTGCATTTATCCACATTAAATTTCATTTGCTTTTTGCTTGCCTAACCTCCCAGTTTTGCAATGATCTCTTGCAATTTGTCACACTCCTCTTACGATTTAACAACTTTTAATAATTTTGCATCATGGGCAAATTTGATCACCTCACTTGTTATTGCCATTTCCAGGTCATTTATAAATATATTAAAAAGCAGTGGTCCCAGAAAAGTTCCATGGGGCACTTCACTATTCACCTTTTTCCATTGGGAAAATGTACAATTTATCTCTACTCTCTATTTTCCATCTTTTATTCAGTTGGTAATCCACAATAGGACACTTCCCCCTATACCCATGGCTTTTTAATTTCCTAAGAAGTCTTTTGTGAGGGACTTTGTCAAATGCTTTCTGGAAATCCAGATACACTATGGGGCAGATTTTAAAAAAGTACGCTCACGCGTACTTTTGTTTTTGTACTCGGCGCAAACAAGAGTACGCCGGATTTTAATAGATATGCACGTAGCCGCACTTATCTTTTAAAATCCAGGGTTGGCGCGTGCAAGGCTGCACAAAATCGGCAGCCTGCGTGCGCCGAGCCACGCAGACTGCCTCCGTTCCCTCCGAAGCTGCTCCGAAATCGGAGCGGCCTCAGAGGGAACTTTCCTTCCACCTCCCCCCACCTTACCCTCCCTACCCCTACCTAACCCACCCCTCAGCCCTATCTAACCCCCCCTACCTTTATTATAAAAGTTACGCCTGCCCGAGGTAGGCATAACTCGTGCGCGCCGGACGTCTGCTGGCGCGCGACTCCCCAGCCAGGGAGCAGTTTCAGAGGCCTCGGCCATGCCCCTGAAATGCCCCCAGGATGGAACCATGCTCATGGCCCCACCCCTGGAATGCCACCAGATGACGCGCCGGCCGTGACATGCCCCCTCCCCCCCCCAGGAAAGCCCCGGGACTTATGCGTGTCCCGGGGCTTGCACACGCTGCCAAGCCTATGCAACATAGGCTCGGCGTGCGCAGGGGGTGGAAGGGGTAGCTTTTCGGGGGTTATGCGCGTATCTTACGCCCATACCCCTTTGAAAATCTGCCCCTATATCAACTGCCTCACCTTTATCCACATGATTATTTATGCCCTCAAAAAAATGTAGCAAATTGGAGAAACAAGACTTTCCTTGGCTAAATTTATGTTGACTTTGTCCCATTAAACTATTCTTATCTAAATGTTCAGCAATTTTGTTCTTTATATTAGCTTCTATCATTTTGCCTGACAGAGATGTCAGATTCACTGGTCTGTAGTTTCCTGGATCACCTCTTGATTTCTTTTTAAAAATTGGCGTTACATTGGCAACCTTCCAGTCTTCAGGTATCAAAGATGTCACTGATAGTTTACAAATTTCCAATAGCAGGTCTGCAATTTCATTTATCCTTGACTGATTTCCCTTGCAATTTCTTTGAAAGCTAAACGTCTTTCATGAGCAGAGGAGAGAGAAACTTTCATAAAATCTCCAGCTGGTAGGAAGGACTCACTCTAATATTCTACTTCTCGAGTTGCCAAAACTCAGGGAACGTCTCGAGTTGCCAAAACTCAGGGAACTCAATTGTTGCAGAAGCAGTAACCTATCATTAAAATCATCCATTGTACCTGAAGACTGGAGGATAGCAAATGTAACCCCAATATTTAAAAAGGGCTCCAGGGGCGATCCGGGAAACTACAGACCGGTTAGCCTGACTTCAGTACCAGGAAAAATAGTGGAAAGTGTTCTAAATATCAAAATAAAAGTAAAAAAAAATCATAGAACATATAGAAAGACATGGTTTAATGGAACAAAGTCAGCATGGCTTTACCCAAGGCAAGTCTTGCCTCACAAATCTGCTTCACTTTTTTGAAGGAGTTAATAAACATGTGGATAAAGGTGAACCGGTAGATGTAGTATATTTGGATTTTCAGAAAGCGTTTGACAAAGTTCCTCATGAGAGGCTTCTAGGAAAAGTAAAAAGTCATGGGATAGGTGGCGATGTCCTTTTGTGGATTGCAAACTGGCTAAAAGACAGGAAACAGAGAGTAGGATTAAATGGACAATTTTCTCAGTGGAAGGGAGTGGGCAGTGGAGTGCCTCAGGGATCTGTATTGGGACCCTTACTTTTCAATATATTTACAAATGATCTGGAAAGAAATACAATGAGTATTAATCAAATTTGCAGATGACACAATATTGTTCAGAGTAGTGAAATCACAAGCAGATTGTGATAAATTGCGGGAAGACCTTGTGAGACTGGAAAATTGGGCAATCAAATGGCAGATGAAATTTAATGTGGATAAGTGCAAGGTGATGCATATAGGAAAAAATAACCCATGGTATAATTACACAATGATGGGTTCCATATTAGGTGCTACAACCCAAGAAAGAGATCTAGGCGTCATAGTGGATAACACATTGAAATCGTCGATTCAGTGTGCTGTGGCAGTCAAAAAAGCAAACAGAATGTTGGGAATTATTAGAAAGGGAATGGTGAATAAAACGGAAAATGTCATAATGCCTCTGTATCGCTCCATGGTGAGACCGCACCTTGAATACTGTGTACAGTTCTGGTCGCCACATCTCAAAAAAGATATAATTGCAATGGAGAAGGTACAGAGAAGGGCTACCAAAATGATAAGGGGAATGGAACAGCTCCCCTATGAGGAAAGACTAAAGAGGTAAGGACTTTTCAGCTTGGAGAAGAGACGGTTGAGGGGGGATATGATAGAGATGTTTAAAATCATGAGAGGTCTAGAACGGGTAGATGTGAATCGGTTATTTACTGTTTCAGATAGTAGAAAGACTAGGGGGCACTCCATGAAGTTAGCATGGGGCACATTTAAAACTAATCGGAGACAGTTCTTTTTTACTCAACGCACAATTAAACTCTGGAATTTGTTGCCAGAGGATGTGGTTAGTGCAGTTAGTATAGCTGTGTTTAAAAAAGGATTGGATAAGTTCTTGGATGAGAAGTCCATTACCTGCTATTAAGTTCACTTAGAGAATAGCCACTGCCATTAGCAATGGTAACATGGAATAGACTTAGTTTTTGGGTACTTGCCAGGCTCTTATGGTCTGGATTGGCCACTGTTGGAAACAGGATGCTGGGCTTGATAGACCCTTGGTCTGACCCAGTATGGCATTTTCTTATGTTCTTAAAGAATTGCCCAATGATAAGTGCAATGTTCTTATATAGGAGAGCACTTTAGGATTTCCAGGAGAATATTGACTGCACACTTCTGGATTTTTGATAAACAGACATTTAAAAAGGAGTGTAGCTAGGCCTTCCTAAGCATGTGTCTCTTCCTTGGATATATTCTCTATAGCAGCGATTCTCAACCAGTATGTCACACCATACAAGCACTGGCAAGTGTCTTATAGCTCCCGGTGTCCCATTGCCCCACTTATGCTTCCCTTTTCCTCAGGGGCAGACTGATGCAGTTGGTTGGGGAGTGCTACCACCAGAGGCCAGACCGGAGGGGCTGAAAAGCAATGAGACCCTGTGTGCTCCCGCTGGAGGCCAGGCCAGTGGCAGCTGAAGTGCGGAGAGACCCTGCATGCTGCCAATGGAGGCCAGTATGTACATAGTTTTGGACACTACGTCTGGAAAGTAGGTAGGTTGTAGTGAAAAGTGCATACAGCACTGATTCAGAAAGCCCCTACATAACAGGGAATCACCTGTAAAACGAGTGGGTGCTGGCAAGGGCATGGAGAGCCATGCATGCAACACATGAGGAAAGGACGTGGCCTTGTCAAGCGTCGAAGTAGAATTCAGCTAAGAGTTTATCTGATTGATGGTGTTAGCCAAAGTCTCTAATGTCCTTTGTTGCTCGGCAAGACATTGGGCCAGCCCAGGGATGGCCTGAATGGCTGAGACCTGAGCTGGGTCCATGGAGTTAACAATCTGTTATGATTTTGTAAGGATGTGAACCCTGGGCCGAGATGAGAGGTGTCTCCGCCCACAGGGAGGAGCCCTGTGAGCTTCATCATTGGTAGATGCTGTCTCAGTGGCAGGGGACACAGCTGTATGATAGAGACTTTATTATGAAGGAAGGAAAGGCAGAGCCAAAGAGCAGGAGATGCAAATAAGTACAGTTCTGAGCAGTGGGGTATACTCAAAGTGATACCACTGATGTGAAGATCCGGTAGTGGCCCACAGAGCGGTGTACGCTGAGGATGTCTGTACTGAAGATGATGATGATGAGGTGCAGGAACCCAGACGTGGATCTTGTAGCTAATGAAGCAATACCCTGCAGCTCAGGGTATACTGGAACAACTTCTACTGAAGAGGAAACAGTAGTGGCCCGAGGCATGGGGTACACCACAGAGAAGCTTCAGTAGAGCTAGTATCATTTAAGTCTGTAGTACTCACAAGTGGTAGTTCCAGGAGAGTGTCCCAAGAAGTGGGTCAGGTAGATATCCAAGGCAGGAAGGCTCTCTGAGGAGCGGATAGCCAGGAACGCCGAAGGGCCCACGAAGAGTGGATACCCAGAGCATCCACACGCCAAGAGAGGAATCTGGAACTAGAAGTCCAAGAATGGAGCAGATTCAGCAAAGAGAGAACTCCTTGCTAACTTGTAGTAGCAGAGGGCTGGTTAGCTTAAATACAGCAGCGAGTTGACATCATCTGGAGGGGACACCCCGAGGTTCCCACCATGACGTGTACAAAGGAGGCCCTTGTGCGTGTTTGCGTGCCTTAGGTGATTCCGGAGACAAGATGATGGTCAGCAGCGTCCACTCCATCCCGGGGACACCGGGGAGGTCGGCGTTGGTTGGTAGAGGCCGCCATTCTTCCTAGGATTGACGGAGCAGGGAAAAAGGAGGTGAGCATGAGAGGTTGCAGCCATCTGCGACTGACGGGCATAACATCAGAAAGATACAGCAAAACTAGAAAAGGTAAAGAGGAGGGTAACATTAATGATAAAGGGGATGGAACATCACTTCTAAGATGAGAGGCTCCCCAAGCTAGGGATCTTCAGCTTGGAAAACAGATGGCTGAAAGGGGACATGATAGAAGTTATTAAAATCATGAGTAGGGTAGAATGGGTAAATAAATGATGGTTATTTACCCTTTCAAATAATACTAAAATAAGGGGTCACTCCATGAAACTAACAACCAGCAGATTCAAAACAAACTGTAGAAAGTACTTTTTCACCCAGTGCACTATCAAACTGAGGAATATGCTGTCAGAGAAGATGATCAAGGTGACTAGCATAGCACAGCTTAGACTTTTGAATAAGTTCCTGGAAGAAATTTCCAAAAAACATTATTAGCCAGACAGTCTAAAGAAAGCTATTACTCTCCCAGGGAGTGTGTAACAGGAATTAGAACTACTTTATGGAATCTGCCAGGAATTTATGACCTGGATTGGCTACTTTCGGAGAAAGGATGCTGGGCTTGATGGACCTTGTCCTGATCCAGCATGCCAATTCGTATGTTCTTATGACTTAGAAAAAACAAAAGGCACTATTTGCTGCCAGTGTTTGGCCAGGCTATTGTTTTCAGGAGATCCAGCAAGTGTTCAGAGCACAGGATATTTGTCTACCTAGACATTAGTTCAGCTAGGTACCTAGAGTACCTAGCTGAACCAATGTCCTTTAAAAAGACAGTATGCTCCTTCTTTGTATCATGAAGAGGTGACGCATAAAAAAAGAAAAAATTGGCCACTTAGTCCCGGTGAAGTAGCGCTGGTGCACTTACTCATGCTCAGCTCCATGGCGCTTGGTATACCCAAATTGGGTGAAATATTTCCACATATTTTTAACATCTTTTAATGTTTTTGAATCATAACCCCTAGCTTTAATCATTTCTATGATAAATGAAATTCCCTATTATCATGTTTGTCTTTCTTGAATAGATTGTAAACTGTATGGAGCAATGAACTTTCTCATGTGAATTTGTACAGTATTACATGCACCTAGTAGCTCTATAGTAAATGATGATTAGTAGCAGTAGTGCAAAGTGATTTTTCTATACTGCTTCCGTCTCCTGCCAATTTTTCCATTAAAAATAGTGTATTGCCATCATAGAAATTGAAAGTCTTTATATGTCAATATTTTTCTTTATGATGAATGTTTAGTGTGGCTGAAAGACTGATTTACTTTATCAGTTATGAATAAATAACACACTTAGTTATAACTGAAAGCCTTTGAAGGACATATGTTTTTATTTTAACAGATGGCTGTGTTGGATCATTCTCTTTCATAGCCAGTTATTATTTAAAAAAAAAAAATGTGAACACACATGCTGAAGTGAAATTCTGAGAAACTGTGCCACTGGTCTGAGAGGGGATAAAGCAAAGTTTATCAGTCTTCTACATGCTGTTGAAGCCTTAGGTCCTGATTTTCAAAAGCATTTACATGCTTAAAATTGGGTTTTACATCTGTAAATGCACTTTACTCATATAGGTGGACTTTTGAAAATTGCTACTATATTACATTTACATTCATAACTCCTTTGAAATTTTACTGTGTGTGAATTTCACCTAAATGAATTAGAACTGGATTTCCATGTTTAAATGATGGTCAAGAACACTTTAGAACTTGCTTTAATTTGTTTGTAAAATGGGTCCAATTCTTCTTCAAGGGGAATGGTAAATCAATTGCAGCATTCTGCATCAATATGAAATGAAAAGTGCATTACTGTAAGGGCTCCACAAAGAAGAAGTACATGTTAAAAAGCTTGTTTTCCCTTCCAGGGCAGGACATAGGGGGTCCCAAAGTCCATGCATTAGGAAATAGCAATGGTTACTGCAATGATCATTGCACCAACAGTACTATATACTACCAGTACTATATACTAGTCCATGAGCTACTTCGTCAGAGGATGCATATAGCATAGAGGAAATCTATCAGATACAGGCTGGATCTATAGCGCTATATGTCTGTATTTACTCTCTTGCAAGAGATCTTGAGGTAATGACACTACCTCTGTAGATGGACCATAGCAGGATCTTTAAGAACAGGATTCGAGACTCATAAAATAAAAAAAAAGTATTGAATCAGCAAACAGTTCACTAGCTTGAAATGGCTGAAAAATAATGGAGAGACAGAAAAAGAACATCACACAGATAAGCAACTACTTACCAAGTGAATCTGAAGAGTATATTAATTTAGTTTAGTTATTGTCTTGATAGACCAACTTTCTCAGATAAGTCAATGGAAAATTCAAGGCTACACAGGATTATCCATGAGATGCAACAGAGCTACAGACTGGTGTGACAACCACTTTTTATTGGCAAAGACTTCAAGGACTTGACATATCCTTTTCTGGACTGGTAGCCTGGTGTTCATTGACATGCAGGTAATAATCATTGAGCCTATAACTTACACTCCTGTTTCTTTTTGCTGATAGTAAATGTGTAATGCTTGGCAGTCTTTCTACTGATAGTGTCCTGTCCACCAGTCCTTCCATCTCAAAGCCTGTCCTGGCACAGTGAATGCTTCTGTGTATCTCAGCAGTGAAGGTAAATGTAGAAGATGGGGTTTGCAGGGCTTGTAGTAATTGATAGATGAGATCCTCAATTTGCAACAATGCAGAGGTCATGGCAGTGACAAGTTGAGTGAGTTTTGACAAATCTTGCCTTCCTTCAAAAAGACCTTACCTGACTTCAGACAGGCTTTGCCTTAGATCTGAGAAAACTTGTGTAATGATTGCATTGATTGTCTGCATATCATCTTCCAGACATCTAATTTCTTTTGTCGCAAAGTAGAATCCATAGCAAACTATGCTGGCCTGCTTCACTTGCTTTCCACAATTTGGCCTACCTGCTGCTCCCTTCTCTTTTCCTAGGCTTGCGTCCTCTATCAGATACCCATTTTGCCTGCCCATGGTGATGGCACTAGTGAGGAGTAGGTGCAATGGCGTGGGGACGTATGGGAGTGTATGTCTATGTATTTTGAAAGAGTGATAAAGGTGGCTTTGAAAATCCCTTTTGGTGCTATTCTTTATCAGCTGCATCAGTTATTTTCCTCGTCTCTCTGGGAGGGTGTAAAGTATGAATGTGTGTGGGTGTGCTGGAGTAGATGTGTGAGAATCTCCTTATGGGAGATTCTGGGTGTGTGAGAATAGTGTGTAGTAAAGGGAGGTAGTTGATGTGATATGTGTGTGTGTATGTATATATATATATAGTTTGTATATAGGTATATATTTTGGAACTGTGAGGGAGGTGCTTTAAAAGTGTCTTTTGGTGCCATCCATCATTAACTGCTTCAGTTATTTTCCCTGTATGTCTGCCTGCATTGTTTTAAACCACATTCTGCATGGGCGAGGGGGCTTTTGGAATGGAGTGCTGCACCATTCTGTGGCTTCTAACATGTTCCCATATAAAGCAATGGGGGATAAGTTTGAGGCCTGGCTTTCAAAAAATTCTGACTCACTGTTTTACCTTTTCCAGCTTGTTTGAGATATTCACATTTTCTTCCTGCATGTCAAATTTGAGGAATTTCCTTCCTTTTTTTTTAGAGAGCTATTGTGCCAATGAACAAATGGGCAGACAAGCAGATGGCTATTGATCCCTTGTATATAATTCTTTCTAACATTCCTTTCATTGGGAAGAATACAAATGATTTAAACTTGTATTGAGCTGTCTGTTCTTTCTCAGTTGAATCATTCTGTTGCTGCTTTCTATATTATTTACTATAGATTAATTTTAAATGTATGACCCTGTATATGATGTGATCCAGGTCCTGCAACAGCAGTTAGTAGAGTCCAGTCCACCCCTCAGATATGAGGAAGAGTGTGATTGCTCAGGAGGGGAGTACTGGACTTTTGGAGGGAAAGTGCATGTTCTTCCTAGAGTTGAATGGGAAGGCACAGTGAAGATTCTATCAAGAGTCTCCTTATATTTATTTATTATTTTTATATACTGACATTCATCTGAGATATCACATCAGTTTACATTCAGATACTGTAGGTATTTCCCTATCCTGAGAGGGCTTACAATCTAAGTTTTTGTACTTTAGATAATGGAGGGTAAAGTGACTTGCCCAAGGTCACAAGGAGTGACAGCAGGACTCAAACACTGGTCTCCTGGCTCATAGTCCACTGCTTGTACTCTTCAGGTTAAGAGCAGAGAAACCCAGAGTGTTCCATTGGTAGGCAGCAGATGGCAATCTGTTAAAAGTAACAAAGGGGATTAAGATCCTACAGGCAGCCTTTTAGGTGGGAGGGTGAAACCTATTGTTTGATTTAAGCTTCATCGTACAGGAATGTTGACTCATGTACCAGAAGAGCTTTAGTGAAGAAGTATCTTTGTAATTATCGTTTGCTGATCAACATTGCAAGTGTGTCAGCATGGACTGCCTACCCTCAAGGGTGAAAAAGCAGGGCAGAAGAGGGCTTAACATTTGTTGAATTGCCTTGGCTGAAAATATTCCATAAGTGTTAGAAATGCACTGAAATGTGCAAAAGCTGTTTGCTGTGTTGTCTACTATTACTGCTATCTTAACGTTGAGTAGAAGTCTTTGGGAACAACCATCCATTAAATGAGAATGCAGTTGATCAAAAATCCTGTTAAAAGAGAAGTGGAACATTTTCCTCATTGGCAAGTCTTGAGCACTTTTGAATTGTTGAAATATGTTTGAAAGTAAAAATCTCTATAAATGTGGGGGTTGGGGCTTTTGAACCCTGCCACCTACACCAGGGCTATGAACGTGTACAAGCAAGTGCATTTTCAAGATCAGTTTTTGAAGGGGATATACATGGGTAAAAAGTGTAATAGCCATAGAGATCATCAGTCTAGAATTTGCCCTGCCCTTATTGCAGTGAGAGGTTTGTGTGTTGTTCCACAATGTGCATATTTTTAGTCCTGTTGAGAAGCAGCGTTCCTGGGAGCAGGTTTAGGGCAGACCAGAGAAGTGTGTATGCAGATTACAGCTTCAAACCTTTTCCTGTACTTTTCAATCAAAATTCTATCCATGCTAAAAGCAGGTGCAAGAGTGACCACCCATATGTTATACTCCTGGCAATTTTTAAATTGCATAATTTTGGTTTGAAAATTGGTGCAAAACCCAAAGTAAAAATAATGTATGGTCTTTAATCTAATTTCAAAAGTCCAAAAATTATTGCTGCCAACTAGAATATTTGGCTTAATAACTAAGTCAAAATTAAGTAAATCAAAATGTTTATTTTAAGAATGTGATCTGAAAATCAGAACTACTTTTAATCCCATTCTAATGATGTTTTACAATCTCTTAAATTGTTTGCATATTAGAACTTTGACTTTTTGTTATGTTTTTTATCTTATTTTATAAGACCAATAAAATATTCTACTATATTCATTTACATAAGCAATACACTGACAGTGCTAAGAAGTCCATTTAAAATCTCTGGCTACATCACTAGAAGCAAAATCCTGACAGCACTATAAGATTAAGCCAATGCAATTACAACTCTTTTGTGTCTTCAAGTGAAAGCAAATTACCAACAGCGTTATAAGATCAAGCCAATGCAATCACAACTTTGCCGTGTTTTCAAGTGAAACTAGCAGATAATTTTGGCAGTTTTATTAATTTGCTCTGTTGTTAATGTTGAAAAAGCACAAAAAAAAAGCCCCACTGGCCATGTGATTAGAAGCGAGATTGTTAATATAACACCAAGCCAATTTGATTACAACTTTTTTATGCTTTCAGGTGAGAGCTAGCAGATAAGTTTGACATCCTTAATTGGTTCTGTCCCCATGAAGAAGCCCCATAACTAGAGATTGAAAGTCTTTGTTGGGTTCTTGGTCTCATATGAATGTTTCAGTGAGCATTTGTTGTTTCACAGTGCAAGGTACATCAGCTGATAGATACAAGTCTTTCATATTGAACAAATTTATCCTATGAGGATGCAAGATTAATCAGCTGTTATAAGCCATAGCCTCGAAATTTTTTTGGCTTCATACCTAGTTGAATGGGGTCTAGGTCTTATTTGAACATTACACATTTTAATTGTTTCATTTTCCTGTTTCATATTGTAATCTGCCTAGTAATTAATTTCATAATATAATATGTGGAGTATAAAAAATACAATAAATAAATATACGCCAAACTTATTAAAAATACATTTTTGGCTTCATATACAGTTGAAATTCTTATGGATTTTTTTTGCCAGTGATGTTTACAACTTTCCAATCTGCTCATATAGCAGTGTTATAGAGCATTATGTCTGCAAGACAGTTACAGTGGTACGTTATGAGTTGGCTTTTTCATCCACACAAAGATTTTTGATTAACAGAATAACACATTGTATTTAAAGATATTTATATCAATTATTTAATATATATTCACAGCAGTTTTTTGACATAGTCACAGTTTTTGGGTTTTCTCTATTTTAGAGATATATGGAAGATAACTTTCAAAAAAACTGCACACAGCGGCATATGCATGCGTATATGGCCACATGTAGTTTTACCATAGCATTTTATAACTTGCACTTATCACGTGGTTGTGTATTATAAAATATGTGTATCTTTACACTACAACATATGCTTATACATGAATACATGCAATGCATGTATGAATGCTGAAACATGAATAAATGCAATGCATTGAAAGCAATGCATTAAATACACATACTTTTCCTACCTATTTGAAAAGTATGTGCACATATATTTTACATGCAAAAATAAAGTGGGACATGCGTAAGCTGGTGTATTTTAAAACATGCATACATAAGTGGAATTACCAATTTTACCAATTACTCACCAGTTCACCCAGTCCTTCTCCAGGTCATTGATACCCTCCTGATTCTTCAGCCTGAACTCCCCCCAGTTCACTCAGACTACCTTCCCAGCCAATAGTACACAATAAAGACATGTAAAGGTGAATGTTAAAAGCCCGATGCACACAAATATTTTGGGCTTGTGTGCACTGAGCAGATTTTAAAACCTGTCCAGATAGGTGCATAAATACCGCTGCGCGCACATCTTGGAACTTCTCATAAAGAGGTGTGGCATGGGTGTGGTCTGGGCAAGGCATGGGCAGAACATGAGTGCTTCAGGGCTTTAAGCAGAAAACTGTGTGTAAATACTTACGTGATCCAGAACGTGCTGAGGTCCCCTGCCGCATAACTTTACTTCTGCTATGGCTGACATGTAATGAGCAATAAAGAAAAACAGGCAGATCAATGGGGTTTAAGGTTTGGGGCTAACTAAGGAGAAGGAAGGCTATCAAACCAGTGGGGGGGCTGGAGGACCTATCTGTTAACTGGGCAAACTGGGAAGGAACTGGTAAAACTGGCAAATGTGTCAGTGTGCGGCATTTTTAAATGTCCTCACTTACATGGTAGAGGTGGCTTTTGCGCACACAAGTGCGCATCCACTTAACACTGGGCACACTTGTGCATGCAGCCAGGCTATTTTATAACATACGTGCATATATGTGCGTATGTTATAAAATAGCCGCGTCCCTGGTTCAGGCCAATGAATGCATGCACATATTCGCCTACGCACTGCTTTGAAAGTTACCATCCCTATATCACTTACATAAGATAATTAGTAGGTGTACAAATACATGAGTAAGTTGGCAAACTACGCGTGTATCTTTTAAAATAGCAACTTATGCACAGAATTAAGAACATAAGAAATTGCCTTACTGGGTCAGACCAAGGGTCCATCAAGCCCAGCATCCTGTTTCCAAAAGTGACCAACTCAGGCTACATGTACCTGGCAAGTACCCAAACACTAAGGAGAACCCATGCTACTGATGCAGAGCTTAATTGTGCATTGAGTGAAAAATAATTTCTCCGATTAGTTTTAAATGTGCTACTTGCTAGTCCTTCTAAATAAGCAATTCACATTTACCCGTTCTAGACCTCTCATGGTTTTAAACACCTCTATCATATCCGCCCTCAGCCGTCTCTTCTCCAAGTTGAACAGTCCTAACCTCTATAGCCTTTTCTCACAGGGGAGCCATTCCATCCCCTTTATCATTTTGGTTGCCCTTCTCTGTACCTTCTCCAGGGCAACTATATCTTTTTTGAGATGCAGCAACCAGAATTGTACACAGTACGCAAGCTGCAGTCTCACCATGGAGCGATACAGAGGCATTATGACATTTTCCATTTTATTCACCATTCCCTTCCAGTGGTGATTTGTTGGCCCCTTCCCAGATTTCCCCTTTTTTACACAAATATATGTGCATGGAAAGTGAAAATACGGGCATATTTTGGATTTTTATAAAATGTGGAGTATGGAACTACAGGCTAATTATGTGCATATATGCTAATTTTTATGCATGTAATGTTTTGAAAATTCACCCCATATAGTGCAGTCTTTGGCTTTAGGGAGACATGTTGGGAGATCAGTTCAGCTTTCAACAGAAAATGCCCTGTGACCTGAATTTTCACTCTGAGTATTTAAGGTGGACGGGGTACGATAGCTGGTACTGATCCTTTAAGGTATTCCGGTATTTTCTTCCATATGTCCCTTCACATACCCTCAGCTTAACCTTCTTAGATTGAGTACCTGATCCTAGCAGTGATGAGTCCCAGGAAAGGAAACCATGCTTCCTACTTTCCTTTCTCACCCTGTGCTAGACCTGTCCCTTTCTTCTTCTAAAGGAGGGTAGAGTCAAAGTGCTTGCCTCTAAACCAGACACTGATTTCCCTTCTATCACCTATACTTAGAGAAACAATCTTCCAATTGAGCCTGTCTAAATTTTCCAGGGTTACCATCCCCCACCCATTCTAAGGGACCCATTAAAGATTCCTAGGATGCCCACAGTTTCTAATTTTTCTCAGTAACCTATGTACTGTAACTTCTGGGTACCTGAAATGCACAGCCTTCCCTTGGCAGCTTTTCCATCAGTGTTTGCATGTTTTGGTATTCCTCACATACAAGTCTGAACTTCAGCAATGGCACTTCTTCATAAACAGAATCCGTTGACCCACCCTTAAGCTGGACCCAAAGAATCCCAAATTCCTGTATATTATATCCCAGGATGACAGGATATATGGGCCACAGAAGCACTCCCACTTCAAAGCTGACCTATCCTGAAAGTGTATTCAGCAAGACCTGTGTGGTAGGGTACTGCTGTTGGTCTCAGTGAATGCAAGCTAGAGCCACTATATGTTCATAGTCAGTTTGGGTTTGCTTAACTAGTTCCCTCTGAATGAGGGCCTTTAAACTCCCAGAATCAACTAAGGCCTACATAGGGACCCTAATCTAGTTCAAATAGGATCAAGAAAGAACTAAGTCTCAGGCAAGTGGAAGGTGACCTAAGTGGACAAGGCAGCTGCATGGAATGCCACTAGTGTTTCTTCTGACTCTTCTTAGATGTTACTTTAGGTAGCAGATCAACTTCCAGGCTCTTGCTATTGGCAGGACTATGACAACTGGGCCTCCTTCTTCCCTCCCTCATGGCTGGAAGAGGAAATCATATTGTGTGGGCTATGGGGGTGGGAAGAAGGAAGCCCAATTGCTGCAGCACTAAGAAACATCAGCTGGGTCCACAGAGCTGAAGAAAAGAATGGCTGCAGCAGAAGAGAGGGGCACTGAGCAAGAGCAGCATCACCTGCCTGTGTGACCCAAGAAAGAAGCAGAGTCAGCTGTGCCAATACAGCAGCGGCATGGGAAGAGAGGAGCACTGAGCTGGAGTGACGTCAGCTGGGCCTGAATGGCTACAAAAAGGAGAGAAAGGAAGTGTACAGGCAATGGGCCCTGCTCAAGAATGAGGTTGCTACTGCTGCTTGTTCCAAGAGGTAGGGGAGAGAGAGCGAGAACAGAGAATGAATGCATGCATGCGTGTGTGTGTGTGTGTGTTTGTGAGAGAGAGAGAGCATGAGTGTGTATGTGTGTGAGTATGAGAGAAAGCATGAGTGTGAGAGAGGGCATGAGAATGTGTATGTGTGTCTAAGACCATAAGTGTGAGTGTATATATGTGTGTGTGTGTGTGTGTGTGTGTGTGTGTGTGAGAGAGAGAGAGAGAGAGAAAGAGAGCATAAGTGTGTGTGTAAGTCAGATAACATGTATGCCTGAGAGAGCATGAGAATGTGTGTGTGTGAGAGAGGAGAAAGTTTGGGCCCCACCCCTCACTAATGATTGAGAATCTCAGGGTAGCTGGAGATCAAACATCCCCAGATTTGGAGAGTGAAGGATTTTTAAATCCTTATTAGTTTTAATTATTGGTGGTTGTTTATTATTTCTGCTCTTTTAAAATATTTTATTGGTGTTGGGAAAAATTTTGTGTACATAAGTTTTTAATTATTGGATGTTATTATATTCATTAGCTGTTTTGAAATATTTATTTTTTATTAGTATGGTTTTACTATAATGATTGTATTATGTTTCTTGATTTTATTGTTTGATGGTTTAAAAGGAATGGTGTTTATTTTCTTTTAACTAATCAAAACATTGTAAGCAGCCACCTAAACAATTTTCAAGATAAAACCCGAAATAGGTGTAAATAATTATCAACATTAAAAGACAAAATTATCCAAGAACTGGTATCAGATAGCAATGTGTGCTAAAAAAGGCAGAATCCACTGCCTCTTGCTGCAAGTAGTTTTCAGACACAGCACATAATAATCATGTCATGTACCGAAACTAGGAAAAAGGTCCATGTATCTTTTTCGAATGCACGTAAAAAATATTACCATTTAACAAAAGCTCAAACAGCTAAAAAAATAAAATTGCTTGTCTTATCTGGTGCCCCACACCAAACAACACAATGACTGATTTACTTTTCAAAACAATTGCTCCCACTTGTCAGCGCCAATTCATTTCTTCAAAAAAATGCTTCCACTTGTCAGCATGACATTTGGTCTGGGGCGGCAGATAAGATAAGTGAATTTTTTTTAGCTGTTTGAGCTTTTGTTAAAAGACTGAAAAAAGTGCAAAAAGTGGAATATAAATCTAAATTAAAAAAAACAAAAACATGGAACTGTTTCCTAGTTTCGGTACATGAGGTGATTGTCAAGTTGGCTGCTGACAAGTGGGAGCATTTTTTTTAAGACACTAATTAATTATCATGACATTTTGTGAGGGGCACTAAACAAGAAAAGTGAATTTTTTTTAGCTGTTTGAGCTTTTATTAAAGAGTAACATTTTTATGTGCATTGATAAATAGATACATAGAACTGTTTCCAACTTTTGGTAAATATTGTGATTCTCGCAAACTAGTGTCTGATAACTGTTTGAAACCCATTGCAGGCAACAGGCAGTGGATACACCTTTTTCAGCCCACATTGCTTTCTGATACCGATTCATGGATAAGTTTTGTCTATTAATGTTGATTCTGTTTTTCCATTGTTGCACTGCATACAGAGTCTGAAATGTTGTAGTTTCCAGTTTAGTTTTTTGTCTGCATGCTTCTATTTATGCTTAATGGTCACTTTATTCTCTATTTGGTCAGGGTCTGTCTATGTTCTGCATATGTGACTGAGGTGAGATATCCCACTAGTGTGTGGTTTCTGTGTAGGATCTACTGCATCGTGGCTTGTTCTGTTTTTCTAATAGGAGGTGTATTGGTGTTTTAGGGCCTGGTGTATTATTTACAGTGTTATCTTTTCATAGGTAGAGTTGTTGTTTTGGTTTTTGCAGTTACTGATGTTTTGGTATGGGAAGTTTATTGTAATTGTGATTCAGTTTACTCATGGCTTTCTGAGGATCCAGCCCATACCTAACATGTGTTACAATAGGTCTATTCCGACACAACAAAAGACCAAAAGTACTGTGTTATTATAGAATAGACGCTAATGATAAATATTGACCAGGTCATAATAGGCTTCATCTTATACGCATTGTTGCTAGATGATTGGCCTTATTTTTAATCATCGGTCAAAGTCCCAAATAGTAGAACAATTTTTATAATATTTTCATTTGCTGTGTGTATAATTCATGCGATTCATGTGACTTAACTTGTGAATATCGCTGAAGCCATGAGTTGTCAACACGCCCGACATGGGTCCATGTTTCGAACGCTTATGGTTCTTTATCAAGGGCTGGATTTCATTATCTAAGAGATAAAACCAATGTTATCTCAGAAAGAATATGAGAAATCACATAGATCAAAGAAATACCTTCAGTGGGCAACACATCAATATTCAGGCAAGCGGTCTGGCACTTACTGTATTTGTAGTCCTTCGGAGTTCAAGATTTCAACAATGGCATTTCCGCTTACATTTCCTGTGAGACACCGGAAATGTTGTCGTAAATATATGCTGGAATGACGTAGACAGTCGCAGTCAATTGATGACGTAAAAATTGTCAAGTCAGTGTATACCATTCCACTGCAAGGTTTAGCCCATTAGGATGAACCGAATTCAATTTAAAAATCCAGTATTGTTCTCTATGGTTGAGGGCAGCTTTGGTGTTACCTCCCCTAGGATTTATTTGAACCAATTCAATAACCCGCCATTTAATTTCATTAAATGAATGTTGATATTGTACACAATGCGAGACTATCGGGGCTTGGAGTTTAGAAGTGACTAAACAACTCTGATGTTCAGTGAGTCTTGTCTTAATGGAACGTTTGGTTCCTCCTACATACAGTAATGGGCATGGACGTTGCAAAATATAGATCACATTAGTTGAAGTACAATCGGTATGATGGTAAGCAGTATAAATGTTGCCACGGGGATCTGTCCAATCAGGGCCAACTATGGCTTGACTGCAAAATGAACATTTGTCACAGGTCCAATGCCCTACAGTATCAGTTATTGTGGTGTCCAACGGCAGTGATAAATATGAATGTATCAATACGTCCTTCAAATTTTTTCCCCGATTGTAGGCAATTATGGGAAAATGTTTGAAAATAGAATGCATCTTTAAAATGGGCCAATGATGAAATATCAATTGAGAAATCTGTGGCGATAATGTAGAGAAAGGTAACACACAAGTCAAAGTGGTTGCCTCTGGTTCTTTGTTATCAAGTAACAACCATTCTCGTTCTGCATTGTAATGCCTTTTTTACATATTTAAGTGGATAGCCATGCTGTAAAAATTTCTGTATCATAATCTGTGATTGTGTAATGAAATCAACGCAAGCGAAGAAATTGACTGACGGGTAAGTTTTTACGTAAATGAAAAGGATGAAAACTGGAGAAGTGTAAATAAGTATTCTTAGCACAGGGTTTCACAAAAAGATTAGATATAAGATGTTGATCTTCTTTACAGATAAGAATATCAAGAAATTCAATTTTTTGAAAAGCATAATGGATGGTAAATTGTAGATGACTATCTAGGGAATTCAACCACTGTAAAAAAAAACAATAAGAGACTCTTCATTAGAATTCCACAAGAAAAAAAACATCATCGACAAAGGACACACAGTATAAACACTATGCTATGAATTTAATAAACTTGTATATTCTTTCTCTTACTTTATAGGTATAAAAATGATCACGTTCCTCAATTGCTTATATAAAGGGCTTTTTATCATTCATTTCTCCAGTTGTTACCTCTTAATTATCACTTCTTTTTTAGGCATTTGAAAACATTCCATTCTAGCTTAAGGTGACTAACCACAGGAAAAGAAATTCATAAACCTAATCTTAAAATCTTGAATTCATATTGCCACAAATTAATGTCCAGGCTAATTATATATAATTGTAATGTATGAATAGGCTACCCCTTAGTGGGTTAACCTATTCTTACATTACACCTCCCAGGCTCTCTATAACCAATTATTAGCTATGTGACCCCCACTCTTTACAATAACTCTATTAGCTCCAGGCTATCATTTAAAAATATAAATTTACCAAAATGTATTAACAAACCATACTATGTAAAGTTGATACCCTAAAGTTTCTATCCCCATCCAGAGATTTATAGCACCTGAGTTTAGCTGCTCAGAAGTCTGGATAAATGAAGTCTTTAGCAGAGCATGATGCTGTTCTGCCAGGACTATCTGAGATTTCTTGTATTCCCAGCACTTCCTGTTATCCTTTGCAAGCTTCTGTGCTTGTCGGTTTGCATGCAGTCATCATAGGCAAAGCTTAGCTTGACATCATCAGTATCTGGCTCATAAGTCGCTGTCTATTGCTAGGCTTCTTTCATTGGTTAGCCAGCTTATAGACATCTGATTAATTCGTATTTTAGATATCTTGTTAGGTATGGCTTTTGCCTTATGACAATCGGAGGGACACTGTGCAATATGAGCAAGTAGTTATCAACTAGCTAGAGTTCATAATAACAATAAAGTTGCCATGGGTCAGACCAAGGGTCCATCAAGCCCAGCATCCTTTTTCCAATAGTAGCCAATCCAGGTTACAAGTACCTGGCAAGTACCCAAACATTAAGTAGATCCAGTACTAATGCCAGTAATAACAGTGGTTATTCTCTAACAGCCCAATTTTTAAAGGGCCATACATGTAAAAATGAGGGCTTATGTGCATGGCTGGGCCTTGCACACACCATGTGCATTTTCAGTAGGGCCCAGCCATGCATGTAAACCCCATTATGCGCCGAAGTGCTGGGCCTCTCCAAAGGGACAGGCTGGGGAGTGGGCTAGTACAGTGCTATTCAATGTTGTCTAGGAGAAGCACATGCCAGCCATGGGATGGTGCTCGGACATTACTTCTGTTCCCGAAGTCAGTAAGTAATCGAACAAAAAAAGGTAAGTAATTAGGAAGGAGAGAGGGGTTGGGGAAGAGAGGGGAAAGGGTAGGAAGGTTAGGTGGGGTATAGGAAAGTTCCATCCCAGTCCGCTCCTTAATTGGAACAGACTGGGAGGGAGCTGAAGAAGCCCTACTCCCGTTGTCGCACATGGCCTTTTAAAATTTCACCCCCTGCATGTGTGAGTCACGAGCCACCAGCACATATGAGTGAGGATTTTAAAATCTGCCATCAGATTTTATAACATGTTTGTGCTAGCATGCACATTTTATAAAATTGAGCCGGCTCAACACAGGCAACACAGAGGCACCCATGGTGGGTCACTGTATGAATGTTGGACACACCTTCGATCAACTGCGCTGGACAATTTTAGAACAAATTAACAAACATCCTCGCGGAGGTGATCACAGTTTCACATTAAACTACCACGAACAATGGTGGATATTTACATTAGCTTCTGAATTCCCTCAGGGATTAAATGATACAGTCGAATGGTCTTCATTGTTCTAGCATTCTATTGGCTCCCATTCTACCTAACTTTTCTTCTGATTGGTTCCTTCTCAAGAAGCAAGTAGGTTTAAAACCTGCATCTCAAATGGCGGATCCTGCTGTCCGGCGATAGCTATACCCTGGTAGCAGAAGCAACCTTCGCACAGACGGTGAAATCGTATGTATAACATTGTATAACAGGTCTTGTGAAGTCAGCTCCTGGCAACATCAAGGTAAACTTTGTCTCTTTAAATTTAGACTTGGCAACTGCTGGCCCCTGAGGAAGCATAACAGAAACACGAATTGTGTCGGGCCGTGGCCATTTTCAGAACTGTCCTTTTCCTGCTACACTAGCTCACCGCACTACCTGGACATTGCAAACACAATTCTCGCAGAGTAACCAATGATTACAAACTCTTGGTGACGAATGTATGTACCACCTCTATACTGATGGCATAAAGGCTTAATAACACGAGCCCGCCATAAAATGATATGAGGTTAACTCTGTAAGAGAAAATTTCAGACTACATGGGACTAGCGCGTTTATTCCGTTCTCACATATGATGTTGTTTTGAATACATCATTTTATAAAATTGACATGTCCATGTGTGCGCGGTTTCCAGCATGCACACATGGATGTGCATATGCTTCTTTAAAATTGACCCCCTAAGTCAGTTTGATTAACAGCAGTTAATGGACTTCTCCTCCAAGAACTTATCCAAACCTTTTCTAAACTCAGCTACACTAACTGAATTAACCACACCCTCTGGCAACAAATTCCAGAGCTTAATTGTGTGTTGAGTGAAAAAGAATTTTCTCCAATTTGTTTTAAATGTGCTACTTGCTAACTTCATGGAGTGTCCCCTAGTCCTTATATTATTTGAAAGAGTAAATAAATGATTCACATTTACCCATTCTAGACCTCTCAAGATTTCATAGACCTCTATCATATCCCCCCTCAGACATCTCTTCTCCAAGCTGAACAGCCCTAACCTCTTTAGTCTTTCCTCAGAGGACCCATTCCATCCCCTTTAAGGTTTTGGTCGCTCTTCTCTGTACCTTATCCAGTGCAACTATATCTTTTTTGAGATGTGGGTGATTAGATTTGAACACAGTACTCAAGGTGCGATCTCATCATGGAGCAATATAGAGGCATTATGACATTTTCCATTTTATTCACCATTCCCTTCCTAATAATTCCTAACATTCTGTTTGCTTTTTTTCACTGCCGCACCACACTGAGCCATTGATTTCAATGTGTTATCTACTATGATGTCTAGATCTTTTTCCTTGGTGGTAGCTCCTGGGTGGCAGTTTATTTTATATCTGACTGGATGGCAAGACTGTCAATTTCAGACCTTAATGGTAATCATGGTCTGCCCAACAAAAGGTTCACAGTATTTTCCTGAGTTTTATATCTGTTATTACTTATTTGGACATTTTCCCATGCGGTGCTAAATTCTTGTACAGGTCTCAAGTTCTTGTTTGCTTTGTACTGGCAAGTAATACCCTGATATAATATATTTTTGTGTGATATCTAACACAGCTACACTCAGGGGTAGATTTTCAAATAGCGCAAATTGGCCTACTTTTGCTGGCGCATCAGGCGCAAGCAAAAGTAAGCTGGATTTTAGTAGATACGCGCGGAGCCGCGTGTATCTGCTAAAAACCTGGATCGGCGCGCGCAAGGCTATTGATTTTGTATAGCCGGCGTGCGCCGAGCCGCGCAGCCTACCCCCATTCCCTCCGAGGCCGCTCCAAAATCAGAGCGGCCTCGGAGGGAACTTCCTTTTGCCCTCTCCTCACCTTCCCCTCCCTTCCCCTACCTAACCCACCCACCCGGCCCTGTCTATGCCCCCCCCTTACCTTTGTCAGGGGATTTACGCCTCCCTCTGGGAGGCGTAAATCCCCGCGCGCCAGTGGGCCTCTTGCGCGCCGGGACGCAACCTGGGGGCGGGTACCCGTCCCGATGCTTGGGCCTCAGCCTCTGGTCAGGCCCAGGTACAGAGCCCAGGTCTTGTGCTGCTCCCTTGTCACCCCCTTCATTCTTCTGATGCCATCCGCTGGGGTTGAACCAGAGTTAACTCTACTGGACATGCCATTTTGAGGTACGGCATTGCTGTACAATTGCTGTACATCAAAATGGTGCTGTACAGTGGGGCTATTTATTTATTTATTTATTTATTTAAACATTTTTATATACCGTTGTATGGAAAAATCTGTCTCAACGGTTCACAAAATTCAAAATATAATAAAAACAAAAGAATAATTAGAAAAATGAAACAATACATATTATCATATTATAAATATCTAAAAACTATAATCTAGAAAATATAAAAACTACCATCATTAAGAATAAAATGCTACCCTTAAAAAGATTAAGACAGTAAAGAATAAGAGTTAAAAGTATTTAAAGTCTCTCAATATCTGTCGTTTGCCTAAGGATTCTTTTGTGTTCTCTATTCATCTGTATACGGTTGCCGGAATAACCAAGTTTTTAAATCCTTCCGAAATTCTTTTTTATCAAGTTGCATTCTCAAATCCAGTGGTAATTTGTTCCAGAGTTTCGGACAGGCAATTGATATGGTTCGTTCCCTGACTTCGCATAAGTGGGCCGATTTAATATTTGGAATTGTAACTCCAGAACAACCCCAGCAAATGGCATCATAAGAAAGAAGAGGACAATGAGGAAACAGCATGGCCTGGGCTCTGGCACTGGCCCTCACGCGAGGCTAAAGTCCAGGAGTCGGGATCCGGCCTCCAGACCAGGCCCCGGTGCTGATCCTAGTTCTGGACCTAGGCCTAGCATCAGGACCTGGCATCTGGGCCAGATTTCAGTTGGGCCTTGGTCTGGGCTGAGGTCCTGGCATTGGGACCCAGCCTCTGGGCCGGGTCATGGTGTCAGGCCTGGTTCTGAGCTCCAGGTCCAGGCTCCAGCCAAATCCAAGGCCCAGGCATTGAATCCCAGCCTCTGGGCTAAGTCGTGGCATCGATCCTGGGTCCAGACTCCAGCCTAGGCAGAGATCCCAATGTCAGGTCTCGCCTTCCAGGCTGGGTTACAGCATTGGGCCTGGGCCTGGGCCTGGGTCTGCACTAGGCCCAAACTTTAGGACCTGAGATGCAGCCTTCCCATCATACCTCCAATGGATCAGGTAAGAAAACCTGGCGTCATGCTTGGGCCAAGGCCATGGCCCCTATTTTGGGCCTTGACATTTGCCCTAGCCTAGGGCCCAACTGTGGGCCCACAGCCCCTACTTTGGGCCTCAGCCTATGCTTTAGGAGAGGCCCCAGCTTCGGCCTATATTTAGACCTAATGTAATTTCAAAGGAATGCAATAAATAAAGTTTGTTTTATTTGAAGCCTCCTATTCATTTTAGGGCCCCCAAATGAAACAAATTGCCATTTTTAAAATTCGATTGAAACAAATACACATCCCTAGTAAGAATCTGAGGGGCGGATTTTCAGAGCCCTGCTCGCCTAAATCCGCCCAAATCCAGGCGGATTTAGGCGGATTTAGGCGGATTTAGGCCTAGGTCTGGGCCTAGGCCCAGGTGTCGGGACCCAGACTCCAGACTGAGGCCCTGGTGTCGGGATGTGACTTCCAGGTCAGGTCACAGCATCAGGCTTGGATCCTGCCTCTGGCCTAGGCCAAAGACCACATGTCGGGAACCAACCTCCAGGCCAGGTCGTGATGTTGGGCCTGAGTCTGAGCCCCAACCTATGCCAAGTTCCAGGCATTGGGACTCAGCCTCCAGGTCTGATCATGACTTTGGGCCTGGGTCCGGGCCAAGGCCCAGGAGTCAGGAACCAAGCTCTAGTCCAGGCATCAGGACATGCCTGGACATTCATGAGAAAAAAAACTCCCGAAAATGAACTGAAAATGAAAACAAATATTTTTCCCTTGCACATCCCTAATTCTTACTCACTCATTCTACCCCTTGCCTTCAGTTTCCTGCTTTTCTTCTAACTTCTGAGCAAGGCAATGGCTTTGTATGTGTCCCTACCTCACAGGATACAATTGTAAAAAAAGTGAATTGCCGGTCTCTATGAAATGGATTCAGTCTTTAAGCAAAATAAAATACATAGAAATAAAAGTATATATTTTATATAGGGTCCCGTACAGGTATACATTGTAGCACAAGGCTGTAAGTTGCACCTAGGGTACCTAATACCCTTGCACCAGTCCTGCTATCAACAAGTTACAACTGTGGTGTGGGGGGGGGGGGGTCATTAAGTTCATGTCTATAGTTTCTCACTCAGTCCAGGAACATTCCCTGGTGAAGTGGCCTCTCTCTCTGCAGTGGAAACATGGATCTAAGTCCTGTGGTTGGTTCTTCTCTGGGATCTGCAGCAGATGCCTTGTTCTTAACAGTGAACTATGGAATCCCTGTGTCCTGAATTCCCATTCTGGATATTTAAGAAAGACTGGGTCAAATTGCTGGTTCCAGTCATTTAAGGTGTTCTGAGGTTCTTGTCTATACACCCCTTCACATATATATATATATATATATATATATAGTACTACCTGTCCTGTAGCAACTGATGATGGCATCTGCTTCATCAGTTAAAGGTGAATTTTAAAAGCCCAACATGTGCCAAAACTGTGAGATATGCAAATATGTTGGGCCAGCACATGCTGAGCAGATTTTAAAAGCCACGCGGATATGTGGGTATCTCCCACTGAGTGCACAAAAATATTTTTCCAGAAAAGGATCTGGGCATGGATGGGGTCTGGGTAGGGCATGGGCATGCCTGGATTTCACAGTGA
The DNA here is from genome assembly GCF_901001135.1 of Rhinatrema bivittatum. Classification (NCBI taxonomy): domain Eukaryota; kingdom Metazoa; phylum Chordata; class Amphibia; order Gymnophiona; family Rhinatrematidae; genus Rhinatrema; species Rhinatrema bivittatum. The sequence goes on along the minus strand of NC_042619.1, from coordinate 171,146,582 downwards.
AACCAGTGCATAAATACTTATGCAGGCCAGGGTCTCTTGCCATGTAACTTTATTTCTACTATTAAACAAAAAAAATACAAAGATCAGTGGGGTTTTAAGAATCGGAGCTAATGGGGAGAAGGGAGGCAATTTAACTAGGGGGGGGGGGGTTTTGGGAAATCTTATTCCTTCAATATAAGTAATGGTCAACTGGTCACATATTTCAAACCAGTTCTAAAATATCCACTTTTATAATTTTACGGAACATGTCCCACGCATTCAATAAATATTTCGTCTTCAAATGAAAATCAAAATATCTTGCCATCAAAATACTCATCCAACCCCAACATGATATCATGTTTTGAATACCAGTCTGCATCAGGGGGTATCTACTTCCACACCCTCACATCTTCTCCAATTTTAAACGAGACAAACTAGGTTTCCATGCTTTGACTGTTGTCCTTCATTACTATTCGCAACATGTCCATTTATATATTTCTTCATTTTTTATATTATGTCGGGGTTGGATCGGTATTTTGATGGCAAGATAAGTACTGTTGCAATGTGATGTTCATTTGAATGAGTGGGGCATGTCTATAGTTTGAATGAGTGGGGCATGTTCCGTTTTGGTGCTTTTTAGAAAGGAAAACAAAAATGTGTGTTGAATGTGTTGAAATATTAATAAAGTAAAGTGGACTTTCAACTAACAGGGGCTTTGACATTTTTGCAAGTCTACTGAGTGTTGGTCCTACACAAATAAATACAAAAAAAGAGTAAAATTACAAAAGTGGATAATTTAGAACTGGTTTGAAATATATGACCAGTTGACCTTTACTTATACTATAGGTATTGTACTGTGTGGGTCTCTGGATTACAGTTTTGAATGGGCACATTAGAGTGTAAATCTTATTCTTTACGTGGGAATGAATTGGGAAAATGACCAATTGTGTCAGTGTGATTGGCTTTAAAACCCCCCATTTATGCGGTAGAAGTGGTATTTGTGCATATAGGTACACTCCCACATAGTATTGTGCATACATGTGCATGTACTCAGCCCATTTTATACCATGCATGCCTTTTCGCACATATGTTATAAAATAGCTGCATTCATGGGCGCGAGTTTGCATGCACATGCACATGTGCGCCCACACACTTGTTTAAAAGTTGCCATCTAAAGTTTCAAGATAGTGCTCATGTTACCTCTACTTCCCTGATTCTATCCCAGCAATATTATGTGGTACTGCTTAGAGAAAAAACTCACAGATTACAAAGCATGCTGACACCAATGCAGCTAGAGTTTACTTAACTAGTCAGGAGATTACCAAACTATTCATAACATCTAGTATACAAATAAATATAATTATTATGGATATTACAGCATGCAGAAATAAAAAGAAAAACAGGGCTCCATCCCGGCACTGGCCTCTTCTCCTTCTCCCTCCTCTCCACGGAGCAGCAAAAGGGTCAGGAGACCCCAACCCGCGGCCGAGATCGAGCGGGTAAGAGACCCCAATCCCCCCGCCGCTCCGACGCCGACCGGACCACGCCACCGCCCCGGCCGATAGGAAGCCGCGCCCTCACCTCCAATCTAGGCCTATCACAGGCCTGAGACCGCCTCCAGCTCGTCGGCCCTTTAAACAGGGCTCCATCCCGGCGCCGGCCTCTTCTCCTTCTCCCTCCTCTCCATGGAGCAGCAAAAGGGTCAGGAGACCCCAACCCGAGGCCGAGATTGAGCGAGTAAGAGACCCCGATCCCCCCGCTGCTGCGACGCCGACCAGACCACGCCACCGCCCTGGCCGATAGGAAGCCGCACCCTCACCTCCAATCTAGGCCTATCACAGGCCTGAGACCGCCTCCAGCTCGTCGGCCCTTTAAACAGGGCTCCATCCCGGCATCGCGCGCCTTTGGCCTGCCCCTTTATGTGCCCCTTCATGCGAACCTATGCCGGTGATCACCTGCCCAATCCACCTCAACATTAAATCGGACCCCACAGGCATAGGTACAAGGCTATTCTTCAAATATTTAACATCTGACCAACTCCTGGGTCAGTGCCTCACCACAACCAAACTATCTATCACGCATCTTAAGAAACAAGATGCAATCCTACCCTATCCCCATTATATACCACCACCACTCCTCTCGAACAAAATCACCTCTTCAACTTTCAAACCGACCAGTCAGATCCCTCCTCTCTATCATGGCCTCTCCACTCTCTCAACTACTAGGACTCACATTCTTCACACTATCATTGTTCAATGCGCAATCCCTAACGAAGAAAACCCACATTCTCAATGACTATCTCACCGACTCAAATCCAGACATCTGTGCCATCACAGAAACTTGGCTCAGAAACTCAGACATCGCCCTCATAAATCAACTACCTACCCACAGCTATGACATTTTCTCTATCCCCAGACAGAAAAAAAGAGGAGGTGGTCTTCTGATAGCAGCAAAAAAAAAACCCTCAACCTCTCTAACCATCCAGTCAAGACTTCCTCCGCTAAACTGGAATTAGGCTTTATCAAGTCAAACCAGCTCCAAATCCTTTTAGTATATGCCTCTCCTGGACTGCTGGACACGGATTTCTCCCCGCTGATAGAAGCTACCATGAAATACATAAACCCAGACTCCAGTGCTTTGATCCTGGGAGACTTCAACCTCCATGTTGATGCTACTCCACTCTCAGCCAACTGTGAGGCCCTCCTTACCACCCTCAGAGCCATGGGCTTTGAACAAATCATAGACAAACCTACACACAGAGCGGGCCACACACTGGACCTCATTTTCATTAACTTCGGTCTATCATATTCCTCTCCCCCTGACTGCACCCCAGTCCCATGGTCAGACCATGCACTGCTATCCACCACTCTGACACTTAAAGCACGCTCTAAACAACCGCAACCCCATTCCACCATCCACTTCCAGAAATCATGCCCCACTGACACCCTTACCGAACACCTCTCCAAAGAATTCTCCAACTTGGATATAACCAACCCCAATACAGCCATACACTCTTGGCAGAACATCATGGAGGGTATAGCCAATAAGCTATGCCCAGCAGCAGTAAGAACAATCAACCTGGATCAGAAAGTAAAACAACCTTGGTTCTCTTCAGAACTTAAAAAATGTAAACTAGACCTTAGACTCGAGGAACGCCAATGGCGCAAAGCACCCAGCTCCACTACTTTATCCATTTATAAAGACTACCTCCACCGATATAGAAACCTCATACTACGAACTAAAAGAATCTTCTTCGCCTCCAACACCTCCACACAACAGATTACTACTACCACCCCTACCATCACCGGAGCCAAATTTGATACCTTCGAACCCACCTCAGCCAAGGAGATCGAATCCCTCCAGCCCTCCATCAGATAATATACCTACAAAACTCCTCCTTTGTATCCCAGACACCATATCCAGACCCTTGGCAGACATCATAAATTGCACCCTATCTCAAGGAATATATCCAGACTCACTAAAATCCGCGTCACTCAAACCTCTTCTGAAGAAATCTAACCTAGACACACAGGATCTCTCTAATTTCCACCCAATTTCCAACCTTCCTTTTGTTGCAAAAATCACTGAGAAACTGGTCAATTCCCAACTCTCGGATTTCCTTGATGAACACAAAATTATCCTTCTCAGTACGGGCTTCGCAAATCCTACAGCACAGAAACCCTCCTCCTCTCCCTCACGGATCACATCATCTTAGGCCTAGACAAAGGTCATGCATTTCTTTTAGCCCTTCTTGACATCTCGGCAGCATTCGACACGGTGAACCACTCTACTCTGTTAAGCCGACTCTCAGACATCGGTATTTCAGGCTCCGTACACAGATGGTTCAATTTGTTCCTAAGCAACCGAACCTACAAAGTCAAAATCAACAACAAAGAATCATCCAGCATTAAATCATCAGTTGGAGTTCCTCAAGGATCCTCCTTATCCCCCACCCTATTTAACATCTACCTCCTCCCCCTCTGTCAGCTGCTTACCAACCTAAGATTAACACATTATCTCTACGCAGACGATGTACAGATCCTGATCCCCATAAAAGAGTCACTCTCAAAGACACTTATATTCTGGGAAAATTGCCTTCAATCTATCAACCAACTCCTCAACAATCTGAATCTAGTCCTAAACGCGTCCAAGACTAAACTTCTCATTATCTCAGCCGACCAAACCGACACCTCGCTTCAGCCCCCTCCCACAACCCAAATCTCTCATGCAAGAGACCTCGGAGTAATCCTTGACAATCGTTTAAATTTAAAGAAATCTATTAACAACACGTCAAAGGACGACTCCTACAAACTGCAAGTCCTAAAAAGGCTCAAACCCCTCCTTTTCTTCCATAATTTCAGGACAGTCCTCTAAGCCACGCTCTTTACCAAGATCGACTACTGCAACACACTCCTTCTGGGGCTTCCACTCTCCTCCACAAAACCATTACAGATTAGAGATGTGAATCGTGTGATCGATCGTCTTAACGATCGATTTCGGCTGGGGGGGGGGAAGGGAATCGGATCGTCGCGGTTTTGTTTTTTTAAATATCGTGTAAATCGTAAATCGGGGAGGGCGGGAAAACCGGAACACTAAAACATCCCTAAAACCCACCCCGACCCTTTAAAATAAATCCCCCAGCCTCCCGAACCCCCCCAAAATGCCTTAAATTACCTGGGGTCCAGAGGGGGGGTCTCGGTGTGATCTTTTACTCTCGGGCCTCCGGTGCATTGTAGAAATGGCGCCGGCACTACCTTTGCCCTGGTAGCGCCGGCGCCATTTTGTTTTTTGTCGGCAAAACGACACTCAAATCGGCCTCCTGACCCCCCCAAGCTGGCCAAAAGTCCCTGGGGGTCCAGCAGGGGTCCGGCAGCGATCTCCTATGCTCCTGACGTCATTTTGCCGTACAAAATGGCGCCGGCCATACGGTGTATGGCCGGCGCCATTTTGTACTGCAAAACGATTCGCGTGCAGGAGGTCGCTCTCGGACCCCCGCTGGAATTTTGGCAAGTCTTGTGGGGGTCAGGAGGCCCCCCCAAGCTGGCCAAAAGTCCCTGGGGGTCCAGCGGGGGTCCGGGAGCGATCTCCTACGCTCCTGACGTCGGGGGACAAAAAACAAAATGGCACTGGCACTAGGGATGTGAATCGTGTCCTCGATCGTCTTAACGATCGATTTCGGCTGGGAGGGGGAGGGAATCGTATTGTTGCCGTTTGGGGGGGTAAAATATCGTGAAAAATCGTTAAAAATCGTGAAAAATCGAAAAATCGAAAAACCGGCACATTAAAACCCCCTAAAACCCACCCCCGACCCTTTAAATTAAATCCCCCACCCTCCCGAACCCCCCCCCAAATAACTTAAATAACCTGCGGGTCCAGCGGCGGTCCGGAACGGCAGCGGTCCGGAACGGGCTCCTGCTCTGAATCTTGTCGTCTTCAGCCGGCGCCATTTTCCAAAATGGCGCCGAAAAATGGCGGCGGCCATAGACGAAAAAGATTGGACGGCAGGAGGTCCTTCCGGACCCCCGCTGGACTTTTGGCAAGTCTCGTGGGGGTCAGGAGGCCCCCCACAAGCTGGCCAAAAGTTCCTGGAGGTCCAGCGGGGGTCAGGGAGCGATTTCCCGCCGCGAATCGTTTTCGTAGGGAAAATGGCGCCGGCAGGAGATCGACTGCAGGAGGTCGTTCAGCGAGGCGCCGGAACCCTCGCTGAACGACCTCCTGCAGTCGATCTCCTGCCGGCGCCATTTTCCGTACGAAAACGATTCGCGGCGGGAAATCGCTCCCTGACCCCCGCTGGACCTCCAGGAACTTTTGGCCAGCTTGTGGGGGGCCTCCTGACCCCCACGAGACTTGCCAAAAGTCCAGCGGGGGTCCGGAAGGACCTCCTGCCGTCCAATCTTTTTCGTCTATGGCCGCCGCCATTTTTCGGCGCCATTTTGGAAAATGGCGCCGGCTGAAGACGACAAGATTCAGAGCAGGAGCCCGTTCCGGACCGCTGCCGTTCCGGACCGCCGCTGGACCCGCAGGTTATTTAAGTTATTTGGGGGGGGGTTCGGGAGGGTGGGGGATTTAATTTAAAGGGTCGGGGGTGGGTTTTAGGGGGTTTTAGTGTGCCGGCTCACGATTCTAACGATTTATAACGATAAATCGTTAGAATCTGTATTGTATTGTGTTCCATAACGGTTTAAGACGATATTAAAATTATTGGACGATAATTTTAATCGTCCTAAAACGATTCACATCCCTAGCCGGCACTACCTTTGCCCTGTCATATGACAGCTAATATATATATTGTGATATCAATCCAATTTTATCAAACTTTATTGGTGAAAATTTTATAAAAGACAATCACAAATTATCCCAAAAAAAACCCCACATAATAGATATAACAATAGAATATGATCATACCCAATCATCCATCACATATCATCCACACTCATTTATTCAACCACACATAAGATCTCATTTTCAAACTCCTAAACGTTCAAAAATTTCAACATATAAATACAAATCATCTTATAGCACATTGTAAAATGTAGATACAATAAATTTTGTAAGCAGAAAGAGTCTAATTGCATATGGATTTGTGCGTTACACAAACGCCAATCTTCTTAATCTCCTTGTATTCTCTCTACATGTTTCGCCTTGTCTCAGGCTTCTTCAGGAGAGCTTTTCCAAACAATCTCCCACTGCTCATGTATCCGACCACAGGGCTTTCTAAAAACATTTTAACACAATTTACAATATTTGAAATATTTAAATTAACATATTTCACAAAATAAATACTTTGTAAAATTGTTCAAATATTAGCATACCTGTACGTCCCAAAGAACTTGCCCAGACGCACAGTTTGACACTTCCCCGACTCCAAATTCACATCATCTCAACCATTCAAAAACGTGGAACACTTATCTCAGATTTACTTAAATCAAAAAGTAAAACCAATTAGAAACAGTGAAAGTAAATGAACTTTTCTCAAAAGATCACCAGCATGACAAAACCCCTTACCTTTCTTATCTTAGGCGAACAAACGCCATTGCCGCATCTTAAGCAAACGCTTCCATCGAGTGGATCAACGGAAGTAAACCTATCCCCTCCTACTTCCTTTTAAACCAAGCTCTACCAATCAGATAACCTTAACAACCCACTATCTCCACCCTTAAAGAACATTACCTCCAAACTAATCAAAGGTGCTGCCATTCCAAACAGTTTCAAACCCGCCAAATTCAAACCTATCAGCAGAAGGCATTCAATTAGACTCTACGGTTCTAATCGAGAAAGCTTTAAAAACATGTTGCCCAATCGATTTTATCATTTAACCCTTTTGGCCATAAAGTCTGTAAATTGAAAATCCATCGCTGTTCCTTTTGCAGTAGTATTTTATTTATATTGCCACCCCGTCTAGCAGAAACCTTTTGTAATACAAAAAACCGGAGATCTTCCACCGCATGATTAAACTCCCGCCAATGTTTCACTAGGGGAGCTGTTTCTACAATGTTTCTAATTCTGCTGCAATGTTCTAGTATACGAAGCCTCACCATCCTTGATGTTTTTCCTACATACAAAAGCCCACATGGGCATTGCACAACATACACTACCGAACTGGTTTGACATGTAGTAAGACTCTTTAAGAAAAACTTTTTCCCAGATACAGGATGTACAAAATCCTGTATTGTTAGACAAAGTTTGCATACACTACATTTAGTGCAAGGGGAGTGTCCACCTACTTGCTCATACATTTGTTCACTGTCACCCAAATCCGAATGGACTAGAATGTCCCTTAAATTCCTAGATCTCCTAAAAGAAAACATAGGGGGATCCTGCATCCCCACAAAGCCACTTACAAGGTGCCAATGATTTTTAACAACCTGTATAAGATCCCCTACCCAATTAGAGTAGGGTAAGACACACACTAAAGATGGTGTATGTCGTGGTGGCTTCGGATGAAGTAATAGCTCTCTATTAATATAGCGAGCTCTTTTATAAGCTTTCTTTACTATACTTGTAGGATAACCCCTTGCACTAAATCTTTCCTGCAAATCTTTAGCATGGATCTTAAAAGATGGTAAATCAGAACAGATCCTTCGTATCCTAAAAAATTGCCCTACAGGGATGTTTTCTCTGACATGTTTGGGATGATAACTGTTAAAATGTAACAGTCCATTCCTATCAATCGATTTCCGATAAAGCTCAGTTACAAATTTGCCGTCTCTCTTTCCCACCTTCATATCCAGGAATGATACCCACTGATGTTGAATATCACAAGTAAATCTAAGATTCACATCTTGTTCATTCAAGTATTGAAAAAAATTTTGAAACTCACATTGCGTACCAGACCAGATAACCAGGATATCATCAATATAACGGCACCATGACCTCACATGCCTGTACCATAATGAGGGATAAACAAATTTCTCTTCAAATGCTGAGACGTACAGGCAAGCGAGGTCAGGCGCCATCGTTGCGCCCATTGCGGTTCCATGAACCTGCTGATAGAAATCATTTTGAAACATAAAATAATTTTGAGTGAGCGCTATCGTAGCCAATTCCACCAAAAAATGTGTTGGAACCTTCTTGTCCATTCTTGTATCCAAAATATCCTGTATTAAATGTATTGTAGTTCTCTGAGGGATATTGGAATAAAGTGATTCAATATCCATTGAAATAAACAGTGTAGGTTCAAACATATCCGGTAAGGATTGTAAAACTGTAATCAAATGTGATGAATCCCGTATAAATGATCTGGCCAATGGGACAAAAGGTCGTAAAAAATGGTCTATATAAATGGACAAGGGTTCTAATACCGACCCTATACCGGCAACTATCGGTCTACCCGGTGGAGACTCTAACGACTTATGCACTTTTGGTAGGACATAAAAGACAGGTATCTGAGGATTTTGATTCATCAAGAAAGCTGCTTCCTTGATGGTTACCCAACCTACACTTAAGGCTTCTGTGATCACCACTCCAATCTGTGCAGATAACATTGCAGTAGGATCTCCATCCAATTTCCTATAAAATTTACCATCTCCCAATTGTCGGTTCACCTCCCGAATATAATCAGCCTTATTTAAAATTACCAAAGACCCACCCTTGTCAGCTGGTTTGAAAACCAAATTTTTATCACAGCTTAGATGTTCTAATGCCTTAGACTCTTCCTTACTTAAATTCCAAAAAGGAAAACAATCCTCTGCCTCCTTAGCTTTCAAGTCTCGTTCGACCATTTCCTCAAAAGCAGCCATCAGCGGATGTATAGGGCCGGGTGGCATCCAACAAGAGGGGTTCTTCACTACTGAACCATCAACATTTACATTATCATTACCCTGGAAAAAATTTTTTAACTTCATTAACCGAAAAAATTTCTGCAAAGCTACCCGAATTGCAAAGGAATCATATTTCGGAGTAGGTGAAAAAGAGAGACCGCGATTCAGCACTTCTAACTCTACTGTGGTCAGTTGAAGTAATAGCTCTCTATTAATATAGCGAGCTCTTTTATAAGCTTTCTTTACTATACTTGTAGGATAACCCCTTGCACTAAATCTTTCCTGCAAATCTTTAGCATGGATCTTAAAAGATGGTAAATCAGAACAGATCCATCGTATCCTAAAAAATTGCCCTACAGGGATGTTTTCTCTGACATGTTTGGGATGATAACTGTTAAAATTTAACAGTCCATTCCTATCAATCGATTTCCGATAAAGCTCAGTTACAAATTTGCCGTCTCTCTTTCCCACCTTCATATCCAGGAATGATACCCACTGATGTTGAATATCACAAGTAAATCTAAGATTCACATCTTGTTCATTTACAGGTTGTTAAAAATCATTGGCACCTTGTAAGTGGCTTTGTGGGGATGCAGGATCCCCCTATGTTTTCTTTTAGGAGATCTAGGAATTTAAGGGACATTCTAGTCCATTCGGATTTGGGTGACAGTGAACAAATGTATGAGCAAGTAGGTGGACACTCCCCTTGCACTAAATGTAGTGTATGCAAACTTTGTCTAACAATACAGGATTTTGTACATCCTGTATCTGGGAAAAAGTTTTTCTTAAAGAGTCTTACTACATGTCAAACCAGTTCGGTAGTGTATGTTGTGCAATGCCCATGTGGGCTTTTGTATGTAGGAAAAACATCAAGGATGGTGAGGCTTCGTATACTAGAACATTGCAGCAGAATTAGAAACATTGTAGAAACAGCTCCCCTAGTGAAACATTGGCGGGAGTTTAATCATGCGGTGGAAGATCTCCGGTTTTTTGTATTACAAAAGGTTTCTGCTAGACGGGGTGGCAATATAAATAAAATACTACTGCAAAAGGAACAGCGATGGATTTTCAATTTACAGACTTTATGGCCAAAAGGGTTGAATGATAAAATCGATTGGGCAACATGTTTTTAAAGCTTTCTCGATTAGAACCGTAGAGTCTAATTGAATGCCTTCTGCTGATAGGTTTGAATTTGGCGGGTTTGAAACTGTTTGGAATGGCAGCACCTTTGATTAGTTTGGAGGTAATGTTCTTTAAGGGTGGAGATAGTGGGTTGTTAAGGTTATCTGATTGGTAGAGCTTGGTTTAAAAGGAAGTAGGAGGGGATAGGTTTACTTCCGTTGATCCACTCGATGGAAGCGTTTGCTTAAGATGCGGCAATGGCGTTTGTTCGCCTAAGATAAGAAAGGTAAGGGGTTTTGTCATGCTGGTGATCTCTTGAGAAAAGTTCATTTACTTTCACTGTTTCTAATTGGTTTTACTTTTTGATTTAAGTAAATCTGAGATAAGTGTTCCACGTTTTTGAATGGTTGAGATGATGTGAATTTGGAGTCGGGGAAGTGTCAAACTGTGCGTCTGGGCAAGTTCTTTGGGACGTACAGGTATGCTAATATTTGAACAATTTTACAAAGTATTTATTTTGTGAAATATGTTAATTTAAATATTTCAAATATTGTAAATTGTGTTAAAATGTTTTTAGAAAGCCCTGTGGTCGGATACATGAGCAGTGGGAGATTGTTTGGAAAAGCTCTCCTGAAGAAGCCTGAGACAAGGCGAAACATGTAGAGAGAATACAAGGAGATTAAGAAGATTGGCGTTTGTGTAACGCACAAATCCATATGCAATTAGACTCTTTCTGCTTACAAAATTTATTGTATCTACATTTTACAATGTGCTATAAGATGATTTGTATTTATATGTTGAAATTTTTGAACGTTTAGGAGTTTGAAAATGAGATCTTATGTGTGGTTGAATAAATGAGTGTGGATGATATGTGATGGATGATTGGGTATGATCATATTCTATTGTTATATCTATTATGTGGGGGTTTTTTTGGGATAATTTGTGATTGTCTTTTATAAAATTTTCACCAATAAAGTTTGATAAAATTGGATTGATATCACAATATATATATTAGTTGTTAATTGGCTTGTGATATATTAATAATTTGCCAGTCTGGTTATCCTGTCATATGACAGGGTAAAGGTAGCGCCGGCGCCATTTCTACAATGCACCGGAGGCCCGAGAGTAAAAGATCACACCGAGACCCCCCTCCCCCCACTGGACCCCAGGTAATTTAAGGCATTTTGGGGGGGTTCGGGAGGGTGGGGGATTTATTTTAAAGGGTCGGGATGGGTTTTAGGGTTGTTTTAGTGTGCCGGTTTTCCCGCCCTCCCCCTTCCCCCGATTTACGATTTTTTACGATAAATCGGGGGAATTCCTATTAAATATCGCCTCTAACGATTTTTGACGATTTAAAATATATCGGACGATATTTTAAATCATCAAAAAACGATTCACATCCCTATGCTCCAGAATGCAGCAGCTAGAGTCTTGACTAATACAAACCGCAGAGATCACATCTCCCCCATCTTACGGAACCTACATTGGCTACCAATAAACTACAGAATCTTACACAAATCCCTCACCATAATCCACAAAACTATCCACAAACAACACCCGTTGGACCTTTAGATCCCCCTCAAACTCCACTCCTCATCCAGACCCATCAGAGAATTATACAAAGGATCTCTTCAAGCCCCCCCTACCAAAGCCCACGCCACACCGCCACCAAAGAACGAGCATTCTCGATAGCAGGACCCACTATCTGGAACAATTTACCACCGGACCTCAGACAGGAACCCTGCCTACAAACATTTCAAAAAAAACTCAAAACATGGCTATTTCGCCAAGCTTTCCCATAATCGTTCCACTTTAGGAACTCTACATCTTAAGCCTACCTGGCAATATACGTAGCTAAACTCTCTTATACCCATAATGGTTGTCTCTCTGACCTTCTCTTTCTTCTATTCCCAAGTTTGATCTCCTTGTTAAATGTAACTTTGCCTCCTCTGAATGTTCCACTGTTAAATGGTTGCTAAGAGTGTTTACCCCCTAGTTCCATGTAAACCGATTTGATATGACATCCGTCATGAAGGTCGGTATATAAAAGAATTAAATAAATAAATTAAATAAATATAGTGTGATGAAACATTAGCAGATTCCTAAACAGATAACAGCAATAAGCTAGTTTTCTATTTTGGATATGTTAAGAACTCGCTTATTACTGGAGATCCAGCTTTTAATCTGAGAGACCATTCTGGTTGCCCCACTTCAAAATGGACATAAAACTAGAAAAGGTGTAGAGAAGGGTGACAAAAAATGTAAAGGTGATGTCTTGGCTCCCCTATGATGAGAGGACACATAGGTTAGGGCAACTCAACTTGGAAAAGAGACAGCTGAAATAGGACATAATAGAAGTTTATAAAATCATGAGTGGGGTGGCATAGATAAAGAAAGGATGATTATTTACCCTTTCAAATAATACTAAAAAAAGGGAATATTCATGAATCTAATCGCCAGCAAATTAAAGTAATTTTTTCACTCAACACAGAATCAAGCTGTGGAATTTGATGCTAGCAGATGTAGTTGAGGTGACTAGCATAGTGGGATTTAAATAAGGTTTGCACAAGTTCCTGGAGAAAGAGGTCCTTAGAACATTATTAGGCAGATAGATTAGGGAAAGCCATAGCTGTCCCTGGGGGTGAGTAAAGAAAATAGGTCTACTTTTTGGGATCTGCCAGGTACTTGTGACCTGGACTAGCCACTGTCAGAAACAGAATGCTAGGCTCAATGGATCTTGAACTGATCCAGCATGGCATATCTTATGTTCTCATATTCTTAATCTCTAATAGTAGTCAAATTAGATGGATAGCTCTGCAATACAGAATAATCTTTATTGAGTCTCCTATAGAATGTTTATCACTAAGTCTATGCATACCATGATTTATGATTGTATTTTATGGAGCTTCCACCTTTCACTGTTATGGCAATATATTTAGAGATAAAAGAATATGCAAATTTTACCTCATTGTAAATATAGAGAAGGACACAGATTCAGCTTGAGTGCTCTTCCTGCTGCTCCTTCTTTCCTTACCACTTCTTATAAAGCAGCAGATAGGAATGTGTAGGTTCTAATTGGATTGGAAGCTCAAGAGAAGGGAGAGTCCAGTCAATAAAACAATAGTTGTATTGTCTTCCTTTTAGGAAAGCTAAACATTAACATTAAGTACATCCAAACTGAGAATATTTTACATCTATTTTTTATGTGTTGACTAGGAAAGCCAAATTAATTCAAATTTCTTGTTTTATCCTGAGACCTGAAAGTCTAAAATACCGTCACCGAGACTTTTCAACATGTAGCAATTGAAAGGTGGAGGGAACCAGTTGATGTGCATCAGCAACAGCATATTTCTACAAATTTTGCTACCACTTTTCATGATTTAAAAAAAATGAAAATTAAATTTTTTAAAATTTCCCTTTTCAAACTGTATGACAATTATTATATATATTTTTTTCAGCTTTTACATTCTTTTACTACTGGTGAAATGTACCAGACTGACAGCATTGGAACCAAAGACCTCCATTTATCCAGCTAGCAGGTAGAGGATGGGAAAGTGATTGTAGAAATTTCTCTGCCAGTGCACCTCAACTCTGCTCTAGAAAAACTGTCTCTAAGAGTGAGATGGTAATTCATGTCTGTGCAATCTTCTATTCATACTGTCTAAAATGGTACCAATAATTGACAATTGTGAGAGTGCTTCGAGTGATGGAGACAGCTGTCTACTGGAAACTAAACTGAGACCATGAACTTGTTTCACATATGTCACCTTTGTAAGTTTCTACTTGCCTCAACTAGATTCAAAGTGGTGTCCTGGAGGAGATAGAATCTAATCATATGCCTGTTCTCCTGAGGTCTCCTGTCACTATCAATGCATAATGTTTTAAAACAACCATCTTCTGGCTTATATGAATATTGCCATTATATACAGAAACATAGAACTGATGGCAGAAAAGGATCAATGGTCCATCCAGTCTGCCCAGCAAGCTTCTTAAGGTAGTAACTGCCGCTCTGTGTAGTTATCCCCAAGCCTTATGATAACCCATAAGCATTGCAGCTAACAACATTTTTTACAGGGTGATGAGCTTTCCTGAAAATTGAGAGGGCGCTACTTTATGTGCTTTGCTTATGGACTTGGCCGTAAATGCAGTCCTGTGCTTTTCCCCTCATGTCTGCATATCAGGGCCTCAGACCGTAGAAGTCGGGACCCTCTTGGTTGTTGACTAAATCCAATTCCCTTTTCCCCCTGACATTGAAGGGGGGAGCAATGTTGCTGTTGCATTAAAAGCAACAAAGCTTATTGGCTAAGATTAGTAATTTTCCATGCCTTTTGCTAAGAGTAGCAGCTGTCACACCAGTAAGTTACCCCCACGCATGCTTTCTTCATTTCCTTTAGGACTTGGCCATAGAAGTAGTCCTGTGCTTTTTCCCTTATGTCTGTGTATCAGTCCAGACCAGAGAAATCAGGGCTCTCTTGGTTGTTGTCTGAATCCAATTCCTCTTCCCCCCCCCCCCCCCTGCTGTATAAGCAAGGAGCAATGCTGCAGTTGTATTAAAAGCATCAAGGCTTTACAGGTTAAGGGAAGTAATCTCCATGCCTTCTGCTAAGGATAGCAACCACCATACCAGCAAGTTACCCCCCTGCATTATTTTCTCATTTCCATCTTTTAGTCTTTAGCGATCCCTAATGTTTATCCTATGTAGCACCCTATTTCCATAGGGAGGTGTTAAGTATTGCATTTCTCATTTTAACGAATTTTGTTTAAAATAGGACAAAGAATAAAAAGCATATATGTATGGGATGTTGTTTTCCCTGTCTTGCTTCTGGTTGCCTTTGATTTAGAGGAGGCTTCATTTGGAGGACAGCATTGAGATGCACTTAGATGAGCCCCTCCTAGAGATCAGAGGACATTTAAAAATCAGGGAGAAAATGTATTCAGTTTTTTTTTTTTCCTCTCATCTATTGGCAAACAATAACCGCATGTTATTTCAAAACATTTTATCAAGCTTGCAAGAGGTTTCATTGCTAATGCTTCAAATATTTGAAATCATATAAAAATATTTAAAAAAAAATAAAATCCTAGGTTTCTTACAAAAGCTCAGTCGGGGATCTGTGGATGCCTATTTACCTGACCTTGTCCCCCCATTGTGCATGGGAATAATTTCTGAGAAACTGTCACTAATATCCATGTAGATCTGCTTGAACATTCATGGCCAAGTAAAATTTCCCCTCTAAACTACGCATCATGGAGGGATATCTTAAGTGTATCATTTTATTTGTTTAAAAAGCTTGGTTGCCTGGGGTCTCTTTAAATAATGAAGATCAAAGCTTGAGTTGCACCATGGTAACATGGAATTCTAAGGACAATATTTCTTTCTATGTTAAATAAATATGAGACCAATGGAATTGTATATTTCAGTCCAATGGTTTTATACATTATTAAAAGATGGAGCAGTGCTGTTCACATTATTTTCACGCTTGTAATGATAAAGAAGAATTCATGGAAATTAAATGAAATGCTTGAGAACAGCCATATGCACTTAATGAGAAAAAAACAATACAAACAATTAAAGTTGCATAAAGATTAGATTATTCATAACTGCAAAAAAGTGCATAGTAAAGGAAATACAAATTTAACAGTATTAAAAGGGTGAACTTGACACTTTGACCATAGAGAGTGTGTTTCGTTCCTTTATACAATGCATTATTTTTATGGTCTGTCTTTTCTTTGTTTTCAGAAGAAGAAGGAATCTGTCCTAGTCTCTCAGGTCTCAAAACATAAACCTATTGACTAGAGATCTGAGGATTCTCAGAATGACCTAATCTCAGTCATCTAACATTTTTGGAAAGGAGGAGAGACTTGTTGTGGTTCACAGAAGCTGCCATATCTCTGTTATTTTGTTACGGAGAGATGCCAAAGAGTGTCAGCGCAGGAAACCATACAATGGAAGTCATGTGATTCAGTACCAATTTGTTTTCTCTGGAAAGCAGAAATGAAAATACTCCAGAAAGTAAATGACTTGCATTTACCCATTAGGTAAAAGTGAAAGGACCTTCTATAACATTTCTTTATACTTTCATTCAGCTTACCATTTGTCATTGGTAAACTTGCCCACTATCTCTGCTATCTGGCATAGCTGTACCTGCTAACAATTCAGCTTTGCTCTCTAAAATTCACTTCTACTCTTATTTATTGTATCTAATTACTGAACCTCCTTTCTTCTTATCAAACAGGTTATTACCTTACTACTGGATAATGGAAATATTTGCAGTATTAGATTTTATTTATGTTTTCATGATTATTTTATGTTGACTGCTGCAAAACAAATAAATATATATAGTATGGTTGAAGTCAATATGTGGCAAACATGTGATATATGGTTCTGCAGGACTCTCAGTGCAGCTCAGTTACAACACGAAACACTTAGAGTTTCATATTCAAAAGATTTGGCTGGGTAACTTCAGAAGTTACTAGGGCAAATCTTTGGTTTCAAAATTCTTACCATTTAAATTTTGATTGAGTAACTCATTAACTGCAGAAACTTTAGTTGAATGAAAACAGAGGCGGGGATAAGGTGTTTTGGGAGCAGGTGATAATTCACTCTATCCAGATAAAGTTATCTGGGTATGCCTGATCATGCCGGAGGTCTGTTCTAAAGCAATCTAGGTGACTTTAGCTGGGTATATTTAGTGGAACACATATCTGATTATATTCAGCTGAATATCTGAGAAGAATGCTTGGCTGCATAGAGAGAGGAATATCGAGTAAGAAAAGGGAAGTGATAATCCCCTTGTACAGGTCCTTGGTGAGGCCTCATCTGGAGTACTGCGCTCAGTTCTGGAGTCCGTATCTCCGAAGAGACATAGATAGGATGGAGGCGTTCCAGAGAAGGGCAACCAAAAAGGTGGAGGGTCTTAATCGAATGACTTATGAGGAGAGATTGAAGAATATAATATGTACACCCTGGATGAAAGGAGGAGCAGAGGTGATATGATACACACTTTCAGGTACTTGAAAGGTTTTAATGATCCAAAGATAACGACAAACCTTTTCTGTTGGAAAGAAAATCAGCAGAACCAGGGGTCACGATTTAAAATTCCAGGGAGGAAGACTCAGAACCGATGTCAGGAAGTATTTCTTCACAGAGAGGATGGTGGATGCCTGGAATGACCTTCCGGAGGAAGTGGTGAAGACCAAAACTGTAAAGGACTTCAAAGGGGCGTGGGATAAACTCTGTGGATCCATAAAGTCTAGAGGATGTGAATGAAGAGTGGGTGGCTCACGGGAACGATGGCTACTACCTGGTGATAATACCCTTATTCAATAAACATACCCACAGTTAATGCAACTCCAACATTGCTCTAAGCTTCAGCGGCAATGAGGAAATGTGGAAAAAAGGATTTGCATTCACAAAAAAGTGGGGAGTAGCTTGCTTGTTACTGCGGTTGCTACCCCAAACCAAATAAGCTAATACTTCACTTTCAATGCATGATACTTCACTTTCAATGCATGATACTTCACTTTCAATGCATATCCAGTAGGGATGTGAATCGTGTCCTCGATCGTCTTAACGATCGATTTCGGCTGGGAGGGGGAGGGAATCGTATTGTTGCCATTTGGGGGGGTAAAATATCGTGAAAAATCGTGAAAAATCTAAAAATCGAAAAATCGCAAAACCGGCACATTAAAACCCCCTAAAAACCCCCCCCCGACCCTTTAAATTAAATCCCCCACCCTCCCGAACCCCCCCCAAATGACTTAAATAACCTGCGGGTCCAGCGGCGGTCCGGAACGGCAGCGGTCCGGAACGGGCTCCTGCTCCTCAATCTTGTTGTCTTCAGCCGGCGCCATTTTCCAAAATGGCGGCGAAAAATGGCGGCGGCCATAGACGAACACGATTGGACGGCAGGAGGTCCTTCCGGCCCCCCGCTGGACTTTTGGCAAGTCTCGTGGGGGTCAGGAGGCCCCCCACAAGCTGGCCAAAAGTTCCTGGAGGTCCAGCGGGGTCAGGGAGCGATTTCCCGCCGCGAATCATTTTCGTACGGAAAATGGCGCCGGCAGGAGATCGACTGCAGGAGGTCGTTCAGCGAGGCGCCGGAACCCTCGCTGAACGACCTCCTGCAGTCGATCTCCTGCCGGCGCCATTTTCCGTACGAAAACGATTCGCGGCGGGAAATCGCTCCCTGACCCCCGCTGGACCTCCAGGAACTTTTGGCCAGCTTGTGGGGGCCTCCTGACCCCCACAAGACTTGCCAAAAGTCCAGCGGGGGTCCGGAAGGACCTCCTGCCGTCCAATCGTGTTTCGTCTATGGCCGCCGCCATTTTTCACCGCCATTTTGGAAAATGGCGCCGGCTGAAGACAACAAGATTGAGGAGCAGGAGCCCGTTCCGGACCGCTGCCGTTCCGGACCGCCGCTGGACCCGCAGGTTATTTAACTCATTTGGGGGGGTTCGGGAGGGTGGGGGATTTAATTTAAAGGGTCGGGGGTGGGTTTTAGGGGGTTTTAGTGTGCCGGCTCACGATTCTAACGATTTATAACGATAAATCGTTAGAATCTCTATTGTATTGTGTTCCATAACGGTTTAAGACGATATTAAAATTATCGGACGATAATTTTAATCGTCCTAAAACGATTCACATCCCTAATATCCAGCATAGCTCTCTGCTTCAACGGCAGGGGAGGAAGTTTGACACTTCACACAAATCCATCATCGCCCTCTGCTTCAACGGCAGGGGAGCAAGACTGATACTTCACTTTCAATGCAAAGCCAGCATGGCTCTCTGCTTCAAAGGCAGGGGAGAATGAAGAAAGGTGGATCTATATTCAGGCAACAATCAACAAGGACTGAATGACATAGTCTGGATAAACAGATAAGCATGGGTGTAGCTTGCTTATTGCAGTGGTTAATACCCCTAACTAATTAAGCTATTTCACTTAGATGCAGTTCCAACACTGCTCTCTACATTAATGGCAGGGGTGGAAGGGAAATAGAATAAAAAAGGTTACTAAGAGCCAAGAGAAACATAAGTATGTGAGAGAAAAAAAAGTGCAAAAACTTACTGGGCAGACTGGATGGGCCATTTGGTCTTCTTCTGCCGTCATTTCTATGATTCTATGTTTCACATGCAATAGATAGTTCTCTTTTTACCTATTTAGAACCCTGCCTTCTTGTTGGCTTCTAATTAATTGGATAACTAAACAAATCCCCTTTTCTCTTGATGGCAGCATTTTTTCATAACAATAGTTTTTCCTCCTCACACTGACATCATATTCTCGGATGTCAAGTGATTGACAGCCCCCTTTTGGCGGGCTCTCTTATTTGTATTTATACCATTTTACTTTCCAACTTGCTCTCCCCGTTCAGCTCATTCATTCAACGCTTTCAAGGCAAATAAACAACTTCATTTCTATCTCCTCTAAACATCCCTGTTTATGTTGGTGGCTTGACATTGCAAATTTATTTTTTCCCCCTTCTTTCTTTCTTTTGCAGGCCCTTAGAGGTGCTAATTTATAGGAATCTTAAGCTTGTGATTTAATTGTTCTTCTCGCTCTGCGATCCTGCTGCCAGGACAGCACTGCCTGGTTCAAGTTTTTCAAGATGTTTGGGTATCAATCTGCTTTTACCTGCTTTTATCCTCGTCCTTAAAATATTGACTTTACACATGTTCTTTAGCTTTTAGTTTTTACTTTTTATTCTATAGGTAATATTGAATATCTTGACCCACTTGCTCAGCGTTTTTTGCCGTGGCTGTCCGACTTGCCATTTTTCCACTTTCTTTGGTGGTTTGAGACACTGCGGGGACCATATGTTTCAATTCCACAAATATTTTCCCAACATTTAAAGCAGATAATACGTGGGGGGTTTTTTGTTTGAATGGTTCTCTATATATATATATTTAACATTTTTCTACTCTAGGCATTTGTCTTCTGAGTTTTTATTTTTATTTCTGTTTCATTTTCCATTTCTAGGACAGCTGGATATGTTTGTTTACATTTAGGTTCTTCATAAATCATTCTTACCCTCTCAGTCAAGACAGGTTTGTTTTTATTTTTATTTCTGTCTTAAATTCAGATACTGCTTCCCTTGCCTTCTTCACTTTTTCTATCGTCTTTATTTCTCCAAAGGGTACTTTTTTGCATGAAAAATGTATTTAAAATTACAAATTTCCTCTATATTTTTCAATTAATCATTCCAATCACTTCTTCTACACACTCATCTGTCTTTCACTTTTATGTTTGTTCCTTTATTATGATCCACCATCCTCCTCTTCTTTGCCCCTCCCCCTCCCCTCCCCCCCTTTATTAAAAAGTACCCCCCTTTTTGTAAAGGGTATATTATATCGTCTCACTAGGCTTTCTTTATAAAAGTACATTCCACACTGTTGATGTGTATTTTTTGGATGTTTTCATTTGTATGCTTATTTTGTATGTTTTTATTTGTTTTATACATATACCAAATTTATACCTCTTGCTTGATACCTCTGGGGCCTAAGCAATAATTTTCGCGGAAAGCAGGCACTGACTTTTCAGCGCCCGCTTTCTTAATGCATGCATGGCGCCCACAAGGGGGGGTGCCACGCAATTTGTAAATTAGGGGGTCTCACTAGGAAGGAGGCGCTAGGGTCGCTTGCACGACCTTAGCACCTCCTTGCTAACACAACCTGCTGCGGCTGCTGGTTATGAAGACTGACGCCAGTAAACTCAGCCTCGGTTTTCATAACCTGCCTGTCTGCCAGTAATGAAAATGGCCGCTGAGTTACCGGCGTCGGTCTTCATAATTCGGCGGTCTGCCGAGTTTTTGGGTTGTTTTTTTACTTTAAAAAAGAAGTACAGAAAAGCAATTTTTTCTGCTTTTCTATGCGCTCAGCTATTAACGCCTGCTCCAGGCAGGCGTTAATAGCTGAGCGATAAATGTGGCTCTGAGATGCGCATTTATCTTTCTGCATTTGGAGTGAATGAGTAATAGCCTCATTCACATGCATTTGCATGTGATGAGCGCTAACTCATTCACTCCGCATTAAATAGGCACTAATCTCCCCATTGCATTAGGGGATGGATTAGCCCCTATTTAACCCACGTCCCACAGCGGGTTAAACAGTGCGCTCGGCTGTGTGGATTTACTCTTGTTGCTTTAAATTCTTTTGCTTATCCTCATTTCTGTTACAGATTGTCTACTATATTTTTAAAGTCAGCCTTTGTCTCTCCCAATGCAGCTCTGCTAGCATGATCCCATGTGGGGGGAATGAGCATATTAACATCCATTTAGGCGACCGGTGTACCAATTTGTTATATCTATAACCAACCTTTGTTAATAAAAAGTATATTTTTCATTTGAACAAATGCTGTTCTATGTTTCATTGTTTATAACCTGATTTGTTTCATTTGTCTCTATTTGCAATCTTCTTACAAGCGTCACCGCACCACATATCTTGTTTTTGATTCTCTGATTGGTGTGATATCTGTGCATTGGTCCACTGTATCTTTGTTGGTATTTTTATGCACAGAAAAATATGTTTTGGGCACAAAAAGCATTCTTTTCCACACTTAAAATATGATTTATGCACATAGAAAATGCTTTCTGTGCTGAAAACATTTTCTGTGTGCATAAATCATATTTTATGCATGGAAAACAGTTTTTCACATAAATCATGTTTTGCTGTGTGCTAAGCCACTTTTTTATGCACATTTTATGGCTTGTGCACATTTTTCAAACTCTGGATACATTAGTGTACCATTAACTTACTGCATCAGGAATTTAAAACAATTAGCTTGTGTGTTAGGGAACTGTGAGCTTTATCTTTATTGAAATTTGTTAATTGCGTAATACCTAAGCTATTGCCATAAGACAACAAACACAATTCAAAATATAAACAACTGGATTTCAGCATACTGTTTTAATATTCAGCTTTTATATCAGCAACCTAAGTTGTTATACCTTCATTTACTTAAGCTGTTGTTTAGTAAGTGCTGTATCCTGTTGCGCTTGGAGGTGGACCCTTGTCCTGGAGCAGTGTAGAACGGCTCCCTGGTAGGGACCAGGAAGCACCTACCCCCAGGGGGCGGAGCACAGGAGGAGACAAAGGCTAGGATGAGCTTCACCACTGGAAGCCCGCGGTCCCCCGGGTGAAGCCCATAGGGACCCGGGCCGCTTGGACTTAGGTGGGCCTCGCAGGGTCTCCCGGAGAGGTAGTAGAGGAGGCGTGCCCACGAGCAGCAAGGGAGTGCGGTCGGTCACTAGGCTGTAGGTCTGGAGAACAAAGGAAGGCCAGTACAGCATAGACGATGACAACGGCAAGGGACAAACCGGAATCAGGAGACGTGGTCAATGGCAGCTGTGGTCAGAATCGAGGATCAGTCCGAGGAGTAGTCAACGAAGCAGGGGTCAGGTTCCAGAGATCAGACGAGGTCACAAGGCAGGCAGAGGTCAGGATCCAGGCAGCGAGCAGAATGATCAAGGAACAGGCCCGAGGTCAGTACAGAGAGACAATCCGAGGGTACTACCTGGGAGACAGGAGAGACAGGACACTGGAACAGAAGGACGCTGGAACAGAAGGATGCTGGACAAGGCTGGAACAGTAGGACACTGGAACAAGACTGTGAACGCGGACTAGTACACTTACAGTGCCGACCCGATTGCCAAGGCAAGGAAGTGCAGGCAGGGACTTCCTTATATCGTACATTCAATCAGGGTGCACTGCGGAGCTAGGACCCGGCCATGGCCCTACAAGAGGCCGGGCGGTCCGCGCCGCGCATGCATAAGGGTGTGGACAAACGCCACCAAGGATGCCGAACTCCGGTGTGAGGCCTGGTGCACAGTGGAAAGCCCAGCGACCGCCGCCGCAGGACGCCGAGGCCTGGAGGTGCTCGCGGCTGCCACTGGAGAGGCCCACCCATGACCTGCAGAGGAGCTAGCGAGGTGAGCAGGCCCGTGCGCAGGCCGGGCACGATGGGCGTGCAACATATCCCTTGTTGCCTGTTCATTATGTTATTACTCCTTTATTTACTTCAGCAGTTGATTATTTAACTGCTGCATCCCTCTAGTTGCTTTTTTATTATGTTGTAATTCTAATCATTTTATTTATCTAAGCTGTTTCACTTTTTACTTAACTGATATTCTGAACAATAGGTGAAACAATTGATCAAACGGCAGGTAATAAATCCTAATAAGTAAATAAATATTTTGCTATTATATATTTCATTTTTTAAATTTGTTTGAAAGCATACTTTGCAATGTAAAGAACATAAATGTAAAGTTACCAATTAAGAATTATGTCAAATGATTTACTAAGTTAGGGTCCGGAAACAAGCCAGGCTCCTATTGAAAAGTAACCTGCCCTTCCAGTTATCAAGAAACCCCTCCAGCAAACTCCCTTCTCCAACTCCTCCCATAATAATATGTGGGCCTGTGCCCCCGTGGCCGGAGCCCACTGATAACTGCACACCACGCATGGTGGCCCGGTCATGGCCCGGCAGGCGGGACTCCGGCATTGTGGTAGCCGAGCCGCGGGGCGGTCCTCTTCCCCTTCCATCTCTTGCCTGGCTCTGACCTGACAATGGTGCAACCGGGCAGGGGGAGGGGGAGGAGTTGTCGCTTCCTAAAGACAGTGCAGACTCTTTAAAAGGCTGCAACCAAGACACATGAGGTCTCTTTTCTTCCCGGCCAGCTTCCCTCCCAGCCACCCCTCTTATGTGGTTAGACAAGAAGTCAGGTCAATTAATGTTATAAGTCTTAGGTCAGGTAGTGGTATTGTTATAAGACCATTTGGTTAATCTGCGTTCCACTGCTCGCATAAGAGAGATAGGTCTCAAAGTTAAATAGTGAAGCATGTTTATGGTTGTAATACGCAAATGAGATAGATAGAGGAACATGTTAGATAGTACACAATGGCAAAAATGTGCAATAGTATGGTTAGTGTTGCAGCAAAGGGGAAGGCGGTTACCCGGGCCGGTACGGGAAGTTTGGTCGTGGTGCCAGTGGGTATCATGGTCCGGGTCAGCAGTCGACTGGTGCCTTGGGCAACGCAAGGCAGGGGCATTCTGTATGCCGAAGGTCAGGGGCTCCCTTGCTCAGTTATTATGGTAGTACGGACTTTGGGAGCAACCATACCGGCTCGGGTACCAGTTTGTGTTATTTGTTAATAAAGCTGCGGCCTTTTTTATCCAATATCTGAGTTGGCATTTATTATTACAATTGTATTGAAGAATGAACCTATGTATGTATAAGAGTCAACCCGAGGTGACAGATGGTAAGAGGGTGGGGAGGGGGAGGTACGCAGGCAGGATGATGCTACAGTCACGGCTGCTAGAGTTATTTAAAGCACACAGTTCAACAACACAGTCACTAACACCCATAGATTTAAATTCACTGCTTTCACAATTCCATTCCCACCCCCAATAAAGGCCAAGTGTCAAAATAACATTTTCCAGGATCCTTCACCAGATGCCTTGAAAACAACTCTGTATTCATCGCCCCTCCTCCATTTCTAAACTGAGTTAATGCAGTTACAGGAGCTTCGGATGTGTGTGTGTGTGTATGTACAATGTTACAGTGGCTTTGAGAATATGTTATAGCTTTAAACTTGCTCCATGTGTGGGTTAAAATTGCTCTAGAGAGGTTGTGATTTTATGTGATACCTGTGGAGCTGAATTTATCCTTCCTGTTGAGGGGCCAATATGGCGGTGTGAGCGACAGCAGAGGAACGCTCTCCCATGGTTACTGTAACATTACCTCAAAAATGCCCTTAAAGCGTAAAGGCAAGGTGCGAGTCTTCCCCCCAGATGAATCCTTACCTCTGGGTCAGCATCTGATAACAGCCTTCACTGCCAGAGCGGTAGAACAGGGGGTACCTCACCCCACTGTGGCTAGCAGTGAGGGAGCACCGCAGTCGCCTGGGGAAAGCATGCTGAGTCCCCTGGATCAGCGCTTACCACCAGCTCCGGTGCCCAGCATCCCTCCGCTTGGGATTGCAGTCCAGGATAATGACATCATCGGAACGACTGCAATCGGGGGTCAGAGAGGAGGTTTGCTCTGGAACTACTAATCCTCTCCTAGCTTGTTGGGGACATCTTTGCCTGTGGATTTTGCAGTTTTGCCTGTTCCTCATCCCCTGTAGAAGCACAGGACGAGTTGGGAGGCAGAATCGATGCAGCACCGCTGGGACCGTCAAGAGAGGCATTAGCTAGTGCAAGGAGTGAGTGTTTCCAACCCCCTCCTAAACCAGCTACAGTAACATTAGAAGCGTTATGGGACCTTATTGTGAGCTTTCGTAGCTCAATGTAGGAATGCCAGAATAAAATTGAGACCCTAACCACCAAGGTGAATTCCCAGAATGTTATATTTGAAAGCCAAATTCAAGATTTAAAAAATCAAATGGTCTCTTCACAACAGACCTTGGTATAAACTCAAGCATATAATTTTAAGCTTGTTAAAGATTTTGGGACTTGTTCGTGGAGACTGGAATATCTTGAAAACCCCACTAGACACTTGAATTTGCGCTTCTTGAACTTTCCTAAAGTTCTGGGAGAGGGAATACTTATCACCCTGAAGAAATATTTTCATGAAATTCTTGGTTTCTATATGGATAAGACATCTTCTATAAATAAAGCTTTTTTCCTTCCTAGCCTCAGCAAAGAAAGTGCTCTTAAAGGAGGTCATATAGATGCTATCTCTAATTTAACCCAGTTTCTAGAGGACTCGACTGCCGAGGTTATTGAGAGGTCTACCCTGTTTGTTTCTTTTGTAATGGAACAAGATTTAAACGAAACAATGAAGAGGTATTTAAAAAATATCTCTTCTACTTTTCATGGTCAAATTATTCGAATATTTTCGGATTTTGCCAGGGTGACACAAGTTAGAAGGCGAGATTTTCTTTCCATGAGAGCCCAAGTGATTGCTTTGGGTTACTCATTTATCCTGAGGTATCCATGCAAATGCGTGTTACGAGGTCAAAATGATTGCTATTTATATTTTTTCTGAGTAATTAAAATCCTTTTTAAATTCCAGAAGTATGCTAACAATAATTCCTCCTGGGCAATAATGTTCCCGATATGATCTAATAAAAATGATGTATCTACCGTTCATGTTAGGCTATTTCTTTGAAATAATTTGTTTTCTGTATTCTCCCCAGGATACTGGCCCTTGTAATTCTTGTTTTCTTTTGAAAGAATGATGTATCAGAAATGAAATGTTTCTGTTATATTAGATTATATGATATATTTTTCTTGTAACATCATTCTGTTTACAGAAGTGAGAATTGTCTTGCCTGATTATGTTGAAATTAATAAAAATAAAATAAAAAATAAAATAAAATTGCTCTAAGGTAGAGGGGTGCATACATATGTGTTTCTGTGTTATAGAATGTCCCATATTCTCTTGCACCCTCTCCCTGTGCTCCACTCTTCCATGACCTTCACCTTACGCTCTTTTCCTCACATTTTCTCGCTTCCTTCCCACTCCACTCCCCTATGTTTTTCCCCCCAATAGTAATCTCTCACAGTAACAGCCTCTCTATTCCTCCATCTTTTCTCACTCTTTACCACCCAAATTATCACTCTAACACTCTTTCCACTTCATCATGTTTTCTTCTCCTCCTCTCCACTCCCTCATGAATATTTCCTGCTTGCACAGCCATCGGCATTGAGCAGCTTGGTACAGCAGACAGCACAGTCAGAAGATAGAACAGACAAGGCGGAGCATGCAGCATAGCAATGAAAAACCTGTATGCGCATGGTCACTGACTCTTTCTTATCTTAAGCTAGTGGAGACGGTGGAACCTTATCAGAACTGTTGCTCTGGCCAATGGTTTTGCCTTATCTGTGACTGGTGAGGAGCCACCAGCTCTACTGACAAGTTCAGGGAAAACCTGCCAGCAACACTGGTGGGATCTGGGGAAAACATGCTAGTGCATGTAAGGGATTAGTTTGTCTCCCAGCACTGCTGTGATCCTCGCCTCCGAGCCCTTGTGTGGACTACTTCAGCCAGAACAACCTGCTCCTCTCAATCCTTCCTCTCTGCCTGTTCCCTCTTGACACTCTCTCTCCTGCCATGACCTCTGTCACCTGCAATAATTTCTGCTACAATAATCCTTCAGCTGACCCGCCAAATATACCATAGCATCAGGAACAAATGAAAATAATCTATGAGCACACCAGAGCTAAACGGGACATACAATTGCACCACAGCAATGCAAGTGTGGCTGGCCCTAGATGGTCACCATCAGGACTAGTAACAGCACTGGAATTTTCCTTTTTTTTTTCAGTCTCTCCACTGAGCTGACTGTGATTGATTATCCCAGGAGCATAAGGCAGAGTTAGAGGTAGTAAGGTTGTGGTTAATTTGAGTTAGGTTTTGTGCAGGAAGGAGCTATTTTACTTTCTCCTTGCTGAGTTGGGCCCACAAACCCAGCTTGTTGTTTTTTTCTTGCGTTTAGAGGAGATTCCTCTTCAGAACACTCCCTTTCTGAGAGTATCTGCCTCCCTTTTTAAGAGAGAGAGATTTTTGTAGATTTTAGTTCAGCTTTTGGATTCATTTTTTTTGTTCTGGGGAACACCCTATGCTTTGGAGAGGGGCAGTCCTGAGAGCAGGGGCTGGAGACCTATGAAGAAGCAAGACCAGTGTCAGCACTACCCAGCATGAGATACTTTGGATAGAGACTTTTGGATGTTCCCCCATTTTGTTTGTGTAGAGATTTCTTATCCCGCCCTTCTGCACACATGGAAGGAAATAGAAGGCTGTAAGCAGAACTGGAACATCAGGCTTCTCTCCCAGAGAGGTCAACTGAGATTGTAACATCAAGCCTTGAGAGATTCCCAACCAGATCTCCATGCCAAAGGGATCAGGACATAGGCTGTGGGCATCAGACTGAACCTTGGACTCAAGCAGGATCTTTTTGTGGTGTGGAGCTCCCCCCTAGGATTCCCAGTCTACTGGGCTATTTGCACAGATGGGGAGACAGTGGCAAGCTCCCTTCCAGTAACATCCCAGCAGAGAGACTCTGTAAATATTTCAACTGTACATTTTTATTTGTTGAATGTTTGTGGGACAGTAATGGACCTTTTGGAAATAATCAGTACATTTGATTTGAACACTCAGTCTGAGTCCAGCCTGTCTGTCCTTGAATACAACATTAGAGAGATACACATGCATCAGGAAAGACACTCCATCACCTGGGCCACAAAGAATTTCCTTTCCCCCAAAGAGCTCATCCCCTGGGAGGTGCAGGAAGAATGGCAAGAGTAGCCCTACGGGAACCAACCAACAAACCCCCGACAAATGGTGACACAAACAATGGAGTAAAATGGTCCTCGACTCTCGGTACTTTCGCTTAACTCATGCCCTCACCCAGGTGCCAAAAATCCCGCATAAAAAAAAACAGCTAGCATTGTCCATGAATAGATAATTTCCTCATTTACAAATCATTTGCAAGCACTCATGTAAAACAAGCTGCGGGTTGGTAAGCAGGTTTATATGCGTATTTTTCCATTGCACAAACTCTTATTACATACCCGTCTAGGGTTTGTGTGGGAAACCGCACATATAAATGCACTCACAGTATGTGCTAAAACCTACGGCAGCATTACCTCTGCCTATTACATCAGCCCCTTTGAAAGTTGCCATTTTATCTTCCCCCACCCCTCTCCAATCTTACCCTTGATTCCTTTAGAGTCTTATTCCTGTCTGGTTTAGAGACTGGTTTATTACAATATGCATGAGACAAATTTGCATGCACACTGCCTCCACTGTGTTCAAATCTATCTCAGGCATAGTCATTAGGAATATCCTGAAAACCCAACTTGTTTTTGGCTGTCAAATGCTAGAAGTAAATACCACTGGTCTAATTGAATGGCTTTTTTGTTTTTACAATCAATGTAGTGGTGATTGCCCTTCTCAGTACCTTTTCCAGTTCAGCTATATCTTTTTTTAGACACAGCAACCAGAATTGCACACTGTACTCTAGGTATGGTCTTACCATAGAGCGATACAAATGTATTATGACATTCTCTGTTTTATTTTACATTCCTTTCATAATAATTCCTAACATTCTATTTGTTTTTTTGACCACCGTTGTTTACTGAGTTGAGGATTTCAAAGTATTGACCATGATGATTTCCAGATCCTTTTTTTGAGTGATAACTCCTAATATGGAACCTAACATCATGTAAATAGTGTGGGTTACTATTCCCCTTGTGCATCTCTTTGCACTTGTCCACATTAAATTTCAGCTGCCATTTGGATGGCCAATCTTCCAGTCTGAATCTCGCAAGGTCTTCTTGCAATTTCCCATAATCTACTTGTGATTTCATTACTCAGAATAATTGTGTGTCATATGCAAATTTGATCACCTCACTCATCATTCCTTTTTCCAGATCATTTATGTATATATTAAAAAGCACCTGTCCCATAACTGGTCCCTGAGACACTCCACTGTTTCCTTTCTGCACTGAGAAAACTGACCATTTATTCCTACTCTCTGTTTCCAGAGTGTTTTTTAATCAAGACATTGCGGTGGTCATTGATCAGAAATACTGCAGCTTTTAAATAAATCTCTCTCTGCAGGCTGTAGTACACAAGTGCAATCAGTGCACAAAGAAAGAAGCACTGTCTCTTCTGCCTGTAATTAACTCTGTAACAATGAACAGACTGCAATTTTATACACAGTAACTCTATATGACAAGAAAATACAGTATAGCCTGCCTTACTTTTCAGTTCTCCTTCCTTTCTTAAATCTTTTACTACTTTTTTTTTGGTTCACAGAGATTCAGAATGTCAGTCTTTCCGTATAAGATCTAGCAGAGAAGTAAGCTAAGATGATGACTGCTCAAAGCTTTTTTTAGATTCAGGCTGCAAAAAAATGAGAAAATTGCTGTCAATCCATGTAAATATCAGCTAGAAAAGGCTTGATAACAAAGATGCTTCACTTTCATTGGTCCTGCTCTTTTCTTGACCCTTCCCACTCCAGCTCCAGTCAGTCTGGCTTTACTGGACTGGCTTAGTAGGAAAAAAACAAAACTCTGCAGTTTCTTTTCCAGTAGACTTGAATGGGATCCAAAAACAAAAATCATTATTTCAGAGCACTTCCATTTGTTTTATTTTTTATGCAGCTATAAACAAGTTTTACCATGAGTTTTAAGTTCATATGTCCATAAGTCCAAATATTGCATGGGGTCAAAAACAGGAGTTATGGCAAAATCTGCATACTGAATTTCATGGAAATTTCAGCTACCTAAAATTATGGGGGCACTTTCCAACCACTTTAAAAAAAGAGGGTTTCATGGGGATGATTCACAGCACAGCTAAAAGTACATTTCTGTTTCAAAAATATATATGTGTAACTAATGCATGTTCTTCTCTAATTTATAGAAAAAATGATCTTAATAATGTGTATTATGATCGTTGTCATCCAACAGTTATGAAGCATGCTCTCCCAGTCATCCAGTTTTTTAGGCTGAGAAGACTAGTGCTCTTCTAAGTCTGGAGTTCAAATATAAAGCAGTAGAGATGCAGGGAGATTCCTGGACAGTGAGCACCCATTAAATGAAATACAGAAAGCTTATAACAGATGCATTTTTTGACAGAGTTCAATTATTACAACACAGCATAGACAAAGTTAAAGCACAATAGGATGGCATATGGATTCCATTTTTGACTCATGCATTTGGGATAAAATGAATAATCCATCATCACTGGCATGTGCTCTCACTTTCTTTAGGATCCTGCTTGCATAGCATACACTTGTGGCTTTTAAATTCATGCCAGCTTGATATTGGCTCACCTGTGGCCATATTCCAAGGAGATGAAAATTTTGATGCTGTCATTATATATGGTCATAGGAAAAAGTGGGGGCTGTACCATAATGCTTTAAGAAAGGTAGTTTTGTTTATCCGACCACTAACCCTGCCTATATGTTGAGGCACAATACAAATTGTATGTTCCAAACAAAGGCTGTTCATGCTCTGCAATACCAATGCCTGTTATTACAGTATATGTGAAAAAAGACTAAGTGAATGGTAAAATTGAATATTGCAGTTGCATATCTAATAAGGATACTATAGGCACCATTCATGGAACACGGCATCGAGAAGGGTCACTTGTTCGAAGATTTCATAGGGTGTATTAATTGATCAGTACAACTTGTTCGGAGAGGGTAGTGATGTTGTGAAAACAACTTTAGAGAAAGAATTCCATTGGACTTTATAGGCTGAAAAACAAGTATTCCCCTTGGGATACATATAGATATGGAATGGGAGACATTACTTTAATGTTGTGCTGTACGCATTATAAATATATATATAGATGTTATGTGTTCCACATTGGATTTTAAAGGAAGGGCTTGCCTTCCTTTTTATTGAGATACATGTACACTGACATTATTCTCCATACTAGATTTGTTAAAAGGTTATTACCTTCTGATTGATGTGAGCAAACCCTCAACAGTGATTGGTCTTCCTATATCAAGTGAACCTAGAAATGTTTTCCATAGTCATTCATGCTGCAGTTTCTTCTGCTCTATTAGAACATAAGAACATGCCATACTAGGTCAGACCAAGGGTCCATCAAGCCCAGCAGGATGCTGGGCTTGAATGGACCCTTGGACTGTTGGAAACATGGATGTTTCCAAACAGTGGCCATCCAGGCCATAAGAACCTGCAAGTACCCAAAACTAAGTCTATTCCATGTTACCCGTTGCTAGTAATAGCGGTGGTTATTATCTAAGTCAACTTAATTAATAACAGGTAAATGGACTTCTCCTCCAAGAACTTATCCAATCCTTTTTTAAAAACACAGCTATACTAACTGCACTAACCACATCCTCTGGCAACAAATTCCAGAGTTTAATTGTGCGTTGAGTGAAAAAGAACTTTCTCTGATTAGTTTTAATGTGCCACATGCTAACTTCATGGAGTGCCCCCTAGTCTTTCTATTATCCAAAAGAGTAAAAAAACAATTCACAATCTACCTGTTCTAGACCTCTCATGATTTTAAACACCTCTATCATATCCCCCTCAGCCGTCTCTTCTCTAAGCTGAAAAATCTAACCTCTTTAGTCTTTCCTCATAGGAGAGCTATTCCATTCCCTTTAATCATTTTGGTAGCCCTTCTCTGTACCTTCTCCATCGCAATTATATCTTTTTGAGATGCGGCGACCAGAATTGAACACAATATTCAGGTGCAGTCTCACCCATGGAGCGATACAGAGGCATTATGACATTTTCCGTTTTATTCACCATTCCCTTTCTAATAATTCCCAACATTCTGTTTGCTTTTTTGACTGCCGCAGCACACTGAACCGACTGATTTCAATGTGTTAATTCCACTATGACGCCTAGATCTCTTTCTTGGGTAGTAGCACCTAATATGGAACCTAACATTGTGTAACTATAGCATGGATTATTTTTCCCTATATGCATCAACCTTGCACTTGTCCACATTAAATTTCATCTGCCATTTAGATGCCCAATTTTCCAGCCTCATAAGGTCTTCCTGCAATTTATCACAATCTGCTTGTAATTTGGTCAGAATTGGTCATGTACTTAAAATGATTATTATTCTAAGGTCAAGTCCATAGGCAAAAGACATCAGCACTGTCTGAATTTTCAAGAAGGCTCATCAAATAAATACACAGAGTGGCAGTTGCTATCCTTATGAGAAACATGGAGTAACCTGCAAGGCAAAAGCCAATACTACCATAAGAAGCTTTCTGGGCAGACTGGATGGACCATGTAGTCGTTTTCCTGCTATCATTACTATGGGGGTCATTTATCAAAATGCGATAAGGTGTTTTCCGCATGCGAAAAGCCCCGTTAACGCATGTGAAAGGCCCTTACCGCATGTGAAAACGTGTTTAACGCATGCGATAGCACCATATCGTATGGTGCGAATGCAAATTCCAAAAAATAGGAGGAGTTAGCATGTCTGTGAAGAGCTATTGCACAGCTGTAACACCAATTTTAACTACACCTCTGAGAGAGAGAGAGAGAGAGAGCACCTGGCCATAATGTCATGACCCATAGGTAGGTATTTATATCCCTATGGTAGGCCCACCTAGTAACTCGAGGTGGGGATTAGGTAAGAGTGTAGGGGGTTAGGGGCCACTTTGACATTGTACATGACACCTACGAACAGAAACAGTGGTCTCATGAAGATTTGATGACCTTTGCCATACCTTCTCTCCTGGGAGGAATTGAGGTGCTGGTCGATTGGTGACGATCAGTGAATCTTTTGGCCGTTTGGGCAGCCTCTTGGATCATTTGCTGGGTGTGGGTCCAAAGCTCCTTTAATTTTTCCTCCATCATCTGGGCAGCCGGAGAGGGAATGGCCAGAGGCAGAGGAAAGGGCGGAAGTGGCTGCTTCCCATAGACTATTTGAAAGGACAAAGCTCCGGTTGCGGTGCAGAGGTGCGAGTTATGGGAAAACTCTGCCCAGGGGAGCAGCGAGGCATTGACATAAACTCTCAAGTATTGTTTCAGAGCATGATTAGTGTGCTCCGCTTGGCCATTCGCCTGGGGATGATAGGCGGTGGTGTAGTCCAAGGGAGACTTGGAACTTACAGAGGTTCTGCCAATACTTAGCGGGTGAACTGAGGTCCACGGTCTGAGGCAATGTGCAGGGGAACACCATGGAGCTGAAAGATGTGTTGGAGACGAACAGCTGTGGCCAGTTCGACTGCTGAGGGAAGGGCTGGCTAGGGCTGTAAAGTGAGCCATTTTGTAAAAAACGGTCTACCACCTCCCATATGACCCTGTTGCCTCTAGAGGCGGGCAGGCCCACGAGGAAGTCCATAGATACGTGGGTCCATGGTTCTTTGGGCACAGGAAGAGGCTGTAGTAAGCCCAGGGTTTCCCCACCGGTGTCTTATGCTGGGTGCAGACAGGGCAGGAGTCCACATATGCATGCACGTGTTGGCGCATCCCCTGCCACCAGTAATATTGTTGCAGTAAGGACAAGGTCCGAGCCCGTCCGGAGTGCCCCACATTGTGGGAGTCATGGCCCCATTTTAGGACCCTGTTATGGAGTCTTTGAGGGACAATAGTCATGCCGGGCAGTACCGCTTAGGTGACCGTGATGATGACCCAAGCAGGGTCTATGATATGTTGCGGTGATTCTTCATCATCCTCTGAGGAGAATGAGCGGGTTAGTACGTCCGCTCAGAGACTTTTAGCCGCGGGTCGGTAGCGGATTTCAAAATTGAATTGTATAAAGAACAGGGCCCAGCTGGCTTGGTGAGCGTTAAGGTGCTGGGCTTGCTGTAGGTGCTCGAGGTTCTTGTGATCTGTATAGACCATGATTCGATGCTGTGCACCTTCCAACCACTGGTACC
Source organism: Rhinatrema bivittatum (assembly GCF_901001135.1). Classification (NCBI taxonomy): domain Eukaryota; kingdom Metazoa; phylum Chordata; class Amphibia; order Gymnophiona; family Rhinatrematidae; genus Rhinatrema; species Rhinatrema bivittatum. The sequence continues at coordinate 171,111,902 of NC_042619.1, read as the reverse complement.
ATTCCTCAAAGGCCAGTTTTATTGCCAGAAGCTCCTTATCACCAATGGCATAGTTGCATTGAGCTTGGTTAAACTTCCTGGAGAAGAAAGAGCAAGGATGCAGGGTCCCAGATGAGTCATGCTGGCTGAGCACTACCCCTACCCCCTCAAGGAGGCATCCACCTCGAGTATAAATGGAGCTCTGGGGTCCAGGTGTTGAAGACAAGGCTTGTGCAGAAAGGCCTCCTTAAGTTCCCAGAAAGCCTCTAGAGCATCAACCGGCCAGACTTGGACGTTGGCCCCCTTGCATGTCAGGGCCGTGAGAGGTGCGGCCAACCTGGAGTAGTTTTTGATGAAGCTGCAATAATAGTTTGCAAAACCCAGGAATCGTTGAAGGGCTCGTAGCCCCCTGGGTTGCAGCCATTCCTGGATGCTTCTCAATTTGGTTGGGTCCATGAGGATTGCCCGGCTGGACACAATATAACCGAGGAAGGGGAGAGAGTCCCTTTTGAAAAAGCATTTCTCAGCTTTAGTGTAGAGATGGTTCTCGCGAAGTCACTGAAGAACCCAGCACACATCCTGGCTGTGAGCCTCTAAGGTCTAGGAGTAGATCAGGATATCATCTAGGTATATGACCATGCAGCTGTAGAGGAGGTCACAGAAGATCTCGTTCATGAGATTTTGGAAGACAGCAGGCGCATTACTGAGGCCGAAGGGCATGATCAAGTATTCATAATGGCCATCCCTAGTGTTGAATGCTCTCTTCCATTCATCTCCCTCCTTGATCCGAATGAGGATGTAGGCTCCCCGGAGATCCAATTTGGAAAATATCTTAGCTCCTTAGAGCCGGTCGAAAAGTTCTGCTATTATTGGAAGTGGGTAGCAATTCTTCACAGTAATGGCATTCAGGCCATGGTAATCGATACACGGCTGGAGGGTGCCATCCTTTTTTGCTTATGAAGAAAAAACAAGCTCCGACCGGGGAGTTCGAGGGGCAGATAAAGCCTTTCTACAGGTTCTCCTGGATATATTCAGTCATGACACGAGTTTCAGGGAGGGATAGAGGATACACTCTTCCCCAAGGAGGCATCGTACCAGGTAGCAGATTAATAGCGCAGTCGAACTCCCAGTGAGGAGGTAGGGTGTCTGCAGCCTCCTGGGAGAAAACATCAACGAATTGAGCGTAGTGAGGAGGTACTCCTTTAGGAAGTGAGGAAGTGGAACATCAAATAGACTTCGTGGATTTGCTCATACAGGTCTGCGTACAGGATGGACCCCACAGGACGAGCTTCAATGAGGCCCAGTCAAATTGCGGGTTGTGCTGTTGCAACCAAGGCATTCCAAGGACCACAGGATAAATAACCCTTTGGATCACATAAAATAAGAGATGCTCGTGGTGGTCAGGCTTGATATGGCATAGCAAGGGTATCAGTCATGCGTGTAATCCTCCTCGGGAGGGCATCTCCATGGATGGAGGAGAGCGTGAGTGGAATGGGACAGGGGCGGGTGGAAATCTGCAGCTGGTCGACTATCTCTTGTAGGAGGAAGTTCCCTCCTGCTCCGAAGTCCACAAAGGCAAGTGTGGGTTAACCACAACCCCCTATGAAGAGGGTTATCGGTAGGTTTAAAGGGGGAATTGGAGCAGTCAGGCCTAGGGTCATTCACCCATTGAGACCTAGGCCCAGGAGTTTACCAGTCGGACCGGGCATTTGGCGATGAGGTGTCCCGTGGCCCCACAGTAGAGACAGAGATTGCCCCACCAACGTCTTTGGTGCTCCTCAGGAGACAGAGGCCCACAACCCAACTGCATGGGTTCTTCTGGAGGACCCTCTGTAGGAGGAGGCAGCTGCAAACCAGGAGAGGCCTGCCGGGGGCGTCCAGGTGTGCATCACTTGGAACTGGATAACTCCAGTGTTCTCTCCTGGAGGCAGCGGTCGATCCAGCCCGCTAAATCAATTATTGCGTCCAGAGATGCAGGAAGGTCACGAGCGGCCAGCTCGTCCTTAATCCTAAGTGAAAGTCCATCCAGAAAAATGATACTCAAGCAGGATTCTTCCCAGTGAAGTTCGATTACCAGGGTCCTGAACTCTATGGTATAGTCTAGCAAAGGGCGACCACCCTGATGGATGTGCAGAAGTTCGGTGCTGGCCATGGCCTGTCGTCCAGGGTTCTCAAAAATAGATCGGAACAGGTGCAGGAAGCTGGAGAGGTCCAGAAGGATAGGGTCCAACTGCTCCCACAGGGGTGAAACCCCTTACCCTTGCCTTACCCTTGAGCAGGGACAGGATGTAGGTCATTTTGGTGAGGCTGTCTGAAAATAGTGTCGCCTGAAGACAAAAGTGCATATTGCACTGGTTGAGGAACCAGCGACACTGCTGGGGATCACCCCAATAGCGGGAGGAGCCAGCAGGGAGATGACCGGTTGGGGTGGTGAAGCCGTTCCCAAGGCACTCGGGGCAGGTGAAGACATAGAACCCGCTGAGATGACCAAGTCCAGGTGGGTGTTAAGACACTCCATGGAGGCAGCAAGCAACTCTAGGACCTTCTCTTGTTCTAGTATCTTTTGTGCTAGTCCAGGTAGGGCCTGCAGTGCTAAAGCCTCCGCCGGATCCATGGCCTTGGCTTGCTGTTATGATCATGGATCCCTGGGCCGAGGGGGCATTGGCACCACCTGTGAGGAGGAGCCCCACAGATTCCCACCGACGGCTGGTGAGGCCAGGGAGAGCCTGAGACCCCGCTGGGGCTTCACCACTACCGACCCCTCGTTCCCCACAGGTTGAGCCAGGGCTGGCTGGACTTACATGGGGTCTCGGGTGCGCTGAGTCACGTAGTCCATAGTCCAAGCGTGGGTCAGGGCAGGCGGCAAATTTCATAATCCGTAGTCTGAGCATGGGTCAGGGCAGGCAGCGAGTCTCGCAGTCCATAGTCCAAGCATGGGTCAGGGCAGGCAGCAAATCTCAAAGTCAGTGATCCAGGCAAGGGTCAATGGTCCGAGCAAGGATACAATGGGTCAGGAACAAGAACCGGAACAAGATCCTCCAAACTGGAGGAGGAGCCAGGAAGCCAAGATAAGGTCTGGAAGCAGGCCTTGCCTAGATATAGGCCGAGGTGAGGGAGTGGAGCCGGGGCACCTCCCGGCGGTGTCCCTATAAACGTAAATGAGTGGCGCACGCACGCGCCTAAGGCTGCCAGGGAGCAGAGGAAGCCGGACGGCCCTGGCTCTGCTGGGAAGGCCGCGTCAGTGGCAGAAGCTCAGCGCGGGGCAGGATGCATCTACCACGACCCGCAGCTGCCACCAGCATCCCCGGATCGGCTGGGACACTGGCGCAAAGCTGGTGAGTGAAGGGGGCCAGCCGCGGGCCTCTGCGACCAGTTCTCATAACATTTTTGCCTCATTAGGTATTCTACTAATTCATGAAACAGTGTGTCCAGTTTATCTGAGCTGGGTTCATTGGATTATTTTTCAGAGATTATGCTACTGTAGTTATTAAACACCTTATTGAAAATTTACCCTCAAGGGTATATTGAGTTCATCAATAACTGCCTCTTTTGTAATGTGCATGAAGGGGAAAATATTCATACTGTCTCACACTGGGCCAAAGTACACTGATACCTTTTACCCATGGACTTAACATTACATTTCAAAGAGAAAATACACACAAACCTTCACCTTGAACCTTGCCATGGGTACAAAGTACCACAGACCTTTGAACCTGCTTTTAGTGTGGATACTTTCTCCATAGAAAATTATACCTATAGGGTGAAAAATGCAATCTGTGTGCATTATTTTTCCTCCACATCCTAATCATGCTGCTGGGAATGCCTCCTCTGAATGCACTGAGGTAGGGCAGTGTTTAGATGGCTGATTTATATGGGTAGATAACTATCCATGTCTTACTGTATTGATGTGTTTATGAGCAGAGGTGATATGATACAGACTTTCAGATACTTGAAAGGTTTTAATGATCCAAAGACAACGACAAACCTTTTCCGTATGAAAAAAATCAGCAGAACCAGGGTCACGATTTGAAGCTCCAGGGAGGAAGACTCAGAACCAACGTCAGGAAGTATTCCTTCACGGAGAGGGTGGTGGATGCCTGGAATACCCTTCCGGAGGAAGTAGTGAAGACCAGAAGTGTGAAAGACTTCAAAGGGGCGTGGGATAAACACTGTGGATCCATAAAGTCTAGAGGATGTGAATGAATGTGGAAAAAAAGATTTGCATTCACAAAAAAGTGGGGAGTAGCTTGCTTTTTACGGCAGTTACTACCTCAAACCAAATAAGCCTGATACTTCACTTTCAATGCATATCCAGCATAGCTCTCTGCTTCAACAGCAGGGGAGAAAGACTGATCCTTCTCACATATCCAGCATAGCTCTCTGCTTCAACGGCAGGGGAGAAAGACTGATATACTTCACGCATATCCAGGATAGCTCTCTGCTTCAACGGCAGGGGAGACAGTCTGATACTTCACGCATATCCAGCATAGCTCTCTGCTTCAACGGCAGGGGAGAAAGACTGATACTTCACTTTCAATACATATCCAGCATAACTCTCTGCTTCAACGGCAGGGGGAATGAAGAAAAGTGGATCTATATACAGACAACCAACAAGGACTGAATTAGATAGTCTGGGTAAACAAATAAGCATGGGTGTAGCTTGCTTATTGCGGTGGTTACTACCCCTAACTAATTAAGCTAGATATTTCACTTAGATGCAGCTCCAACACTGCTCTCTACATTAACGGTGGGGGTGGAAGGGAAATAGAACCAAAAGGTTACTAAGAGCCAAGAGTAACAGATAAGTATGAGAAAAAAAAAGTGTGAAACTTGCTGGGCAGACTGGATGGGCCGTTTGGTCTTCTTCTGCTGTCATTTCTATGTTTCTATGTTTCTATGACATGATATGCTATTACCTAATGTTTCATTGTTCATTGTTTAGCACAGATTTTCTGCTATAGGTAGTATAAAAAAAATCTGTAAATAAATAAATGTATCCATGGAAATGGCTTTACATTTTGTTCTCCCTATGTCCTAATGTATTATGTACAATTGCATTATATTTATCAAATGAATTTAAAGTGCTTAAAAAGAATTATATTTTTGCAAATATGAAAAATTTTGTAGCATCTTACAGTAAAGAATTAGTGACCACTAACTGTAGTATCCTATAATATTTTATAAGTAATATAACATAGGCATTCACATCTTTCCAATTCATTCACCCCCCAAATAAATAATAACTATACAAAATATAAAATGGAACATTAGGGCCACAGCTTTATTAAACAATATAACAATAATTACAACCAATTTGAAAGTTAAACTGTCTAGATTATAAAGAATATAAATCAGATAAACTCTTCAACTCCTCATAAGGTCAAAGTTTCTTATTTATTTATATCCATATATGGCTACTAGTTAACAGACATGTTCCTTATTTATTTATGTATTTATTTGATTCATATTATACTTTTCAGCACTTTCAAAGAGGATTACATTCAGGTACTGTGGCTACCTTCTAGGATTACTAGCCTAATGAAGGTCTGCTGCCAAATTCAGCCACCCGACTAGTCAGTAAGGATGTGGTCATGATGAGGTAACTGTACCCTGCAGCTTTAGCAATAACCTGTAACCTGTAGTGTCACAAGGCTGAACAGATACATTAATAATTGCATGCTGAATTCCCTCCATGGCGGTCACTCATTGAGTTCTAAGTAACCCTGGAACCAGCTCTAAATTATAAGGGCATGCTCTTAGACTGATCCCCTGGAGACTGGAATGCTCAAACTTCACTTTAGCTGTGACAAAGAAAAAACACCCTAGCTGAAGCATGCATGCCACCAAAGCACAAAAATCCCCAGTTATCCAATGAAATCCAAATTGGGAGGGAGGGATAGCTGACAGCAGCCAAATTGGTTGTGTTTTTATGCAAGCAACTATCTCCACAATGCGCATCCTCATGGCCACCCCATGATTAGTCAGGAGCCTCTTACCTTTTTCAGGCTGCCCTCGCCTCCCTTCAGGAATACCATCAAAGCCCAGCACAACAAGAGCACAGGGGGAAAGTTGTTATAATCAACACAGCTGAACCAGTAGCTTCTTATAAATTGAATTTGTATGATCTACAACCCTTGAAAAATGGCACAGGTTTTAAAAGTATATATATATATATGTATATGTATATGTATGAGACATATATATATATATATATATATATATATATATATATATCTCATACATATACATATTTTTTGTAATTTACAGGTTTTAAAAGCCCAGAGTGATTTTCAGACCCTTCCTGATACTGTAATAAATGCCTGTTCATAGTATTTTATTCCTGCATAATAAACATGACATTTTAATCTATCAGTTTTTCAATTCTAGTCTTGTGCCTATACAACATTACATATTTTAAAGACAGTATGTATGAAAAGTTAATAGCATCAATATTTCTGCTTCATCTTCAGTGCAGAAATGATAAAAATAATTCTTTACTGGGTTTTGTTGTGCTCTTTGAGTAAAGTTGTAGGCTTAATCAGGCTACATTTTAAGGCTATTATTGAAAACATTGAATTCACTTTTATGGGTTAATTCAAAGGCTTATGGAGGTGGACAGTTCTAATTTGCATGCCATTAAAAACCAAATGTTTTATGACTTAAAAATTGATGTTTTAAATATGTGTGTGCACTGTAAGTCTCAAAGGAGTCTTGCAGTTTTGAATTATGTTTTCAGAGCACTTAAGAAAATGAGACAACTCCAATGGGCTTCATCTTGGTTGAATAAACAAAACAGAAGTTCTTGATTAGGGAGTCCCTGTTCCAAGATACACACATTTCTAAAAAAACTGGGGATAGGGGTTACTTATTTCCAGATTATTTTCCTTTCCTTATACTCATTATAATCTGGTTTTGAGATAAACAAGCCTTTGTTTCTGAAACAATTATGTGCTGCATGAGAATAGGAAAGAACTCCCCTGTGTAGCTCTTCTGAAAGGGGTTTGGAGCATGTCTAACATTACAGATACCAAAATGTACATGCATTGTTTTACACTGTGACACATAAACAGCTATTCAAAAGGGCTCTTTGATCTACCATTTTGTTTTTGATGCTGTTCCTTTGCCATTCTTCTCATTTTTGCAATAAGCTAGATCAGTAGGCATTTGATCAACAAAGAGGTAAAGTGAAAAAACAAGGAATTGCAAAATTTAATTAAAAATGCTATTTCTCGGGCATATATCTTTTGTGCATGCTCCTTGGAGCTTAGGGAAAATAAGCAAATATCTATAAGTGCACATATCTGAACTACATTCATTTCACACAGTAGAAATGTGTAGAGACAAAATGTTTATTTTAGTTCATTCATTTTGGAGGTCATCTTTATTCATTTCATTAGTTTCAATGCAGCCTATTTTGAGCTTCAAAATTGGGGTTTTTAATCAATTCTAATGAAACATGTTACACACCCCGTCCGCGTCCGGCCCACGCATGGGCCTGCTCACCTCTCTGGCTCCTCTGCAGGTCCCGGGTTGGCCTCCACAATGGCAGCCACGAGCTCTTCCAGGCCTCGGCATCTGACGGCGGCAGTCGCCGGGCCTTCCACTGCACACCAGGCCTCACACACCAAGCCAGGTGTCTTCCGGGCATTGGCCACACCCCTATGTGCGTGCGTGCGCGGACTACCCTGTCTCTTGTAGGGCCAGGGGCGGGTCCTAGCTCCACGGCGCACTCTGATTGAAAGAACTACTTAAGGAAGTCGCTGCCTACACTTCCTTGCCTTGGCAATCGGGTTGTTTCTGCGATCTAAGTCTTGTTCCAGTCTTGTTCCAGCCTTGTTCCAGGATCCTACTGTTTCAGCCTTGTTCCTTCATCCTACTGTTCCAGCGTCCCTCTGTTCCTGCATCTGTCCACCTCACCCCCAGGTAGTACCCTTGGACTGTCTCTCTGGTACTGACTTTGGCCTGTTCCTTGACTTCTCTGTCTGCTGCCTGCCTCCTGAAATCTGTCTGCCTTGTGACCTCATCTGACCTCCAGAACCTGATTTCTGCCTTGTTGATTACTCCTCAGACTGACCCCTGGATTCTGACCTCTGCCTTATTGACCACGCCTCCTGATTCTGGCTCTGTCCCTTGTCTTGTCATCACCTACGCTGTTCTGGTCTTCCTTGTTCCATCAGACCTACAACATCAAATCCGACCATGATCCCCTGCTGTCTGCGGGCACACCTGTCTACTACCTATCCAGGAGACCTTGCGAGGCCCACCTAAGTAAAGGCGGCCCGGGTCCCAACGGGCTCCTCCTGGAGGGACCTCTGCCTTCCAGTGGTGAAGCTCATCCTAGCCTCTGTCTTCTCCAGTGCTCCACCCCCTGGGGACAGGTGCTTCCTGGTCCCTATCAGGGAGATGTTCTCCACTGTTCCAGGACAAGGGTCTACCCCTGAGCGCTATAAACATGTGGGTAGTTAATATCCGAAGGGAGAAGAGAACTCCAAGGCACCAAAGATAGTATGAATAGCTTAAGGCATCTTAAAGAGGCTAAAGGGTACCAGCAGTGGCAGGAGCTCACCAAAGCACTGTCAGAGGAGCAAAGCAGCAACAAGAGTGTCAAGAAGATCCCAAAGCTTCCAAAGAGGTCACTGATAACAGTGACATGAACCCCCAAAAGCAGAATGAAAAGGGCAAAGTGGAACCAAGAATGGCATGAACATTCTAAAGGACCATGAAGGCAGAACAATACAGCAAAGATGCAGAAAAAAAAAACCCAGGCACTAAAAAAAGGACAAACCAGCACAAAAACTGGCATGAAGACCCCAAAGTACTATGAGAGGTACAAGGCAGCCACGCAGAAGAGCAAGAATACCCTATAGTGTAGAATATAGGATATGGTAGCAAGAAAGAATGGCAGAAAGACTCCTCAAGGTGTAAAGTCTGTATATGGCTGCAAGGCTGAATGTCAGAAAGTCCCCCAAAGTGTAGCATATGTGGTATAGCAGCAAGGCAGAATGGCAGCAAGATTCCAAGGCATAGAGTCTGGAGTATAGCAGCAAGGAAAAATGTCAACAAGATTCCCAAGATGTACCATCAGGGGTATGAATGGAACTTGGCAGAGTTGCAGCAATACCCTAAAATTGTAGTGTCAGGAGCAGAAAAGCATGGCGTAGTGACAGTAAGATGCCCAAGGTATAGTGTCAGGAGCAGGGCAGCAAGGCAGAGTGGCAGCAAGACCCAGGGTATAGAGTCTGTGGAATAGCAGCAAGTAGTTGCAAGTCCCCCAAAGTGGTTCATCAGGGGGATGGTAGCAAGTTATAATGGTAACAAGACCCCCAAGGCTAAGCATAAGGCATCAGCAAAGAAGAGTAGCAGTAAGACCTCCAATGAGTAGCATAAGGGGTATTTCAGCAAGGAAGAGTGTCGGGAAGATCCCCATGTGTAGTGTCACAGCATGGCAACTAAGAGTATGGCAACAAGACCATCGAGTGTATCATAAGTGATATAGCAGCAAGACAGAGTGGCATCAAGACCCTGGTTGTGTAGAGTCTGGGATATGGCAGCAAGGTTGAGTGGTAGCAATACCCCAGAGATATATCATCAGGAGCAGGGCAGCTTCACTTTGATAGGATAGAAGACCAACGTACTTGCTCTCTTCTCCCACCTCCACTTTGTCTTAGCTAATAACTCACTCAGGAATTTATTGGTTGCTATACTTATTAGTCTCACTGCAGCACTTTCAATGAGCTATAGACTTGAATAGGAAACATAAACAAATGAAACCTTTTTTTAAATTTGTGGGCATCTTCCATTCGTTTTGGGGGGCTCCACAAATGACAAATATGGTCTCATTTTTTGCATTTTACTCATTTTTTTAAATGAATGCACATCCCTATCACACTGTATTAGTTTCACTGATTTTAACTTTTTAGATCCTACTCATTGAAGGAATTATTTCCTGATGCCCCTTTTTACATATCTTAGTTAACTAGACCCAAATATGGTATAAATATGGTATAAAAAATTTGCAAGTAATTAAAAGTATATGAAAAAATGTTCCACTTGTGGAATGTTGGTACCTAATAGTACAGCCCTTGATTAACGTTTGTTCAATTGAGTGTAAAATACATTAAAGTAGATTTGAAGTACATGGCAAGGGTACTATACCTCAAATGTATGCACATTTCAATATTATGCAGGAATTATCAATGTCCTTTTTTATTCTGCAACATAAAATGTGTTTTGCATTGACAGATGTATTTGTATGTCTTTAGCAGTCGATTAACACTACATAATAGCAAAACTGTTTGTAGCTCTATTTATCTAGCATTAATCAAAATATGACACTAATCCTTTTGCCAATCTGGCAAAGTCTTTCTTCTACAGGAAAAGGACAGAAGTCTTATAGACAGAGCTACATAAGGTCTGAATTGTACAGGGATTGATTCTCCAAAATAAATGTAGCTTTGGGAGAGCAAATATTAGAAACACGATGAATAGCAACTGTTGTAAAAGCATATATTCCTCTGAAAAAGAGATATTTGGACTGGTCTGAAAAAAGATATTTATTGTACATAAGAAAAGGGCCCACCATGGGCACCCTGCAAATACCCCTCCCCCGATGCTGTTAACAGATCTGCCTACAAAGATTAATTCATCAAATGCCTAGACCTTTCATTCACCTCATAGAATTCTTGAACCTTAATACATTTATATTTATATGGCAAAAGTAACTCCAGATCCAAACACTGCCATTGCCACCATGCCACATCCATTTATTTCAACAGAAGTGATTTTGGCACTGTAAAAAATATGTTTTTCCTTAGGGTGAAATAAGAAATCTTCCTCTAACAAACTTTCATTATTTACACTAACAAAAAAATTCCCCACCTCCAAACTTTTTTAAAATATTTCTCCTAGTTTCCATATTTCTAAAAGTGTCCCATAAAAATGTTGTTAAAGAGATACTGCTCATACCAGCAATCATATTTAGGAAGTACTTTTGGCTTCCCTAAAGTTTATAATATCCTACACAGCATTCACAGCATCTGTTTTACCTTAAGCAAAACTTTTCTTTTGTTCACAGTTTTAATCCCTCTATCTCTGTATTTTATTCAGTTTTAGGGATGTGCATTCGTTTTGAACGCATGCTCAATTCGCAACGTATAGGTCCCTATTCGTTGCATTCGTGGGTCCATGAAACGCATGGCGAACCCCCACGAATGCAATATATCATACGTTTCCATTCTTTTGGTTCGCGCCGTGGTGTTTTAGAAATAGAAGGCCATGTGAGAGTAGGGGCGGATTGGCCTATCGGGGGATCGGGCTTCCCCCGGTGGGCCGGACTAGTGGATCACGTGGCCTCCTCTGCTCTGGGCCATTGAGGGTGCTGGGCCGAAGAAATGAAGAGACCAGCCTGAGACTAGGGCGAACAAAAGAAGATGGCCGCTGCCAGCCGCCGCCAGGGAAATAAAGACCGGCGCAGCCTGAGACTAGGCCGAAGAAATGAAGATGGCTGCTGCCAGCCTCTACCAGAGAAATGAAGACTGGCGCAGCCAGCTGGCGACGGAGATTTGCTGTTCAACTGGGGGCCTTTGTGTGTATATGTATTTGAGATCGGAAGGGTGCTTCTGGATATGTGTATGTGAGAAAGGAACAGTGCTTCTGTGTCTGTGTGAGTATGTGTGTGTATGTGAGAAAGGAATGGTGCTTCTGTGTGTGTGTGTGTGTGTGTGTGTGTGTGTATGTGAGAAAGGAATGGTGCTTCTGTGTGTGTGTATGTGTGGTGTGTATGTGAAAAAGGAATGGTGCTTCTGTGTGTGTGTGTGTGTGTATGTGTTGTGTGTATGTGAGAAAGGAATGGTGCTTCTGTGTGTGAGACAGGGACGGTGCTCCATGTATGTGAGATAGGGAGGGTGTTTCTGTGTGTGTGTGTATGTGTGTGTATGTGAGAAAGGAATGGTGCTTCTGTGTGTGTGTGTGTGTGTGTGTGTATGTGGTGTGTATGTGAGAAAGGAATGGTGCTTCTGTGAGTGAGACAGGGAAGGTGCTTCATGTATTTGAGATAGGGAGGGTGCTTCTGTATGTTGTGGTGTATATGTGAGTCAGGGAGGGTGCTTGTTTGTGTCAATGTGTGTGTGCGAGAGATGGAGCATGTTTTTGGCTGGCTTGTGGCTGTAAGAGAGGGCATGTGTGTGATTGAGCCTGTTTGTAAGTGAGATAGAACATGTGTGTGATTGAGAGCTTGTGTGTAAGTGAAATAGATAGAGCCTGTGTGTGACTGAATGCCTGTGTGTAAGTAAGAGAGAACGAGAGCATTGTGTAATTGAGAGAGACTGGCCAGAGAGGTGACGCGTGTATGTGTGAGAGAGACTGATCAGGGAGATGATTGGTGTGTGTGTCTGTGTGAGAGAGAGAGACTGGTTGGGGAGATGATTGGTGTGCAAGAGACAGAAACTGGTCCTGAGGGTGTGTCTGGTGTGTATGTGTGAGAGACAGAAGAGACTGGTTGTGGTCACTAAGGAAGAGGACAGTGACGACAGCAGTTTGAAATATTTTATTGGTGTTTGGTAAAGCTTTCAAAATTTGCATGAGTCTTTAATTATTGGATATTCTATTCATCAGCTTTTTTTGAAATTATTTTATTAGTATGATTTTATTATTATGATTAATGATTTATATATCTTGATTTTATTGATTGTTTCATGAGGAATGGTGAAATTTTTGTTTTTTCATTGTTGCACTGTATGGAGTCTGGCGTGATGCGTTTTACAGTTCAGTTGTTGTCTGCACATTTCTATTTATACTTTATGTGGCTTTATTCTATATTTGGTGAGGGTTTGTGCTCTGCATGCAAAGACTGAGATGAAGCATTCTTTTAATATGTGGTTTCTCTGTAGGGATCTGTAGTAGCTTTAGCTTGGCCTGTTCTGTTTTTCTGATAGGAGGTGAATTGATATTTTAGATTCTGGTGTAATATTTGTGGTATTCTTTTTCATAGGTAGGGTTGTTATTCTTTGAGTGTTGGCAGATAATACTGTGTTGATATGGGAGGACCATGCCAAAATATATCACAATAGGTATGATGCCATATGAATTCCAAGATGCAAACTTTTCTTGTTGGCATCACAACAGTGCATGAAATTATCACAATAACGTATATATTAATTTTACCTCAGAATGTCACTTTTCATGTAAAATATGTGTTAAATGCATAATTTGAAATTGTGTATGGGGAGGTGGGGTTAGGGTGCCAGGCTATAAGATTTGCCTAGGATGCCTAATACCCTTGCACCGGCCCTGTGCACAGCAGCAACGCTCCACCCCACCCAGGCATAGTTCATCATGTTTCAGGTCCTAGCATGCGTATTAGACTCCTTGGTCCATGTTTCAAGACGGGTCGGGTGGACAGTATGCCCTGGTTGACAGTTGCAATGCATGCTGAGCATCATCTTGTCTTGCCTCCTTGTCTTTCCCCTATCAACACCACAGTGACCTGACTACCTCTGCTCTGCCAGCCTGTGTTGCCCCTATCAACTTTCTGCCATTCTGCCTTGCTGCCATACACCAGATGACTCACTCAACTCCTTGTGGTGTTCTTGCCATGATCATGGTTCCTCAGTGTGTTGGTACTAATCTTTCTGCTTGCTATGTTCCCCCTTCATTGTGCTGTAGGATGTTGATGCCACTTGTCTTGCCACTTTGCCTGTCATGCTGCCTTCGAGGGTTCATGCATATGTTATCAGTGCTTTCTTTTGAAGCTGTGATGTGTTTTTGACACTCTCGCTGCTGCATTACACCTCTGTTAAAGCACTCTTGCCATCCTGGTATCCCTTTGCCCCTTTAAAGTGCCTCAGGCTATTCATGCCACTTTGGTGCCACTTTGCCACAGTCTAAGTACCTTGGAGCTCTTTTCTCGTTCTGATGATTGCTCCCAAGAAGTTTCAGCAGAATTGATAAGAAAACCCCAATTCTGCAGCCAAAAATAGGCTGCAAATACTTCCCCCATTGACTTTAATGGGAATTGGAAAACGAATAAAATGAATCAAATGAATTGGTTTTTCCCCATGAAATGAATGCAACAAATTTGGGTCCTGGCAAAATGAATAAGAATGAAAACAAATGTTTTCCTTCTGCACATCCCTATTAATTAGTTGTACCTCACACAGAAATATTATTACTCTATACATTTTTCACATAGATGCAAAGACATTTTCACATATCCAGCTCTAATCTACAGCATCGTCCTCTGGGATTTTACATGCATTATAGTGTACAGATATTAAAAAATACAAATAATACTGTAATACAACATATTTATATTTATAAACATGTCTCGCCAACACTATGTCCTCATACAACTAGATAGTACTACTGCATATATTAATTTCTTTATCATAGAGACTGTGTTATGGCCCCAGGCCGTGCCCCGGAACCCCTACCTACCTCGAGGCCGGCTCGGGTCGTGGGGGATCCGTCTAGGCCTGTTCACGCCTCTACTGCGGCTCTCCCTTCTCGAGGGAGACGCCGGCATTTCGCCACGGCTGCCCCCGCCCCCTAGGCGCGCGCGCGTGCAGGGGCTGGGGATTTAAAGGGGCCAGCGCGGGAAACCTCTGGGCCGTCCCTGGCTGACATCAGACGCTCCAGACTACTTAAGCCCTGCTTCCTGGTTCCTTCTTCACCTTGCAACGAGGTTCCTCAGGTCTCCTGACTGCTAGTTGCTGCATTCCTTGGATTGCTCTTCGTCTTCGACCCAGCTTGACTCCTGACTTATCCTCCATCTTGTCCTTTGGCTCTGGTATCTGCTGCTGACCTCTGGTTCTGACCCGGCTTCGCCCATGACTTCGTCTTCAGCTTCTGTCCCTGGCTTGTCTTCCTCTGACCTCTGGTTCTGACCTGGCTCCGTCCACGACACCGTCTCCTGTCTCACCCCTGGCTTGGTTCCTCCTCCGACTCCCGGCTTCCGACTCGGCTTTGTTCCTGAACTCCGTCTTTGGCCATCGTTGCTCCTCTGGTTCCTGGTGTTCGCCGGCCCAGAAGACTCGCCTAAGTCCCAGCGGCCGGACCCCTACGGGCTCCTCCTGGGGGGGCTCCGGCTTCCAAGGTGAATCTCCAAAAGTCCCAGCGGCTGGACTCCTACGGGCTCCTCCCGGGGGAGTACCGGTCTCCAGGGTGAAGACTCTTCAGTCACCAGGGCCCAACACCGTCTGTCCTTTCTCCGGCTGCCGAGTCCTTGGTCGCAGAGGACTCCGCCTTATTCCAGTGCCAAAGCCTTCTCCGAGTCCTCCGAGCCGCCTCCCGGTTGGGACGCTTGCTGTGGTCCTCCACAGCGCTCCATCCCCTGTCCCAACTGGCCCAAGGGTCCACAACCATAACAGTTTGCAAGGCCATGGACCCGGCGGACCTTGCAGGCTTGAAGGCCATCCCCGGTATAGCCCAGAAGCTACAACAACAGCAAGCATGCCTCGATACCCTGATGGCAACGGTGCAAGCCTTAGCCGACCGCGTCAGTGGAGCCACTGCTGCCAGTTCCACAGCACCCGGAGCTGGGGCCTCCCCTGCAGCTACAGTTCCTATCCAGATGCCGGCGGCTTCGCGGTTCTCAGGAACCAGTGCTATATTCGGTTCGACCTTCTCCCACTTCAGTTTCCAACCTACCGAGTCAAGACCAGTTTTATTATTTCCTTACTGGATGGAAAACCTTTGGCCTGGGCCTCCAATCTTCTGGAGCACGAGGATCCCCGCCTGAACAATCTGGTCCAATTGTTTTCCGCGTTTAGGCAGGTCTTCGATGAGGCCGCTCGCAAACCCACTGCCGCCTCCGAGTTGCTCCAGCTGCGGCAGGGCAACTGGTCCCTAGCGGAACATGCCATGGATTTTCAGACCCTCGCTCTCATGCCAGCAAGAATGATGATCTGATTAATCCCTTTTCTAAGTTTTCCTTAAGGTATTCCCAGAAAGTGTTTAGTTCTAATTTTGATAAAGAATAGATGTACCAAAATGGCATCTCCATTGCCAGCTGAAGTCAATGAGACAAACATAGGGTCTTAGGAGGTGGGAATGTATTGGCAGCTTCCTTATAAGAAACATATGTACTTGTCAGGTATTATTTCTATTATGTGACTTCCCATGGTTGAGCAACAGTCTTCCTGTATTCTTTTTGAGAGCTCTGAGGAGAGACCATCTAGCTGCTCTGAGGTAGGCAAGCAATTTTCTTGACATAAGAAGAGAAGAATGCTCTTTTTCATTCTATTCAATTAATGCTGGGGTTAACTTATTCCACCCATGAAAGTGCTAATATGATTAGGAAATTGAAGGCTTAGATCAAATTAAATTGTGCTACATTTTGGTGACCATAGCAATAATTCATATCCAGTTCATTTCTAGTGTAACTGGTACAGATTAGTACAGACCCATCCTTCATTTCTATAGAATAATGACCTTCTTGGGTTGTACAGGGACACATCTTTGTTTGACAAATGTTAAGTCCATGAAGTTTTTCAAAGTTCCTGAGTCAATAATAGCATTAGCTGAGAAATGGTGGTCCTTCCACATTCATTGGTTGGAACAATCAGGTGTAGAGAGCTTGTTCCAGTGAAAGAATTCATGGATAGACAGCTATGTGCCACTGGGTCCAGTTCTGTGCCCTCTTTTGAATATGGGACTGCTCATTTCTCAAACTATGTCCTTCACTCCTTCTTGCACGTGGAGGGATAGACAGCAAGTAAATGGATAGTTTCACTACAGCGGAAGCATAGTCCCTCTCAATGGTTGCTCTCTTTCTGTATAGGTTAATCATGATCTGCAGCATTGATTAATATGAGTTCTGCTACTGGTTCAATTCTCCTGCTCATTGCTATCTGATTTATTTATCACATTTATAGCCTGCTGATCCACAGTAATAAAACATAGTAAAATACAGTCTTGAGCTGAGTTTTGCATGGTTCTCAAATTCTTTCTTTCTGGAATTCTGTTAGGCATCCAGTTAATACAGATAATTAATGTGATAAATGATTACAAATCAATAGGGGGATCTATTCTTACAAGTTCATCTTTAGACGGGTTTGCTATCCCTCTACCACCACCACTATGGAAATGGAAACAAAGGGCCAATTCACTGCAAGTCACATCAGCTGCCCATCAGCAAAACTCTGCAGCATATTCCGCTATGATATGCTTCTCTTGTGTTAGTTGCAAGAGACTGATTTCAGATAACAGCACCCTTTCAGGAGTCCTGAATAGTTAGAACATTGCTTCAAATAACTGTTATAAATTGTTAAAGATTTAGTTATCTTCTTCGAGGAGATAACCCATTTCAGGATATATTGTATGAGATCTACCTTACTTGTGTCTATGGAGTATGTATGTGGTTGTAACTAAAAGAGGTGGCATCGATTTATAAACCCTCAAGCACATTGCAAGTCTTACCAAATTATTCTAGTAATGGCCTATATGGTTCATTTCTGTATTTACTAGTTTTCAGTAACTAGTTCTTTCATTAGTCCCCTGTTTCCTGTTCTGGGCTTCCACAATCAATTAGGAGTGTAGGTAATCTCAACCAGGAGCAATCTACTTGAGCTCAAAGAAGCAAGATATTAAGAGCAGCAGGCAACCATGAATCAGGCAGAGAATCAGAAAGCAAGTTTTATGAATGGCATGTAAGTGAACCCTTGGTACTATGGCATAGTTGATTCAGCCTCGAGGCAAACCTACAAGGCCTATGCTGACAGTAGGTGAGCGTATCCTGAAGTAGGACAGGCTGGAGCTTCACATATTCCAGTTGCCTTCCCCACAGGTTGAGCCTTTGGGTTTTGGCGATCAGCAGGGCTTAGGTGAGTCCCTAGGGCAATGGAGTGAGAACAAGAGTCCGAGTCAGAACAGGCAGCAGACTGGAGATACTGGAGATAGGCCAGGAGTCAAGGCAGATGGTAAGCAAGCATAGTCAGATACAAGGCAAGAGTCAAGGCCAGGGGGCAGGCAAACATGGTTAGGTCCAAAGATATGATCAGGTCCAGGCAGCAGGCAATCATAGTCAGGTCCAAGGCTATGGTCAGGTCCAGGCGGCAGACAAACATGGTCAGGTTCAAAGCCAAGGCCAGTACCAGGAGAAGAGGCCAAGGGAAAACAAGGACTGACAGAGACACTGGATGAGACTAGCAGGATAAAGCTGGATGAGACAGACTAGGCAAGGTAAGGCTGGGCAAAGCAAGGAAGAATGAGAGATCGCAGGATCACAGGAACACAGGAGCAACACACTGCGCAAAAGACAGGAGACCTGTTGCTGAGTCTATTTTAGCCAATATGGGCCACACTAAAATAGTGAGGGCCTGTGATGTCATCACTAAGAACCATGGGACTTTTCCCACCACTGGCCCTTTTAAGTACAAATGTGCAGAGTATACACGTGCCTATGGAACAGGATGATGGCAGCATTCAGGTGGCGCCTGAACCGCATCGGTCACTTAGATCCGTTGGATCATAATGACGTTGCTGCCACATAAGGAGGGTACAGGAGGTGCTGGGCTGAATCAGAAAGAGCAACTGGTATGGGCCTACCTCAGAGTATACCCCCCAAAGTCCCCTCCCAAAGCTTCTAGGTTTGGGTTTATGAGGAAGGTGTCTGTGAAAGTCCTTTAATAATTGTGCCTGGAGATACAAGGCGGGCTCCTATAAATTTTCTTCAGGCCCAAAGCTCTTCCAAGCAATAAAATACTGGATCTTGTTCCTGATTTTCCTGGAATCCATAATTTCTTTGACCTCGTATTGAGTGTCATCCTCAATTACCATATCAGTGGACGTAAGCAGTGGTTTTTAAGGCCAAGACAAAATTGTGGGTTTTAATAGAGATACATGAAAGACATTGTGGATTCTGAGTGTAGGTGGGAGTTTCACTTTGTAAGCCACTGGTGCCACCTGTCAAAGGATACAAAATGATCCCACGAATCTCAGAGCAAAATTAAAGGACAGCATCTTGAGGTACATGTTTTTCATACTGAGCGATACAAACTCTCCCTGTTTGAGCTGTGGTGCTGGGCATCATTTCTTGTCTGCTTGCTTTTTGAAGCATTCTGCCACCTGCTCAAGGAGATGATGCGTCTTTTGCTATAGATCTTGGAGCTCTTGTCCCCTGATATTAGCTGCTGGGCAGGCAACCAAGGTGGAGACCGTCAGGGGTCTCCTAGGGTGGCTCCAGAAGACAAGGTAGAAGGGCAAGGATCCAGTTGAGCTTCCCACGTGGTTATAATAACAGAAGGGACACCCGGTTGTCTTGACACTGGTTTATATAAGCCATCAAAAAGGCCTTCAGAGTATAATTATTATTTTTATGTAATGACCCCCTGCGGTTCATTACTATTATTGCCCTAGTTTAACACCTTTACCTAGGAACAGTTCAGGCTTGTGATTAGGGGAAGCACAACTCATTACAGTCCCCTCCCGTTGAGGGTGCTGGGATGGCCATCCCTTAGTGACTATAAAAGCAGTTCTCTCCCTGTGAGCTTGGGGCAGTGCAGTCTAAGTTCTGGAGTTAAAGGCGGTTCATGAGCATTTGCCTATTTTTGGGGCCTATCTTAGGGCTCAGGCACTCCAGCCTTGTACCCTTAGACAAGGTCAGGAAGCTGCCCTTCTAGTCCACAAGCTGGCTGGTAGGGTTTGCATTCCAGCTTATTTTAGGATGTTTCCAATTTTTCTTTGTAAGAAGCTGTTAGAAACTGAGGTCCCCAGTTGCTTCCACCCAGCTTGTACAACTTACCGGCATCCAGCTCCTTCCTCCTGCCAGAACGCTGCCATTATGTAACACGGACATATTTGCAGCAGGCACCCACTGGTGGACACCTTGGGTGTGTGCATGCACATAATATACTCGCCTAAGAGGGAAACTACTTCAATTACCCTTGGAAGACATCACCTTCCTCTATTTAAACATGCTCAGCCTGTATTCCTTTCCTCAGCAAGTGGACTCCTGGGTGATCTCCTCCTCAGTGGGTGTTGCTTTTCCTTGCATTGTCTGCCCTTGTTCCTAGTTCCAGTGCTCCTGCTTCCCTCTGTGTGCCCTGTCTGGTCTGGTTCCCATGTGCTATGGTCAGTCCCCATCCTTGTCCTTTCTTGCTCTGTCTCCCCCGACTTGACTTCCTGCTTTGGCCCGTTCTCTGACATTTCTGATTGCCTCCTGGACCTGACCCCTCTGCTTTGAACCTGACCTTCGCTTCTGTGCTGCTTGCCCCATCCTCTGGCCTGTCTCCTGGATCTTCGTTTGACTGCTGCCTGCCCTGACTTCTGGCCTGTTTTCTGGATCTTTGTCTGCTGCCTGCTCCAACCTTCACATGGACTTGGACTCATATTCTTGTTACTGCCCCGGGACCCTTCTAAGACCTGGCAGCCATGGCTGGAGAGAGCAGGATTTAGGCCTGTACCAGCTAAGAAACGTAGGCCCCTATGTAAGGTTCTGATAAGAATATAAAAGAACATAAGAACATGCCATGCTGGGTCAGACTAAGGGTCCATCAAGCCCAGCATCCTGTTTCCACAGTGGCCAATCCAGGCCATAAGAACGTGGCAAGTACCCAAAAACTAAGTTATTCCGTGTTACCGTTGCTAGTAAGAGCAGTGGCTATTTTCTAAGTCTACTTAATCAATAGCAGGTAATGGACTTCTCCTCCAAGAACTTATCCAATCCTTTTTTAAACCCAGCTATACTAACTGCACTAACCACATCCTCTGGCAACAAATTCCAGAGTTTAATTGTGCGTTGAGTGAAAAAGAACTTTCTCCGATTAGTTTTAAATGTGCCACATGCTAACTTCGTGGAGTGCCCCCTAGTCTTTCTATTATCTATAAGAGTAAATAACCGATTCACATCTACCCATTCTAGACCTCTCTTGATTTTAAACACCTCTATCATATCCCCTCTCAGCCATCTCTTCTCCAAGCTGAACAGTCCTAAACTCTTTATTCTTTCCTCATAGGGGAGCTGTTCCATTCCCTTTATCATTTTGGTCGCCTTTCTCTGTACCTTCTCCATTGCAATTATATCTTTTTTTGAGATGCGGAGACAAGAATTGTACACAGTATTCAAGGTGCGGTCTCACCATGGAGCGATACAGAGGCATTATGACATTTTCCGTTTTATTCACCATTCCCTTTCTAATAATTCCCAACATTCTGTTTGCTTTTTTGACTGCTGCAGAACACTGAACCGATGATTTCAATGTGTTATCCACTATGACACCTAGATCTCTTTCTTGGGTGGTAGCACCTGATATGGAACCTAACACTGTGTAACTATAGCATGGGTTATTTTTCCCTATATGCATCACCTTGCACTTATCCATATTAAATTTCATCTGCCATTTTGATGCCCAATTTTCTAGTCTCACAAGGTCTTCCTGCAATTTATCACAATCTGCTTGTGATTTAACTACTCTGAACAATTTTGTATCATCTGCAAATTTGATTAACTCACTTGTATTTCTTTCCAGATCATTTATAAATATATTGAAAAGTAAGGGTCACAATATAGATCCCTGAGGCACTCCACTGCCCACTCCCTTCCACTGAGAAAATTGTCCATTTAATCCTACTCTCTGTTTTCTGTCTTTTAGCCAGTTTGTAATCCACAAAAGGACATTGCCACCTATCCCATTACTTTTCACTTTTCCTAGAAGCCTCTCATGAGGAACATTGTCAAATGCCTTCTGAAAATCCAAGTACACTACATCTACCGGTTCACCTTTATCCACATGTTTATTAACTCCTTCAAAAAAGTGAAGCAGATTTGTGAGGCAAAACTTGATTTGGGTAAAGCCGTGCTGACTTTGTTCCATTAAACCATGTCTTTCTATATGTTCTGTGATTTTGATGTTTAGAACACTTTCCATTATTTTTCCTGGCACCGAAGTCAGACTAACCGGTCTGTAGTTTCCCGGATCGCACATGGAGCCCTTTTTAAATATTGGGATTAAATTAGCTATCCTCCAGTCTTCAGGTACAATGGATGATTTTAACGATAGATTACAAATTTTTACTAATAGGTCTGAAATTTCATTTTTTAGTTCCTTCAGAACTCTGGGGTGTATACCATCTGGTCCAGGTGATTTACTACTCTTCAGTTTGTCAATCAGGCCTACCACATCTTCTAGGTTCACTGTGATTTGGTTCAGTCCATCTGAATCATTATCCGTGAAAACCTTCTCCCCAACATCCTCTTCAGTAAACACCGAAGCAAAGAAATCATTTAATCTTTCCATGATGGCCTTATCTTCTCTAAGTGCCCCTTTATCCTCGATCATCTAACAGTCCAACTGACTCCATCACAGGCTTTCTGCTTCAGATATATTTTAAAAAGATTTTACTGTGAGTTTTTGCCTCAACAGCCAACTTCTTTTCAAATTCTCTCTTACCCTGTCTTATCAATGTCTTGCATTTAACTTGCCAACGCTTATGCATTATCCTATTTTCTTCTGTTGGATCCTTCTTCCAATTTTTGAAAGAAGGATCCAACAGAAGAAAATAGGATAATGCATAAGCGTTGGCAAGTTAAATGCAAGACATTGATAAGACAGGCTAAAAAGAATTTGAAAAGAAGTTGGCCATTGAGGCAAAAACTCACAGTAAAAACGTTTTTAAATATATGTGATAATTAATAAGAGAAATTGTTTTCTAAATTTCCCAAATAATTTTTATGTATTTAAGAACGCTTTACGAGCATTGGGGCGGATTTTCAAAGCCCTGCTCGCGTAAATCCGCCCAAAACCGGGCGGATTTACGCGAGCAGGGCCCTGCGCGCCGGGAAGCCTATTTTACATAGGCCTCCCGGCGCGCGCAGAGCCCCGGGACTCGCGTAAGTCCCGGGGTTCTCGGAGGGGGGCGTGTCGGGGGCGTGTCGGGGGGCGGGCCCGGTCGTCGCGGCGTTCGGGGGCGTGTCGGCAGCGTTTTGGGGGGCGGGTACGGGGGCGTGGCTATGGCCGGGGCATGGCCGCGCCCTCCGTACCCGCCCCCAGGTCGCGGCCCGGCGCGCAGCAGGCCCGCTGGCGCGCGGGGATTTACGTCTCCCTCCGGGAGGCGTAAATCCCCCGACAAAGGTAAGGGGGGGGTGTAGACAGGGCCGGGTGGGTGGGTTAGGTAGGGGAAGGGAGGGTAAGGTGAGGGGAGGGCAAAGGAAAGTTCCCTCCGAGGCCGCTCCGATTTCGGAGCGGCCTTGGAGGGAACGGGGGGAGGCAGTGCGGCTCGGCGCGCGCAGCTATACAAATCGATAGCCTTGCGCGCGCCGATCCAGGATTTTAGTGGATACGCGCGGCTCCGCGCGTATCTACTAAAATCCAGCGTACTTTTGCTTGAGTCTGATGCGCAAGCAAAAGTAGGCTGATCGCGCTTCTTTTAAAATCTACCCCATTCTGTTTAGCAAATTCTTCAATTACAATTGAAATTTTTATTTATACATGTTAGAAATAGATATATTTAGCTTTTTTTTAAATTTTTCCCAACAAAAGTAGGCCCCTTGAACATTGTAGACCCAATCCAAATGGCCATGATGGCACCCCTTCTCTTCTGGAGTGCTGGCGACCATCAGAAGCCAAGGGTTCAACCTGCAGAGAAAACAGTTGGCATAGACAAAGCTTATATTAGTCCCAGTTGGGGTACATCCGCCAGCTGTCAATGTGGTCCATTTGGGCTTGCTCATCAGGTAGTATCAACCACACCACAGCACAAGGGTCCACTTTCTCAACACCTACCCTGAAGGAGGAACATCAGAGAGATGTGTGCTCCTGAGTGGTTCCTTTTCCATTGAAGGATTCAAGATAGACAACTGGAGAACTGTGAATAAGATCAAAACTGAACTAAGACTAGATATAGTATACTAGATATAGTATACTTGGATTTTCAGAAGGCATTTCAGAAGGCGTTTGACAAAGTTCCTCATGAGAGGCTTCTAGGAAAAGTAAAAAGTCATGGGATAGGTGGCGATGTCCTTTCGTGGATTGCAAACTGGCTAAAAGACAGGAAACAGAGAGTAGGATTAAATGGACAATTTTCTCAGTTAAAGGGAGTGGACAGTGGAGTGCTTCAGGGATCTGTATTGGGACCCTTACTTTTCAATATATTTATAAATGATCTGGAAAGAAATACGACGACTGAGATAATAAATTTGCAGATGACACAAAATTGTTCAGAGTAGTTAAATCATAAGCAGATTGTGATAAATTGCAGGAAGACCTTGTGAGACTGGAAAATTGGGCATCCAAATGGAAGATGAAATTTAATGTGGATAAGTGCAAGGTGATGCATATAGGGAAAAATAACCCATGCTATAATTACACAATGTTGGGTTCCATTTTAGGTGCTACAAACCAAGAAAGAGAGATAGGTGTCATAGTGGATAACACATTGAAATTGTCGGTTCAGCGTGCTGCAGCAGTCAAAAAAGCAAACAGAATGTTGGGAATTATTAGAAAGGGAATGGTGAATAAAACGGAAAATGTCATAATGCCTCTGTATCGCTCCATGGTGAGACCGCACCTTGAATACTGTGTACAATTCTGGTCGCCGTATCTCAAAAAAGATATAATTGCGATGAGAAGGTACAGAGAAGGGCGACCAAAATGATAAGGGGAATGGAACAACTCCCCTATGAGGAAAGACTAAAGAGGTTAGGACTTTTCAGCTTGGAGAAGAGACAACTGAGGGGGGATATGATAGAGATGTTTAAAATCATGAGAGGTCTAGAACGGGTAGATGTGAATCAGTTATTTACTCTTTCAGATAATAGAAAGACTAGGGGTCACTCCATGAAGTTAGCATGGGGCACATTTAAAACGAATCGGAGAAAGTTCTTTTTTACTCAACGCACAATTAAACTCTGGAATTTGTTGCAGAGGATGTGGTTAGTGCAGTTAGTATAGCTGTGTTTAAAAACGGATTGGATAAGTTCTTGGAGGAGAAATCCATTACCTGCTATTAAGTTCACCTAGAGAATAGCCACTGCCATTAGCAATGGTTACATGGAATAGACTTAGTATTTGGGTTCTTGCCAGGTTCTTATGGCCTGGATTGGCCACTGTTGGAAACAGGATGCTGGGCTTGATGGTCTGACCTAGTATGGCATTTTCTTATGTTCTTATGTTCTTAACGATCCTGGCTTGGAGTCTTACCCCAGGGGAAAGAGAAAATTGGGACTCTGTGCAGAGACTGTGTTATCCTTTTTTCTGGCCAGCTTGAAGGGGGTTTTCTGTCCGAATACTCCTGCCCACTTGGAAACCTCATTTGTCCAAGCTATGGAGTGTGAGTGTTTCCCTTGACCTGGTAGGAAGAGATCCTTGCACAACAAAGGCCATCTACTGTGATAAGAAATGTTTGAACTGTGCCATTCGCTTATCTAAGAACACCTTCAGTAAAGTTAATTTTGAACATTTCAGAGTCTTGGTTGTTATTGGCACCTACATTACTCATAGTGGTCCATAATTTATATCTCTCCCAGGCAAAAGTCTAAAGCATCACCCCTCCCTCTCAGGGTCTTGGAGGAGAAATTCCTCTCCCCCACCAGTAAAGAACCTGGGGCATGTGGAAAGAGACTTGTGAGAGACACAATGGAAGTGAAGCCAGCCCCAAGAATTATAAATTATTTTATGGACTCATTGGGAGTTAACTGCTACCCCAAAATGGAGTAACATTTATTATGTGAACCGCTTTGATTTTATGAAAGGTGATATATCAAAAAGTTATTAAACAAACACTAAATTAAATAGTAGTATTCTTCTGAAGAATCTGCCTTCCCTGAGTTCTGGGGTCTCCCCTTCTGAACTCTTTTTCTCAATACTCTTCTAGGGCCACTGGTTCAAACCTTGGCATTCCCTACAGATGTGCAGCTTGTCAAGGTAATGGTGCAAGCCTACACAGAAAGGAATATATGCAAGGGAAAGCATGCAATGGAAAAGAGAGGGTGTTTGGTTTTTTTTCATCTGTTTTACTTTTCTGTTTATACTAAATTGCAAATAATAGTATGCAGAAGCTGAGGAAAGCTGGTATTTATATAAATGAAATTTCCATTTTATGGTGGATAA
This sequence comes from Rhinatrema bivittatum, assembly GCF_901001135.1. Taxonomy (NCBI): domain Eukaryota; kingdom Metazoa; phylum Chordata; class Amphibia; order Gymnophiona; family Rhinatrematidae; genus Rhinatrema; species Rhinatrema bivittatum. Next base: position 171,085,881 of record NC_042619.1, on the reverse strand, counting down.
AGAGCCTGTATCCACCATAAAATGGAAACTTCTTTTTTTTCTTAGTTATCCTTTTTCTCCAATGTTGCTTGAGGAGTGGAGATACACGATTGCTTTTCAAAATTGAAAGTAAGTGCTTGCTGATTCTTATAGTGTATGCATGTGAAGCATTTCTGACATCATACCCTAACTTTGTGCTGACATCACAGTTTCATTTCTTTTCATTTATTCCTTCTATCCTGAAGAACCAGACCCTAAGACCACTTACTGTGGTGCATTTCCTCCATCCAGTTCCAAATATCGGCGATATCATTAAGATTGCTTTTTTTCCTATCCCAAAAGGGATAATAATGTTCATGTGTAATGAAGTGAGGCTGATGATTATGTATTGCACTAAAGGGATCAGTCTAAAACCTGTCCAAAGGGAATTTATGCGGTTTTGCCAAGCTATGTAGAGTTTCTGAGCCATTCTTTATTAACAGAGAAAGTGATTATTTTTATTCACAAGCTTAACCACGTTTTTCTGCAAAGAATTTTTCAGTTCCAACAACGGTTGAAGTGAGTTCATCCATGTATCTAATACTATTTTCAATCTTTCTCAAGTATGAAAGTCTGTTATCAAAAACTGCACTGAAACAGTTATAGAATATTTAGTTTTATTAAGGTAAAATGAAGCAAGGCATAATATTACACTGCATATTATGCAGATACAGTATGTCCTTCTTTATGGAAATGGTTTGATCCAAATGGTTTGATCCAAATGGTTTGATCCAAACAATAATCTTTTGATTTCTTTGTTGTATTTCTTTCACGAATTACACCTGGCAGCACAAACCTCTCCCAAGCAAGTAAAAAAAAAAAAAAGCACAATAAATATTCTGATAAAAATAAGGTGTACTATCTCACAACTAAAACAAGTCATTTTATCCAGAAGTCAATAAGTCAGATATGGGCAAGATTTCATCTGAAAATAACAGTCAGGGGATAAAACTGTTTTGGGTAAGATCTCTGAAGGTAAAGATTGCATTCCTTTTGGATTCTAAGAAAATAGCCAACGGATGAAGACATTCCTGAAGTTCTCGACATTTTTTGATGAACTTTAGGTGGGCTATGTCTATTGGGTGCCTGCACCCCACCCCCATGATTAAGTACCATTGTACATCAGTTTGAATGAAAGTTAGCTTTCAGAAAGGCTGTTAATAAATCTAAATAAATAACAAATAAACGTTGGCCTCAATTATGCGATAATTTGAGGATACTGTGTATAAAATTCAACCACAGATTGTACAAAAGTAAATCTCCAGGGACCAGAGTTAAATATCCAAATATTCTTATCGGAGCATGAATAATAGGTGAATATATCCAGATATTTAGGCATTTGCAAGGCTTGGAAATTTCACAGCATAGAGGTTTCTATCCTTCTTGCTGTGTTACTGAACAGGTTAAAACATTAAGTAGCAAAGTGACTCTGATTACAAATGACAGAGGATATTAGAATATAAGAACATAAAAATTGCCTTGCTGGGTCAAACTAAGGTCCAGCAAAAACAGCATCCTGTGTCTGACAGTGGTCAATCCAAATCGCAAGTACCTGGCAGAACCCAGAAAGTACGTCTAATTCCTATTACTCACGCCCAGGGATAGCAATAACTCTCTTTAGTTAACTTGGCTAATAATATGTTATGGACTTTTCCTCCCGGAAATTGTCCAAACCTCTTTTAAACCTCGCTATGTTAGTCACCTTGATCACATTTTCTGGCATAAGATTCCATACCTTGATCGTGCACTGAATGAAAAAGTACTTTCTATGATTTGCTTTGAATCTGCTGGTTGTTAGTTTCATGGAGTATTCCCTTGTTTTAGTATTATTTGAAAGGGAAAATAATCATCCTTTATTTACTTGTTCTACCCCACTCATGATTTTATAAACTTCTATCATATTCCCTCTCAGTAGTCTCTTTTTTTCAACTGAAGAACCCTAGCCTGCCTTACTTCTCATCATAGGAGAAATGTTTCATCCCATTTAGCATTTTTGTCACCCTCCTCTGCTCCTTCTAGTTCTGCTATGTCTTTTAGGGATGTGCAATCATTTTAAATGAAATAGACAATTGCAATGAAATTGTCTATTTTGTTTTGTTTTGGTAGCGCCGCAATGGAACATAGTGCGCACTAACTGGATGTTACCAGTAAGTTAAAAAGTGTCAGCAGGGGGAGCAGTTCCTAAGCTAAAGAATTAGTTCTGCATTCCCATTGGCTGTCTTTTTAGTTACTTGTTTATGTTGCCAAGGTTGCAAGGCAGTATTTGTGGTAACAAGTGTAAGCAAACAAGTGCCTGGTAATAAGTATAAACAAACAAGTGATATAATTATAGCATCAAGTTCTAGTCAGCAAAAGCAAAAGAATATAATGCAAATGCATATTTTGAATTTGCCAATCGCATTATATTTTAAGAAAGGGGCTCTGGCACTTTGGGATATGCATATTTTGAATTCCCCTGGTGTGTGGGGGGAGATAAATGGTAAGAGGATGAGAGGATGAGTGACTTGGATGACTAGGTGACAGGTAGGAGAGAGACTGATTGGGGTGGTAACTGATGACAGAGAGGCAGCTTGGTGTATGTGGAGGTGACTGGCAAGAAAAGGAGTGACAGGGATGACTGTATGGGGTGACAGGTGGGAAAGAGACTGGTTGGGGTGGTAACTGATGACAGAGAGGCAGCCTGTATATGTGGGGGTGACTGGTGAAAGGTTGAAGTGACTGGGGTGAATTTATGGTATGGCAGGCCACATCACACAAACACCAGGCTGCCTTTTCTCTCACCAGTCACCACCCCAACCAGTCTCTCTCCCAACTGTCACCGCATATAGTCATCACAGTCATTGACTCTCTCACCAGTCACCCCTTTATATACCAAGGGAATTCAAAGAATGCATAACCCAAATTGCCAGGGCCCCTTTCCTAAAATACAAAGGGAGCATTACCTGCTTTTGCTGAATAGAACTTGACATTATTACACCACTTGTTTGTTTATACTTGTTACCAGGCACTGGCCATCTCCCCCCCCCCCCCCCCCCCCAAAAAACACCACCTTACAACTTTGGCAACACAAACAAGTAACTAAGGAGACAGCCAATGGGAATGCAGAACCATACTTCTAGCTAATGAACTGCTCCTCCAATTGACACTTTTTAACTTATCAGTAACATTTTCAGTTAGTGCACACTAAATCCCATTAGTGTGCACTATCTCTGAAATTAAGGAAACCCAAAATAAATTCCGCCAGATATTTCTACCCATGTGATGTAAGTACAATATGGATATTGGAGGTAGAGGAAGGTTAGGGTCTGCATGTGGTATCATTATGGGGGGCTCTAGGGGTGTGGGGGTATGGTGGGGTAGAGGCAGTTAGAGTGTACACTGGGGGACTATGGGTATAGGTATTGGGGGTAGAATAGAATATGCATGTGGGATCACTGGAGGCTTATATAGGTAAGAGGGTAGGGATGTGGCAGTTTAGGGTGTTTATCTGGGGTCACTAGGTGGCTATAGGGGTATGGGGTGAAGTCAGGTTAAGGTGTGCATGTGGGGTCACTGGGGTGGGATAGTGTGGGAGCAGGTTGAAGTATGCAAGTGAGGTTACTGGGGGGGGGGGGGGGCACAATGTGGCCTACAAATAGGGTAAGAGTCAATAGGTATGTCTGGATACAATAAAATATGCTGACATTCACTCAACTAACCACAGTAACCTCAAAATTTTACCATAATTGGACCTTGGTAAATCTGTAAACTAATATATAAAAGATACCAATAAGTCCAGGTTTTTATGTTATATCATCAACGAACCTGTGTTAACTATGAATGACCTTCATAATAGGTTTCATTGTCTAGTTTTGAGAAATAACTTTAGAACTCAGCCTTATATTTAATCATCAGTCACTAAAATGTTCATTTTTTGGAGATTTTTTTTAAATTGCACCAATATTATCACTCCATACTGGATAAATTGTTAATTTGACTTCACGACATCACTTATCTTAGAACTGTAGTTAGTCATGCTTTGATAGTAGAAGCCTGTTACTTCACGGTAACTCTGCCCGACACGGGACCATGTTTCGGATTTAATGATCCTTTTACAAGGGCTTACATCATATTGCAAAAATCATTGTTCAAATATGGCATGATGGTGTCGGGCAGAGTTACCTACATGGTTATTTACACCTTCAAAAAATTCTAAAAGATTATTAAGGCAATACTTCCCATTGTTAAAACCATGTTGATTCTTTTCCATTAAACAAAGTCTATCTATATGGCCAGTGATTTTGATTTTAGGAATGATTTCTACCAGTTTTCCCAGCACCAATGTCAGGCTCGTTGGTCTATAGTTTCTAAAGATGTGCTTCAGGTAAAAATTTCGTATCGGGCTTCATTACGGGGCTCCCCCAGGGGAATTTCATTTTTCCCGTGGTTCAGGGTTTTTTTTTTTCGGGGGCCCCGATTTTCGGGTTAGTGTGCACTAACGGGAGCTAGTGCACGCTAACTCCATTAGTGTACACTAACTCCCGATAGTGCGCACTAACCTGGCAGAGTTAGTGCATGCTAACGGGGAGTTAGCGCGCATTAACAGGAGTTAGCACGCACTATCTCCCGTTAGCGTGCACTAACTCAAAAATTAATTTTTTCCGAAATTTCGGGAAAAATTAAATCATTTTTTGGTTCTCCAGAAGCATTCCGAATTAGGCAATTTTGTTGAAACTTAAAGGTGAATTATCAAAAGTTGTGTGTGTAAAAAACAGCATTTATGCATGTAAAATAGAATATACATATAAATCAGGGTCCACGAATAAATTTACACATGTAAAAAAGGGGCAAGCCAGTGGCATTCCAGGGAGGGGCCAAGATTTACACAAATACGTTTCTATTTTACAAGCAATTTATGCATGTAAATGTGGCATCTTACTCGCATGCATTTACTTCTGCTCAATATCTGAAGTAAGAGATCATACTCATCTTAAAAATGAAAAAATGACTGGATGGGGGATCTGGGTGAAAATGGGGGGATTTCAGGCTGAAGAGCCAGGAGGGTCTTCACAAGCTACAGATGGACTGGGTGAACTGGTTTATTAATTAGAAAAACTGGTTATTTCATTGCCATACGCATGTTAGAAAATCCCCCAACCTACGTGTGTAAAAGCCAACTTATGGGGAGGGGGGTAAATGCATCTAAATTATGGGCTGGATTTTCAAAAGGTTATGCGTGCTGGGCCTATTTTCAAAAGGCCCAGCAATGCATGTAAAGCCCCAGGCCGCATGTAAGTCCCAGGGCTTGCAAAAAGGGGCGGGGAAGGGGCGGGGCAGGGCTGACTGGGGGGTGGAGAAGGGTCCGAGACTCCCGACACAGCGGCCATTTGCCGCTGTGCCAGGGATCGCGTGCCAGGGCTGAAGTAAGTTTTAAAACAGCAGAAAAACAAAAAGGTAGGGGGGAAAGGGCGGGGGAGGGAAGGGAAGGGAAGGGAAGGTGGGGTGGGGAGTAGGGAACGAGGGAAGGCAGTGCGTCTCAGCACAGGCTCGGCACAGGTTCGGCATGGGCTTGGCGTGCACAAGGTGCTCAGTTGTGCACCCCCTTGTGCGCGCCGACCCCCGATTTTATAACATGTGCGCGCCTGCATGGTCCATGTGTGTGCGCCAGGTAGCACACGCACATGGACGCGCTCACGCATTTTTGAAAATCTACCCCATGTGTGTAAAATCTACTCGTGTATCCATTTAAAACTGGAAGTAAAGATATAAATATATATTATTTGTGCACACTTATCCAGCCATGTGACAGGGGCTGCCCAATGGCATCGTCAGTCCCCATAACAAGATAAGGGCAAAGGACAGCTGGCGTTATTTTGAAAAATGGCAGACATCGGCCTGGGAGCAGGACATCACTCCTGGGCCCTCCTGCTAAACCACCAGAGCTATTGGTGAGTCCTGAGGGGGGTCAGGAGGGTGGGCTAGGGTGTTCAGCTGTGCGAAGGGTTTAATATTATATTAAAAAAGAAGGGTTAGGGCGGATTTGAGATTTAATTTTTTTTAAATTGCTTTTTTCAGCCTAAGAAAAAGATAAAATTTTGTGGTTTTTCCTATTGTTTTTTAATTCCAAATATATCATTCCAAAATATTATTGGTATTTCCTATTTCATTTCAAATGGATGCCCACCCCTATTTAAAACCTTCAAGGGAAAACACCTAGTATAGCAAAGACTTGCCTACAGGTTGTGTATAGATTTTCTCCTCAGTTCAAGCATTTGTTCTAACCTTTCCCATTGCTTCACTTTGTCTCTCCTGATAATTCATCTTGTCCTCCTCTGCTGATTTTTTTTATTTAATTTTCTGAATGCTATCCTCTAGAGATGTGCAGTCGTTTACTATGTGCAGGTATTTCCTATTTAATTTCATTTCGGGAAGTAAAAAAAAACCGAAAGGAAAACCCATGAAATTTCATGTGGTTTTCCTATTGTTTTGTTGTTTGTTTTTTTTGGGGGGGGAAGTGCACATCTAGGGAAAAAAACCCAAACCCAACCTTCAAATTTAATTAAATACAACCCTCTCACCATTCCCAACTCCCCCAAGGCTCCCCCAATGTCCCTGGTGGTCCAGCAGGGGGCCCGGGAGCGATCTCTTATTCTCAGGCCATCGGCTGCCAGTAATCAAAATGGAGCCACGGCCCTTTGCCCTTACCATGTGACAGGGACTACCGGTGCCACTGGCCGGCCCGTGTCACATAGTAGAAGCAATGGACGGCCAGTGCCATCTTAAAAAAAAAAACACCTGAACCCTTCAAATTTAATTAAATACAGTGCCATTTTTTAAGATGGCACTGGCCGTCCATTGTTTCTACTATGTGACAGGGGACGGCCAATGGCACCGCTAGCCCCTGTCACATGGTAAGGGAAAAGGCCATGGCGCCATTTTGATTACTGGCAGCCGATGTCCTGAGAACAGGAGATCGCTCCTGGGCCCCCTGCTGGACCACCAGGGACTTTTGGCAAGTTTTGGGAGGTCAGGAGGATGGGGGGCATTGTATTTAATTAAATTTGAATGGTTCAGGTGTTTTTTTTAACAAAATTGGCAACGAAAACAATTTTTCGGTCCAGGGGAGGACCGAAATAGCCCACCACCGAACTGAAAACAAAAGAGGAATGAAAAAAAATGTATGCCCAACTCTACTATCCTGTTTGATCTTACCATTTTTGCTACCTTCTTTGAGAGACATATTGGTCTCTTTCTCCACTTACCTTTGTTAACCTGCCTTATACTGTAATCTATTGACTTCTAAATGCTCCCTTGTAAAGCTGTCCAAAGTCCCTCCTTACCATTCAGCTCTCAGAATCCTAATAGAGCATCCTCAACACTATCACTCATCATTTTGAAGTCACTCTTCCTGAATTTCAAAACTCTAGTCTTAGTATGGTTTAGGTTAGGTTGAAGTTTACTTTTGAATGACATAGTACAGGGATCATTAGGCCCTAAATTTTCCCTTAACAAGTCATCAGTAATCCTGTCTCCATTTATCAATATCAGATCCAGTGCAGCATCCTCTTGAGTGTGCTCTTAGATTAGTTACCTGTGGAAAATCCTTTTTAGGACATACAGGACTCCTCCAGTCCTAGCTGATGCTGTAGCAGGTAACCTTCAAGTCACATGCAGTAGATTGCAACTTTTAATGCAAATGCAGTATGAGTCTATTAGCCAGTCTCTCTGGCAGTGCTTTACTGTGTCTGAGAAACTGCTGGAACCAGGAAATGAAATATCAACAATACCAAATTCAAGGAAGATTAAAACTGTCAAAGATACTTTAAAAAAAATTGAAAAATACTTAGCTACAACTTGAGTTCAGCTCTTCTTCAAGATACAGGAGGCACATGAGCGCATAATGTTATAACAGATGCAAGAAATATATAAAACATACAAGTTTTATTTATTAGAAAAAACATTTAAAGAAAAGCACTTGGTTTGCTTAACTGCAGGCTCTTCTTCAGGGTCATGAAATGTGATATGTTTGTTTTCAAGGGTTGCCAACTCATGAACATTTTTTGTAGCTGTAGTCTGCATGATTTTTACTGACAAACTAACTTTTTCATGAACACACACAGTTACGATTTTGTGCTAAACTGGTCGCACTAATGTGAGATTCATTCCATTATGATGGGTGGAGTTCCTCATTCAAGCTTTAGGAGTCTTGAGGCTTGTGTTTCAGTCAAAGGACAGCCACAACAGGTTTCTCCTGACAATGCGTGACATCCTGTCACAATCAGGTAGGCCTGCTCCTCCTTGCCATATGTCAACCTACTTTGGCTCTATAAACAGGCTATAACCAACCTGACCAGCAAATACAAACTCAGCCACAGGTGTACAAATAGTTTCTAAAAGATTTTTGGGACTCTTGTCTTGTGTTTCAGCTGGTGAGTGCTGCTGCAAGAATCTCTCTGCTTCCTATTCTATTGCACTTACTGGCACTCACAGCCTGCTACACAGAAAGCCTGAAAAGTACAGTTGAGATGTAGAGATTAAGAATCATGCATTAACTGAGATGTAGCCTCTGACTCCTAAACACTTTAATCTCACAATGTCTAACTTCAGAAAATCCAAGATATCTGTCCAAACCCAGCTGCTTTCCCCTGGAGACATAGATCTCATAGTTTTATATGCCTTTATTTTTTTATGAACATTTGATTGCACCTGTAACATTTTGGCTGGTCACTGGAAGTCCCGCAACCGACTGTACTTACCCCCGAACATTGATAACATGGTCGAGACGCTGCCATGCCGTGTGAATCAATCAAAATCACATCACAAATCAGAGGTCCTAAAGTCAATCTCTATATTTAATTATCATTTATTAACAAGATATTTCTTATAAATACATTCAGTACGGCTGTTCTTTATGTTACCTACTCGGACCCTTACCCGAACACTCTAAAATCACACTCATGCTTTACCCTTAAATACCTTCATTCATACCATACACCTCTCATTCATTCCCCACTCATTCTATACATAAAATATATAAAGTGCTAGAAATTCCTTTGCATCTAATGCAATTACAATGCTAAATACATCATTTTTTAAGCCTTATTTGACACACTTGTACCCCATATACTTTTAAACATATAATGTTAATTACTCTTATACAACTATGGATTAGTTAAGTCCTGCTGAAAATTAATCTTTTCAGCAGGACTTAACTAATCCATAGTAGTATAAGAGTAATTAACATTATATGTTTAAAAGTATATGGGGTACAAGTGTATCAAATAAGGATTAAAAAATGATGTATTTAGCATTGTAATTGCAACTCCTCCTCCATTTACAATTACAATTGTAATTACATTTTACAATTTACATTTACAATTTACATTTACAATTACATTTACATTTACAATTTACAATTTACAATTACAATTACATTTACAATTACTCTTAAATTTAAATTTAAATTAAATTTAAATTTAAATTTAATTAAATTAAATTAATTTAATTGTAAATTACAATTAAATTGTAATTTACAATTACAATTTAAAAAAACTCCATTTACAATTACAATTGTAATTACATATAATTGTAATTACATTTACAATTACAATTGTAATTGTAATTGTAACTCCTCCTCCATTTCCCCTGCCCCTTTGGTTATGCTGTTAAAAATGTTAAAAATGTTTCGATGTAAACTGCCTCTCCGAGGCATCAGTTTTATTTCCATGTAAACCGGTGTGATATGTATATTATACAGGAACGTCGGTATATAAAAACTAAAAATAAATAAATAAATAAATAAATTGCATTGGATGCAAAGGAATTTCTAGCACTTTATATATTTTATGTATAGAATGAGTGGGGAATGAATGAGAGGTGTATGGTATGAATGAAGGTATTTAAGGGTAAAGCATGAGTGTGATTTTAGAGTGTTCGGGTAAGGGTCCGAGTAGGTAACATAAAGAACAGCCATATTGCATGCATTTATAAGAAATATCTTGTTAATAAATGATAATTAAATATAGAGATTGACTTTAGGACCTCTAATTTGTGGTGTGATTTATATTAAGTTTTCGGAGGACATGCAGGTGTGTTGACCATTAGAGATGTGAATCGTGTGATCGATCGTCTTAACAATCGATTTTGGCTGGGGGGGGGAGGGAATCTGATCGTCACGGTTTTGTTTTTTTTTAAATCGTTTAAATCGTAAATAGGGGGAGGGCGGGAAAACCGGCACACTAAAACAACCCTAAAACCCACCCGACCCTTTAAAATAAATCCCCCACCCTCCCGAACCCCCCCAAAATGTTTTAAATTACCTGGGGTCCAGTGGGGGGGTCCCGGTGTGATCTTCCACTCTCGGCGCCATTTTGCAAAAGCAATACGGCCATACGGCCGGCGCCATTTTGCAATACGGCCCGAGTGCAGGAGGTCATTCCCGGACCCCTGCTGGACTTTTGGCAAGTCTTGTGGGGGTCAGGAGGACCCCCCAAGCTGGCCAAAAGTCCCTGGGGGTCCAGCGGGGGTCCGGGAGCGATCTCCTGCGCTCGTGACGTCGGGGGACAGGAACCAAAATGGTGCCGGCGCTACCTTTGCCCTGTCATATGACAGGGCAAAGGTAGCGCCGGCGCCATTTCTATTAACGCACCCATGGCCCGAGAGTGGAAGATCACACCGGGACCCCCCCACTGGACCCCAGGTAATTTAAAACATTTTGGGGGGGTTCGGGAGGGTGGGGGATTTATTTTAAAGGGTCGGGGTGGGTTTTAGGGTTGTTTTAGTGTGCCGGTTTTCCCGCCCTCCCCCTTCCCCTCCCCCGATTTACGATTTTTGACGATAAATCGGGGGAATTCCTATTGTATCGTGCCTCTAACGATTTTTGACGATTTAAAATATATCGGACGATATTTTAAATCGTCAAAAAACGATTCACATCCCTATTGACCATAGAAGGTCTCCCTAGGTGTGCACATGCACATGGCACACTAATACTTGAAGGCCCCATGGCAGAAAACTGAACTTCCAGAGCTCAGTGATGATGTCACGCAGCTGGGTGTTTAAACCCCAGCCGGTCCCAAGTCTTGCCTCAGCAGCAGGTCCAGTGTATGTTGCTTGCTGTCTCTGTGCTTTACCTTGCCTTGACTTGCCTTCTTGTTACCCTGCCTTGTTCTGCCTTGTTGTTGCATTACATTGCCTTGATATGTCCTGGTTCCCAGTGCCTTGTCTTCATTTTGTCTGTCCATAAGAACATAAGAACAAAAGACATTTCCATGTTGGGTCAGACCAAGGGTCCATCAAGCCCAGCATCCTGTTCCCAACAGAGGCCAAACCAGGCCACAAGGACCTGGTAATTACCCAAACACTAAGAAGATCCCATGCTACTGATGCAATTAATAGCAGTGGCTATTCCCTAAGTAAACTTGATTAATAGCCGTTAATGGACTTCTCCTCCAAGAACTTATCCAAAGCTTTTTTGAACCCAGCTACACTAACTGCACTAACCATATCCTCTGGCAACAAATTCCAGAGCTTTATTGTACGTTGAGTGAAAAATAATTTTCTCTGATTAGTCTTAAATGTGCTACTTTCTAACTTCATGGAATGCCCCCTAGTACTTCTATTATCCGAAAGTGTAAATAACCGATTCACATCTACTCGTTCAAGACCTCTCATAATCTTATGATCTTAAAGACCTCTATCATATCCCCCCTCAGCCATCTCTTCTCCAAGCTGAACAGCCCCAACCTCTTCAGCCTTTCCTCATAGGGAGCTGTTCCATCCCCTTTATCATTTGGTTGACCTTCTCTGTACCTTCTCTATCGCAACTATATCTTTTTTGAGATGTGGCGTCCATCTCTGCCTGATTTTTGATTCTTTTTATGGACTTGACCAATCTTTTGCCTGCTGCCTGTCCCAACCTTGTCCTGAACTTGAACACCATTTGCTCACTGTCTGCTCCAATCTTGGCCTGGACCCGGAAAAAATGTCCTCGCTGCCTGCCCCAACCTTGACCTGGACCTGACTCTGTTTGCTCGCTGCCAGACCTGTCTTCTGCCCACCACTCAACTTTGTCTGTCTGCTCCTTACAGGACTCTTGCCTAAGCCCCGCCAGCCCCTGGAACCCAAAGGCTCAATCTGCAGGGAATGGGGCCGTAATAGGTGAAGCCCTAGAACCATTCTCTGTAAGAGTGAGTCCATCTTCTGTTGGCATGGGCCTAGTTAGTTTACCTGCTGGGCTGCGTCAACCATGCCACAGTCCAAGGGCTCACATCCATGACAAATTGCTGAGGCCATAAGCTCGGTGGACTTGTCCCTGGTTCAGGCTGTCTCAGGGTTGGCTCTCTGTCAGCAGCAGCAATACCAGCTCAATCATATGGACTTGCAGCCCAAATGAATTCCATGAAAGTTCATGTGCCTACAACAGAACTGGAAAATCCAACAGCCACACCGACCCAGCATCTGGGACCCATGCCAAATTTACCACCACTGCCCAAGAATGAAGAAATCCTAAGGATTGTAGATGCTTTATTAACCAGTGCAGGATGCACTTTGAACTACAGGCCACTAGCTTTTCCTCAGACTAAGCTAAGGTGATGATTTTGTTTTCTCTCTTGGTGAGGCCTACCCTAGCCTGGGCTTCACTATGGAAATAAAATGACCCCCTTGATGGGGAATCTTGAAGCTTCTTGAAACTATTCTGGCAGATATTTTACATACTTGGGTGGGTCTCATCTTCTGCTACTAAGTTACATTATATCAAACAGGGCACCCGCATAGTGGGAGACTATGCTATCCAGTTACAGATGCTGGCCTCGGAACTCTGTTGGGGTGAAGATAGTGTCACCACCACATTTTGGCAGGACCTTGCAGAGCACATCAAAGATAAGCTAGTGGGCTGGGATCTGCTGTCCGGACTGTAGGATCTCATTGCCCTGGACATTCAAGTGGACCTCTGTTTCCAAGAGCGGGCCCTAGAGAGGGAGGCTTCTCTGCAGTACTCCAAGTTGGCATCCAAATTTCAACAACCTCTGCTCCCTACCATAGATGCCCTGCCTGCTCCCTCCTCTGAAGAACCCATGCAATTTAGCAGGGCCGACTCACTGAGGAAGAGAAGCAGCGACACCAGTGGCTCAACCTCTGCCTCTACTGTGCCACTTAGGGGCACTTTGATTTGCCATTGTCCCAAGAAGGCAGGAAGATGCCCCCTAGGGGCAGGGTCTACCCACTATCTGCTCCTGAAGCAGCAGCCATGTCAAGCTACATCCAAGAAAATTTGGAGCAAGGATTTATCCATCCTTCATCATCTCTAGCAGGGGCAGGATTCTTCTTTGTTGGAAAGAAGGATAGCTCCTTCAGGCCATGCATTGACTACAGGGGCCTCAATGCCATTACTTGCAAGAATAGATACCACTGCCCCCAATTATGGAACTTTTTGACTGCTTGCATGGAACACAAATATTTAATAAACAGTATATCAGAAGAGCCTACAACCTCATCCAGATTTAGGAGGGAGATGAGTGGAAGACAGCAATCAATACCCGTGATACACATTATGAATAACTAGTAATGCCATTCAGCCTTTGCAATGTACCCACCATCTTCCAACATATGGTCAATGAGATCTTAAGAGTCCTGCTCTGTTCTCATGTATTAATGTATCTGGATGATATTCTCAGTTTTTCACGTTCCTTGGCACAGCACTATGAGCATGTGAAGCAAGTGCTGCACAGGTTCTGGGAGAATTACCTATACCTATACCTATACCAAACTCAAAAAGCCTACCTTCAATTAGGTTGAGCTACCTTTCCTGGACTATATTATCTCCCATTGTGGCCTACATATTGACTTGAGGAAAGGGAAGGCCATTCAGGACTGGCCATAACTGGTGAAACATGGGTGCTTCTCACTGTCCGCTCTTTTCACTGCTCTTATAAAGAAAGGTGTCAACATCAGGAATTGGTCTGAAGATGCTATCCAAGCCTTCCATTGTCTCAAGCAGGTGTTCCTCAAAGATCCTTGACTCCAATACCCGGACTCATATACCACAGAGGTAGATGCCTCTGCCACTGAGGTAGGGGATGCCCTCAGACAGTACAATGATAAAGGAACTCTCATGCCTTGCTCCTTCTTTTCCAAAACATTCACACCCATAGAATAGAATGATACCATTAGAAACAGAAATGTCCTGGTGTTGAAACTGGCCCTGGAGGAATGCCAAAATCTGCTGGAGGGAGCTAGAAACCTGGTCACAATCTACTGATCATAAAAACTTACAGTACCTCTAGTAAGCCCAGTAGTTAAACCCACGCCAGGCCTGATGGTCTCTATTCTTTAACTGCTTCGACTTTGAGCTCCAGTACCAACCAGTGGAAAAGAACCAGCAGGCTGATGCCCTTTTTCAGTTCTCTGAAACAGAAGACTTGACAGAACCACCTGGACACAGAATCGATCCTGCAGAAATTCCTGATCTACTGGGAAAGACGGTGGTCCTGAAACGCCTCCAGGAGAAGGTACTTGGTGGGCCCACAATTCCTGCCTTGCAGGCCACCCCAGAATAGCTAAAACCATGGCCACCACTATTGGTGGCCTCAAATGAGGCATAATGTAAGTAGTCACGTGGAGACCTGTCCTAATTGTATAGTTAATAAGAGCTCCCACGCTCGCCTTTGAGGGCTGTTATAGCCATTGCCAGCCCCAGAGAAACTATAGACTCATGTGGCCATGGACTTTGTCACTGACCTTCCTCTCTCTAATGGCTGTACTTCCATCTGGGTTGTGGTGGACCAGTTTTCAAAAATGGCTTATTTTATACCATTCCCTAGACTTCCTTCATTTCCAGAACTTGCTCGTCTCTTTTTTCAACATATCTTACTCCTCCATAGCTTACCTGAACACATTCTCTCAGACTGAAGAGTACAATTTACAGCAAGATTCTGGAGAAGTTTGGCATTTCTTTGGAGCTCTCCTCAGTGTGTCATCCATAAAAACAGAAAGAACCAATCAATCCTCAAGGGATTCCTGAGAGCCTATGTAAATGAACAGAAGGATGATTGGGCATCTCTCCTTCCCTGGGCAGAATTCTGCCATAACAATCACATTGGAAACTTCTCTGGGTCATTTCCATTGGGGAGTTTGTATAGCAGACATCCATGGGTACCACTCCCTATACTGGTCATAGTCCCATGCCCTACAGTCAACGTCGTGGGCCAAGATCTTAAAGAGTTGTGGCAAAAGACCTGTCAACTTCTCACCTAGGATGCTGAAAAATACAAAAAGCAAGCAGACAAAAGACACCAACTGGCACCTCATCATAAACCTGGGGATTTGATATGGCTTAATAGTTGCAGTCAATGGCTACAAAATCCATCCACAAAATTCTCACCTCGTTTCGTTGAATCATTTCCAATCACTCAGCAGATAGAACCAATGGCATACCAATTAAAGCTGCCACCTAACCTCAAGGTCCACAATGTTTTTCATATGGCTCTCCTCAAGCCTCTACTTTTGTCTTGGCCTTCATGATCCCTTCTCATACCAACAAAGGTGAATTCAGAGAAGGACACGGAATATGACATCAGGAAATCCTCAACTCCAAATACATATGAAACAAACACTATTACTTCATCTCTTGGTAGAGTTTTGCCCCAAAGAAAATTATTGGGTAGTGGCTTTGGATGTCCAAGCTGCACATCTCATCTAAGAGTTCCATGATTAAATCTACGACTGGATTGGGACAGTACTTTAACATGAAATGTGCATATAAGTATTTACGTTCACAAGTGTGCACCAGGGTCGTTTACTACTGCTATGGATAACATGTAAGTAATAAAATTAAAAAATCAAGGCTAGTCAGCAGGGTTTTAAGGGTCAGAGCTAACAGGTAGAATGAGAGACTATTAAACTAGAGGGGTTGGGAAGTCCTATCCCTTTCCTGGGAAAACTGGGAATGAACTAGTGAAACTTGCAATGGCATGAACATGCACCTCTTTTAAAATCCCCCTGCTTAAGCAGAAGAAGAGGGAATTGCACATTCATGTGCGCACCCACTTAAAATTGCATGCATTTGTAAACACATTTAGTCTATTTTATGTCATGCGCACATATACATGAGTAAGTTATAAAATGGCCCTGCCCTTTGGCACGAGCCGGCAAATGCACATACATGTGCACCCGCGTGGCTTTACCATCTCAGTGACAACTTTAAGTGAACTGGAGGAATACAAGGAGACATAATATTTATGAAAGTTTTTAACAATACCTTTATCTTTGACCACTACAGTGGCCCCATCAGACTGAATAGTAGAGATCCACCTCTTTTCCTTCTTATATTTTAGATATCATGCCAGGAGGTGTGCACTTCTATTATTCCCTGCAGTATCTTGATTTCTGTAGAAATATCACTTTCACTGCACGTTCACTAAGCAATTTGTTAAACTATTTCAATTTATAAAGAGATGGCAATAAACCATTATTTTGAATTCTAATGTGATCTTGTTCTAACCAGGATGTATCTCGCTCTAAAGAGACAATATCTTTACATAACTCCTTGTGTTTCTTTGCTGTATAGCTAATAATGTCCCCTCGGATGGTGACATTAAAGATTTCCCATAGGGTTTCTGCAGTAACCTCTCCTTTATAGAAAAGATAATTATTTCTCTTGACATATGATTTTAGGTAAGACATATTGGGGAAAGTTTCAGCTTGTCTGGTCCAATTACTTATTATATTGTTATCTTAAAACCACTGGCACTCTATCTGTCTCTACCTTTGTCCGAGGGGAGACTGCTTGATTTCCTTCTTACTATTGTCCTTAAATTGGTATTGGCTAATTGCAAAAATAATACTTGGCTTAATGTTCATTTCTGTTGGAACTCGGTTTGTCTATACTACAAATATGAAAAATTAGCGGCAGTCAAATATAGGAGGTTCAACCAATGAATATCAGTCTGTGGACTAGTGGATCATTTCTTTAATCTTTAATCTTTCGATCAGTTTCTTTTGTTTCCTGTTTTGTTTTGTTTATCCATGTAAGTGGCAATGATTATTTCTGTATGATAACTGCTCTGCATACTGATGTTTTATGTTTCTTTGATTTGTTTATGGCAATATCTTTGTGTCATTCATGTACTTCTGATGCTTTTCTTGCCATTGTTGATATCTTTAAATTTAATAAAAATTTTATAAATAAAAATAAAAACAAAACAAAAACACTATAGGTGCCATCAGTATAAAAAATAGAACTAGCCTGTTGCCCTCCAGAAACTAGGTCATTTAGCTTATTTGCATGTGAATAGAATGTGGCAATGCTTAGTTTTCTGAGAATTGAATCAAATGAGAAAAGTCCAGATTTAGAAAAGGGCCTAGTCTATTGCTGAATTCTTACTTTAAGAACATTCAACAAGTTGTTTTCATGGACCATAAGGGGCAATTTTCAGATTCCCCCCAAAGGTTGCCAACCCATAAATATTTTATTCCCATAAACAAAAATCTCATTTGTAAAAGGAAACGCCCCACGTTTTCCTTTGAAAACTTGATCTGCAAGATCCATGAGTACAAAAGTCAATGCTAACGGTATCTCTTAAATGCAACAGACTGGATAGCCCCCAGATTGCTGCTGGACTTCTGTCTGCATCTTAATTTTACTGAATTGCTAAAGTTTTAAAAGCTGATTAAAGAAAGGGATGGTAACCTTCAAACTGGAGCGCGAGTGCATATATATGTGCGCATGCCGGTGCATACCGAGATAAGCGGTCATTTTATAACACTGGTAAACAAATTTCTGGGAACATTTTGTTTCCTCCACAACCTTCAGTGAAACAAGTAGATTTTAACAAGCTGAACACAAATATGCATTTATTATGTCTGTATCACATACATTTTGCCAGAAAAGTATGATATACATTAAGCATTGTTATGCGTCTATAGTGGCATAAGCTATAATGGCAATGTTGGCACCAGAAAACAAAACTAAAAATGTTTTGCAGCAGATTTTCATTTGTAATCACTGTCCAACGCTTCACAGATAAGAGTCCAACAATAGTCACCAAGCATGGAAGGGTTCCACTTGCCGTGATACCGTTCCTCCATTTTGACAATGTCTTGATGAAACCTTTCACCATGTTCGTCACTCACAGTGCCAAGAGTGTCTGGGAAGAAGTCCAAGTGGGAATGAAGAAAATGTATCTTAAATGACATGTTGTACTTCATCAGTTTGTATGCCTGAAGCAGGTTTTCAACCAGTTTGACATAGTCTGCTGCCTTATAATTGCCTAGAAAGTTACAAACAACATTTTTGAAGGCTGTCCATGCAACACGTTCTGTACCTTGCACAAGACCATCAAAGTGGCTGTCCTTCATCACAGCTCGGATTTGTGGGCCAACGAAAACACCTTCTTTTATCTTTTAAAATATATGTACACGAGATTATGTTTTAAAATTTCACAATTATTGTAACACAAAATTGGCCGTTTCTCAAAAACCTTACGTGATGTACAAATTTCAAAGTAATATCTGTAATCAGCATAAAAAAATCTATTTGGAACACCAAAAAGCCTGAAGGAAACAAAAACTTTGTTTACCGGTGTAACATTAATGTGTACATATGCGTGCATGTTATAAAACAGCCTGGCTGTGTGCACATGCATGCCAAATTTTATGTGGACACATGCATAGGTGCATAAATCCCATTTCTTATGCGCAAGTTTGGAAATTTTAAAAGGGGTGCACATCCATGCCATTGCCAGTTTAACCAGTTTACCCATTTAACAGCTAGGTCCTCCAAAATTCCCTGGTTTTATAGTCTATACTCCCTCCAGTTACTACAGACCCTTTCAATCTCTCAGAAATGGCTTGGTCATTTTATTTTATTACTTACATGTCCTCCATAGCAGAAGTAAAGTTACGCTGCAGGGAACCTTGGCGCACTGGGGCGCATAAGAATTTACAAGCACATCTCTTGGCGAGGCCCTGAAATGTACATGCCCCACCCAGAACATGCCTGCACCACACCCTTTTTTGGAGACTTTTCAGATGTGCACGCAGCAGGTTTTACATGCGGATCCGGGCTCTTTTTAAAATAGGGTCAGCATGTATCAGCCCGACTTTTTCACGCATCCCCAATTGATGTGCACGCTGGGCTTTTTAAATTCACCTTTAAGTATGTCTTTTAATATAAGGGTTTTTAAATTTTGTATTTATTGTAATCTAAGGCTAAGAATTTTAAATTTATAAGTAAGGTGACATGTTTATTTGTGAATGACCAGCAACAACACTAAAATCTGGCAGTCACTAAAGTCATGTTAATTGTATATTTTTCCAAATCATTAATTGAGTCTTATTTTGAAGGTTTTCCTTCTACCTGGGGCAGTTGGTTATCTATATTAAAAATAAAGGGGTAGATTTTATAAAGTTGCGCGCGAGCGTCCATATGCGCGCGCTACCCGACTCGCGTACATGGATGCCCGATTTTATAACATGCGTGTGCAGGTGCACACATGTTATAAAATTGGGGGTCGGCACACACAAGGGGGTGCACAATTGTGAACCCTGCGCGCACCGTTGCCCGCGGCCTTCGCCAGTTCCTTCCCAGGCTGCTATGATTTCAGAGCGGCCTGGGAAGGAACATCCCAATCCCCTACCCTAACCTCCCTTCCCCTTCCCCTAACCAACCCGCCCTCTATCCCTGTCCTTATCCCCCCCAAAAAAATTATTTTACCTGCTGCGCCTGCCTAGTGGCCTAGTGGCAGGCGCAGGTTGCTCGCGCCGGCACCCAGCAAGCATGCGATCCTCCGACACAGCGGCAAATGGCCGCTGTTCCTGAGGCCTCTGACACCCCCCCCCCCCCCACCGCCGCCTCCCCGCCCCTTTTCCAAAGCCCCGGGACTCCGACGCGTCCTGGGGCTTTAGGCGCGTCACCAGGCCTTTGCAAACGAATATTAGCCTTAATAAACTAACACACTATGGGGTAGATTTTCAGAGCCCTGCTCGCCTAAATCCGCCCAAAACCGGGCGGATTTAGGCGAGCAGGGCCCTGCGCGCCGGTAAGCCTATTTTACATAGGCCTACCGGCGCGCGCAGACCCCGGGACTCGCGTACGTCCCGGGGTTTTCGGAGGGGGGCGTGTCGGGGGCGTGTCGGGGGGCGGGGCCCGGTCGACGCGGCGTTTCGGGGGCGTGTCGGCCGCGTTTTGGGGGCGGGTACGGGGCGTGGCTACGGCCCGGGGGCGTGGCCGCGCCCTCCGTACCCGCCCCCAGGTCGCGGCCCGGCGCGCAGCAGGCCCGCTGGCGCGCGGGGATTTACGTCTCCCTCCGGGAGGCGTAAATCCCCCGACAACGGTAAGGGGGGGGTGTAGACAGGGCCGGGTGGGTGGGTTAGGTAGGGGAAGGGAGGGTAAGGTGAGGGGAGGGCAAAGGAAAGTTCCCTCCGAGGCCGCTCCGATTTCGGAGCGGCCTTGGAGGGACCGGGGGGAGGCAGCGCGGCTCGGCGCGCGCAGGCTATACAAAATCGATAGCCTTGCGCGCGCCGATCCAGGATTTTAGTGGATACGCGCGGCTCCGCGCGTATCTACTAAAATCCAGCGTACTTTTGCTTGAGTCTGATGCGCAAGCAAAAGTAGGCTGTTCGCGCGCCTCTTAAAATCTACCCCTATATATACACAGCTGGTAATAGTTCAACTCTTTAAGAATACTTAAATAAAGATTTAAGCATTTTTCCTGGTAAATCCAAGTTACCACCAGCAAATATAGAGCCTGCAGTCAGTGCTCTCTCTGGACTGAGGACTGAGATTGATTTTTTCTGAGGAACAAATCCTCTTTTATAAGTATTACCGGTATTTATATCCCTTTTTCTCTCTTGTTTTGCTCCCTTCCTTGGATGGTATGCCAAGGCCACTTCAAGCATTAGAGGGGAAGTTTCCTCTGACACTGAATCACTCTGCATCTCCCATTGTGGCAATAGGGGAAAATTCAAGTAGTAGCAGTTGCCTGTTGTACTTTCCAGAGCCAAAAAGTATATCCTCCGTGATCCACCTGAACCTTGCGTCTCCTATACCTCAACACTACAGCACCTTAGATTTATTACTGATCATCACCATAAATATTTTGTAGAATGATAACCCTTAGGGTCCTAGTTTTAAATATTGTTTAGTTTTAGAACTAGAACTGAAGAATCCTTTTTTTGCAAACAAAGAACCTAGTATGCAATCATGTTTTAATAATGCTATTGGAATATTATCTGATCGGCACATATTTGAAGCAGGATACCCCAAATATTTTCTACTAATTTATTTGTACTTTGCAGTACTCTTGCATGGAGAAACAATGTATTCCTGTCAATGCACTAAAGTGTGCTAATAGCAGCCATTAATTTGGTGTTTAACATATGCACTAATAGCTGATGTAAATGACATGCAAATGAGGCAGATAAAAAAGTATATGCATATTGGGGCGGATTTTAAATGCCCTGCGTGCGTAAATCCAGCCGGATTTACGCGCGCAGGGCCCTCGTGCGCCGGTGCACCTATTTTGCATAGGCCACCGGCGTGCGCAGAGCCCCAGGACGCGCGTAAGTCCCAGGGCTTTGTAAAAGGGGCGGGGGAGGGGGCGTGTCAGGGGCGTTCCCGAAATGACGTGGCGTTTCGGGGGCGGGCCCAGGGGCATGGCACCAGCCCGGGGGCATGGTCGAGGCCTCCGGACCAGCCCCCGGGCTGGTCCGGAGGCCTCAGCAGGCGTAAATCTGCCAACAAAGGTAAGGGGGGGTTTAGATAGAGACGGGGGGGGGGTTAGGTAGGGGAAGGGAGGGGAAGGTGGGGGGAGGGTGAAGGAAAGTTCCCTCCGAGGCCGCTCCGATTTTGGAGCGGCCTCGGAGGGAACAGGCAGCGCGCGCTGGGCTCGGCGTGCGCAGGTTGCACAAATGTGCACCCCCTTGCGTGCGTCGACCCCGGATTTTATAAGATACGCGCGGCTACGCGCGTATCTTATAAAATCCAGCATACTTTTGTTCACGCCTGGTGCGCGAACAAAAGTACGCGATCGCGCAAATTTATAAAATCTACCCTATTATATACTCCGGATATTATCACAAAAACTTTATTTCATTTCCCAGAGGCATAGTTACGATTTTTATTTTAATGCATCTGCTAACAATTAGGAGGTAATTTTCAAAGGAGTTACATGTGTAAATATTAAATACTCTCATAGCAATTTAAAAAAATCTTTTTTGCATGTAAAGTGCACATAAATGTGAATATCCTATGGCCAAGTCAATGGCATATATTTTAGAATTTTCAAAAGCCCACTTATATGGGTAAAGTGCATTTACACATGAAAAACCCAATTTTAATTATGTAAATACTTTTTAAAATCAGGCCCTCAGTATGAATACTTTTTCACTGTGCTAATAAGTTATAAATTGTCCTACATCTCATTACCTCATTAGCATTGTTTTTGTATTAAATCTCTTGCAAACTAATGTACATGGGATAAAAATGCTGTTAGCATGCATGAATTAAATTATAATAGTGCTTTTAACATGTATTAATGCTTGCAAAGCAATTAGCATACTTTACTACATCGGCCCTAATATCTTGTTTACTTTTGTGCCATTATAGAATTATTCCTGTCTTGAGACATTTTTCTCTATTCTGATATAATTGTTTGACTTAGTACCTTAGGAATATATAATCCATCTAAGCAAGATGAAAATAGTAAGTTCTTAAAGAGGTACATATTGACTGCACAGTTTTGGAATTACCTCCTAACTTTCAAGATGTACAGATCAATATTAATTTAAATAATTGTAATAAGTAAACTTGTGCATACGCAGACTATAAGCATGTAAGTTACAGTATTTCAGGTGGGCAATTTTATAACCCCAATGCTTAGAACTTCCCTTACATAGGATTTTAATATTAAGATTTAAATATTAGCCATCATAATAGGCATTATCTTAGCACTTCTCTGCACTAAAAAAATTGATCTCAAACAATTGTTGGTTGGTGAATTTTGATGAAGAAGCCATATGATTAAGAAGAACGCAAATGAAGATGTATTGCTGGGAGTGGCTATTATGATGGCTAATATTTAAATCTTAATATTAAAATCTTAAGAAAGGGAAGTTCTGACTAAGCATTAATCTTACTCGGTTTTCTTCCCTTGTTTTGCTTGCCATGACCATTTTGGCAATTTTATAATATGCCATTTCCATGGGTAAAGCACTTTTACCCATAGAAATGATTATGAAAATTACCCTCTTAAGATATGTTGTGACTGGAAATCATTTTTAACTGGTTAAGCTGAACTGAAAATGGAGGAGTTTTTAGCCCTGTTTGCATCATGATCTAGAATTTTTTAATTTCGTTGTGCAAATTTTCTTCCCAATTAGATGTGCAGACTAAGAACGGATTATTCAAATTATCTTATTTTTTGCTACTTGCGTTACACTGCATGTATGCTCTCAGATTCAGCTATTGTGCTGTTGATAAACTTTAAGATTTATCAAAGCAAACTGAAAGCACCCATATGCCTGACACAAAGTCATTGCTACATACTGATACCATATTCACTCCAGCGTGGCCAGTCCCACTGCAGGAAGGGATCCTAATTTGCCAAGTCAGCTGACAAGTTATGTCTCTATTAGACGTAGCCTCATGTTTTGTTTCTTAACTAGTTTGGAAATGGACGGAAGTAAAGGTTTACAAAAAATATGGATCCTGGGTTTGCCCTACATCCTTTAGAATTCCATTACAGTTCTCGTCTTCACCAACTCTTCAGGGAGGATATTCCATCTATCCACCACCCTTTCCATGAAGGAATAAGAACATAAGAAATTGCCATGCTGGGTCAGACCAAGAGTTCATCAAGCCCAGCATCATGTTTCCAACAGAGGCCAAACCAGGCCACAAGAACCTGGCAATTTCCTATCAGAAAATGTTTTGATTCTTATGCATTATTTATGCCATTAAAAGTATTTAAATGTCTTATCAGATTTCATATTCTCAGAAAATACTGATCTAATATTTCAGATTTCTATTCCCATTTGATATTCTCATTTTCTTGCTGTACACTGAATTTGATTACTTTCCATCCCTTCTGTAGGTTGGTGTTTTTTTTTTTAAGCCACGAACAAGCAGAGAGCCCTTTTACTAAAGCCACCATAAAGGGTGGGTAATAGGCATCAGCAAACCCTTCCACCACCACCATCATGCCATTAGCCGAAGTGTTTCATGCTAGTTTAAGCTGTTAATTATTTGCCCTGAATTTCTTGATAAGCTGTCACTCCTTACTGCTCCAAATGGCTAGTTTTTAAGTTGATAAATCACCAAGCACACCAAAGCACTCTATGTATAGTTCCACACCAAAAATGAGTGCTAAGATAGAGTTTGTACAGTCCCAAAAAACTCAGAACAATTTAAATGTCCAAAAGTAATATTTATTCAAAACGGCAACTCCACTGTATAAATAAGATCATGCTTTAAGCAAGGAGGTCCCCCGACACGGACCCGTGTTTCGCCAGGGGCTGCATCGGGGGGGACACACACAATATTTTGGAATAATCTGTAATTAAAAGAATAAAACAGGACTGTAACAACATGTAGCTGCCAATGTCACCAAGAATTTCAACGAACTATTCACTTACCAAATTGCAGGTCATATACACGTAACAGGGAGCGTGTTTGATAATCATTCAACATGGGGTTTTAAACATGTAAAAGGCGCCAAAAATCCTTCACAGACCCATCAGCTGTGGTGAACCACCCACCAATCCGAGCCAGGTATTGCTATCCAATGAGCTGTCAGATGAAGTGTACCCATTCAATCTCTTTATTGAGACCTGCGGGGGTAACAGTATTGAGTCGATAAATCCAACGTTGTTCACATCGAATCAAGTGAGCATCAAAATCTCCTCCTCTAGGAAGGGGAGATAGCACTTCCAAGACAAAAAAGAAAATATCAGAAATTGAATGAGACAGGGCTACCCAGTGATCGACCAAGGGAGCTAAGAGACGCGACTGTTTGATGTTAGATCGATGTTCTATGATGCGAGTGCGGATTTGTCTGTTGGTCTTGCCGATGTAAAGTTTATTACAGGGACAACGAATGACATAGATTACACCAGTAGAACTACAGTCAGTACGGTCAAACAGAGTAAAAACTCTACCAGAGGTGGGGTCCGTAGTTTTTAAGTTGTTCATAATTCAGTTCACAGTTCTCTGTAAAGCCTGTTTGCTGCCTTTATGTTACGTGGAAACCGATATGATGTTCCCAACGAATGTCGGTCTATAAAAATGTTCAAATAAATAAATAAATATTCAGCCTATTAAAATGTGAATTAAGTGCAAACGTTTTGAAAGAAAGCTTTAACAAGTTAAGTTTAGATAGAGAGAGCAGTAAGATATTCAGGAATTCATTTTATTAAAATCAATCACATGGTTAAAAAAACAAAACAACATTATCTTTGATATAAGATCATTTCATTCTTGCACTTCTGTGTTTAATTCCTATCACTGCTCTGTCACTTGTTACTGTATTTTTAGGTGATAAATTTATAGCAAGCTGCTCGATCACATGCACCGAAATATGTGAAGTATCTGCAGCTGCTTACATAGCAGACGTTCCAAACTGCATTCCTGCCATGAATCATAAATTTGTAAGGACACAGCCACAAACAAAAAAAAAAAAAATCACAGAACTTACCGAATGGATAAATAAAGACAGGGTCCCCCTTGTCAAAATCGTTGGGAAAATTAACTCATAAGGATATTTCTTTTGACATGTCATCTTTGTTAATTATCTACAAATCTGAATAGAATTCTCACTGTATTCAAATAATAAGCTATGTCAATCCAGGTTCATATGACTATAGAAGAAACTAACAAAAATCTACTAAATAGTCTACAGACAAGGTCTATGATTAACACATTGTACTTCAACTATAGCTATAATAATTAATAACAAGAAGAATACATTCTATAAGCTAAATATAATGTTGAGTTAGACTGAGCAATCTGAATGGCAAGAACCAGGGTGCTAATCCTGTGAAAATGCCCTCATTCATTGACTTTACTTCAAGATAAAGTTGGGTGTCAATAGTTTCTTTTTAAAAAATATCATGACAAAAAGGCTTTTTTAAAACTTTGAAACACACAGTAGCTTGTAATAATGATACTCCCCCCTGGACAGCCCATTTACAGAGAATTTATGCTATGCCTCAATTGAAATCCTCCATCCAGGGATTTAGAGTAACTTCTCACATGCCTTGCAAGTCAAATTTGTTCAAAGAAGGCTAACAAGGTAGTTAAAAAGAGTTGACACCTTATGATAGTAACATATGTTTAAGATGCAAATTATCAGAACTGCTAAGGTCACTTCTTCAGATAATGTCAGACACATAAACTGATATTAGAGGCTAAAATTGGGCCTACTTTTCAAAGGATTTATGTACAGAAACCCTGGTTTCGGCATGTAAATCTCCATTTGAAAACTGAAGTCTATGCATGTGACAGCATGTACAGAACATGATTTTGAATATAATTTATGCACTTAGGGGATACTTTTCAAAAGGATTTACACGCTTAAAACTGGATTTAACACATGTGAATGCTCTTTACATGTGTAAGTGGGCTTTTAAAAAATGCAACATTATATTTCATTGAATTGTCACTAGGTTTTAAGCTCGTAAATGGGTTTATGAAAATTGCTATGTCACCTTTATGAATGCAACTCATTTGAAAATTGCCTCCATAGAAGATAACTTTCAAACAATTGCTCACATGTGGCCATGAGCAGATCTACACTAGCATTTTATAATTATAAACTTACAAGTATGTTATATCTGCATGTTATAAAATACACATATCTCTACCCAGCAATATATGGAGATAATTTTCAAAGGAGTTACATGTGAAAATGTAACTTACTATCATAGCAATTTTCAAAAGCCATTTACACGTATAAAGTACATATACATGTGTAAAACCTACAGTATAGATAATTCAATGAAATATATTTTATCATTTTTCAAAAATCTACTTAAGTGCGTATGTAGATTTACAGGCGGATACATACAATGCATTGAAACCACATATATCAGTGCATTGAATGCAGGTACTTTTCCCACCTATTTTAAAACCATACACACGTATATTTTACACATGAAAGTAAAGTAGGATTTACTCGCATAAGACCCGGATTTATGCAGGTAAGTCATTTAATTATAAAACACGTGCACATAACTTAAATTAATCAGTTTACCAATTAGTCTACCAGTTTGCCCAGTTCTTTTCCAGGTCATCGAGATCTTCCTAGGTCTTCAGCCTTAGCTCCCCCCAGTTCACCCACACTTCCCACCCAGGCAATACTACATAATAAACACGTTAAATATCACTTACACTAGATAAATAACAGGTGTAAAAATGCATGAGCAAGTTGCCAAATGTATGCATCTGTCTTATGTGCATAAGTGTTGGCCCCGCCCTGGGATGCTCCTAGACCACCCCTTTTTACGCGCATATATCTGCGTATGAAAGTGAAAATATGCGTGTATTTTGTACTTTTATGAAATACGGAATACGTGAGTAGAGACTTCGTACATGCGTTATGCACTAATTTTACACGCCTAATGCCTTGAAAATTTACCCCAGATTAAGTAGGCATTCCAGGGGGTAGAGTTGGGTTGCAGAAGGGATTTATGCAGCATACTTTTGATTTTTGAAAGCATGCCTGGAAATCCACACTGAAAAAGTGATACCTGCTCTTGAACAGGTTTAAATTTGTGTGTCTATGCCACGCTGGGCTCCTTGCACACCCATGAATTTTCACAGATGATTTATGCACATAAATCAGCTTTGAAAATTCAGAATAAAGTCTGAAGGTAAAAAGTCCCTGCAGACTTTAGCCCTGTGTGTCCCATTAAATTATCCTCCTCAAGCACAGCTCAACATGAGTGCTCTTTCACAAAACGTGAGACATGGTCAGCACACCAAGGAAATTCTTAGATTTTATCAACCTTAAGTCTGAATAATTCCTGAGCTTTATAAATGACTGAATATCAGGAGACATTTGCTCCACTGAATTGTAATAATGCTACAGTAAAGCCAGCTCAGAGAATGTCTGGTTTTCTCTTGCAGAGAGCCACTCCTGTACATAATTATTTTGCATAGCTCCAGATTTCATAGAAAGAGGTAACTGTGCCTGGAAATAACTTGGGAAAAAAAAAAAAAACATCACAGCCTCAGCCTAAAATATCAGTCAGTATTCCATTTCTTATGGTGAAAAAACATGAGTTTAGATAGCAGCATATCTAATATGTGCCTTGGCCAAATAGCGGAATATTAAATTAATTATACATGCTATCTATTGGTATACCAACAATGAGTGAATTATTTTGGCTTTGGATCTGCATTTTTGGATATGTACATTTATATATGATTAAGCATCATAGCATTTTTTGTCGAAGGACTTCTTAAATAATCAGAGTTTATCTAAACAACTTGGAACAATAGCTTTATAAGATATTTTGGATTTTCTGGGGCCCATGATTATACTACTGAACCTGGTGGTTTGTTGCCAAGCTTGTACAATTATAAAGATCCTATATGAACACAGTTGTATGAGGATGCTAGGGAATCGTTATCATGTTCCCTTAATTGTGGGCAAGGCAGGGTGAAGCCAGAGATCAATTAGGGACTGTCATAATGCAAAAAACAAAGGTGGTCTTCAGGAGGCCTTGTCATCTTTACCTGTGATCATATTCTGCTGCTTTTTCTTCACACCTTTAAATTTTCATCTGCCAGTCCTATCCTAAAGGATTTTTAAATTAATAATAAACTTTTTTCCAATGAAGTAATTAAACTACATAGCCTATAATTTGTCATGTTTGGGAGCTAACTGAAAAAGACCAAACTGTAGTAGTCCTGTGTATACATGGCTATCTGGTCCAGCCAATCCAAAACTAATTTTTGATTGGCCAATGGTCTTGCTGTAAGGTAGATTAAATTGAGATACAGCCTATAACATTTAACTAGATAAAATAATTCATATTTTTTACTAAGATTTTAATATTTTTACTTTAGAATTTTCCAAGTAAACTTTTCAAGACAAAAAATCTTGATCAAAAATCTGAGAGAAACAAAGACATTATGAAAATATAGCCCCACTTCCTCTATAATAGCAACTGTTCCATAAAGTCCACAAAACTGGAAGGAGAGAAACATAAGAGTAAAATGAAAGCTGAAAATTAAAAACAGGAATCCAATTATTTATTTAAACAAACTTTTATATTGTTTCCATGGTTGAAATAACCGCCCAAAGCACTGTACAAAATGCATATAAAAATGTAAACCTTAACACAAGAGTACATAAAACACAGAAGATTAAACCAAAAACAAAATATATAAACCAAATCTATAAAAACAAGAAAAAAAACATCAAAATGAGAAAAGATAAACCCTATCGGACCGATTTTAAAAGTGCTACGTGCCTAAAAAACGGAGGTTACGCGCGTGGCCAGGACCTTGTGCGCGCCGGGCACATTTTAGAATGGGCCTGGCCACTCGTGTAACCCCCCATCATGCGCCAAAGTGCCGGGCCCTGCAGAAGGGGCGGGGCGGAGGCATGGTCTGGGCAGGGAGGGGCAGGCCGGGGGGAGGGCCGGGACAGGCAATTAGCCGCTGTTCCAGGGAAGCACGCACAAGCAGCCAGCCAGCACACGGAGATTACTTCTGCTCCCCGGGAGCAGTAAGCATTAAAATAAAAAAATTAGGGATAGGTAGGGTTAGGTTAAGGGTTGGGGAAGAGAGGGGAAGAGGTAGGAAGGGTAGGGTTAGGGATAGGAAAGTTCCCTCCCACTCCGGTCATTAATTGGAGGGAACTGAGGGACGCCTGATTGTGTTGCCACACATATTTTGTTAAAATTCCCCACCTCACCGAGTCGCAATCCGCCCGCACATGCACGCAGCCATCAGATTTTATAACATGTGCGTGCTGGTGCACACCTGTTATAAAATCAGCGTGGCCATGTGCGCGCACCAGGAACCGCACGCAAACGGACGCATGCACTCGGTTCTTTAAATCAACCCCTATGACGGTAACATTTAAATAGACACACATGTGCCCATGTTTGCCGGCTCGCACCCAGGGATATGACTATTTTATAACATTTATTGGCATATACGCACATGTTATAAAATAGGTTGAGCGCACGCACATGTGAGTGGTTGCGCACCTATGCGTGCAAATGCCGCTTGTACTGTGCAAGTGGGGAGATTTTAACAACCATACGTGCCTACATCATTGGACATTTTCCCAATTCATTCCCAGTTCACCCAGTGAAGAGATAGGACTTCCAATCTGCCCAAGTTTAATAGTCTCCCTTCCCCCCGTTAGCCTTGACCCTTAAAATCCTGCTGACATGCCTAGATTATTTCTATTTTATTATGCACATGCCATTCATAGCAGAAGTAAATTTATATGGCAGGGGACCCCAGTGCGCGCATGTGTGAATAAGTATTTACACGCTGATTTCAATGTGAAAGCCGGGAATGCCCATGCCCCCCCCCCCCCCCCTTTTAAAACTTTTTATTTGTGCACATAGCGGGAGATATGCACATACGTGGGCAGCTTTTAAAATCCATGTGGCACACGCCAGCCTGACTTGCGTGTGTATCTCCTGGTTTTGGTGCACGCCTGTAATTATGCAAAAACTACATAACAACAAAGTACAATAATCATGCATACATATTGCAATACTACAAAATCCAAATTGCTGATTAAACCCACAAGCCAACCATCATCCAAACCCGCTCCAAGAAATCCATTATCCCAGAATATTAAAAGCCATCCCATTCTTTGCACTGCCCAACTTCCTCACCATCCATGACTACTCTAGCTATCATAGATCTAGCTTCTGCCTTTATAATCTCCTATCCACATTCCTACATTCGAAGGGCAAAGAGCCCAAAGAAGGAAAAATATCCGTTAGCTATTTAAAGTATCCGAAAAAAAAACACATTTTCAACCTATTCTGAAACTGAAAATAATTTCTACTTCCAGTGACAGGCTATTCCAGAGCAAAGAAGCTGCTACATCAAAGGCTGTAGCTCTATAATACACTCCATGCATCACTCACAAAGACATTTTGTAGAGCTGCCCCTCTGTACACTGGGATGGTGGATTACTTAGTATAGACCTTCGGGAATCACAACAGCACCCTCGCTGTTTACCAAGGGTCACAATCTCGCTAAAGTGCACCCTCCACTGAATTTAGATTCAGAGGCGCTCCATTCAAGGGCAATGAGCCCTTAAACCGCACCCAGGAGGGGAAAGAAAACATGTCGCCTTGCGTAGAGTGACTAGGGTTGTCAACTTTCAGCTGTGAAAATTCTGAACACTTGACGCACAGAGTAAAATTTTCACCATTGCCTTCCACACAACTATTTATTTTAAATTTGTATTACTTGCGTTATTACCGTGCACAAAGCGAGATTCAACCAAATGATCCCAAATATAAAAATACCAACAACATTCCATTAGAACAGTCAGGAAAATTACAATTACTTAATAACTGCCACCCCCAACATTAGGAAAACATGCATTTGATTTGAAGAAGAATCAAATACTTGTCATTTATCAGGTCACGCAAACTTTCTAATAATTCATTAAATCTATTTTTCCCCATCTTTGTTATTTATTCCTTGAGCCAGAGATCAATCTCATAGTAAGATACAGATGATTTATATATTTATTTAACATTTTTCTATACCGATCTTCATGAAGGGATTCGTATCAGACCGGTTTACATGGAACTTAGGGACTAACTAATTAACCAAACAAGAAGGCCAAAGCAAAGTTACATATAACAAGGAGATTGAACTTGGGGGCTAGAGTAGCCAGGATATAGAAAGACAGAAATTAACTAGAGGTTAAATACATATGAAGAATACTGGGACTAGTGTGTGTGTCCCGTCAGTTGGGCTGAGTCTGGAATGACATTTTAGAAATTAGGGGAAGGTTTGGAGGAAAAGCCAAGTCTTGTTTTCTTTGGAAGGTAAGAAGGCAGGGTTCCAGTCTTAGGTCAGTTGGCAATTTGTTCCAAAGGACTGGGCCCGCTGTGGAGAATGCACATTCTTTGGTGGAAGTTAGGCGGGTGGATTTAGTTGGTGGGACTAGTAGGGTTCCTTTATATGCTTCTCTGATGGGTCTTGCGGAAGAGTAGAGTAGAGTTTGAAAGGGATCTGAAGGTCTAGTGTGAGCTGATTGTGGATGGTTGTGTGGATTATAGTGAGTGCTTTATGTAGGATTTGTATTTTATTGGCAGCCAGTGCAGGTTTCGGAGAATAGGGGTGATATGAGGTCGCTGGTTGGTGTTGGTTAAGATACTGGCTGCTGCTTTCTGGAGCATCTGTAGTGGTTTGGTGGCGGAGATGGGGAGCCCCAAGAGTAAAGCATTACAGTAGTCAGTTTTAGAGAAAAGCGTTGACTGAAGGACGGTTCTGTAGTCCTGGAAGTGAAGAAGGGGTTTGAGTCTTTTCAGAACTTGAAGCTTATAGAAACAGTGATACTGTTGATTGATTTCTTTAAATTTAGATGATTATCTAGGATTACTCCTAAATCTCTTACTTGAGATATCTGTGAGTTAGGGACTGTTTGATCGGTATTGGCCGAATGGTTAGGGGAGATAAGAAGGATTTCTGACTTGGCTGCATTGATAACCAGGTTCAGGCTGGTGAGGAGGTGGTTGATGGACTTAAGGCAATTTTCCCAGTAGATAAGCATTTTTGGGAGGGATTCTTTTATGGGGATCAAGATCTGCACGTCATCTGCATAGAGGTAGTGT
The DNA here is from genome assembly GCF_901001135.1 of Rhinatrema bivittatum. Taxonomy (NCBI): domain Eukaryota; kingdom Metazoa; phylum Chordata; class Amphibia; order Gymnophiona; family Rhinatrematidae; genus Rhinatrema; species Rhinatrema bivittatum. The sequence goes on along the minus strand of NC_042619.1, from coordinate 171,053,055 downwards.
ATTAAATTTAGGTTTGTGAGCAGTTGACAGAGGGGCAGAGTAAGTAGATATTGAAGAGGGTAGGAGATATAGAAGAGCCTTGGGGGACGCCTAGAGTTGAATTGAAACTTGGGGATTCTTTGTTATTGATTCTGACCTTGAAGCTTCTGTTGTTGAGGAAGGAGTTGAACCATCTGAGGGCGAGTCCAGATAATCCGATGTCTGAGAGGCGGTTTAGAAGGATGGCGTGGTTCACGGTGTCGAAAGCCGCAGAGATGTCTAGGAGGACAAGTAGGTAAGAAAGCCCTTTGTCTAGGCCCATAAGGATGTGGTCTGATAGGGAGATGAGAAGGGTTTCTGTACTAGATGATTTACGGAAGCCGTACTGGGAAGGGTATAGGATTTTATGTTCCTCAAGGTAGTCTGAGAGTTGTGTGTTCACTACTTTCTCTGTGAGTTTGCTAGAAAAGGGAGGTTGGATATAGGTCTGAAATTGGAGAGTTCTTTTGTGTCCAGGTTGGGTTTCTTCAAGAGGGGTTTGAGGGACGCCGTTTTTAGCTCATCCGGGTAGGTTCCTTGTGCTAGGGAGCAGTTTATGATGTTAGCCAGTGATCTGGAGATAGTTCCCGGGATGAGGAGCAGACGTTTAGTTGGAATGTGGTCCGTCGGGTGGCTGGAAGGTTTCAGTTTCTTGAGGGTGGATTCGATCTCCAGGGGGGTAGTGTGCTCGAAGGAGTCGAGGGTGGCTCTAGGGTAAGGGGTAGTGTTGGAGTTTAGGGCAGGGGGTATTGAGTTGGTGGGGAGAAGTGCTAGTGTGTTTGTAATTTTATCCTGAAAGAAGAGTGCTAGTTCATTAGCTTTGGATTGAGCCTGTTCGTCTGGGATGGTTGGGGCAGAGGGTTTTGTGAGTTGGGATACGTAGGAGAACAGGGCCCTGGCATCATATTGTATATCGTGGATTCTGCTGGCATAAAAATCGTTTTTTGTCTGTAGAAGAGAGATCTTGTAGAGATGGAGGGTGCGTTTATAATCGGATAGTGCTGTGATGTTGGGGTTCTTAGCCATATGCCTTCCTTGTGTCTGAGGTCTTGCTTCATCCATTTAAGTTCTGGAGAGAACCAGGGTTGTTTCCTTTTTTGTGTCCAATTGATGATTTTCGTCATTTTGGGGCAGAGTTTATTGGCTATTGACTCCGTGATATTGCTCCAGGATAGAAGGGCTGAGTTGGGGGTTGGAGATGTCCAGGTTAGGGAGTTCCTTGGCTAGATATTCACTAAGAGTGTTGAAGTCACATGGTTTCTGGAAGTGGATGGTAGAGTGTGGTTGAGGCTTAAAAGGGTTTGCTTGAGTCGTGAGGGTTGCTGATATCAGAGAGTGGTCAGGAGCACTGGCCATGCCTGCGCCATTTTTAAAGATGGCGCCGGCCATCCAGTGCTCCTACCATGTGACAGGGGCCAGCCAATGGCACGGACACCCTGTCACATGGTAAGGGCAAAGGGCCATCGGTGCCATTTTTATTAACGCAGCCGATGGCCTGAGAGCAGGAGATTGCTCCCCGCGCCCCCACTGGACCACCAGGTAATTTTAAAACGTTTTGGGGGGTCGGGAGGGTGGGGGAGGCTAAGGGGTCAGTTTTAAAGGATCAGGGTGGGATTTTTGTTTATCGGATCGGGCGCGGCCAATAAACAAAAAACCAATCGGGCCGGACGATAAAAATTATAAGATTTGAATCGGAACCGGAACCGAACCGATTCCGGTTCCGATTCACATCTCTATTACACAGTAACATAGTAACATAGTAATGATGGCAGAAAAAGACCAAAATGGTCAATCTAGTCTGCCCAGAAAGCTTCCCAAGGTATTAACTGCCGCTCCATGCAGGTTACCACCAAGCTTTTTATTTATTCCCATCCTATAGCTTTTAGGGATCCATAGTGTTTATCCCGTGCCCCTTTGAGATTCTTCACAATTTTAGTCTTCACCACTTCTTCTGGAAGAGCATTCCAGTCATCCACCACTCTCTCAGTGAAGAAATATTTCCTGACATTGGTTCTAAGTCTTACTCCCTGGAGTTTCAAATCGTTACCCCTACTGAATTGTTTCCAATGGAAAAAATTTGTTGACAACCATGGATCATTAAAACCTTTCAAGTATCTGAAGGTCTGTATCATATCACCCCTGCTCCTCCTCTCCTCCAGGGTATACATATTCAGGTTCCTCAAACTTTCTTCATAGGTCATTCGATGGAGATCACCCACCATTTTGGTCGTCCTTCTCTGGACCGCCTCCATCCTGTCTCTGTCTCCTTTGAGATACGGTCTCCAGAACTGAACACAGTACTCCAGGTGAGGCCTCACCAAGGACCTGTATAAAGGGATAATCACTTCCCTTTTCTTTCTAGATATTCCTCTCTCTATGCAGCCTAGCATTCTTCTGGCTTTGGCTAATGCCATGTCATACTGCTTCATCGACTTTAGGTCATTAGACACTGTCACTCCAAAATCTCCCAACTGCTCCATGCACATCAGCCCTTCACCCCCCAATGCATACAGTTCTTTCAGATTACCACACCCCAGATGCATGACTCTCACTTCTTGGCATTGAATCCCAGCTGCCATATCTTCGACCACTCTTCCAGCTTCCCTTAAATCCTGACTCATTCTCTGTACTCCTTCCGGCATGTCCACTCTGTTGCAGATCTTAGTATCATCTGCAAATAGACAAACTTTACCTTCTATTCCTTCTGCAATGTCGCTCACGAAGATGCTGAACAGAACCAGTCCCAACACCAGTCCCTGTGGCACTCTACTTATCACCATTCTTTCTTCAGAGTAGGCTCCATTTACCATCACCCGTTGTCTTCTATCCATCAACCAGTTTGTAATTCCCACCATCACCTTGGAGCTGACTCCCAAGCTTTTCATTTTGTTGATGAGTCTTCTATGTGGGACTGTATCAAAAGCTTTACTAAAATTCAAGTAAATTACAACGAGCGCTCTTCCCTGATCCACCCCTCCAGATGATTCCCTCATATTTCTCAGCTCCTCTTGTGTCCTAAGCTCACCTCCTCTCTCACCCCTTCAGCCCTTTTGCATCCCCCCAGTTGATCCTATCTCACCCCAAACCCTTCTTATAACCCCAACTGATCCTCTGTCATCCCCTCATTTCACCCCATCCTCCATTCCCTTCTTACTCTCTATCACTTCCCAGCCTCACCAACCCGTCTCTCACATCCCACTAGCTGATCCTCTCTCATCCCCAGGTCTTGTCTTATATCTTCAAGTCCGTCAATCTTCTTTCATTCCCCCTCTCTTACCCTAGACAGCCAAGGGTTCAACCCAAGGAGAAAGAAAATGGTATAGGTGGAGCTCCAGATTCATCTCTTCCTAGCCTAGGTCTCCCAGCTGTTGGTGGGGACCTACAGGGCTTTCCCTATAAGTTGTGCTAACCTCACCATGGTAACAAGGGTCCAGGAATCTTACACTAGATAGTGTAAGGCTATTCATTTCTGAAGGTTGTCAGAGTCAACTCTTCTCTTCACAATAATTTTTTTTTTTTGCATTTCTAGACAAATTATTTTTGTCTTATAGAACTACTATACTTGCCAGGTAGTCATTTAGATGGATACCTTTTCAGGTATCCATCTAAATAGCTTGTAAATATAGAACTCAATGTGTCCAAAATTGGCCAGGTTTGTACTGGCAGTGCCAGAAAAAAAATAAAAAGTAATCCTGCACCAAAGCTGAAGAGGAATTTCTTCTGGACAACTAAGGCAAAAGGAACCAACTTTATGCCAAAGAAAAGAACATATGGAGATTATCAAGTGTCACTGCAGAGTGCAGATGACAGTAGGCACATTTCTCTCCAAACTGTTTTTGACAAGAGGGAAAAGGTGGCAGCAGATGATGAAGTGAAGGTAATATTTTCCTCTACTGATTCAAATGAAGAGTCTTTTCTTGGTTTGTCTGAATTAGAAAATATTGAAAGTATACTGGAAGAGGATAATTTGGGAGGCATGTACAGTAGTGTGTGTTAGCATCAACCAGTTTATTGATAAGGGAGACAGGACAAAATGAGGATAGGGTTGAAGAGCAGGCAGCACAAGTAGAGAGCACAACTGACGCCACTGGCATTGTTCTTCAGAATCATAGAAACATAGAAACATAGAAATGACGGCAGAAGAAGACCAACAGGCCCATCCAGTCTGCCCAGCAAGCCTCACACTTCTCCTTTTCTCATACTTATTTGTTTCTCTTGGCTCCTAGTAACCTTTGGTTCTATTTCCCTTCCACCCCCACCATTAATGCAGAGAGCAGTGATGGAGCTGCATCCAAGTGAAATATCAAGCTTGATTAGTTAGGGGTAGTAACCGCTACAATAAGCAAGCTACACACATATTTATTTACCCAGACTATGTTATTCAGCCCTTATTGGTTGTTTTTCTTCTCCCCTGCCGTTGAAGCAGAGAGCTATTGGATATGTATTGAAAGTGAAGTATGCATTGAAAGCCACATTATCTATCAACAAATATTGAATAAGCCTAATAATTGGTAATACCTATAACTTATGAACTCTTCGTTAATTTTACATACTCTTGCCCACCCCTGTTTGTTTGTTTGGTTTTTTTTTTTAAATATGGAGATGGCAGGCCTCCATCCTTCCGCTCCGTGAAGGTGGAACACCAACCACTGGCCACTGGCATCCCAGTGGCATTCCAGTGGAATTCACCCTCAACCTCAGCTCCAGTGTCTGCATCCTCCGGTAAGGATGTAGAGAAGGGATCATGAAAGAAATTTGTGATCTGTAGCCACTTCTAAATAAGAGATAACCCACTCTTTGCACTATACAAAGGATATAAATCATGGGAAACAAATGGGGAAACCTAACTAACAGTGGCATGCATTATTAGGGGTGGTACCCCAAAACATTCTTGGCTCATTTTTGTTTTCAGTCTAGGGGTGGACCATATCAGGTCCACCTCTGGATCATTGTTTTTTTAATTTCATTCTTAATTTAGTTTTAAAAAAAACAAAACAAAACCTCAAACTTGACCCAACCCTTCCTATTTACTAAAATAAGGAGCCTCCCAAGAGCAGAGCCCCCTCCCAACCCTTTTGACCACCCTACAAGATTCATTAAAAAAAAACCTAGTAGTCTAAAGGGGGGCCTGAGAGCAACCTCCCACTCCCAGGTCGGTGGCTGCCGTTAGGCAAAATGGCACCAACAGCCCTTTGCACCTGCTGGTGCCATTGTGCAGCCCCTGTAACATGATTGGGGTAATAGACAGTCCACGCATTTTTCAAAATGGCATTGGTCAGACCTTTGCCCTACTATGTGAGTGGAGCTGCCCAATGGCACTGGTAGCATCTGTCACATGGGAGGGGCAAAGGTCTGCCAGTGCCATTTTGATAATGGCAGCCACCAGCTTAAGAGCAGGAGATTGCTCCGAGGCCCCTCACTAGACTCCCATGGACTTTTTTTGAGTCATGGGTGGTCAGAGTAGTTGAGAGGGGGCTTCACTGGTGGAGGGCTAATTTTTTTAGTAAATAGGAAGGGCTTGGTTGGGTTTGGGTTTTTTTAGGTACAGTTTTTAACTCCCCCCCAAAAAAAGATACAACAAACCACAGAAAGTTTGTGTTTCTTTCCTATCATTTTTTTTAATTCCTGAAGTGCAACAAATAGGAAATATCATCTTTATTTCCTACTTCATTGCAAATGAATTCCCACCCCTAGGCATTATCACCTACAGAAGCAGCACCCACTAGTAGTAACATCTGGAGAGGATGCAAGTGCTAGTAGTATCCCAGAGTCCCCTTCTTCTAGGCAGGGGAAAGTGGTGGAAAAGAGAAAAAGTGTTCCCCAAGCTGATCCTATGCCCTCAACCCCTTACAGCAGCCCCCCTGCCAAGCATCAGATGCAACAATTTATGATGGAGGAAATGGGATGCTGTTTAATAGCAATGTCCTGGGGTAGAAGAGAGGAAGCAGCCAAAGTTATAACAAGAAGCATTGCTGAAATGATTCCCCTTGATAGCCAGCCCCTGCAGCTAGTCGAGAAAGAGGGCTTCCTGAATTATACTAATCTGCCATTCCCACATTACAAAGTCCCTTCCAAGACCACCTTTAGTAGGATGATCGTTCCCTGTCTGTACAAACAGTACTGAGGTCGCATCCAGGCACTGCTGGCTAAGGCAGAGGGGAGTAGTGTGCATTTCATCACTGATATCTAGACCTCCATGAATGCTATACACTCTTTTCTCTCCCTGACTGCACACTGCTGGGATCAACAGAAGCAAAGGCAGGCAGCAGCTCTAGCAAAGATGGAAGAACAGGGTGCAGTTGGGCATTGCTGCACACTCAGTCAATGGAAATATTCTATCAGCCATAAGACGTATGCCATAAGACATATGCTGGAGAGACGGCAGCTAGACTGAAGTTCAAATGCTGGTTTCTTTGTCACAGACAATGGCACTAAAATTGTAAAGGCAATTCAAGATGGGTGCTTAAGGGACCCCGATGTTTCACACACAGTCTGCATCCGGTAAGGAAAGATGCCTTAGGGCTAGGATCTAAGACCTATCAAAATTAATTCTTGGCAGAGCTTTTAGAGAAGTGCAGGAGAATTATGGGGCACTTCCATAGAAGTTTAAAGACAGAGCAGCTTCTCTGAGAGAAGCAAGAAGAAATTGGAATGCCTCTCAAGTGCCTGATTGTAGATATTGGCACCCATTGGAGCTCAATGTACCTGGTGCTGGAGAGCTTAGTGAAGCTGTAGACATCCATTCATAATCTGTCTCAGGAGATAGGGATAGGTGTGAATTTTCCCCTGGGGCATCATGATTTGGCAGTGATGAGGCAGCTGGTAGACATCCTGAAGCATTTCAAGGATGCCACAGAGGACATGAGTTCTAGGTGTGCCACTGTGGCTGATGTGATCACAATTGTTAATTGTCTGATGGAAATAATAGAGGGTTACTATCAGAACATCAGAATGAAAGCAAAGGTGTTGCAGTTTGTGAACTGCTTGCAACATCAAGTACAGAAGAGGCTGATACCTCTGATGGAAAACAACATATACAAGCTTGCTACACTGCTTGATCCCCAGGTAAAACAGAATGTTGCCCTGGAGTCAGAGTTTCTCACACAAATGAAGCAGATGCTAGAACAGTTGTCTTTCACAAGAGGAGCACCAGAGGCATGGGCAGAGCGGGGGTGTGGCACAAGAGGAAATAGTGGCTATGCCAGAGAGTGGTACAAGCAGGAACAGCAGCCAGACAGCTAGCACATCCTCCCCTATCACAATATGCCATAGCCACATTGTCTACAAAGAAACATTTTTCCTGGCACAGGCCAGAGTGAAAGCAGCTGGCTGGAAGAAAGTTATCTCAGCTCCCCAAGAAAAGGGGAACTCTGCACAAAGGTCCATGACACACTATCTGGCAGACCCCCATAGAGATGTGCTTGCGTATTGGGTATATAAGTCCTCAATCTGACCAGATCTAGCCAAAGTGGCACATCAGTGTCTATCTTGCCCACCAAACGTGTTCTCCGTGAATGTGTCTTTTCAATTACAGGAGACATTGTGAGCCCTAATCGCTGCAGATTAGCACCACAGTTAATGGAAATGCTGGTATTTATAAATGCAATCTCCCTTTGCATGGGTTTCCAGAATTTTCATGTGAGTGACAAGATGATTTAAAATTCCTTGAATGCTTTGCTAGTAATCTGCCTGCCACCATCACCTGCCATGACCCTCATATACTGCTCCAGGGCTCTTATTATTGTTACCTCTCTCCTTGCCTGCAATACCCCTAGTACCAGCATAGGGGGCATGCTGCCTCATGTCTAGCTGTCATATCCCTAGTGCCAACATAGGGGACCTGCTTCTTCATGTCTAGCTGCCATATCCCCTAGTACCAGTGTTTGTAAACAATTCAGCAATGAACAGTAGTCAGAGCTATAGCTCTGAAAGTGTATTGTTAATATAAACCAGATGTGGAGCAGCTGTTTATAACATGGTATGACCTTCATATGATGAGATGCTGACTTCACTCTTTCTCTTGAGTATACAAAGGTCCACCAAAGACCATGCCTTTAGATATAATCATGAGTCCATTTTGACACTAATCCATTTTTTAGCACACTTTTTTGCACATAAAATCACTTATCTTTGAGTGAGTGTTTATTTTCTTAGCACACTACATGCCCAGCAATGCCACAGTGTTTTGTCATCTGCATCGAGCAAAAGAAGGTAAAATTTATTAAGTTGAAGCTCCAAAAGTACAAATGTGATGCACTAAAATAGAAAATATGCACCATTCTATACACATGTCCTGGGTCTGTAATCACTCCATAGAGTGATTAATACAACTGTGAAAAACTCACATTTGAAACAAACAGCCAACTGTATAAACAGAACCTTATTTAGAGAAAGCATCCACATTGCTTGTCAGCATCTCAGCTTGTCAGAGCTAATGCAAGCTCAATGCCACCATATTTAAAAGGAAGAAAACAGTGGGGAAAAAACAGCTATTGTAATTAGTTTGGAGAGCAGGATAAAAACCCAAAAGATGAAATGCATCAAATTCTGTGATAAGGTGTACCAGTCTATATCTTCATTAAGTCCATTGGGAGTCATTGTTAAATTTAAAAATAAGTCACTGTTCATCCTAATTCAGAATGCTCGCTATATCTTCACCCCTTTGAGACTAATGATTGACACATAATATGGTCCACAGCACTTCAGAAAAGCATTGTCGATATTCCCTACACTGTTTCACCACGGGGGCATTGGCTGTCAGATTGTTAATGCGGATCGATGTTCCCTAAAGTGAACTTGAACACTGCAATTGGTGCACCCGATAGAAACTAGTGTGCATGGGCATTGTATGGCATAAATAACATTACTTGAGCTGCAGTCAGAAAACATTCTTTGATATAATCTTTCATGCATATGTAGATGTACCCAGCATGTGCCAGTGATAGTGTTGCCATACATGTCACAATGTTCACACTGAAAATGGACTTGATGATCTGTGGTCACCATTGATAGGAGAGGTGCTGTTCTGACCTCTTTAAGAATGTAACTGTGTACGTATGCAAATCACAGCAATTCCTGAAGCGGGATGTGCAGAGCTAGCACTGCTCAGTATTACCAAATGATGGCTGCAACTTCTTTATGCTAACTTCAACACTAATTCAATTGATGCAGTTCAAAGGTGAAATTTTTTGTTCGATTGGTATTTGTAGCATTTCACTTTATTGGGTTTGTTTATTGTGGTATTGGTACTAGGGTATGGCGGAGAGACATCAGACAACTGGTCCCCTATGCTGATAATAGGGTATGGCAGAGATTTATGGGGCAGTTGGTCCCCTATGCTGGTACCAGTGATATGGCAGAGAGACATGAAGCTACAGGTCCCCTATGCTGGCACTAGGAGTATGGCAAATAGACATGAAGCACACATGTAAGGCAGTCAGAAGAAGCCACTCTTGATCTGTAGTGCAGTAGTTGTGCTCTATCAGAGTATTTAGCATGTAAGTACACTTGTCTGATGTCCTTATTGGGATATCTTCTTTCCAGAAAATATTGCAAGAAATCTCTGGACTGGTTCTTAAATTGTCACCAATCCATACAGCCATAGTTCCAGCATAGGGAACCTGCTGTTTCATGTCTATCTGCTATACTCCTAGTGCCATATTATACCATCAATATTTGCCATGGCCTGTTCGTTTGACAGACAGTGAGACCTCATATATACTATGGCGGGCTTTTTGTGCATTTGCCCCTCAATGCCAATAGTCAAATCGTGCGGTGATAAACTCTGTATTGCACCGTCTAAATGTTTATAATCACAGGTCTCTCTGGCTGGTCATGGTACTGACAGCTTGTGTCAGTTACAATGTATTATAGGCAGTAAATAGGATAGACACTTATCGTAGCATGATATGCAGCAAGTTCAAAATGATATGCAGCAAGTTCAAAATTTAAACGTGTAAAATACTCCTAGTGCCAGCATAGGGGACCTGTTGCTTCATGTCTCTCTGCCATATCACTAGTACCAGCATAGGAGACCAACCGCCCCATAAATCTCTGCCATACCCTATTAACAGCATAGGGGACCAGTTGTCTGATGTCTCTCTGCCATACCCTAGTATCAATAACACAATAAACAAACCCAATAAAGTGAAATGTTACAAATACCAATCCAACAAAAAATGTCAGCTTAGAACTGCATCAATTGAATTAGATTACTAATGTTTGAGGACATCATCAACAATATAATCATCAGTCAAAATAGTACCAAGAAAAGTTCTTTTTCACTTTTTTTTTTTTATATGCAAATAAAAAACTGAAAACTATATGTCACACTTATCTGAAAGGAACTCTTCAATGTTCACAATACAACTGTTCAATAAATTGGAAGTATGGAGTATAATGCAGCTGGATGTTCAGCGCTGCAACGTTTTGAGAGCACTGCTCTCTGCTTCAGGGAAACCGTTTTCATCTGTCAATATCCTCTATTCATCAAGTCTGTCAAAAGGTTTATCTGTGATCGGAGCTTAGTGAAAAAATGCTCTAACAGTCCACCGTGACACTCTGCACTGTGATGCACATTAGCTGACTATCAGAGCGTGAAGGTCTTGTTGGCACAAACCTAACTGTCATGCCCCTAATATCAGCATGGGGTTTGCTGGTGCAAGCCTAACTGACATGCCCCTAATACCAGCTTGGGGGTCTTGGTGCTACTGCTTAGCCTACCTGGTATGCCTATCTAAATATGTGTGAGCAAGGGTGTTTTGGTGCCTCCATGTTGTTTGCTTTTTTTGTTTCTTTATTGTACTTACTGGGTGTTTCCTCTTCACCAGAAAAAGAGGTGAAAATTTTTAGAAAAGCATTTCTCCTCCCTCCACCTATTGTACAATACATTATTTTGTTCTAACTCCTTAGCAATGATCCTACCATAGTGTTGTATGTTTGATTAAATTGATATGGTTTGTCCAAAAAAGCCCTCATTCAGAGGAAGAACTGCTAGTACAAGATGAAAGACGCCCAAGATAAAGCATTTATTCTACTTATTGTCATAAAAGGTTAAAGTAGTAAGAGGGAGCTCATGCAAAACCACTAAATGAAGAAGTGGTAACCCTCCGCTACCCTCCAACCCCCTTCCAATCCCTCATTCCTACCCCCTTCCTCGGAATACCTTGTTACCCCAATAAGCCAACTCTTATCAGTTCTTACCAGTTTTGACACGTTACTCCCCATGCTTAAGCTGTATCCAAGTTTTTCTCTCCCCCTGTTCTATGTAAGACAACTTTGTCACTGTTTTTTATGGTTGCAATGTAAACCAGAGTGATAATTAACTCTGTTATTTGAACTTCGGTATAGAAAAGTTATAAATAAATAAAAATAAATAAGTTGAACAGCCTGAGTTATGGGACGTTTTTTTCACTGAAAAAGCCCACATTCTGAAGGAGAAAATACTGGCACGACAAAAGGTGGTTAAAAGAAACCATTTTGATGTACAAATGTGATAACACTTAGAATAATGCCAGAGATTTCATGCAAAGCCCCGCTGAGGGCAACTCACTGATATGGCAAATGATCAATAAATTAAGCAGTGCTCACTACTTTCCTGGAAAACCACCCAGCAATCATTAGAGAAACCATTATAATATGCTACGTGTAATAACCTTTACATTTGGCAAACCCATTTTACAAGAAAATCTAAATTCCACCCTGAACCTTGGGGGTCTTTGTGCCACTCAGACTTGCTTCCATGCCCAGACCTTATACCTTGGAGTTTCCTCTGCCACTGTGTCTTGCTGTTGTACCCTGAAGCTAACACCTTGTCAGTCTGGGGAGGCTGCTTTGTACCTCTCATGGTGCTTTGAATCCTTGAAGCCACTCTTTGTGCTGCTTGGCCCCTTTATCAGTGCCTGCCTTGGAAGTTTTACTGCCACCTTTTCTGCTTTGTTCCTCTTTCATGCTGCTTTAGAATGATAATGCCACGTTCAGTGATAGTTTGCCACTTGAGATGCCATCAAAGGTTCATGGCACTGTTGCTGGTAATCTCTTTTGGAGCCTTCTTCCTTATTTTGCTGCTTCTTTCCTCTTCTCATAGTAACTTAGTGAAATCCTGCCAATGCTGGTACCCCTTTGCCCCTTTATGAAGTTGTAGGCTATTCCAGTCTTCTCAGTCTTTCTATGTACCTTGGATTTCTTTACTCCTTTTGTTCATTTCTTCCCACAAGTTTTAAGACAATTGATTAGAAAAACCCTATTCTGGAGCCCATATAGTCTGAAAATTACCTGTAATGCTTCCCCATTGAATTTAATTGCAAATGAAAATGAATCAAACAAAAAAACTTTTTTTTTCATTCTGAAACAAATGATTATGAAATCGGGTCTTCATGAAACTAATTTTAAAATTAATCCAATTTTTTTCTGTTGCACATGCCTATTGGATAGATTTTATTAAAGAGTTGCATGGATATAACTTTGAATCCTTTAACTAAACTGCTTGTATCTATCTATCTATTGTCATCCCTAAGCCCTGAGCATGAGCAGAAATTCAATGCAGCATGCCAGAAGCACAGACAGCTGGGAATGAGTGGAGAGAATGCACTCCATCCTGGTCCTTTCTCATTCCCACTATCCCCAGATCACCACTGAGCCCTCCTCCCTCTACCTCCACTGATGCTGCAGTTTCCTCCCCTCCCTCCAGCTGATATCCTCACCTTGGAGCAGGGTTTCTCAACCCAGTCCTTGGGACATACCTAGCCAGTCAGGTTTTCTACAATCTATATGCATGAGATAGAACCATTGCCTTGGAGGATGCCAAAATAATTCTTGTGACATTTTTAACTTGAAAAGTTACAAAATAGACACTGTACCACACTTATTTCAAATATATTTTGTAGGCTTCATGCAAATAAAATAATCTATGTAGGCATTCAGCTGCTTGAAGGAAAGAATGTCCATTCAGTCTGAGGAATACACCTACTCTCATCTAAATTAAAAACAGAAGGGGAAATGTCATAGTTATCATGTATATATATCAACATACAATATCTACATTTCCTCTGGAAAATAAACAGATTGAAGCCAAGACAAAGCCTACATTACTTAGGAGCAGAGTAAGCCTTAAAGATTGAGAATAGGAAAAAAAAACATTAAAATGCTACTTCCACTGTATTCATTTTATTATTCTAATTCTGATTTTACAAAGCATTTGAAAAGTTTCTAGTCTCTCAACATTTCCTCAGTTTATAAACACCCTATTTTGTCAAGATGAATATCAATTAGTTACATTAATCTATGTAGAATACAAGGTCCTTCTCTCACTTTCTTTATGCATGTGTATAAGGTCAGGAATTGCAAACAATTAAACCTTCCCCAGTTGTTTTTATAGTCTTCGAAAGTACCTTATTCTCCTCCCTGTGGTGCAGTACCTACTGTACATTACATGTTTATACTTAAAAATGAAGTGTTAAAATACTAGGCTATATGAAACCTGGACCCATCCCTGCTTTGAATAATGTAATGAATTAGGAACTTTATTATGACATTCATATCCCTCAGGATCCCTTTTTAGAATGCAGAGCCCCTCTCCTGACATCCATCAGCAACATCTGAAATGGGACATAGAATGCACACTGAGCATGTTCTGACCATGATATTAACTTAAATGAAAGCTAAGTATACGAAAACATCTGCTAGTACTTTAGTAACCACACTACCTCTCTGAAACTTGTTCTAAAGCACTTTTGCAGCCCAATTCACAAGAATCAATGGGAAAACAGATTTTTAAAAAAAGAGAAATAGAAATATATGCATTTTTGTGGGGAAATCTTGAATACATGCATATCACAAAGTAGATAGGAAAAGCTCACATTTTGTAAAAGTTAAAAATTTAGAAAAAATCATCTGTTTCTACTTTCCCTTGTATTACTCTCTTACTAGAAGCATTACATACCAAGGAAGATCATTCTTTTCATAAACACATAGTTTTGCACATCTTTGCATTCAAAAATGTTGCTAAGCGGCTCCATTCATCTCAGCAACCCCAAGACAAGCTCCCTTCTTGAAGGGTTTTAGGCCTGCACCTTCTCTCTGATATCTACTGCATTGTTGGCTTTAATTAAACAAATATGATGTGTATTATTTTTGGGGGAGGATATGCATAGTCAATCTGATGTCAGCAAAATAGGACAGAGGTAATAGCAGAGCATGCTAATGGCATGTGTGAGCACAATATGAGGAGAAAAAGGCCAAACACTTCAATTGCTCTCACGCCATCCCTCACTCCAGTAGCCACTCAATCTCATTTCAATATACAGGCTGGCTGCACAGAAAATAATGGAGAAAAAGTATGAGTTATTATGATAGTATAGAAAAACAAAACAAACCAGTAGTGTCTTGCCAAGGTACAAAACATGAATAACTGCAGTTCTGAAAGAACAGTATGTATAATAATAATAATAATAACAAAAGAGTTGTACATATCTTCACTTTACCTTCTCCTTAGCTGATGAATGGCTTTCCTGGCCAGAAATCTCAGATGGTAAAGCACACTTTTGAAGCGGCACTCCATTTTAACAAGGCTATGCAGCCTAACAGTTCTAATAAGCTCGAACCACATCAAAGTAGCATTGGAAAAGTAGTAGTGTAAAAATGTGCCCTATCTTCTCAAAATTGCCAAGCCTTGGGGCCCTCTTAATTGAAATGCACCTGAAAAAGAAGAAAGAAAATAGAATCACAACAGGGCATAAACACAGACACTCAGCATCTGCAGTCCCCATCCGTAATGTCATGATACCATTTCACACTGCAAACCTTTACACTCACCTTTCAGTTGCAGCACTGCTGTACTACTCAGGCCCTCAAGATGGACCACAGTCTTCATCATCCTTTGCTTTCTCCTCTGCATCCCTCTTTTCTGTATTGACAGCTACTTCATCTAGCCAAAAAAGACATGTTGTGCACCATGTACTACCCCACCGAAACACTGCTGACCTTGGCTAGAGCGCAGGGGTGGAAGCTTCTTGTTGTTCAGTGAGTAAAACTGGATTTTCAGACCAAAGGAGCAAGTGGCAAAACTATAATGATTTTTGGAGGCGGAGGAGAGATGGAGGTACAGAGTTAACAGCCAAACAGAGTGCAATTATTATCACCTGCAAGCAGAGAAATGAAGTGAGACACTAAGAAATGTTAGATGCTATAAAATGCATCTAGCACCACTAAAGTATTCAATAGTTCCAATGCTTGCCCAACAGAATTCGGTCCCCTGGCTCTCAACCACACATACAGGTGCCTCTGCCTTAACATGGAGCCGATGTAATAAAACCTGCAGTAAAATTAAAGTTAGATTGTACCACTGGTTTTATTTAATACAGGTGTTAAGAACCACAGTCCCCGCAGGACGTGCACAAACTAATGACATGCAGATAGACCAGAAGTAAAAAAAAAAAAAAAGCACGCTAAATCTTTTTTTACTTGTGGTCTATTTGCATGCCAACCTGCACTAATAAAAAAAAATGAAGTGGGTCCACCCAGCAAGTCCTCCTTCCCTCCTTGGTATGGGCAGCCACTTCCAAATCTGGCCCGGCTGGCCAGGCAGTCCGAGTCCAATCCATCTTTCATCCCTCCCTTTCACTTAGAAGGCCAGGGTCTGGGTCTGCTCAATCCTCTTCCAGTCAGCCCAGCATGTCCGATCCAGTCTGTGCTCCACCCAGTACCATCCTTCTCCTCTAAAAAGTTATTGGGCTTCCGATCTTCCAAATCCTCACCTCCACACCCGGGAACCCCCCTGTCAGAGAAGAGCCCTCTTTCCCTCACTGACATTCGATTGGTCCCTTTCACTGGCATTGGTCCTGGGGAAAAAAGAGATGAATGCCTTTAGGGAAGGGGAGAGGAAGGTCTGCCCGTTCAGCTTGAGGCACAGGGCTGCCAGTCGGGGGGTGCTGGCTGCTGTGCAGTTGCAGGGTGTAGTGGTGTTGGCAACAAATCCTAGCTGCCAGACTCCAGACCATTGCCCAAGCTTCGCCAGATCCCTCATCCTGCTTTCCATGTAGGAAGTGGAACACGTGTAGATCTGCCTTTTTTTCATCCAGTCCGCTTTGATTAGCTTGAAGTAAAACATGTTTAAGATAAGTATTAAAAGTTTGGGGTGTGGAGAAACTGCATACTGTATAGCCAGGACACTTCACATTTTTTTTGTTACGAGTTAGGATTTGTGCTTTTTGAACTTGAACTATAAAAGATTTTTTTGAGTGAATACACACCAAAGGATTTTTTGGGAGGCATTACACAAGTGTTTTTTAATGCAAGTTATGATTAAAAAAATATAGCCCAACATTCCTTTAAACAAATTGTGGAATGTTGTCCTATGTATGAACTTGCATTTTTCAATTGTTTTTTTTTATTAATTATGAGTTAGGTCAACAATAGAGACTTTCTTTGGACTATTTAATATTTGCATTTGATTTACAGATTGAAATATATATAATTAATAACATAATAAAAACAAGTATTACATTACATGGACAGAATATACTTCTGTAGTTGGCCTGTGAGTGCATTAAAAGTTGTGCTTCTGGACATAGCAGACCATGACTCAGGGGTTTTGGAAGGAAGAAGTTAATGTGCCTGAGAGATTCTTAGCTATTGGTAGAGACAGTATTTTTGAGTGGTAGGGCAATAGTAGGGCCTGTGACGGAAGGAGGAAATAGACAAACTGTATTGATATCTCCCAAATAGATGCTTAGGGGTCGATTTTAAAAATGCACGTGTGGTTCCTGGTGCGCGCACATGGACACGCAAAGTTTATAACATGCTCACACCACCACACACATATGTTATAAAATACGATATCTGATTGCACATGTGCGCCCAAATTTATAATAAGCGTGTGCATGTGCAGGCGGGTATCAGTCACATGCACAATGGGGACGGGTTTAAAAAATGCTTGGCAACGCAACTAGGCCTTTCCCAGTTCCCTCCCAATCTGCTCCAATTAAGGAGCGGACTTGGAGGGAACTTCCCTAACTCTAACCCTATCCTTCCTCCCTCTTC
The DNA here is from genome assembly GCF_901001135.1 of Rhinatrema bivittatum. NCBI lineage: Eukaryota > Metazoa > Chordata > Amphibia > Gymnophiona > Rhinatrematidae > Rhinatrema > Rhinatrema bivittatum. The sequence goes on along the minus strand of NC_042619.1, from coordinate 171,036,000 downwards.
CCCTCTCCTTCCTTCTCCTCCCTGACCCCTAAACAATAGCTAACTATCCTCTTTTTATTTTTTGCTACTTACTGGTCCTCTGGAGCAGAAGTAATCTCCCGGCGGGTGCTTCCCTGGGTCAGTGTCATATGCATGTATTAAAGTTCACAAGTATGTGTGTAATACAGCACATATTGTAAGTACGTGTATATTTTAGGGGGCGTGGATATGCATATTTTAGAACCTGTGCTGATGGATCCAAGCAGGTTCTAAAAAACTATATAAAATTTGCAAGGACCCATATATAGTATGGGTCCTTGCAGTATGGGTCCTTGTACATGGGCCTGTATGGAGTTATTTGAAAATTATACTCTATGTGACTACATCCCAGTAAATAATGGTCTTAGCACACCTGAATGTTCATACTATAATAATGCTTATGGTTCCATTAAATGACATCTTGACATTTTGAAGGACCCAAACTGATAGATTTCCAATTAGTAGCCCATAGCACATTTTTCTAATGTGAAATCTTATTGAAATCCTTTTGCATTTCCCTTCTCTCCTGCTAAGTACAGGATAGTGGATATAGTCAAGCACATATGCAAACATGGCCTCCAGAAAGTAAATATATTTAGAAGAAGAACTGACTGATTCTAGCCATGTTCATAAGGAGCTAACAAAACTTAAAGTAGAAAAAGTAATGGTTCCAGATGGGATATATCAAAGGTACTAAGGAAACTTAGTAAAGTTCTGGCAGCTACTCTGGCTGACCTTTTCAATGCTTCCTTAGAGTCAGAAATAGTTCTGAAGGATTAGCATTGGTAGATGTGGTTCCTATTCATAAAGGTGGAAGTAAGGAAGATGCTGGGTACTACAGACTGGTTAGTCTGACCTCTGTGGTGAACAAATTAATGGAGTTGCTGCTAAAACAGAGGATAGTGCAGTTTCTGGAATCCAGTGGATTGCAAGATTAGAGACAGCATGGTTTTACCAGAGGTAGATCTTATCAGATTAATCTCATCAATTTCTTTGACTGGGTGGCCAAAGAATTGGATCAAGGGAGAGTGCTAGATATAGTATACTTGGATTTCAGTAAGGCCTTTGACACAGTTCTGCATAAGTGACAGGGACCTAGAGTGACTGAACAGGTTAGAAACTGGTTGAGTAAGAGGTGACAAAGGAGAGTGGTAAATACAGTTCATTCTGAGGAGTGGTATATTCCTAGCTATGTGCCTCAGGGATTGGTCTTTGGATCGGTTCTTTTCAACATTTTTGTGAATGAGATAGTAAAAGGATTATCGGGAAAGTTTTGTCTTTTTGCTCATGATACCAAAAGGGTAGACAGCCAGTAAGGTATGGAAAACATGAGGAGGGAGCTAGTGAAGCTCAAGGAATGGTCTAAGGTCTGGCAGCTAAGATTTAATGCTAAAAATGCATTTAGGATGTAAAAAGCCAAGGGAGAGGTACAGTATTGGAGGTGAAATTCCAAGCACGAAAGAAAAGTGGGATATGGGGGTGATTGTATATGATGATTTTAAGGTGGCCAAGCAGGTGGATAAAGTGACAGCAAAAGCTAGAAATGTGTTTGGCTGCATAGGGAGAGGAATGGTAAACAGAAAAAGAGAGATGATATTGCGCCTAGTGAGACCTCATTTGGAATATCGTATACAGTTCTAAAGACCACATCTTCAAAAGGATATAAACCAATTAGCCCAGAAAATGGCTACTAAAATAGTTAGTGGTCTTCATTCTAAATCATATAGGGATATACTTAAAAATCTAAATATCTATATTCCAGAAGAAAAGTGAGATAGGGAAAATATAATAGAGACATTTAAATATCTCAAAAGTTTCCATGCATAGGATGCAAGCCTCTTTCAATAGAAAGAAGGCACTGGAATGAGGGGTCATGGGATAAGGGTGGAAAGGGATAGACTCAGGCGTAATTTTAGGAAATATTTCTTTACAGAGAGGGTAGTGGATGCATGGAATGGCCTCCCAGTGGAGGTGGTGGAAGCAAAAAATATCTGAATTCAAGAAAGCATGAGATAAACATAAGGGAATGATGGGAATTGCAAAGTTAAATTAGTTGAGTGGTTGGGCAGACTAGATAGGTCATATGGTCTTTTTCTGCCAGGTTTCTATGTTTCTACATCTCCTGCTGTGCACTGGAAGAATCCTGTAGATAGATGTCATGAGGAGAGTAAAACCCACAAACGAGATGTCAGGGAGGAGTTTAACCTGTCTGATCAAAATAGCTCTGTGCTTGCTGGAAAGGCCCAGCTAGTTTCACTCAGTGATGTAAGTTAGAAAGGAACAAGTAGGATCCCTTACTTATAGTTAGCAGCCAGGAAAGTAAATGGGTCTTTTTGCACAAAGTCACACTGCTGAGGTTTTTCTGAGGAGAAGTGAGACATCAGAGGCAGAAAGCTCAGTTGTTTCTCAAACCAGTTGTTGCGCGTCCCGGCCACGTTGGTGCCGCAAGCGGGCCTGCTCACCTCGCGCTTCCTTCAACCAGCTCCGGCTCCTCATCCCTCACAGCCACAGCCAGCACCTCTCGCCCGCGGCGTCCCCAGGCATCCCCAGGCCCATCGGGGTCTTCCAACTCTCAGCACTCCTCACGCCGGGGCTCGGTGTCCTCCACAGCGTCAGCCCCACCCCTTTAAAGGGCCCAGCGCAGGAACCTGGTCCACGGCGCCTGATGATGACATCAGCTAGGCTGTGTATATAAGGCGAGGCCCAGTCCCCAGAGCCTCGCCTTGACAATCGGGTCAACACCTCGGTGTAACTAGCTTGCTTTTCCTTGTTCCTGCATTTACCTGCTTCCTAGATCCAGTCTTGTTTCAGTGTTCCTGCGTTCCTGTGTTCCTGTCTTGTTCCAGTGCTCCTGTGTTCCTGTGTTCCTGTGGTCCTTCCTGTGTTCCAGCATCTCTCCTGATTCCTGCTCTTCGTTCCTCCTCTTGTCTTACCTCCTCGGACTGATTCATGGTACTAACCTCTGCTTGCCTGACCACGTTTGACCGCTGCCTGGAACCAACCACTGCTGACCACTGCCTGCCTTCTGACCGCATCTGACCACTGCCTGGAACTGACCACTGCTTGCCTCCTGACCAAGCTTGTCTGCTGCCTGGAACTGACCTTTGCTCATCTTGTCTACGTACGGACTGATCTTGGAATTGACCCTTGCTTTGGCTGACCACCCTTGGATAGATGCCCTGGCTTTGACCCTTGCGCTACACTCGGATACTCTGTTTGCTCCTGGGACCACCAGACCAGCCTGCTCGGACACTACCCGTGGCCTACATCAGACTAGACCAGTAGGCGCTGCCTATCTTGCCTGGAGGACCTTCATCTCCTGCTGCATTCCAGAAGTCTCCGGTGATCCTGGTACAGGTCTAGTTCCTCCATTCCTCACCAGCCGCACACCTTTGCTCGTGGTGGGCACACCTCTTTGATACCTCTCCGGGAGACCCTCTGAGGCCCACCTAAGTCCAGGCAGTCTGAGTACCCAAAGGCTCAACTTGCAGAAACCCCGGATTGTTATTGGCGAAGCTCTAACTAGCCTCTGTCTCCTTGTGTGCTCTGCCTCCTGGTGGCAGGCGCTCTCTGGGTCCGACCAGAGGGCCATACCAATCCTGCACCAGGCCAAGGGTTTTCCTTTTTGGCTTAATGCCAGTCTACACGTCCAGCACAACACCAGTGTTTAGATTACAACTAATAAATAATCCAAGAGGACAACCTATTCTCAACACATAAAGTTATGTCAAAAACAAAAAAATGGAAGAATCTCAAACGTCTGTTGACACTGGAATTATGTGGTTTCATATAAAGCTATTGTAAGTCAAATGATTGTATTTCCTTTATTGACCAAGAATGCACAGATATAATCATGTACCACCTTACAAAGTCCAAAAGGAATTTGTATTTAATAAATTTATGTGGCAAATGAAAAATCAGTCTACATCATCAACCCTTAAAGACAATAGCGCCACTGGGTATCAAAGCTAGCTTGTGCAAGAGGCAGAACCCAGAAATGGATGACCTCAGCCACTCATAGAGATTCTAAGGTCTTCATTTATTAAGCTTTTTTCCCATAGGCACCGAATGGGAGAAAAGTCTTAGAAAACCAGACCCCAAGGATCTTACAAGACATCCAACACTGTCAGTGTTTCTGAACTTACTGTGTCTGCTTCATGAGCTGTTAATAATGAAGCATAAAATGCTGAAAATAAAATACCATGTATCTATAAAATATGTACAAGTTTGGCTCAAGCATAAAACTTTATTTCAATATCACACTGAAGTCTCAAAGAGTTTCAGCAAATGGCTCAATGGGATCAGCCATTTTATAGTACAGTTCTCAACAATCTAACCAATCACATTGGAAGAAGCTCTCACTGCAGAAGAGAAATTGCATTCTGCAGTGAAAGCCGTATCTGATTGGATACTGCCAAACAATAAGATGGCATTAAGCCAAAAAGGAAAACCACAGGATTAAAAAAAAAACCCCAAAACCTAGCATTATACATCACTGTTAAAGTCCATATTACAAAAACACAGACCAAACAATCTCCTTATTGAGTCCTTGTGGGCTTACAGTATGTAATGTGAAAATCTAACTCTATTCATACTGTACACAACTCATATCATGGTCACCATTTAAGATTATTTAAATTGTGTTAAACAGTAATCCTGTGCTAGAACAGGGGGGCTGCAGTTTTCAAATGGAAAATGCAACTGAAATGTTCCTGAATCCTTCTTTAGAATAATAGAGTATAATAGAGTACATTGGTAAAACTAAATAGATCCTACAGATTAGGATTATATGAGGCTTGTGCAGCATGAACAAAGTTGGATTTGGGAGGCTGCTCCTTGCATGCACCACCCTCTCTGTTAAGAAATATTTCCTTAGATTACTCCAGAGTCTACCCTTTTTCACCCTCAACCCAGAGCCTTCTTTTATAGAAAAGACATGCAGTCTTTTTAAATAGCTCTGTTGTGCCTCGTTTTCCATGGTCTGCATGCCATAAAGCTATAGCTGCTCATCTGTTTTTATAAGGAACCATAGTCACAGGAAAGAGCATGACCAGTATGATCAGTGCCACTGCCGCCAACTCACCGCATTTCCTCAGAAGGTCCTCCTGGATTAATATTGGGATACATGCAATGGAGGAAGTGGCACTAACTACAGTATTTTACAAGTGGTTTCGGCCATTTAAAGTGTAGCCTGTAATTGTATTGCATATGTATGGCACAGTAAAATGGCACAGATTATCTTAGCTAGGTTTCCTATTTTTGCCCAAAAACAAAAGGAAAATGGAAGTGACAAAGCTAGACCTCTAGGAGCTGAGTGGCTATAGCAATGGTCCTTCCAGAGATATTTCAGCTCTGGATAAGAGTAAATCTAGAGTATTTGGGTTTTATAGTATATAGCAGTAAATAAAAAATGGTGTACGTGTATGGCTGGAAAACGTCTTGTAGGCTAGACCTTGAGTGGAGTGGAAGGCAATAATGGATAATTTATGGTGATTTCCCCCTCACATATCCTGAATTTCATTTTTTTTTCTTGTGACCTGTGATGACTGTGAGCTGCATATCTCCCAAATAGGCCCTATTACAACAGTTGTTACTATTTCAAAACCTGCATTTCTAGAGATATACTTCCCCCAGAGACCAAGACCAGGGGGTAAATCAAAGGTTCAACTTACATTGATCTCTTGCGTCTGAAGATTTTATCAATTCATTGTCCAACAATAAGTTATTTGGCTACAGTTTTATTTTCCTCACAGGTGTCAAAAAATTATGAAACCTTAACTTAAAAAAAGCACATTAACAGAGAATACCATTTGCACATTGATTCTCCATGCCAAAAGATAGACTTATTGCAAATATTATACACAGTCTTCTTAGTTCTTTCAGCATTTTATGTACAATTTTTGGGTGGTCTGAATAACTGATTTGGAAAATAATGCTACCACAGCAACTTGCAGTTCTTAATGTCAAATATCCAGATGTGTCAATAGTCCTTCCAAACTGGAAACAGATGTGATTACTCGTTGAACAATAAATGTAATGAAATAACTTCCTTTGCTATCCTTTGCTTATACACACACCCACACACACGATTTATACACCTTCTTAACTCTGGGTCCAGAATCTAGGTTTTTACCACTTCACTTCTGTCTCCAAACTACTTGTAGATATTAAGCAAAAACCATGAATGATGTCAGACTATCCTTTCCTGCAGTACAGGAAGGGGTTCACTCTTTATATTTCAGGATTCTCTCATCTCCCTTTTTTCTTTACTTGCTACACAGTTAATTTAACTTCTAAGAATATTTCCATGTATTAAGTTCATCTTTTTTCTATGAACTTGTAATTTGATTTTTTTTGCATAAAAGTAAGACAATGAATTTTACATAAATTCAGACCAACCAGGCTCTAAATAGGTAGATTTTAAAAGACCTGCGCATGCCCAAAGTGGGCTCACAAGTTGGGCCACTGCTCACTGAGCCGATTTTATAAGCTGCCCATGGATGCGCGCATCTCCTGCTGTGCAGAAAAGTGAAAAGTTTCTAAAAAAAAAAGGGGGCGGAGCGTAGATTTGCTCTGGGCAGGGCATGTCGGAGCTGGCCAGAAAATATGCGTGTAAATACTTATGCACACAGGCACGTGCCGGGGTCCACTGGCACGTAAATTTCCTTCTGCTTTGGAGGACATATAAGTAGTAAAACAAAAATATGTAGGCCAGGCAGTAGAATTTTAAGGGTCGGGGCTAACAGGAGGGAAGAGCTGACTATAAATTTAGGGGAGTTTGCATATCCTATCCCTAAACTGGACGAACTGGGAACGAACTGAGAAAACTAGCTATGGCGTCGGCACACATCCCTTATAAAAGTTCCCCAACTTATGCGGTAGATGCAGGTTTTGTGCACACATGCACAGGTCCATTGAAAATTGTGCACACATGTACACACATTTAACCTATTTTACAACATTTGTGCATGTTAGAAAATGGAAGCATCTCTGGACATAAGCCGGCAAATGCCCATGCAGCTGTTCCAAATTATAAATCTGTTTTCCTGTCTCAAAAAAAATCTATCAGAGCAAATCATTGCACTTATTAAAAACTGAAACCTTAGTTCCATTAATACTATCTACTAAGAAGAATTCAGCAGTTTTATAATCAAAATCCCCTAGTTTTGAGGTGATTCGACAACCTCTAATTTCCCCTCAGAGATTGTGCACTCTTGCAGAATTTCTCCTTCTTGTTATTATTTTCATATAAGAAAATAATTTTGCATTAATAATTTAGCAACAAAAAAAAAACAACTAAAAAAAATTGTTGACAATCAAAATATTTCTTCTGTAGAAACAAATTGAACATTCTTTGAGTAAGGCAATTTCAGCATTCATACAAACACATTAAAGAGACAGGTCAATCGTGGTTGTCTTAACAAGATACAAAATCCTTTTAGGCTTCTATGAAGTAATTAGAGTCTGAGAACATTAGTGCACTTAAATATCTGACAGGCAGAAGATGAAGTGTATAAACATGATATGATGGAAGATGAAGACCACAGACACCCATCTAGGCTACCCAATTCCCAACCTGCTAAAATATCACACACCTTATTTGATTGCCAGCATTAACCTCAATTCCCTACTACAAAGAATTTTCTGTGCTTATCCATGGATTTCCTGAATTCAGGGACCTGAATCTCAACACTTCCCTTTGGAGGCCATTTCATTAATGCACTGCCCTTTTTGTGAAGAAATGCCTTGATGCATTACTTCTCAGTCTACTTCATCCAGCCTCATCATGACCCCCCTGTTACAGGTTCATTCTGTGTGAGTGTGGTAAGACACAGGGTAGTATCCCTGAGGTAGCCACCCTGGCTAGATCTGCCTCCCCAGACATAAGACCAGTATCTTGTAGGCTCCATTCCTGACAGGATTTGCCTGCATGCCACACACACACACACACACACCCTGAGTCAGCACAACTGTGGATGCCAGGATAAGCAGTGTTTTATTACCAATGCCAGATTATCCTCCAGAAAACAATGCAGTAAAGGTTAGATACAGATATAGCAAAGACAGTAGTTGCAATAATATAATACAAACACTTTTCCTATGATTATTAGGAAGGCGGCTGGAGGTTCATGATTCTCTTCTGTCTGTCCTTCTGCCTTCCCTCTCCCGTGCTTCTGTTAATTATACCCATTTTGTCTGCAAATCTGAAACCATGTTATGGGACACATATACAATTTGTTAAGACATATTGGCTTTCTCTTGTGATTCTAATTCCCTCACCAAGGAGCCTGCACATCTGGTGTTTAGTCCTCCTGTTCTCACAGTTGTTTTATAGTCATGTGATGTGGGGTCAGTGTGAGAACACTGAGTCCAGTGATGTCTACATTTAAATACTGTATATCCTAAACCAACTTGTCAGACTTAGGCCATTACACCCCCTTATTCTAGAACTTCTTTTCCACCATAAAATACTTACCTTTGTTGCACTTTTTATATATTGTGCTAGTGGGAAGGACAATTTTCAAAGCATTTATGCAGATATGTAATTGTTACACCCACCGGCCACGGCAACCCGCAGCCGGCACAACTCACCTTGTGCCTTGCTTCTGGTGCTCTCGCAGCCACAGCCAGCCACTGCCGCCGCACCCCACCATGGCTCCAGGACTCCATGTGGCGGCCAGGATGCCAATGACCGGCGCTCTGACTCAGACCCTCCCTAGGCGCAAGTGCGCGCCACTAGTCCTCCTTTTAAAAGGCCAATGGCGGGAACCTCAGGGCTATCCCCAGGTGATGACATCAGACCCCCGGGATATTTAAGGACGGTCTCTCTCCTCCACTAACTGACTTGGCAACGAGTTCCCTGGTTCCTGCTTCAGTGGTTCTGCCTTAGCGTTTCTGACCTGCTGTTCCTGCTCTAAGGGTCCCTGCTTCTGCTTCCCGCTCAACAGAATCCTACTACTATGCTCCTACTCCACGGGCTCCTGCTACCGCGCTCCTGCCCTGCGGGGCCTCTCTCTGTGCTTCTACACTACGGGATCCTGCTACTGTGCTCCAGCTCCACAGGGCCTGCCTCAACGCTACTACTCTGCAAGGTCCTGCTACAGCACTCCTGCTCCATGGAGCCCGCCTCAGTGCTCTACTCCACAGGATCCTGCTTCTGCGCTCCTGCTTCACGGGGCCTGCCACATCGCGTCTGCATCACGTGATCCTGCGCGACAGTGCTCCTACTCCACATAGACTACTTCAGCACTCTAGTCCCCCGGGGACTGCTGCAGCGCCCCCGCTCCTCAGTACCTGCTTCACTCTCTCCTCGAAGGCACTGGACTTGACCTTCGCTTCTTGCCGCCTGCCCTCAACCTCGGACCGGACCTGACCTCCCTAGCTCTCCCTGTCTTCATTTGGCCGCCTCTCCAGGACCAGCCATGCAGAGGCCCACCTAAGACCAGCCGGCCCCGGCACCCGAAGGGCTCAACCTACGGGGAACGTCGGCTGGTACTGGCGAAGTTCCTGTTGGCCTCTGCTTCCCAGCCGGCCTCGCCTCCTGACGGTGGGGACCTGCGGGGCTCAACCCTACAGGTAGCACCAACCCCACCTCGGGTCAAGAGTCCACAATTCCTAACAATAATTGATGTGCTTAAATTGACTGAAACTCTTCCTCCCTCAATACAGCCTGAACATACATGTAGTGTCACATGATGCATTGCACATTAAGGCGAGCATTCCTGGAAATGTATTTTTTGTGGGATCAGAAAATAGCATGTGCAGATTGTATTTTCAAGTCTACACGCATTATTTTCCATGAAAAAATTACCCACACATAAAGCAGGTGAAATGAGTAGGTACGGTATATCCATGGCAAGTTTCAAAAGTGAAAACATACATATAATGTCTCTTTGAAGATTGGCGCAGAGTCCATGGGTAAAAGTACATAAAAGGAATTTTTTTTTTTAATTCTCTGCATTGGGACAAAGTCCACAAGAACATTTAACCCATGGATTTTGAAACAAAGACGTGAATTTTTGAAAATGGTATGTGACCGCCACTTCAAGTTATCAGGTTGGTTAAGGACGAGGAATCAATTTAAGAATGAATAATTCTGATATTGTGCACACACAAACACGAAACAATCGTATCACTGGTCAATAGTTCATGTAAATCAATCTAGCCAAGTATATGTAGGCCCCTCACTCTAAGGGTCTGTCAAAACATACAGACTCCTAAATAGGTATGGGGCCACCTTGCTTTAATTATAAATCATTTTTGAAACTTTTTTGAAATTTTTGCCTTTTTTTAAAATGTCAAGCAAACTAAACAATGATCAGCATTCAATCACCGCTTGTTATAGCACAAGGCTTTCAAGAGATACGAGAGGAACCGTCAATACTCATCTGTTCCCATGTTTTGGTTGGTCTCCCTCTCCCCGACACGCACGTGTTTCGAACCCGAAGTTCTGCCTCAGGGGGATATCCTTCTGTATCTGTTAGAAAACGATTTGCCCAGCTTCAAAGTCGCGATTTGCCTTCTTCATTTTCTTCTTGCTTCTTCTCATTTCTTGGCATCTTTTGAAGTATCTTAATTTTTTCAGCGGCCGCGTCCCGCCGCCCTTGTATTTAAATGGCATCCCGCTGAAAGTGAGACTCTTATAGCCTGAACCGGAACTTACGTCATCATAAGCAGTTTCCCTTCACGTCCAAGATGCCTTATCCTTCTATACGATCCTCAATGGGTGTTCCCATTCAATCACCCCACGTATTCACGATTCGTAATGTTACTGCTCCACCGAGCATTTATTTCCATAGCACAACGGGCGTTAGTTCTACTCGATCCTCGTCTCAAAATTAGAGATCGGGTCTGGCGTGCAACTAAGTGTCCTCTATCACGTCCGCTTATGACGTCACCGGATATTGTCACAAGAGTCCTTAATCTTCCGAGTATTAGTCTTCATCAGGATTGTCCTAAATCTCCGGGCCATGCCTCTTGCACCTTCTATCTAAAATGCAATGTTTTAATAGCCCTCCTTCATTTGGGATATAAGCTTCGAAAACTCTGGCTGCACAGCTTTTATAGAAAGCACACCAATATCACTCCAGGGTTTTTATAAACTGCACATCCTTTTAGAAAACTGGCATAGGTTATCAGTAAGAGCCGGCGGGATCTAAATCAAGGAATACCAGTTTATCTTTTCATTCAAACCCGCCGGATCTATTGTGTTTAGCCAGTAAATCCAAAACTGTTCCCGCATGTTTAGGCGGGCTTGAATATCCCCACCTCGTGGGCCACAACGCACCTGTTCCACAACTAGCCATTTCAAATCAACAAACTTATGTTGGGCATTCATGCAGTGCTGTACCAATGGCGCCGTAATTTTCCCAGTTTTGATACAACTTCTGTGCTCTATGAGCCTGGTTCTGATCTTCCGTTTAGTACGGCCAATATACAGCAAATTGCATGGGCACTGTATAGCATATATGACTTTCTCTGATTCACAATCTGTGAGTGTGTTTAATTTCAGAACCTTGTCTGAATTCGGTACTTGCCACTGGCTACCTTTCCAAGCCAGGGTGCACATCTCGCAGTGGCCACACTCACGGTGGCCACCTGTTAGCAGGGGTGGACTGGTAGATGTAAAGGTGGATTTTACCACCATGTCTCTAATATTTTGACCCCTGAAAAATGCGAATCTAGGTCCTGTGTGAAAAATCGAATGTAAAGTCAATATATGCCAGTGTGACTTAATAATGCTCATGACTATGTTGGCTTGTTTGCAATGTTGAAGGGTGCATGTGGTCTTCTGTGAGAAGGGACGTTGTTGATACTGTAGCAGTAAGGATCTATTTGCATATAACGCCCTCTTATAAGCTTTCTTCACAATTGTGTTAGGGTAACCACTCTGGGCGAATCTCGCTATTAAATCTGGTGCTTGTGCCTTAAACTCAGCTATTGATGAGCAAATACGCCGCAACCGCAAAAACTGAGAAATAGGGAGTCCATTCTTCAAGCCCACGGGGTGATCACTGGAATATCTGAGATAGTTGTTTCGATCTATTTTCTTCCTGTACAAGGTGGTTTTTATGCGGTCCTCGTCACGTTGGATCAAAATATCCAAGAAAGCAATGGATTGTTGGTCTATATGTGCTGTAAATTGTAAATTGTTATCGATTGTATTAATCCATGATGGAAACAATTGCAATTTCGCTTCCGATGCCCCCCAGATGAAGAATATATCATCTATGTATCTCTTATAAATTATGATATATTGAAACCAGTGTGATTTGTACAATTTCTCAACCTCAAACTCCACCATATATAAATTGGCAATATCAGGAGCTACTGTAGCCCCCATTGCCACCCCTTTTATTTGAAGGTACATTGTGTCATCGAATTTGAAAAAATTTTTGAATACTACTAGTTCTAAAAGCCCAAGTAGGAAACCTGAGGGAACCGAATGAGGACGGGGGCGAGAGTGAAAAATCTTCTTCAACAAATCAAATGCTTCCCGTTGTGGGACGTTGGTATATAGAGCAGTCACGTCAAGGGTAACCAACCAATATTCTTCTGGTAAATCAGAAACTTCTTCCAGAATTCGGAGCATATGCAATGTATCTTGCAGAAATGAGCGAGCCTCTTTCACGTACGGCTTCAGGAAGAAGTCAAGGTACATAGACAGGGGTTCTAATATAGAGCCTTTACTGGAAACTATAGGGCGTCCAGGAGGAGACCTAACATCCTTATGAACTTTAGGGAGGGTGTATAGTACTGGAATCACTGGTTGTTGGACCCTCAATGCCCGAGCTTCTCTGGAGGTAACATATCCTTCTTGCAGACCTTTTTCAACCAGCTCATCAATGGTCTGCTGTATCTCATCTGTTGGATCACTTGTTAGAATTTGATAATACTCCCTTTGTTCTAATTGCCGGAGTATCTCCAAAACATAATCCTCTGTATTTTGGATCACAGTGGCCCCACCTTTGTCCGCAGGTTTTACTATAATGTGAGGATTGGCTGCTAGTTGTTTAATGGCATGATATTGATTGTATGACCAATCTGATGCTCTAGAGTAGCCCCCCATTTGGCCCCGCTCTTCTGACTGACCTACATCTCTTAACACTAACTGCATAAAGGTAGCAATAGCAGGATCGATGGGGCCCGGCGGTATCCACGTTGATCGGGGAGTTATTACAGAATGATCCAAAGACACTTGATCTTTGAAAAACAATTGTAATTGCAACCTTATAAAGAAGCGGTGTAGGTCAATCCTAGTTTTAAATGAATTGTATTTGCAAAAAGGAATATAGGATAATCCCTTATCTAGCGCCTCTAGCGTAGTCTCCGATAACTCCACTTGCGAGATATTTATTACTCCCGTGTCTTCTGGTTGTGATGTCCTCCTTAAAAATTCTGTTGGTTGCGATACTGCGATCGTGTTGTTGGACCTTGCCAATTGGACGATCTCGTCCCCCTGCGTCCTCTGTACGGTCTTGAATAATTGGACTCTTTGTTTGTGCCTAAAAAAGGAGCCGAGTGTGTTGTGGTGGACTTTTTCCTTTCCTCTTCACTCCCACTATGACTCGAATCGTCTGATGAGTCTTGGAACATGACGTGAGGACGCCTTCTAGTTTCTTTTCTATTCTTCCAAAAATAGATGTTATCACTTTTATAGTCTGTTTCGTCTCTCCGGAACTTTTGTATTTTAAACTGCTTTAACTGATTTTTAAATTGTGTTATATCCTGTTCTAATTTGGTTGTAGATGCTTCCACTGTTTCCAAATCTACAGTGGCCGATAACTGTGTACGTATCTCATCAACCTCTTTCTTATTTTCATTCACTGAAATGGCTAAGCGCTCTACTATCAAGACCATCAGGTCAAGCGAGCATTTGTTTAAAATTGCTATCCATCGAGAAACAAACTCTTCATCATCCTGGAACATCAGAGGGCCTTTTTGAACCCTCAAGCCCCTAGGAATCATATGTTGTTTTATATACTCAACAATCGTTGCCTGGTGTAGCTCAGACCGAATTAGTGTTTTGGAAGCTAAAGTCAAATCCGCCCAAGTTTTTTTATTCTCATTTGGATCATCACTGTCAAACAGTGATATCTGTTGCACTATCGCGGCAATCTGTGTATCGGAGAAACTCAAAGTGTCTTTCCAATCACTTTCAGAGGTAGCCATCGGGTAATACTACGATATCAATCACAAACTTCCACCCGTTCACCACTGTATTCCAGCGTACCTTACTTGTGCACATACAAACACGAAACAATCGTAACACTGGTCAATAGTTCATGTAAATCAATCTAGCCAAGTATATGTAGGCCCCTCACTCTAAGGGTCTGTCAAAACATACAGACTCCTAAATAGGTATGGGGCCACCTTGCTTTAATTATAAATCATTTTTGAAACTTTTTTGAAATTTTTGCCTTTTTTTAAAATGTCAAGCAGACTAAACAATGATCAGACCCTTAGAGTGAGGGGCCTACATATACTTGGCTAGATTGATTTACATGAACTATTGACCAGTGATACGATTGTTTCGTGTTTGTGTGTGCACAAGTAAGGTACGCTGGAATACAGTGGTGAACGGGTGGAAGTTTGTAATTCTGATATTGTACATATCAATATGTACTATGCAGGTGTTTTTAGGGTCAGGGGAAACCAAGCACTGTTGCAAGGCCAGCTGTTCCAGTCCTAGGGGATTTCTTTATTTACCACGCATTCTCTTCCCATTCATTAGGAACACTGAATGATAGCAGGAACCCCAAATTTTATGTAGTCTGAGCTTTCCCTGGTCCCTCAATTAAAGAAAGTGAATACTAACAGAGAATATAAGTAAATACAGCTTTACTAGCTAACTTTTTAACAATAGGATTGCACTTTACATATATGAACCACTAAAATGACAGAATCTGTTTAAGACTTAAAAGGTCTTAACTTAGGGTAGCTTAAATGTTTCAAAATCCCAAGGAAAAAATAAAATGTATGTGGTTCAGGAAAAAGAAAAAAAAAAAAAAACAAAGTAAAAGATGTGTAGTTGGTGCACTTGTGGTTTTTTCATCCTTTATACTTTCCGAACTCTAGGTTAGTATAGTTTGAGGTCTTTACTGATATGTTTTACTCCTTAATAATCATTATCACAATAGTTTTCTGTGGGGAAACCCACAACTCATGGTTGTCTAGTTGATATGATGAACTCTGGAAACTGTTTTCCAACAGTCTGGGCTGGTCCTGGCGTGCTTGACCCTGACGTCTTCCAGGTTAAGCAACTGCCACTTAGCTGTTTAAGTCCCTTATACAGCTAAAAAGGTAGCCACATAGATAGTAGGCATGTAATGAGCATATCGGGGCTGAGCAAGTTAGCCATACAATTTATGCGGATAACTGCTGATATTCAAACTTAGCTGCAGAGGTTATATGGCTAAGCTAGACTTGCCTTAGAACAGGTTTAGCCTGAGCCATTTAGACATATGACTAAGAAATCAGTTAAATGTGAGTATTTATCAGCATAGCCGTTCCGCTGAATATACATTGTAACTTAGCCGGATAAGACTTTCAGTATTCACAGAGGAAGATGTAAGGGAGATACCCATGCCAGAAATGATATTCAAAAGTGATGATTCAGAGGAAATGAAACAAAGTAAACCTGGAAGATGTATTAGGGCAAATTTGACAAACTAAAGAAAAGCAAAACACCTGGAGCAGAAGATATACATCCCAGACTGCTGAAAGACCTGAGGAATGAAATTGTGGACCTGCTATTGGAAATCTGTGAAATATCATTAACTTCGTCTATGGCACCTGAAGAATGCAGAGTTTCAGTGTAATGCCAATTTATACAATGGGATCAAAGGGTGATCCAAGAAACTACAGACCAGCGAGCCTGATGTCTGTGTCAGGCAAAATGGTAAAAACTATCGTAAAGAATTAAATTGGGGCTAAGCCAACATGGATTTAGCTAAGGGAAGTCTTGCCTCACCAATTTGCTACATTTTTTTGAGGGTGTAAATATAGCGTAACTGGATTTCCAGAAAGCACTTGACAGTCTCTCATGAAATACTTCTTAGGAAATTAAAATGTCATGGGATAAGGGGCAGTGTCCTATTGTGGCCAAAAGATAGAAAACAGAGAGTAGGGATAAATGGTATTTTTTCCCACTAGAGAAAGGTGAAAAGTGGAGAGCCCCAGGGATCTGTTCTTGGACCACTGCTTTTTATAAATTTATATACAGGATATATATAAATTTCTTATATATATCCTGGTCTTTAAACATATTGGGGTAGATTTTTAAAGAAGCGCGCGCGGGGTACATTTGTGCGCGCTACCCGGCGCGCATAAATGCACACCCGATTTTATAACAAGCGCATGCTGCCGCGCGCATGTTATAAAATCCGGGGTTGGCGTGTGCAAAGGAGTGCACCTTGCGCACTCCGAGCCCATGGGGAGCCCCGATGGCTTTCCCCGTTCCCTCCAAGGCTGCTCCGAAAAGCTAAACGCTTGCTATACTGAATCCTGCATCTCCATTTCTAAGGACATATTTCCACAAATGTACAAATTATTAAAGTCCTGGGCAGGAAATTTAACAAATCAATAACCAATAAACCTTCCTTCAAAATGCACAAAATGTTGAACTAAGAATGTAAAATTCTTACATCCAACAAACATTTATATATTTAAATATTTAAGAGGAGAAGGCAAACCATCATATCACCAGGCCAAACACTGCAATATTTCCTGCAACTTTTTATATGCCTAAATATTAATTTAATCATTGGTTCATGCCTCCTACCAATTTTAAATTTAAATTTAGTGATTCAGTCACAGACTCCAGGGCCAAGCAGTCTATGTAATGTCGGACAGCACAATGACAGTAGCCTACATCAACCGCCAGGGTGGAACCAAGAGCCAGCAAATGTCAGAGGAGATGGATCTCCTTGTGGAATGGGCAGAAATACATCTACAGATGATCTCAGCTTCCCACATTGCAGGAAAAGACAACATCAGAGCAGACTTTCTAAGCAGGGAGAGTCTGGATCCAGGAGAGTGGGCGTTGTCAGCCAAAGCCTTTCAGTTGATAGTAGATTGCTGGGGTCTCCCATCCATTGACTTGCTGGATACATCTCACAATTCGAAGGTTTCCCAATTCTTCAGTCACAGAAGAGATCAGTGGTCCCTAGGGTTCGACGCTCTCATTCAGACCTGGCCAGAAGAAGAGTTGCTATACGCCTTCCCTCCATGGCCCTTGCTGAGCAGGGTCATTCACAGAATCGAGCACCACAGGGACTAGTCCTACTAGTAAATCCAGATTGGCCCAGGTGTCTATGATATGCATACATGTGGAGACTCTTGGTGGAGACCCCCTCCTGTGCCTCCCACTGCACAGGGACCTTTCATGAGGATCCAACTCGATTCTGTCCTACGGTCTGACCCTTCAGAGCCTGATGAAGCGAGTATATTCTGCAGCAATAATTGCCACCTTACTACATTCACGGAAGTTCTCTACATCAGTAGCATATGTGCGGGTCTGGAGAGTATTTGAGACCTGATGCAAGGAATGCAGTGTCCCCCCTTGGGTGGACAAAATCCCACTAATTCTGGAATTTTTGCAGAACAGCTTGAATAAAGATTTGACCCTTAACTCCTTGAAGGTCCTGGTAGTGGCTCTCTCCTGTTTCAGGGGCGAGGTGAATGGAATCTGCCTGTCGGCTCATCTGGACTTAGCCTATTTTCTGAAAGGGGTGAAGCACCTCCGGCCAACCCTACAGTGGCTGGGTCCCTTGTGGAATCTTAATATAGTATTAGAACTTTTTCCCACTGTGCAGTCTTTCCTTGTGTTTATTAACCTTGAAAATGATTTTCCTGGTGGTTATCTGTTCAGCACTTTGCATCTCTGAACTACAGGCATTGTTGCATTGGGAACCGTTCCTCAGGATGACTCCAGAAGTGTTACAGCTTCATGCTGTTCCATCCTTCTTGCCCACAGTAGTCTCAGAGCTTCAGTTACGGTTATCCATTTTTAATCATAATTTAAATCAAGTTTTTTCAATAGTATGCCTACTGTGGCTTTGGAAGAGAATACGGAAAGGCTGCTGCAGGGGTGTATCTAGGGTGACATCAGCTTTGAAATCTGACTCCATCTGCTGGCAGGGGAGCATAACCCCATTGGTCCTGAGTCCATCTGTCTACACTAAGGGAAACAAAATTATCAGGTAAGTCATTTTTCCATTTCTTTCCATCAGTTGAGAATCAATTTCTAGATAGATTAATTGTCTTTGCATCTTTTCCAATCCAGTGGTCCTGATTTGTAATGCAGAGTTCCAATTCTGACATTCTAATCTACCCCTAGTAATATAGGAGTATTTGGACACAGCAAGATTTTATACAATTTATTCACAGTACTTAAATCTCCAATATTTGATGCATATACACTCCCCATTGCTGAAGTAATTTCTCTAGTTTGGAATCACATGCCTGCCCTCATCTTTAAAAGCTTTCATAATTTTCTATGGAATTCTGTTATGCATCAAAATGGATTTGCATGATGTTTCTATTTCCTGCAAAACAGCTTAAATAGCATGTTTAACAAAATGATTGTCCATAAACATTTAATGAAATTATACTGAGCCTTTCCATTTATATTTCTTCAACCAATTAGTGTTTGCTGAGTCTTGAAAATTTCCATTCCAGATAATTTTGCAATCCTATTTGTAGGTTCTTACATTCTGCAAACTTCCAAAATACAATGTTCAGTGCAGATCAGAATCTTACATCTATAATCACATAACATGTAAAACAAACAAGACATGACCTTCCTTTAAAGGAAATGGTCATCACCTTGGTGATGTATGAAAATTGTACTTTTGTTAATCAAATTTCCTTGGTGGTGCAATGTTCTTATTACTTCTATTAGACTTACACTATATCCAGCGGCCGAGTCCTATTTTAGAACAATGAGATCTCAAGTTACTCACACATGTTTGGTATAAAGTCGTGGATTATGGTAATGATCACTATCAAGGTCTTTCTATGACATCTTTGATGCAGATGCAGCTTCTACAATATACAGCAGCAAAATTAATCATTGGCTGTAAGAAATTTGATAACATCACTCTTCTCCAACAAAAACTTCGCTGGCTTCCAGTATTATGTAGAATGAAATTTAAGATTCTTGGGCCAGGATTTTCTAACGACGCACAGCTCTATGAATCATGTGGTGTAGGGGGGCGGGGGCGAAGCGGGGGGCGGGCCTGTGAGAGCCGGCAGCGATCACATCTCCGCGGTGCGATCGCTGCCAGCTTTCACACCCAATAGCGCCATCGTAAAAGGTGGTGCTATTGGGTGCGAAGTTGGAAGTGAAAAGGCTCCTTACCTTTTCGCCATCCGAGCAGTCTTCATGGTGTCCACCCCGGTGCTGCCCCAACTCCTCCCCTTCCAGTGGCTACTCCTCCCCGATCTAGCTATCGCACGCGAAAAGTAGTCTGAGTCTACTTTATTCTATATAATTTTATTTTTATTGCATTTCAAATTAATACAATATATAACTTGTAACAGAAAACAGAGGTACAAGAAATTCAATCTTATCATTCGTTGAAGTGGCAAGGAAATAAGTATAACCCTCAATATTTAGGAAATCGGAGGGGGGGAGGTAGCCATAGGAAATACAAGGAAGCAAAATATCAATGAAATATTAAAAAAAAAGAAAAAAGAAAAGAGAGGTTCCCATCACCATTATACATTTGCCATACTGCACTGATTATAATTATCACTTAGGGTGAGAGTCCAAAAAAAACAAAACGCAATTGCGATGGCTCAAAGAAAACATAACTAGAATTTTGAAAATTTACTACACATTTGCAGGGATATCATAGTATAAACTTAGAACAACTTGTCAAGGCTTCAGATCTCTTCTTCTCCTTTCCTGGGTAGTTTGTGTGATGTCTGGATAAATCCAGAGTTTCTGACCATGGAATAGTGAACTCCTATTTCAGAAGAAAAACCTAAGGACTATATTTTTTCACTTAGAAAAGCAAAGCTCACTAACAACGTCCCTCTTTGAGCAACTTCATCTTCCTGTGATAGTTCCAAAACATCAGTAAGGCTCATTGACTGTTGAACATTCAAACCACTTTGAAATCTCTCAGTAGAATTCTGAGGCAAGTAATAGGCCTTAGTAACTAAAGGCATAGCATCAGCCGGTATCTTAAGATTATTAGCCAAATAGTTCTTAAATATATCCACCTAGTAGAGATGTGCAGGCAAAAAGTTTTCGTTGCGTATGCGATAGGTATTCGTGGGGGGTCAATTCCGTTTCATGCGGAAGTATGGAGAATTCAATAAGTTGTCGATCTGTAAATACGTTACTACTAAATTAACTACAACCCCCCACCCTCCTGAGCCCCCCCTCCCCCCCCCCCCCAAGACTTACCAAAACTCCCTGGTGGTCCAGCGGGGAGTCAGGAAGCCATCCCTGCACTCGTTTGTGGTTTCCTCACGGCGCCGTCTTGGGGGGGGGGGGCAGGAGGGTAGGGGGTTTAAATGTTTGGATATCTGTTGAAAACGTGGGGAGTCACGATGCGTTTCGCCTCCCCACGTATTTTTCAGATTGCAAAAAATAAGTTGCGGATTACAAATACGTGGAAAACGGATGCACACCTCTACACCATAGGTAATATCTTAATAACAGGAAAATTCGAGACTACCTTATTCAACTGAGTTAGGACTGGGGTCTGCTCAGCAATTTAGCTTTTCCTATCAGGCCCCCTTTCTCTGAAATGCCATACCAGCTGAGGTTCATTTGGAGATGAATTATAAATTCAAGAAAGTGTTAAGATGTGCCTATTCAATTAGGCTTTTATTTATTTACTTATTTAAAATCATTTCTATACTACCCTCAGGCACAGTGCTAGTTGCTAATTTGTTTGAGAGTATTATTTTGTATCTCCACTGGCTGCTTTGCTTTTATTTATTTACTTTTTAAATTGTTTTTCGGTATAATTGTATTAACCATTTTTATATTTATTTATTTCAGAACTTTTATATACCGATATTTAGCAATTAGCCTTCACCCCGGTTTACAGTGGAACAACTTGTTACATTGAAATGACATTGGAACAGACTAGAACAGATATTTTACAATTGAACGAGATATGCTTATTGATCAACTATAACATTTAAACAGAATAATAATAATAATAATTTCTAACAACAAACTAATAGAACGGTGTGTAAGGAGTGATGGGGAGTCTGGGATTCGGAGGCGGGTGGATCAGATCAGCTCGGGAGGTAGAGAGAGGAAGAAAGGTGAGGTGAGGTGGGGACGGAGAGCAATTGGTAAGTTTAGGGTGTGCAGCTGACATGGATATTGGGTATTGGTAGAGGTATGTCGCTTAGCCCACACCATCTCTGAACGTTTGGCTGAATAACCATGTTTTCAGTTCTTTTTTGAAGGATTTGTTGTCATTCAATGAGCTTAGGTATTGTGGCAAGGAGTTCCATAAGTTTGGTCCTGCTATGGAGAAGGCTCTGTTTCTAGTGTTAGTAAGCTTCGCCATAGGAAGTGAGGGTATGTCTAGGAGTAGTTTGCAAGCAGTTCTGGTAGTTCGTTGAGGTTTGTGTTGTTGAATCATGTTGTTGAGTGTGGTGTTGTCTGCTTTGTATATGGCATTGTGGACTATTGTTAGGGTTTTGAATTCGATTCTCTGCTCGATTGGGAGCCAGTGGAGGCTTCTCAAAACAGGGGTGATGTGCTCTGATTTCTTCTTGCCGGTTAGGATTCTGGCTGCGGCGTTTTGTAACATTTGCAGTGGTTTTAGAGTAGATTTAGGAATGCCAATCAGGAGTGAGTTGCAGTAATCAAGGCTGTTGAAAATCAGCGATTGTAGTACTGTTCGGAATTCATGTTGGTGAAGAAGCGGTTTTTACATCCTTTGATTTTACATCCTTTCGTGTTTAGAAAAGCAATTTGATAAATAAATAAACTAAACTAATGCATCTACATAAAATCATATAATTACAAAAATAAAGAGATTAATATGCAATAATTAGTCAGAGACCTGTTTAACAGTATTCCTAATATGCAATCCTATTCTCTTCCACAGAGCAGGTCAGGCACAAGCGATATATAACATGCTATATATATCTAGTATATAATACACTCATAATAAACATTTCACAACAGGAATAAGAACATAAGAACATGCCATACTGGGTCAGACCCAGGGTCCATCAAGCCCAGCATCTTGTTTCCAACAGTGACCAATCCAGGCCATAAGAACCTGGAAAGTACCC
Source organism: Rhinatrema bivittatum (assembly GCF_901001135.1). Classification (NCBI taxonomy): domain Eukaryota; kingdom Metazoa; phylum Chordata; class Amphibia; order Gymnophiona; family Rhinatrematidae; genus Rhinatrema; species Rhinatrema bivittatum. The sequence continues at coordinate 171,013,701 of NC_042619.1, read as the reverse complement.
AAAAACTAAGTCTATTCCATGTTACCGTTGCTAGTAATAGCAGTGGCTATTTTCTAAGTCAACTTAATTAATAGCAGGTAATGGACTTCTCCTCCAAGAACTTATCCAATCCTTTTTTAAACACAGCTACACTAACTGCACTAACCACATCCTCTGGCAACAAATTCCAGAGTTTAATTGTGCGTTGAGTAAAAAAGAACTTTCTCCGATTAGTTTTAAATGTGCTCCATGCTAACTTCATGGAGTGCCCTCTAGTCTTTCTACTATCTGTAAGAGTAAATAACCGATTCACATCTACCCGTTCTAGACCTCTCATGATTTTAAACACCTCTATCAAATCCCCCCTCAGCCGTCTCTTCTCCAAGCTGAAAAGTCCTAACCTCTTTAGTATTTCGTCATAGGGGTGCTGTTCCATTCCCCTTATCATTTTGGTAGCCCTTCTCTGTACTGAGGGTGTGATGGGAATTGTAAATGCTACATATATTGGATGGATTGGTGGGCAGACTAATTGAACCATGGTCTTTTTCTGCCATCATGTTTCTATGTTTCCATGATTCTAATTTCCCCAGCCCATAGCATATAACTTCACAAAGAGATCTTTATTGAATTGTACTTAATCATATAATCAGGTTATTTATTCATTTCGTATCTAATCATATATATTATATATAATCATGTTTATATTCGTATAACCACGTTTTATTTATTAACTAGTATGTTATTTATTAACTGTTTTAGCAATATATACTAATTTGTTATTTGATTAATCTGTTCAATGTAAACCGCTAAATGAAGCGATAGTTCTTGTTCCTTGTAAACCGGGGTGATATGTATATTATACAGGAACCTCCGGTATATAAACCCAATAAATAAATAAAAATAAATGTATGAGCCTTGCTCAAATAGAAAAGAGACATTCCAAGGGTATGTTTGGAAACTACACATACACATTTCATTTTCAAAAAGATCCACACATAACAGGCATGCCGCTGCATACACTGTTCACACCATATATGACATGTCATGTCAACCTCACCATGAGCAGCTAATCGGACACAATTTGTGCAGGTACCTCGTATTTGAAAATCGACTGGGCTTGTGCTGGTTCAAAAGTAATGTTGAAAATCACTAAGAAATAAGAGTTTATAAAGCTGAACATGCACTCGTGTAATATACTCCCAAAACACATTCAGTGACTTACTCAACTTTATCAAAAGCAGTTTCTGTACAGAATAGATATTACTTCTTTAAGGGTAATTCATATAGCATTAAGGACCTTAATAACACCCTTAGTAAGAGACTTGACTTAACGATAGACTTCTTCTCAGGGTTATATATAATCATTGATCCCAACTATAGTTATTTTTTAATTTATTTTTTTTTTAATTGTTGCACATAAAAATTTCCTTTAAAAGTTATTTTCCTTGTGTAGGCAAATTACTGCCCGCTGGCTGACATGATCGTGTTTCACTTTCTGCTTGAGTGGCTTCTCCTGCTTTCACTTTGGCATTTTATCCCAAAGAATAATTTCTCTTGGAAAGTGTTGACAGCATCTCATTTTCAAAAATGGTGCCAGATCACTCATGAGACACCTCTGGCACTTTCCAAAGGGGAGATTATTCTTTGGGACAAATTGCTGAAGTAAAGAGCAAAAGGAGGCCCCTGAAGCAGAATGTAAAACATGATCATGTCTGACAGTGGGCAATAAATTTGGCTAAACAAGGAAAGTAACTTTTAAAGGAAATGTTTATGTGCAACCATTTAGAAAACTTGTTTTCACAAAAATATATATTTCCATTAGGACCAATGATTATATATGACCCTGAGAAAAAGGCTATCATTAAGTCAAGACTCATCCTAAGGGTGTTAGGAAGGTCCTTAGAGCTATGAGAATTACCCTTAAAAAAGTAATATCTGTCCTGCATAGAAATTGCTTTAGAAAAACTTAAGTAATTTCCTGAATGTATTTTGGGAATATATCAAAAGTAACATTGCCAGTTAGGTGCCCTTTGGAAACACTACCATTGAAGTCATATTTCAGTAGACAGTAACCAAGGATTTTATTCCATATAACAGCTATATTCATAAAATTGTAATGAAGTTTCCTGTCATATGCAGAAGGTAATGGAAGGCGTCACACATATAGAAACCTTTACAGAAAATAGGACTTTTCAGTAAAGGATCTGTGATTATACTGATTTTCCAAGCAGCCCAATGTTTGACCTAAGTTTAGTCTTTGCATGAAAAAGTGAAAGTTGGGTCTATTGAAGTGCAGCAGTTCCCCACCTGCTTTCCCAAGGCAGCATTTCAGATTTGGACTGACCTACTGCTCATCAGCACACTCCTCTACAGTCTGATTAACGCTAGGGGAGAGCCCAAAGGCACAAACAGGTGCAGCCTCACAGATTGCACTTTTGTATGGTTGGTCATGGACTTGCATGGGGAAAACTTTAAACCACTTGAAGATTTAACTTTAGGAAAAACTCTAGTGAATTGTATTCTTTGGATTTGGAGACCACCTATGACAGACTTAAATTCAACCTTATTTCTTCCTCCGCATTTCTTAATAGAAAAAAGCCTATGAATAAAATTGCACTAACATTTTTTTGTGTGTGCATATCAGTATAAATGTAACATGCACACTGAAACACCATGCTGAAACACCACTTAACGTACAAGAGATATTCAGCGGCTAAGCCATTGAATATTCTGAAATAAATTGCTAGTTAGCGAGATAAGTCTTATCCAGCGAATTTTAGATCTGCTTTTGAGCAAGTCCAACTTATCTGGCTAACATAACCAGATGAATTTGAATATTGCTACTGACCTCGCGGAACACCCATATCCTGCCCACCCCTTATCTGGCTAATTACTTAGCCGGAGAAGTAGTTATTTGGCTAAGTGATGGCTACTGAACAGGACCAGACATTCAGCTGCTGCCATTTACCCGGATAAGTCATGACTTTTCCAATTAAGTAGAACTGAATATTGCCTTCCCACTCTCTTCTGAGACAACCCTTTCCAAATTGGTTGGGTAATGAAATTGAGATTGCCTTTTTCACTTCACCTAGGTATCAGGCTGTGGGGCTTAAATTTGGATATAGGAGAACTTCAACAATACACTCCTCCTTTTCCTTCTAAATCTAACTCAAAACTCCCATACTGCTTTCCCTCTCTGCCTGCTTTTGTACAGGATGACTAACCAATCACTGGAGGTACCTGTCAGGGATGGTCTATCTCTCCTACTGCCTGAAGTATAATCCATGATATACAATAGCAGAGACCTAGAGGGTCTCTATATATGTATGAAACTTATAGCCTGACACTTAAGAGTACTACAAGCCACCAAAGAAGATAAATAAATATAAATGTATTGTCCAATTATACCTGAATTAATGTTTTCATCATATTAATAGTCTAAACATGCTAGTATTAGAATCATTTTATTCAGTCTTCCTATCTAAATTTCCATTAATCAAATGTAGGTAATCCTCCCCAAATAATGGCAAGTTCTGGCAATGTATTTTCCAGTAGTTCAAACAGAGCTAAGAAACTTAGGGCTTTATTTACCAAGGCTATCGCAGGCTTGTGCTGTTAGCGCAAGCCTGCGATAGCCTGCGAAGGTAGCGCATGCCTGCGCTACCTAAATTGGGGCGGAGTCGGCCCCGGAAGAGGAGTTGGGGCGTCACCGGGGCCGACTCCGTGAAGACGGCGCCGCCAGTGAAAAGGTAAGGGCCTTTTCACGTCCGAGTTCGCGCCCAATAGCTACACCTTCTATGGTGGCGCTATTGGGTGCGAAACCGGCAGCGATCGCACCGCAGCAGTGCGATCGCTGCCAGCTAGTGCAGGACCGCCCCCCCGGGTCGACCCCCCGCCCCCCATTAGCACAGTTTTCTAAAGTATTGCAGGCCTGCGATACTTTAGAAAATGAGGCCCATAGAGTCTCTAGATGAAAATTCACCTCCTATATTCACATTTGAGCTTGCAAAGTCATCTAACATTTATGTAATTGAACCTAAACTGGATGTTCTTAAGTTATTTTGAATCCATATAAAATTATTTTGTATGATTCTTCATTCTATGAAGAATACATATTATAGTGAAGACCCACATAAGTGCATGTTACAGAGTAAAATGACAGACACAGAAATGAGAAGGCCTGCCCAGTGGCTCTATGGCCGTGTTACATTGTACCATGAGGAGGATCTCCAGTTAAATTCCCTGATCGGGCCTTCCATGCCCAAAGTTGACTGGTTGGAGCTGGTGATGCTGCAGAAGCAGCATTCACAGCCCCTAGGAGGAGGGCATCATGATCATCATTAAGACTAACACCAAGTGGTAAGATTTAGATCCCATGATACAGGTTTCCAGAAGAAGCCCTAGTGCATGCTCCAGGCCTGAGGATTGTTGCTGCAATGACAAGACTAGGAGCAGTCAGAAGATGAGCCTGTTAATATAATGTAGCCCCCTCCCCCCCCCCAATCCCACCCCTGCTTCAGGGTTGTGGTCTGAAATGTGCAGGGGATGCACTCAGTCCCATGGCTAAGTATTCACAGTCTCAATATTCCCTGGGGCATGGAGTGCCTCAGAGATCTGTACTTCGACTGGTGCTTTTTAATATATTTATAAATGATCTGAAAAGGGGTATGACGAGTAAGATGATCAAATTTGCAGATGACACAAAATCATGCATAGTAGTTAAATCTCAAGTCGATTGTGATGATTTGCAGAAGGATCTTGCGAAACTGGAAAATTGGGCTTCCAAATGGCAGATGAAATTTAACATGGACAAGTGCAAAGTGATGATATAGGGAAAAAAAAACCTTGCTGTAGTTATACAATGTTAGCTTCTATCTTAGGAGATACCACCCAGGAAAGAGATCTAGGCATCCTAGTGGATAATACATTGAAATTGTCGGCTCTGTGTGCTGTGGCGATCAAAAAAGCAAACAGAATGTTAGGAATTATTAGGAAGGGAATGCCAAATAAAATGGAGGATATCATAATGCCTCTGTATCTGTGCATTGGTGGACCTCTGAGCCGAGACGAGATCGACCCTACCTAAGGAGAAGAACCAACAGGTCCTCGTCGTCGGGAGGCAGATCATGGGTCTGTGGTGATTTGGACCCAAGATAGGGGTTAACAGTGAAGTCCACTGGATAGTCAGGGATTGAGGCAGGCGGCTGACAGCAAAATCCAGAGAATGATTCATGGGTTGAGACAGGCGGCAAGCAGCAAAATCCAATGAACAATCCAAGGGTCGAGACAGGTGGCAGACAGCAGAATCCAGAGAACAGTCCAAGGGTCAAGGCCAGAAATCAGTCTGAAGGAGACAGGACCAGGATGACGGGGGGAAATGGAGATAATAGGACCAGGAAGCAGGAACACATGGTGAGGGAGAATAACAGGTCAGGTTGGAACAATTAATCAGGAACACGAACAGAACAAGCAGCTTCTCCAAAGAGATGACCTGTTGCAGAGGCAAGGCTGAAGAGCAGAGACTAGGTTTAAGTAGTCCCTGCTTGATGATGTTGGATGGGAACCGTGGGAAATTCTCCCACCACAGTCCCTTTAAGAGTTCGAGAGAGGTGCGCGCGCGCGCCTAGACTGCTGCCGGATGTCAAGCGCTGGCAGCGTTCCTTGTCGTGGTGAAGAGGTACAATGGCGGCAGCAGTTTCTTGCCATCATGGAGGAGGAGGGAACCATTCCAAGGGTCTGATGGGTGAGGGTAGAAGTTGTAACAGCCCATAGGGATGACCTGCCATCGGTTTTTGTTGAGCGCAAATGGGGCCAGAGTCCACATAATCCCTGATGTCCTTCTTCACCTGTGGCCACCAGTAAAACTGCTGAAGCAGATTCAATGTCCGTGTTTGACCTGAATGATCAGTGATATAAGAATCCTATGCCCATTCTAGCACCTTCTGATGGAGACATAAGAAAATAAGAACATAAGAAATTGCCATGCTAGGTCAGACCAAGGATCCATCAAGCCCAGCATCCTGTTTCCAATAGAGGCCAAACCAGGCCACAAGAACCTGGCAATTACCCAAACACTAAGAAGATCCCATGCTACTGATGCAATTAATACCAGTGGCTATTCGCTAAGTAAACTTGATTAACAGCAATTAATGGACTTCTCCTCCAAGAACGTAGCCAAACCTTTTTTGAACCCAGCTATACTAACTGCACTAACCACATCCCCTGGTAACAAATTCCAGAGCTTAATTGTGTATTGAGTGAAAAAGAATTTTCTTTGATTAGTCTTAAATGTGCTACTTGCTAACTTCATGGAATGCCCCTTAATCCTTCTATTATCCGAGAGTGTAAATAACCAATTCACATCTACTCGTTCAAGACCTCTCATGATGTTAAAGACCTCTATCATATCCCCCCTCAGCCATCTCTTCTCCAAGCTGAACAGCCCTGACCTCTTCAGCCTTTCCTCATAGGAGAGCTTTTCCATCCCCTTTATCATTTTGATTGCCCTTCTCTGTACCTTCTCCATCGCAACTATATCGACGTGGAACTACCATCTTCCCAGGGGGAACAGTTGTGAGATGGCCAGGAGAATTTGTGCCAGATCGGTGATGTAGCCCAGGGGTTCCAGAGTGCCCTCAGCTTGGATGTTCATGTGAGCTGATCTATATTTCACCTCAAAATCAAAGCAGGTGAAAAACAATGACCATCGAGCCTGGTGGGTGTTTAAAAGTTGCACATTACGGAGATGTTCTAGGTTTTTATGTTCTGTATATACTCATTATACTGTAATACGGTGTTGTGCCCTTCTAACCAGTGCCGCCTTACTTCAAAAGCCAATTTTATGGCTAGCAGTTCCTTATCCTTGATTCCATAGTTTTGTTCAGCTGGCAAAAACTTCTTAGAGAAGAAGGAACAGAGCAGGAGGACCCCCTTGTCAAAGCTTTGGCTTAAAAAGGCTCCCACTCCTTCCAAAGAAGTGTCAACTTTGAGGATGAAGGGACACGTGGGGACACGTGACATCTGGGTGACAGAGATATGGTTCTTTGAGGAAGGGTTGTTTCAGGTTTAAGAAGGCTATAACTGCTTCTGGGGGTCAATCCTTTGTGTTTGCCCCTTTCTGAGTAAAAGCTGTGAAGGGAGCTACCATCTGAGAATAATTGGGAATAAAATAATGGTAGAAATTTGCAAATCCTAGAAATCTCTGCAGCAGGAGGAGACCATAGGGTTGTGGCCAGTTTAAAATGCATTTCACCTTTTTGGGGTCCATGCGGAAACCCTTGCTGGAGATGATGTAACCCAGGAAGGGCAAACTCTCTTTCTCAAATAAGCATTTCTCCAATTTGGCATACACTTTGTGGGCTCGAAGTCTCTGGAGTTCTTGGCAAACATCTCGACAATGAGTAGACAAATCCTTGGAGAAAATGAGAATGTCATCCAGATAGACCACTATGCAACCATACAGAGGTCTCTGAAAATTTCATTCATCATGCCTTGGAAAACAGCTGGAGCGTTACATAGGCTGAAAGGCATGAAAGGTATTCATAGTATCTATTTCACATATTAAATGCAGTTTTCCATTCATCTCTACTCTTAATACGGACTAAATTGTATGCCCCATGCAGGTCCAGTTTGGTAAAGATCTTGGCCCCTTGGAGACGATCAAGTAGTTCTGGAATGAGCGGAAGAGGGTATCAGTCTTTTTTAGTTATGGCATTTAGCTCCCTGTAATCTATACAGGGGCACAGTGTCCCATCCTTTTAGGTTACAAAAAAGAACTCTGCATCTGCAAGGGATGTGGAAGGACTGATAAATCTTTTATCGAGATTTTCTCTGACATACTGAGCCATGGTCTTGGTCTCCAGGAGAGAGAGAGAATATAATCTTTCCTCGGGGTGGCATAGTTTCAGGAATCAGTTTTATGGCACAGTCAAAAGGATGATGTTCTGATAGGATATTGGCCACCTGTTTGGAGAACACATTCGCATAGGCAGCATTCTGACATGGTATCCCCAATGAAGTCATGGCTAGTGGAACAGACCATGGACATCTTACAGGGAAGTATGCAAGATAAAAGGCAGTTGAAGGAATTCCCAATCGAAACTAGGAGAGTGGGTTTGTAGCCAGGGTAGCCCCAGTACAATGGGGTGTACAGCCTTCTCGATGGCATGGAAAACTATTTATTCTAAATGGAGGAGACCAGTCTGGAGTTGCAGGGGTTCGGTCATTGTGGTGATTTGTCCAGGCAAAGGCTCACCATAGATGGAAGAGATGAGAAGTGGTGACTTTTTAAGAACTGTTGGAAGTTTAAGATGGTTCACCAAGATCTTCACGATAAAGTTTCCCCCTGCTCCGGAGTCCACTAACGCAAAGGAAGAAAACTCATGGGCGTCAGCCATTATGGTCACAGGCAGGATAAGTTGGGGAGAGGGAAGCGCACAGCCCAGGGTCAACTCCCCACTGTCTCCTAGGCTCGGGTGTTTCCCGACTTCAAAGGGCATTGAGCTCGTAGGTGCCTCTGTCCTGTGCAATAGAAGCCTAGTCCCAGAAAGTGCTGTTGAAGTCTCTCCTCTGATGAGAGGTGGCTCTGCCCGAGCTGCATAGGTTCCTACTGATGAGTCGATCCTGGTGAGGCTGCAGGTGATGGAGTAAGGGGATGTCAGAGAGAATGAGCCAGCTGCATGTATCTTCTCAGACCTCGTATTTCCCGTGCCCTTTGCTGGAGTTGCTGATCAATCCTCCTGACCAGATCGATGAGGGCATTGAAGGATTCAGGGAGCTCCCAGGTGGCCAGCTCATCTTTTATTTGAGAAGATAGCCCTTCTAAGAAGATGCTCCAGAGGCTATCCTCTCTCAAGTTTAATTCCAAGGCCATAGTATGGAACTCTATGGCGTACTCTACCAGGGTCTTTGTACCTTGGCGTAGATGTAACAGGACAGACCCTCACGGTATCTCGGCGGCTGGGTTCATCGAAGACTTGCTTAAATGCCTTGACAAACTGCTGTAGATCTTGAAGCAGAGCATCTCCTTGCTCCCAAAGAGGTGATGCCCCGGCCAGGGCTTTCCCATTGAGAAGGGAGTGGATAAAGGCCGACTTGATGGAATTACTGGAGAATTGCATGAGTAGCAGAGAAAAGTGCATGAAGCACTGATTCAAGAATCCTCAACACAACTTAGGATCCCCTGAATATCTGGGGCGGTTGTAAGGTGGATGGCAGTTGCCGCCGGAGAAGCCGAAGGAGCAGAAATGGTGGTGTTGCTCATCAAATCAGTGGTGGCATCTAGACGGTGCTGAGTCATTCCACTGAACCTGCTAGGGCTTTCACAAATTGTTGCTGTTGCTGGATCTTTTGAGCAAGTCCCAGAATGGCCTGGAGACTGGAGAGATTTGCAGGGTCCATGGCCTCTGCAAGCTGTTCCAGAGAAAAGTCCAATGGTCGAGCAAGCAGCAGGCAGCAAAATCCAGTGAACAGTCCAAGGGTCAAGGCCAGAAATCAGTCCAAGGGAGACAGGATCAGGATGACAGGGGGAAACGGAGAGAACGGGACCAGGAGGCAGGAACACACAGTCAGGGAGAACTCCAGGTCAGGAGCACAAGGCGGAACATGTAATCAGGAACGCGAACAGAACAAGCTGCTTCTCCGAAGAGATGACCTATTGCAGAGGCAAGGCTGAAGAGCAGGGACTAGGTTTAAGTAGACCCTGCTCAATGACGTCGGATGGGAACCACGGGAAATTCTCCCACCGCGGCCCCTTTAAGAGTTTGAGAGAGGTGCACGCACGCGCCTAGACTGCTGCTGGATGTCAGGCGCTGGCGGCATTCCTTGTCGTGGTGAAGAGGTACAACAGCGGCAGCGGTTTCCTGCCATCGCGGCGGAGGAGGAGGGAACTGTTCCAAGGCCCTGAAGGGTGAGGGAAGCTGGCTGCAGATTTCCACAGCTGGCAAGTGCAACAGTATTGCTCCATGGTGAGAGCGCACCTTGAATACTGTGTACAATTCTGGTTGCCGCATCTCAAAAAGGATATAGCTGCACTGGAGAAAGTGCAGAGAAGGGCGACCAAAATGATAAGGGGCATGGAACGGCTGCCCTGTGAGGAAAGTCTAAAGTTAGGGCTATTCAGTTTGGAGAAGAGACAAATGAGGCGGGATATGATAGAAGATTACAAAATCATGAAAGGACTTGAACAAGTTAATGTAAATCGGTTATTGTTATGTTCTTATTCCCTGATTGGAGGGAAGGCTGAACCTCCAGGGCCCAAGACTTAGAAGAAATGCCTCTCTCTCTCTTACTCATTCTCTCCCTCCAAGTATACTCAGAGTTACTAAATCCTCTACAAAGTCTCTGCAACAGCACTCACTGGAAATTTGAGTGGAATGTTTCAAAAATTAAACTTTACTGAAACAAATCTTTGAAGTAAAACAACTGACAGCAACTCGTTTGATTATCAAACAGTTCAAGTTCTAACCACAATCTCAGACCTGCTCCTCTGATTAAGTGCCCCTCAAAGGGGCAGGCACTAGAAAAACCCTTTCCCTCCATGGAATGGCAGGCAGTTTCCTAGTAAAACACTGTGGTCTCTTGTTCTCCTGTGGTGTTCAAACTGGATCTTTCGGGTGGAAAGTCCTAACTCCTGCAACAGATGAAATCCTAAACTCCTTCTCCTGGGCAAGAATGGCAAGCAAACATTCCTCCCAACAAAAAGGAACAGAAATCTTCTCCAAAACCCAGAAAAAATCTCTGTGGCAAGCAATTGCTGTTATTCTGCTTGTTGTAGGATAAGAACCAAAACTCTTTTCCCTGAACTCCTCCAGGCAGGAGGGAAAAATCCTCCCAGAGGCAGGAACAGAGATTCTCCACAAAAAAAAAGAAAAAAAAAAAACCTCTCCCACAATTGCTCACACAGCTCTGAGACAACCCCTGCTGGGTAATGAATAGAGTTATGCAGCTCCCCCTCTCTTAGGTTTGTGGTCGAGGGGCCTAAATTAGAAGCCTGGGGAATTCTAAAACTTACACTCCTCCTTCTTCAAAACTTAGCTCAAAGTGCCACACTAACCTATATATCCTCATGCAGTTAAGCAGGTGGGTCCTTAGAAGAGGTGCTGATTAGGAATGATGTGCTCCCTCCTCCCTCTCTAATCAAAATCTGGGCTAGGGAAATCTAGTGGAGACCTAGGGTAGATCTCTACAATTGAGGGAAAATCCTTGAGTAGTTTTGAATGAAGGTTTACCACATCAGAATCTCACCACTGTTTGGATTGAGTTGGAAGGAAAAGAAGGACCCCCTGAGCCAAAAAAAAAAAAATCCCAATAGAGATAATTACAGGCAATTAACTTGATTACCGAGACTGCTTCATGAGAGAGGTGCTACGGCCCTTATTTCTAATCTTCAAATGCTGGTTGTCCTTGACACAGGGCTTGAGTCATCAACTTGATATAGAAATTGGCTTTGGTAGGCTGTGGCAAAAAACTACTCAAGAAAGCCAGTGAATATAATAAATGGCAGGTCAAATAGCAGCAAATGAATCTATAATAATTTCATAATGAACAATTTCAAGCTTGCCCAGTTCTGAGCCAAAAAATGTATTACTTGGGTCCCATGTCTTTATACATAAGCTTGACTATCCATTTTTCGTTGTGCAGTCACTTGGGAAACATTAGTCCCTGACTAGGTCAGCAAACCACACTGAAAATGTGCAAGCCATAATGTCAGCATAAATTAAGGGAAAGAAGCCAAAGATAACAGCTCTTAATGTAGTCTCCATTCTCTGTCATTTGAATACTAATTGAAATGCTAATTTTCCCAAGACTCAAAGGATTCAAAGGGGAAATCCCCAGAGCTCTGATGCACTGAAAAAGCTGCTTATTACAGGGCAAGCAATACAATCAATGCCTTTGCAAGATACAATTCATCATGTGCTACAGCCTTTAAAATTAAACGGGTATACAAACCTCATATCTATCTACCATCAATATATTTGATGAAGAGCTGTTCTGGTCATAGAGATGTAATACACCCTACTCATATGTTTAAACATATGAACTCAAGGAAGAGTTCAGATACACTTAAACCAGAGCAAAGTAGTAGTGGAAAAATAGGACCAGGATGACAAAGTGCCCTATCTCCCCCTATATAATATGACAGGGGGCACAACCAACAGAATCATGTCTGAAAAAGAGGATAACAAGGTCCTGTTCACAGCAATACAACAATATTATGGGACCTATGTACTAAAGAGTGTTTGAGTTAATGCCCACATCATTTATACATGCATTATCATTACTGTGCAATAACATGCATACTAATGAGCCAATTAGCTGAAAATGTGATGCTAATCAGCTCTTTAGGTATTAACGCTGTGTAGTACCCAATATACCATGTCGGTTGGTCCTCCTGGAATGCTCACTGGCAAGAGGGATCGAGTTTTTACTCCTGCCAGCTGTGGCATCAAAATTAATATGATACCACAAACTCTCTGACCTGAATGACAAAGCACATGCAGTGATGTTCAAGTCAGAAAGGCCACAGATTTGGAAGGAGTCCAGAGTTGGTCACAATTCAGTTGATTCTTTAGAGAAGAATTAGGGTATTCAGGGAGGACAACTGTAATAGGCCACGGCTTTGCTGGGAAGTAGAAGTGCCTAAGATTTTCCATAATTGGGCTGTGGCCTCAGGAGCAGTCATTGTCTTGATGCACTGGGCCTTGACTTTGGGAGAGTGGGTGAAGAAGGCCATGATGGGCTGCGACTTCAGAGAATCCAAGGGTCCAGGGGGAGTCTATGTTGACTCCATAGGAGGAGAGGTCCAGAGGCCTGATTGTCATGGGAAAGGGGAGGGATGTTTCCCATGCTAACCAGCCCTTTCACTTTACATTGGTTATTGCAGAAAAATCTGATTTGCAGATTGTGGCCTGCTTTACCATGACCATGTTGTCTTTAGCATGACCATAGTAAGGCAGGCCATAATCTGCATATCATTAGTTTGTTATTTGGTATTTATAATCCAATGTAATGCTAGTATTAAAACCAGCAGGTAACTCACATTTCAATGCCGGCTTGAAGAGTAGTTAGACCTCTGTATAAGGTCTCCTGGGTGCTGCACCTGTAGTGGCTCTTTCTCCATCTTTAGGTTTTTCCTATATGTTTATCTCTTCTACTTCTGCAGCTGTCTCCTCTGACCAGGGTAAATTCTCTCATATACTTTACTCTTTATTTCACCTTTTCTCCAGGGTGAATGATTGAGAAGACCGGGCAACCACCTGTTAGGTGGTCTTACACTGGCTTCTCGGCTTGCTGACATGCATCTGGAGACATGTTGTGATATTCCTTTGAATAGGTGCGCTTTTTTAATTTATATCATTGTTGGTCCTGTTGTTATTTTGGTTGGTTGGGTAAAATACAGGATTTTGGGGATTTGGTTGTTTTTGGATATACAAATGTGTAACATGCCGTACACCACAAAATCCTTGTGATCTTTCCGTGGTACGTGAACATTGAAGTTCACTAAACTGAAACCATATTTTTAGCAGCTCAAGGGTGTACTCAATCAGGAATATTGTGGAGCGACTGTCTCAGTTTTATTCTTTGGAGACAGAGAAGAGAAAAAGATAAGGTGTTGGCAACCAAGTCAAAGGGACAAAAAAACCCACATAAATTAGGCCAATTTTCAAAATGGACTTTACACACCTAAGTTTGTTTTGAAAATTATCACCCCTATTATGTGCGTAGAAAATTTTCAGGAAAATTTATGAGCATACTTTTCAAAAATCCCAAAGTATGCACAGAAGTCTAAATGCCTCCCCAAAACTGGTCTGGGAATGCCTCAACTCAGTATGGGTAAACTTAAAGGGCAACATTCAGGATGTAAAGAAATGTACCCATATATTGGGCGGGCAATTTTATAAACGTTCATATCTGTGGGTAAAATATTGTCTTACCTGTGGAAATACTTTTGAAAATTGCCCTCTATAAGCATAGCAAGAAAGCGGCACAACATGAAATGGCTAGCAGCTATGAATATCACTAGCACAATTAAAGAGTGCAATGTCTTCAGCACTTGTCCTGTAGAACTCTGCTCCCTAGATCTTGAGCATACATGCAGGTAGAGAGGACCGTCTCCTCTTCTTCACCAATGTGGACTTACCTTTGTTCAGTAAAATAATCACATACAAACTGTACAGAATATAATGAAACTATATCATGCACTGTACTACAACTGGACCCAGAGTATGTGGATTAATATATATATATTTCATTGATTAATGCAAGTTGATAAGGTCACTTACAGTAGAAAAATAGAGTAATATTTATCCACTGTATATTGCCTAACAACCTGTTTAAATAAAAGGGTGATCATTTTGGAAATGAGTCGTATGGTAAACAGTATGAGCAATAGTTGTATCTTTAATTGAAGTGCTATTAATAAGGCTATCCATTCCTCTACATTCTTCTTTTTAATTTTTGACCCAGTAGTTTCCCCATGCTTCTTGTACTTAGAACTATGGCTGGGATCTGGTGCCATGAGCCTTCATTGCAATTATCCCAGGATTTTATGAACCCTACAATCATGGGCCCTGAATCTGGCTGCTAGGTGTCACTCTTAAGGAATGACAAACAAGACTATGAGACTATGAAGGTCAATGAATGGTAATGTCTATTTTGATGGCTATTAATTATTAGCTATATGTTGGCATAAGGAAAAAGTATTTTTGTTTGTCATTATTGCTTGACTTTTTCTTGATTTAGACACTGTTCTTTATTAAGTAGAATTACTCTTAAAGAATGGCTATTTAAAATTCACGTAGCTCCTGCTCAGGCCACTTAAAGTGTGTAAATGACTATTTTTGTGTGTGCAAGACTTTTAAAATCTACCTTTTATTGTGTATATATTTTTTAGAAATTGTATTTGTATTTATTTTTGTGTTGATTATTTTGTATATGTTTTGTTTTAACTATTGATATATTTCTTTATTTTTTCAATGTTTATAGGCACAAGAAAAGATTTTTTTTATATTTTATATTTTCACCCCAGTGCAGACTTGTATGTTAAAACATGGCCATGTTGGGTATTTAGAAATGATTTGTATATTGGAATAATTGGTTTTAAGGATTATTAAATGTATTTATAAGTTTCTACTGTGTTTATTATTTATCATTATTTACTATTTTATAGGTCATATTATATATTTTATTTTTCAGTTTATAGATCTTAAGATTCCTTCTTATGCACTGATCTTATCGCTTTTATAAGTTTGTTTATGTACCCTTGTTATTCTATTATTGGCTTCATTGTGGTTCATTTACCTTTCTCATTTTGGGACAGTATTAGTGGCAGGTTTAAACAGTAAAGTAGAGAATCAGAAAGAGATGGAGTGGGAGGAGAAACTTGTATTTTTTTTTCTTTTTTGGGAAAAAGCACTCCAGAATAACAAAGAAAGAAGTAAGGTAGGAGAAAGAGGATGGAATCCAAGCAAGAAACAACATGGAGGCATCAAAACAATCAAGGTGGTACATCTGGGGTATGACAGCTAGGCTGGGTTCTAGAAAAAAAAAGGTAGTATATTTATATTCTGCTTTTCACACTTTTAAGCAGATTACATTCAGGTACTGTACGTATTTCCCTATCCCCAGAGGGCTTACAATCTAAGGCCAGGATTCATCAAACTATCACCTGCAACAGGAAGAGGGGTGTGTTTTATGGTAATAGCTTATTTTATCGCAAAGTGCACTTCACATAGGTATTACCACAGAGTGCAATAACTTTTTCACACTTTACAGTAAATGCCACAATTGTTGTGGTTCCTACCTATAAAGAGAAGGAGAGAAAGAGAAAGAGAGACTAGCTGTAAGGCCCTCATAGTAGTTAGGTATTTATACCTCTATAGGAGGCCCACCTAGTTACCCGAGGTGAGGTTTAGGTATTAGTGTAGGGCTTAGGGGCCACTTTGACATTCAATGTGAGACGTACGAACAGAACAGTGCTCTCTTGTGAAAATCTGATGTCCTTCGGAGTGAGGAAACTCACCCAAAGATGAGATTTGTACAATGTTCTCTCAACCTAGCTTGATGGACTCTCTACCTGGGTGAGTTTCCTCACTCCGAAGGACATCAAATCTTCACAAGAGGGTACTGTTCTGTTCGTTTGTCTCACTCTGAATGTCCAAGTGGCCCCTAAGCTCTTCACTAATACCTAAACCTCACCTCGAGTAACTAGGTGGGCCTCCTATAGAGGTATAAATACTTAACTACTATGACAGACTTATAGCTAGTTTCTCTCTCTCTCTCTCTCCTAAAAACTTCAATAAAGCCATGTTGCACAGCTTAACACAAATGAAAAAGGCATAGTTATTTCCTGTGTTAAAACTGTGTGATATGGCATTCTGAAGCCAGCCTACTTGGCCAGAAATCCTGTCCCGTACTCCACCCCTTTTCTAAATTAGTATCACACCATGCGTTATGATGTTTACACATGCGAAAAGCCCATAATGTGGCTTGGAAAATAACCCCCTAGGTTTGTAACTGAGGCAATGGAGGGTAAAGTGACTTGCCCAAGGTCACAAGGAGCAACAGTGGGACTTCAACCCTGGACTTTGTGGTTCATAGCCCATTGCTCTAATTACTAGGATATATCTGAAGCATGGCAGCATGACCTCAAAGCTGCTTTTGGTCATCCTGCCACTCAATTGGAAATTCTGGAAAGTCCAGAAAAATCAAGTTGATAGTTTAAAAACCATAAGGAAGCTTGAGTGTGCTGCCATGAATTGTCTATGTTAGCAGCAAGAAGATTGTGGAAGAACTTTCAAGAGAACTTTGAGCAACTGAAGCAGCTGGTTTCCAATGAAACGTGTGCCACATTGACACTTTCTCAGTATTCATCAAGATGTTTGATATTTAAAGTTTTGACATGATCAGCATGAAGCTTTTTTTGTAACCACGAGAAATATATCAGCAGTTGTTTGGAGAAAAATTAAGACTCGATGAGATAAGTTTCATTCACTAAACTTTATTTTATGCTCAGTGAATGCAATTTGTGATATATACAAATTCTGTTGCAGCATAGTGAAGGCCTTCACACAAAGATATACATTTAGCTTCATCTTATATTTTGAGTCATGGAGGACTTTGTAAATTAAAAATTCAGAAAATACAAATTTAGAAAAATAAGAGACAAAGCAACAAGAATGCACATAGGAAGTTATTAAAAGACTTATTGATGGGAAATTGATTCACAGTTTTCATAACAATTTCAAAAACATATATAAAAAAATAGGAGAATGGAGGTTTTTATGACCAATGACTGACATCTTGGCTTGTTTGAAACTTGGAAGGTCAAGCCTGTTCTGAGATCTTTTCTTCGTTTTGATAAGATACATAGTCTTTATTACTTTATTTGGCCGCAGTCATATAATTTTTAAGATAAACCATTTGAGAAGTTGATTTTGTTTTGTTCTAAGATTAAATTTCTCATCCCTGGTTATATTGATATGCACCCTTTCCTGCACTACATTTCTACTGTGTCTCTGCCTCTGTCACTCCAATTCATGCACCCTAGCTACCAGTGTCTCCTTCACATATGTAAGATGCTGGGACTGAAGGGCAAGACTCCCTTTCACCCATGAATCACAAAGTATGGCAAGTGTTTTCTGTCAGATATATCAATCTCTCTTGCACCTGCTGCTGCAAGGAGTCCACAAACGGAAACACCTCTGCTTCCATTTCCTCTTGCTCATGTAAACACTTTAGCTTTTCCTCCAGAACATTTATTATGGAAATCTTTATCTTTATTAAATACTTATTAAACTGAAGAGGTTAGGGCTGTTCAGCTTGGAGAAGAGACGGCTGAGGGGGGATATGATAGAGGTCTTTAAGATCATGAGAGGTCTTGAACGAGTAGATGTGACTCGGTTATTTACACTTTCAGATAATAGAAGGACTAGGGGTCATTCCATGAAGTTAGCAAGTAGCACATTTAAGACTAATTGGAGAAAATTATTTTTCATTCAACACACAATTAAGATCTGGAATTTGTTGCCAGAGGATGTGGTTCATGCAGTTAGTGTAGCTGGGTTCAAAAAAGGTTTGGATAAGTTCTTGGAGAAGTCCATTAACTGCTATTAATCAAGTTGACTTAGGGAATAGCCACTGCTTTTAATTACATCGGTAGCATGGGATCTTCTTGGTGTTTGGGTACTTGCCAGGTTTGTGGCCTGGTTTGGCCTCTGTTGGAAACAGGATACTGGGCTTGATGGGCCCTTGGTCTGACCCAGCATGGCAATTTCTTATGTTGTAATTTTATCGCAGTCTTTTCCAGCAACAAGGATTGTAGTTAATAGACAAATTAATGGACAATTCAAATATTCCTCTTTCTGATGCCATGGCAAGATGATCGCAAAGACAGGGAGTGGAGAAAATCAGTAACATGGAGGAAAAAATAGCTCCTGATGCCTAGCCGGCAGAGGGCCTTTTTGAAGTTGCACTCAAAGAAATCACCAGAGCTGTAACTGCAGCTTTGACAGATCACCTAACTAAAATTCAAACATCAGTGGACGAATTGAAGTAAAAAGAGAAGCCTATAATTCAGCACTTGGGAACATTAATCAGAAGCTGTCAGAACATGATGACTGTATTGAAGCACTTACCACAGAATCTGTGACACATCGCGAGAAAATGAAGCAACTAGAAGTAAAACTAGACAATTTGGAAAATCGAAGTCTTCACAATAATCTCTGCATAGTGGGAGTTCCTCAGTCAATCCAGGGATAGGAGCTTCTTAATTTCTGTGAAAAGTGGCTTCCAGAGGCATTGCAGGTTTTAGTTGTGGAACGGGCGATCACAGTAGAGAGGGCGCACCAGTTGGGCCCTCCTAGCTCAGATCAGGAATGGCCTTGGCCTGTGATTGTTAAGTACCTCAATTATATAGATGAAGAAAAATTATTGTGAGCCTTTAGGAAATCTGAAGATAGTCAGTATGCTATCAATAAGATCCTGCTCTTTCCTGATTTCTCCATGAAAGTGAAAGCAGCTAGATAGGAATTTATGCCTTACTGCTCCCAGCTATATCACAAAGGAATTAAATTTTCATTGCAATATCCTGCCCAATTAAAAATATTTTACCACAGCTAAATGAAGATTCTTGTGATAGGTGCGGAGGCAAAGGCCTTTGTGGAGTCTATATCTTAAAGTCCATACCGGGCATCTTTAATATGGCGGCGCAGGAGAGCCTTCTGGCATTTAAGAACTGCAGTTATTGACACAGGATTCCTATTGAGGATGCTGGATTGATAATTCTGGTGTTTGAGTTCTTGTATTCTGTTCAATTTTGAATAGAGTTTTGCAGTTCATTTTTTTTTGTCTATGTTTAGAAGGCTAGAAGTATTTTCTATTTCTGATTGCAAGACAATTGAAAATGTTTGTAACATCTCCTGTGCAAGAAGAAGAAGAGAGAGTAAATAAAGAAGGGAATGCAGGAATAAATAGAGAAGGAAAGGGGAAGGGAAAAAAGAATGGGTGTATGGATATGCACGCTAACAGTTCTGTATTGTGATGGGAAAAATGGAAATGCTCATCAATGAACATATGTTGGGGAGGGGGGTGGATCCGGGAGGCCTGGAGTTGGAAGCTGTGGATCTGCTCATTGGGGAGTGAAGAGTCTCTCTCGTCATTGGTGACATGGAGCTGCGGAGTGAACTTCAGGGATAAGGAACAAGACATGAAGGATGTTCAAGGAGGATGGGTGGGTTGGGGTGTGATTGTAATCTGTGTGTATGTAAGTATGACTGTGCTGAGGATTATGACTGCATTTAAGTGGGGATGGTTTGGGGTGGAAATCTGTGGAAGTGTGAGTTGAGGGAAGATGGTGACTGAAATATCAGTAGTTGTGGTGAAGATTATATGGGAATGAAATACTCACATGGTTGATAAATCTATTCAGTAATGGTGTGTATGACGAGTAAATTCATTTCAACAAAGCAGGACGAGTAGGAAGAAGGTAGTCTCACTCCCCCCTTCTCTAGGAGTGTTCCTTCCTTCCCTGGAAAAGGCAAGAGCCACTAACGAGGTCCGAGGGGGAAAAAAAACTGTTAGCCCACTCTGACTCTAGATAAATCCCAGGTAGAATTCAAGCTTCAAGATAAGGCCCAAGGACAGATTGTAAAGGATTATTTTTTTCAAGTTAATGTTCTAGAATCAGGTGACAGTGGTTCAGAACTTGAATAAGTCTGTTGTTAAGTCTGACACTGTCCTCTCTAGGAAAACTGAGAATTTAGAGAAACTTTCTAAAAAATAATCTGAGTTTGATACATGCTCCTTTTCTACCTTGCTTGGTCCCATTGACCATGTACTGGCATTTCCTTTGTGAGCTTTAAAGATTTCCTAGTGAAGCTGTGCCTGCAATTGATAAATTATTCTGTCTTCACACAGGTTGCTGGGGGTCAGGTAGAGAAAGAAGAAGGTCATCTTTCCTTTGATAGTTTCTTGGAAACTTCACAAGAAAATGAGATTACTTCAGCTACACTGGTAATGACATATTCATTTAAATCTGATAACGAGGCCACTCTTACAGCTCTCCAGCCTGAGGTGGTAGGCTTAGGTGGTCCGCTTTAAGGTTCCCCTGTAGATGCTATGTAAAACGTAGGAAATAATTGCGTGTTTTGGTATCCAGGCCATGTGACCTTCTGGAAATGCAAAGCCAGAGTTCAATCTTCTGTGCCTTCTTCATTTTCAGAGCCCCAATTTTGCATCTCCAGATTGCTATATTTTGGGATTATGCTTCTTTATCATATTTTAAGTATGGATTTGCTTTCATTCATCTATCTGCTCAGACAGCACCTGCTTTCTTTCTATTTTATTTATATTTACTTTTAAAGTATGGTTACCATCTTACTTAAACTTACATGTTGGAATCCTATTGCCTGATTTGAGAACTTAAAAGATTAGTACAATGATTTTCTTTCTTCCTCTTTAATAGTACATTTTAGGGGAGTAGATGTTTTTTCTGGATCTACGCGTCTTTTTTGTTTTTCTTAGTCAATGTTTCTTTGCAAGATTTCTCATTTATATAGTTAGTGAACTTATAAACATGGGAAAAAAAGAATACGATAGGGTTTACATTGTAGCCTGGTAACTCTCAAGGACTTGAGATTAGCTTGAGGGTTCTTTTCTATAAAAGGGAAATGTTTCAAGACCCTGATGGGGACATCACAGATAAAATCTCTGCTATGTAAAAAACAGTCATTTCATAATCTTGAGGTTCCCCAGGTGTTTCTTTAATTCCAAATTTAAACAGGAGTTCACAATCTTCAAAGAAGAAGAACAATAGTTTTTATACATGCCATCCAAAGCAAGATACCAAAAATCTTCCATACAAGTCTCTTCTACCAGATGATTAAAAGTTAAGCAACATCAAGGCTGCTCCCATTCTCAACCCTGCAGACTTAATTTGTCATCTTTTTCCAACCCAAGGTTTGAATTCAATAGGAAGGTTACCAGAATATCCTTATAACACTTGTGGGTAAGTCTTTTGATCCAGAGGAGCACAACAGTGGGATTATCAGAATTTAGAGATGAAGAATCCAAAAGAGCCCATACCCTGATCTTTCACGGTTCAGTTGAGTTCACTCTGCCAGCTTGCAGGTAAGACACCACAGATGTATGTGAAGCAACCTTGGTCAAGCTCTCTGATGAGACAAGCTGTTACAGCCCTTCACTATCTCAGTGGTTCCCAGGGAGCCCTCTGTAAATCTCTCCAGGGAACTCTTGTGATCAGCTTCTGCAGCTTTTCATTCTCAGAGATTCCACACTTCACTTCTCATGCCTTTCCTACTTACAGTCAATTCATTAGAGCTCCTCATCCCCTTTGAGTACCAAAAATGCATATTCAGAGAATTATGGATAATACCATCTCTGAATCAGAGCACGGATTTAATTATAATTTTAGTAAGAGAGTAAGGGAGTTTACAATATTTAAGTCAAGCCCAGTGGCTCAGAGGCAAGTGCTACACAGTACACTCTGCTTTGAGAAAGGTCTGGATTCAAATTCCAGATCTGCCTTCTGCTTCCTAGGCCAGCTGACGTTGGAAATGCTGTGCAAGTGGTGTTCTTAGAGTATGGGAGGAAAGGAGTCCCAGCTATTGTTTATCAGTACCACTTAATGGCTAGAAATAAGTCTACATTAGTAGGATTCCAGAGGGATCTGTGGTTTATAGACCCTAGCCAAGGACTTCCACTGTGGTGGCTGGGCTGAGTTGGGAGGGGGACTATAAAATTAGAGGAAAAATCACTAGGTAGTTGCCAATGAAGACTTATGGGGCAGTAGCCCAACAGAGACCAGTCCAATTGAATTAGAAGCCCAAAACAAAGGAGAAAACTGGTGGAACAAAATCTAAACAAAATAAAATAAAAATGGCATTTATATTTGATGCCAATACCTGAAAAAGCTTGTTCTGTCACGCCAAAGCTAAGAATCCACATATTTCCTGCTTTCAGCATAGTATATAACTGAATAATGACATCAACAATCTTTAAAATATAGCTGCCTCTGGAGTAACAGGACTGGACAGAGCAAAATCATGTTATCTGCTAAGAATGAGTAATGTCTCTTGAGTAATGTGGTCACAGGTGTAAGATATGCTACCACTAAAATGTAAGTCAGTCACTTGTGTTTTTCTTTAGGGAAAACTATTTCATCAAAATATTTTTGGTGAGCATAGAACCACTAAAGTTGTATTGATAAGCTAGATAGAAGTATATATTCTGTCACTGATGGAGGAAGTATTACTAGCTCTTAGAGCACTGACCTGTGATTCAGGAGAGATCCTGGGAAATGGATTCAAGAGTCACCTTGGTTACTTGGTCAAGTTGCTTTAAGTCCATGTGCCTCTAGTCCCAGTTGAAAACAAGGAGGCCGATATTCAAAACAAACTGATCTCCTACATTTATGAAACTAAGGCCTAGATGTATCAAAAAGCAGTAAATATTGCATGCAATATGAAAATGGATGTGTTTTATGGTAAGAACATAAGAACATGCCATACCACGTCAGACCAAGGGTCCATCAAGCCCAGCATCCTGTTTCCAACAGTGGCCAATCCAGGCCATAAGAACCTGGCAAGTACCCAAAAACTAAGTCTATAGCCTATTTATTGCAATGTGTGTTATCAAACAACTCACCTCAGCTCAAAAGAGAGCAATTTCACTTGGAAGCCCCAAACTCTGGAACACCCTCTCAATTGTTCTCAGAACACAAGAAAACTTAAAAACTTTCAAAAAAAGAGCTAAAAACATGGATGTTTACTAAAGCCTACCAACTCACCAAATGAATCAATACTCCACTCCCATCATTTAACACTAAGAAAACAGATGGACCCAACAAATTATGATTATTTCTCAGTTCTGTAATATTTGGTTCAATCTACAAACCTTGTTCATAAATGATATCTTCAATGTTAGCAATCATATAAACCGTTTTTTGGAAACACTGTTAAACATTGTAACTTTGTAAACCATTGTGATGGCAAAACCGAATGACGGTATATAAAACTTGATAAATAAATAAATCTTAGTGCTTTGAATAGGTATTACTGCAAGATGCATTACCTTTTTGCACTGACACCTACATAACTGTATTTTCCTACCTAGAAAGTAATCATTTCACCACTGGAGGGAGAGGGAGAGATACTACCTACAAGGGCTTTCTAGTAGTTAGTGATTTATGCTACTATAGGAGGCTCACCAAGTAACTCGAGGTGAGGTTTAGGTAGTAGTGTAGGGATTAGGGGCCACTTTTACATGCAGAGTGAGACATACGAATAGAACAGTACTCTCTTGTGAAGATTTGATGTCCTTCAGAGTGAGGAAACTCAGACAATGATGAGATTTGTACAATGTTCTCTCAACTTAGCTTGATGTTACCCAGGTAGAGAGTCCATCAAGCTAAGTTGAGAGAACATTGTACAAATCTCATCATTGCCTGAGTTTCCTCACTCCGAAGGACATCAAAACTTCACAAGAGTGTACTGTTCTGTTTGCACGTCTCACTCTGCATGTAAAAGTGGCCCTTAACCCCTACACTACTACCTAAACCTCACCTCGAGTTACTAGGTGGGCCTCCTATAGTAACATTTATTTATTTGTTTGTTTGTTTGTTTGTTTGTATTTTTCTATACCGGCATTCACGGAGTTCGTATCATGTCGGTTTACATAAAACAAGGGGTGAGAAATACATTATAACGTAAATAACTAATAACATAAGAGTATACATTAAAAAGTAAAACAAGTGCATGGAAGAAAAAAGTTACAATAAAACGGGGGTCATTCTAACTGGGATTAGAGTTAGAGGAAAGATAAAAAGTTTAACGAGAAGTAAAACATTGTAATGATTGGTAGATAGAGACTGTTTCAGTTTAATAGGAAATGTTCAGTAATGCTGCATTTGATGGTAGTGAATCTTTAAGGGTCCGGAAATGCTTTTGTAGATAGTCTCTCTCTCTACCCCAGCCTAAAAATGCAAATTGTGTTATGGGCATATCACACAGCTTAATAGGGATGTGAATCGTGTCCTCGATCGTCTTAACGATCGATTTCGGCTGGGAGGGGGAGGGAATCGTATTGTTGCCGTTTGGGGGGGTAAAATATCGTGAAAAATCGTGAAAAAATCATGAAAAAATCGAAAAAATCGAAAAATCGGCACATTAAAACCCCCTAAAACCCACCCCCGACCCTTTAAATTAAATCCCCCACCCTCCCGAACCCCCCCCCAAATGACTTAAATAACCTGCGGGTCCAGCGGCGGTCCGGAACGGCAGCGGTCCAGAACGGGCTCCTGCTCCTCAATCTTGTTGTCTTCAGCCGGCGCCATTTTCCAAAATGGCGGCGAAAAATGGCGGCGGCCATAGACGAACACGATTGGACGGCAGGAGGTCCTTCCGGACCCCCGCTGGACTTTTGGCAAGTCTCGTGGGGGTCAGGAGGCCCCCCACAAGCTGGCCAAAAGTTCCTGGAGGTCCAGCGGGGGTCAGGGAGCGATTTCCCGCCGTGAATCGTTTTCGTACGGAAAATGGCGCCGGCAGGAGATCGACTGCAGGAGGTCGTTCAGCGAGGGTTCCGGCGCCTCGCTGAACGACCTCCTGCAGTCGATCTCCTGCCGGCGCCATTTTCCGTACGGAAAATGGCGCCGGCCATACGCGTATGGCCGGCGCCATTTTCCGTACGAAAACGATTCGCGGCGGGAAATCGCTCCCTGACCCCCGCTGGACCTCCAGGAACTTTTGGCCAGCTTGTGGGGGGCCTCCTGACCCCCACGAGACTTGCCAAAAGTCCAGCGGGGGTCCGGAAGGACCTCCTGCCGTCCAATCGTGTTCGTCTATGGCCGCCGCCATTTTTCGCCGCCATTTTGGAAAATGGCGCCGGCTGAAGACAACAAGATTGAGGAGCAGGAGCCCGTTCCGGACCGCTGCCGTTCCGGACCGCCGCTGGACCCGCAGGTTATTTAACTCATTTGGGGGGGGTTCGGGAGGGTGGGGGATTTAATTTAAAGGGTCGGGGGTGGGTTTTAGGGGGTTTTAGTGTGCCGGCTCACGATTCTAACGATTTATAACGATAAATCGTTAGAATCTCTATTGTATTGTGTTCCATAACGGTTTAAGACGATATTAAAATTATCGGACGATAATTTTAATCGTCCTAAAACGATTCACATCCCTACAGCTTAATGCTATTAAACAAAAGTGTAATTTTTGGCATTAAAACTGTGTGAAATCATGCGTTATGGTTTTGCAAAGTGTGAAGCCAGCCCACTTTTTTTTTTGTTTAATTTTATTTTTATTCATTTTCATCTGCATTTAAGTAATCACTCTTACTTCCAGAAAGAATAGAGATACATAAGCATATGTTCAAAACTCAATTACAACACAAAATAATCTTCAATAATATCCACAAAGAAACTACTCCAAAAAAGATCTTTAAGCATACAATCTATAGTAATCATATACTCATGGCCCCCACAATAAAGGAAATAAAGAAACGGGGGGGGGGGGGAGGAATCTTGGGAGTTTAACAATGAAAATATAAAGAAACAGGCTTTCGTATCCAAACCTTGTATATCATGTACTTTCAGAGACTAGATTGTTACTAAGGATTGGGTAGTTATATTCCTAGCGTTTATAAAAGATTTCAATTGCTCTGGAAAAAAGAAGATGAAGGATTCATCATGCGCTCTAACTAGACATTTACAAGGATATCTTAACACAAAATTATAACCAAGAGCTGTTACTTGAGGCTTTAACACCAAAAATTCACGACGTCTCTCCTGTGTAACACGAGTAAAGTCAGGATAAATTCTGACTTGCTGAGAAAAGAAACTGGCAGAAATATTTTTAAAGTATCTTTGCATTATTTGACTTAGATCAGCCTCATTAAAAAAAGTTACTTACAGGGTACCCCGTTCGTAAACTTCTTCTGCAGAACTAAGAACTGCATTAAGTTCTCTAATGCCTCTGGCTGTTTTTTATTATTTATTTATTTATTTAGGACTCTTATATACCGATATTCTTGTAACAAGTTACAAATCACTTTGGTTTACATTATAACAAAAACCTGTGCAAAAGAATGCATTACATTAAAACAAGGATGAGCAAACTTGGATCCAAGTAACATGGTTTAACATGGGTGTTTAACATGGGGATAACTGGAAGAGATAGACTGCATAAAGAACAGAAAGCTAGAGATGTTGTTCTAGTGGCGAGCAGCATAACTGACTCTAAGGTATAAAAAGACTCTACTGTTCGTCTGAGCAAGGGAAGGCTTGGGTGAACAGCCAGGTTTTGAGTCTTTTTAAAAATTTAATCATGCATCTTTCGAGCCAGAGATCTGGCGGGAGAGAGTTCCATTGTGTTGGGCCAGATGTGGAAAGTGCTCTCTTTCTTACTGATGTTTTGATGAGGGGGCATGGAGGGTGTCTCTATACGCTGATCTCACCGGTCTAGAGGGTATTCGTGGCCGAAGTGGGATCTTGAGTTCTAGTGGTGTGATGTTGTGAATGGCTTTGTGAATGATCGTTAGAGTTTTGTATAAAATTCTGAATTTGATTGGGAGCCAGTGTAGATTCTGCAGGATGGTAGTAATATGGCCTCTTCTGTTGGTCTTGGTCAGAATTCTTGCCGTTGCATTCTGTAGCATCTGTAAAGGTTTGATGGTGTTGGTAGGGAGGCTGAGGAGGAGTGAATTGCAGTAATCGATTTTTGAAAAAATGATTGCCTGGAGAACTGTACGGTAGTCCTGGAAGTGGAGGAGGGGTCTCAACCGTTTTAAGACTTGAAGTTTAAAAAAGCAATCCTTTGTGGTGTTATTGATGAAACTTTTGAGGTTCAGATTGTTATCCATGATGACTCCTTATTTCTCACCTTATTTCTCACCTTAGAAGTTATTAGTACAAAAAACAACTTATTCACTACAGGGGAATTTTGTTCTTCGAATCTTAAAACTTTTACCATATACTTTTTCAAGGTTATAAGAAAATCTTGACCTAAGACTTTAGGAAAATTTAACAAACGTAAATTTAATCTTCTATTATAGTTTTCTAACTGTTCTAACCTCCTACTGTGATAGTTGATAGCCTTTATTATTTTTATTACACAGTCTGAATTCTTAGATGTTAAGGGTTTTACTTTTCCAATCTGTGCTTTAAATCCAGATGACTACACCTCCACTTTCTCTTCCAGCACTTCCATTTTTTTCTTCAAACGCTTCAATTCTGACCCTTGTTCCTTGTGGTACTGGCCTAAACCGGCCATTAAGTCCCATAACGCTGCCAGCATTACAACCTCAGGTCTAGGTGGAAAATGAAAAGACTCACCCATATCATCCAAATGGGCTGAGTCTCCTTCCTCCGTTGCTGTCCCAGGCATTCCCATCGCTCCGGCTGACGCTCCAGATTCGCTGTCAGGCATTGAAGTCAGGAAACAAACCCCAGATCCTGCGCTATTCAAGTCCTCTGTCCGCGGCTGTGCAGAGCTCTGACCGGGTAAGACCACTCTCAAACCCCCACCATCCGGAGTCACACATCCGATGTCATCCATCGGCGCCCCGGGCTTGGGAGAGGAGCCAGACAATCTCGGGACCTGAGGAGGTTTAAGGTACGGAGGGCTCAGAGTCACCTCCCCTGGTGATTCCCTTGCGGTTACTCACAGCGGAGAATTTGCCCTCCTTTTCTGAGGTTGGAGTAGACCGTTAGGACGTTATCAATCTCTGAGAAGAGGGCATAGCAGCTTCGGTAGGGTACAAACGCACTTTACCCTTCCTTTTAGCAGGCATCTTGCAAGAAACATAAGCGCAGAGAGAGAGCGTTCCACTGGTCCAACTTACTCAGCCTCCATCTTGCCCCCCGTAGCCAGCCCACTTTTACAAAATTCCCTTCCTGGATCCTCCCCAATCCTTCCCCTTTTAAAAATTAGCATTGCACCATGTGTTATGGTGCTTTTTGCATGCGTTAAGGCGTTTTTCACATGCTGAAATGCCTTAACACATGCGAAAACGCCATAACATGAGTTGATAAATGCCCCTGTAAGTTGTTAGGAACCCTGCCCGCGGGTCCCCCCGCGAGCAGGCATCTTATCCCATGCTTTTGCTGCCGAACCCGGCGCAGCTGGACGCCGCCGAAGTCGGGCCTCCCTTGCGGCCAGAGCCGCGGACTTTCCTTCCCTTTCGCAGCCCGGAGGCCACCCTTCCTGCTCTTCTTCACCACGGCTGGAGCCATGGACTTTCTGCCATCTCACGGCACGGAGCCGCCGCCCCGTCGCCGTCCTTTTCGTGGCTGGATGCCGCAAGCCCCGGCCAGGATTGGCAGCTGGAGCCGCCCCCGGGGCTTCCTGCAGCGGCTGGAGCCACTGCCATCATCGGGGCCTGTCTTCAGGCCCAGCCCTGCTGCTATGTCACTACGTCGGTGCAGGACCAATGTCCATGGGCCTGCACAGCTTCCTGCTTCCTCTAGGTGAGCAGCCGCGCCTCTCTGCTGAATTTAAAGGGCCCACGGCCGGATATGCCCTGGGCCCCACCTAGTGATCATTTCCTGTGCTAGCCCTATAAAAGGGCTGTTGCATTTCCTCATGGCCTTGCATCGGAGTTACTTCAGTCCTGGAGGCTCTTGCCTGCCAGAGCTCTGTCAGATCTTCTTTCTTCATGGAGCTCCTCGTCTCGTCTTGTCGTCTTGTCATGCCATGTCTTCATTGCCTGAAGTCCCCGTCCAGGTGTCCTGGTGTCTCATCTCCTGATGTCTTGCTTCCTGGTGTTCTAGCCCTCCTTGGTGTTCGTTCTTGCTCTGGAGCCTTCTGTTCTGCCGGCCATGGATCTCCGGGTGATGGGTCGCCATCATGGGAGATGCCGGCAGTGGACTGGTGTCCTGTGCTCCTGAGCCGTCTTGTCCTGCCAGCCTTTGTAGTGCTTCGGATGACATCGGCTTCGTCATCGGAGTCCCACCTCAACTGGATCCTCTCCTGCACTTGTCCCACTCTCCGCGTGGTCCGTGACCAGCCTCCTTGGGCTATGTAGGGCGCGCAGTGGGACTGGGTGGTCCACGACCAGCCCGTTGGGTCTGCCCGTGAAGGTGGGCTGAGTAGGCACCCTGAGAGACAGTGCCAATGTCTTCCTGCCCAGCTTCTCATCTCGTCTGGACTTCGTCAAGTTCCTCATTTCGTCTCTGATGCCATTGCATCAGCCTTGGTGTCATGTCTTCAACAGCCCTGATGTCATGTCTTCAACAGCCTTGGTGTCATGTCTTCGCTTCAACCCTCGTCTGTGATGCCGTCGCATCAACCTTGGTGTCATGTCTTCATGTCAAGGCCTCCATTTGCCTTCATCCTCAGGCCGGCCTGCTGCTCCATGCCGATCCAAGCGGCAGGTCCGAAAGGGATCGGAACAGTCGGAGGACCGTTCACCTACCAACATCATCTTGTTGTTGGCGCTGGGAGCTTGCAGGCCCGGCAGAGGGTAAGACCATGTCTCTGCCATCCTGGGACATGTCGCCAACCCTCGGTTCGGTCCTGGATCTGTCTGGGGTCGGGCTAAGGCCCAAGGGCACGCTAAAACACCCGATATGCAACATAAGTTAATTGCCTCAATTACGTGTCTATTTTTGACTGAAATGAGGAGCCTAAATTTTCAGCTGAAAATTCATCTAAATTTAGATCCCTTAATTTATGATCCTAAATTTAGGCCTGCTATTCATGATGATAATTTTCAAAGAGACTTCTGCAGGTAAAGTAGTATTTTACTCATAGTAATGGCCCTTTAGAAAACTGAGTGATCAATATGCTCATACACATTGTAGAGTGATTTTTTGAAGGGGTTTCACATGTAAAAATAGCATATACGGAATGTATGCAAACATGTAAATATGCTATTTTATATACTACAAGAATAGTTGCATAATTTTAGTATGGCATGTACATTTTACTGGGAAAAAACAGTTCTTTGAACATTCCAGGGTGGAGTTTCAGAAGTACATTTGGAAACTGCTATTTTGTAAGAGATATATACTCATATATTGCCAAATGTGACCGAACATTTTTATACCTCACGCAATTGAAACTGGACATGTTTTCAATTCTGCAGATTTTGGGTCTGGGACTGGGTGAACTGGATCTGATCTGGGATTTGGAATGAAGTGCTAGAAGGTCAAGGTGAATGGTAGAAGGACTGGGCAAGCTGGTGGAGGTATCAACTGATAAGTCCAAGTATGTATTTTGAGAATGGTATACATATAGGGGCGGATTTTAAAAGGAGCGCGAATAGCCCTACTTTTGTTTGCGCTCCAGGCGCAAACAAAAGTACGCTGGATTTTAGTAGATACGCGCGGAGCCGCGCGTATCTACTAAAAAACCTGGATCGGCGCGCGCAAGGCTATCGATTTTGTATAGCCGGCGCGCGCCGAGCCGCGCAGCCTACCCCCGTTCCCTCCGAGGCCGCTCCGAAATCAGAGCGGCCTCGGAGGGAATCCTCTAACACCCTCCCCTCACCTTCCCCTCCCTTCCTCTACCTAACCCACCCGCCCGGCCCTGTCTATACCCCCCCCCTTACCTTTGTTGGGGGATTTACGCCTCCCGGAGGGAGGCGTAAATCCCCGTGCGCCAGCGGGCCTCTTGCGCACCGGGCCGCGACCTGGGGGCGGGTACGGAGGGCGTGGCCACGCCCCCAGACCGCCCCAGGCCGTAGCCACGCCCCCGTACCTGCCCCCAAAACGCTGCCGACACGCCCCGAAAACGCCGCGACGACCGGGACCGCCCCCGACATGCCCCCCTCGGAGAACCCCGGGACTTACGCGAGTCCCGGGGCTCTGCGCGCACCGGTAGGCCTATGTAAAATAGGCTTACCGGCGCGCAGGGCCCTGCTCGCCTAAATCCGCCCGGTTTTGGGCGGATTTAGGCGAGCAGGGCTCTGAAAATCCACCCCATATACTTTATAGATTACCTGGCTTTGCATTTAATTCAGGGTTATTCAGTGGAGATGTTATATATTTTTATGTACATAAAATGTGTGTTTATAAAATGGGTAGAGAAAGTAAGCATTTTCTGGCATTGGAAATACACTAATTTACTACACTATGCACACTAACTTTCAGGGCAGAAATGCATGGCATTTTATAAACTGCGTGGTACCCATCACACAGTTTTTGAAATAATAACATAAATCTCAGCGTATCCACTTATGTGTGCAAATTGTGTACCACAGACAGTTTTGAGTATCTCTGTGTACATACTTTTATGTGCATAGTAGAGAAGTGTTTCAGGGAGTAGAGTCTAGGCAGAGTTGTGACTCAAGCACATACTTTTTCATCTTAATTGATGAAAGTTAAATAATATGGTGTATATTATTTTGGATGTTTTCTTCTTTGGGTTGTTTTCTGTCAGGTTATGTAATTTTGATTTTCTTTTTTTAAGATCATTTATTTGGGATATAGTTTATACAGTAGATTGTTTTAGAGACTGTATTTATATGTATGTATTATTTCTTATGATTGTACAAGGCTTTAGAAAGCTCCTGGGAGCAGAAAAGGTGGTTAAGAAAAATTTAAAATAAATACATAAATATATTTGCCAATATACTAAACTGTGTTAACACTATCACAAGCGCTAACATACATTAAGCATCTACATTATTGATCACAAGCAGTTAACACACATTAACAGCATTGTTAATGAGTGCAACTAATTTGTGATTGTTTTAAACATATAAGCTATGCTAACAAGCTAATGAGAAGGGAGTACATGTAAAATAGCTCATTACCTATTAGCACAGCAAAACTGTATGCATATTAAAATTTGCAAAAGGTGTCACAGATGCATTAATGCAAAAATCTCAACAGCATCTCAGGAAGGTATAATTTTTTGCGATGCCACCCACATGTATGTGCATTCAAGGGAAATTTAATAAAATAGTTAGCCACTGCTAACAATTCAATTCATAAAAAAATGAAGTGATCACTATCAGAGTATATTTATGGAAGGATGAAAGTGTAATAAAAAGCAGGCCTAGTAGAGATACACAAGAAGGAAACCTTTTTTGCTGGAATTAAAATGCTAGACCAAGAGGTTATGATATTAGGTTCAAAGGAGATACACTAGTGACCATAAATTAGAAAGAGAAATGTGCAGCCAAGAACTGAAATGGAAACTCCCAAGAAGCCAGACACTGCATGCAGTACATCACTGGAGGTACAGGAACAGAAATGCATTTCACCCTGTACTCAGCAAAATACAATTGTATAAGAGATCCATATTTCCCAAGGCTGACAGAGAAAATAAACAACTTCCCACAAAAGCATAAGCAAGAAAAATACAGTCTAATCCTTGAGGAAACAGGAGAAGGAAAAATAGCAGCCACATATGTTACATCCCGCCACCAGGCCAGAAATGTAATATGACCAGAGACGATGCCGAACGTTGCCAGAAGCCTGTGTTTGCCTTTATTTCTCTTCTGCACTTTGTAATACTTTTCTTTTATTACTTCATGTACTACTTTGGCAACACATGTACAAACTCTTATACCAATAAAATTACTTGAATGTCAATCTGAATCTAAATTGTTTATCCAGCGTCAGTAGAAAAACCAGTGACTCATAAGAAAAGAGCCACATGGTTCATGGCTACAGTGGTCAAAATACCTGTGACTCTTTTGCTGTTTTCATTCGTGCCATTAATAAGTCAGTGACTCGACACTCATTCTAGAGTCAATAATCACTGATGCTTGTGATTGTGATTGTAGCGTGAGTTTCATATTAATGTGGGAATAACTAATCCCTCCTAGGGAGGTAGTTTCACTCTTTAATTAGTTACTATGGGTCTAATTTAAACTGGATTAATGGAGACAAAATTCAAAAAGCACTAAAATGGCTAACTTATCCAGCTAAAGACAGCGGGATAAGTTATTTTGGGTATACAACGGGATAAATATCCCACTGAATATTCCCAAATAAAGTGATCCGGCTACCTTTAGCTGGATAACATTAAACCTAGCCTGCTATCTTTTGAATATCGAAAGTTAACTAAGTGGCACATAATGAAAAAAAAAAAAAAAAGTGAAGTGCAGGCCTGCAGCCCAAATCACAAACCCCAAACGATATGCTAAATATGCACTGTGCCGGGCTGCACACCCCCACCCCCTCCAAACCCATCCAAAAGTGCTTTACAAAATAAATTCAGTAGGCAGCCTCTCTCCTTCCTCCTGCCCCCTCTCCAGTTCATCAAATTGTTGAAGTAATGCCCCTCCTCTCTTGAAAGCTGCCGAGATCATGGTAGGCGCAAACTGCGATACCGACATGACAATGAGGTTTCTGAAGGTACCTGGTGGGCGAGAAGATTAGGGTTGGGATGGGGAAGTGAGGAGTAGGGAGAAGGGGCGAGGGGCATTATGTCAACTATTTGCCAAATCAGGAAAGAGGTAAGTGTGGGTGTGTGTGTGTGGGGGGGGGGGGTTGCACATTAACCACTATCACATTTCTTTTGTGGAGCACATTTTGGAGGGGTTTATGGGGGTGGGGGTAGTGTAATCTGATAGGGCCCATTTTTATTACATATTGGGTGGGGAATGAGATTCAGGCCCAAGAGTCCCTTTTTATATAAACTGTGCCATTAACTTGCTATATGCTGTTAAATATAGCTGGTTACATCTAATGTCATCTGGCCACATGTCAGCCAGATAACTTTAGGACTGTTATGAGGCAGACCTAAATTTACCTAGCTAATTTATCTGGATACAGCTGAAAATCAGATAAGTTAGCTGGATATTTAGCTCCACGTTGGAACACCCCATGTTATCTGGCTAAATTTTACCTAGATAATGAGTTATCTGGTTAAAATTTAGCCAGATAAGTCCCCCCGATATTTAAAAGTCAGCATTTAGTCAATAACTCACAAGTTTTGTGTCTTTGAATGTTGACCCCTAAATATATATAAATTGAATTTTAGTATTAAGAATGAACAAAAAAAGGAAACTAACCCATAGACTGTATAATCCTGGAGTATTCCCCTAGTGTGAACACAGCAGAGAGTTAAGCCAGTTAACTGAAAACTGAATACTGGAATAACTTATGCAACAGTAGCTTGTATGTGAAAACAATATTAGACAAATCAGTGACTTCTTCATTTTTGAAGAATTATGTAACTCAGCTGTAGTTCCTAAGGCATTTCTTCATTTTAGATTGTGACTTTTGATGAGGTTTCTGCAAATTCCGTGTACTAGTCATGCAGTATACCTTGGCAGAGTATAGAAAGCTGTATGATGCAGAGAGCAAGGTGGAACAAGCAAGTTCTAAAGTCTAAGATTTATTCCGAAAATTCTAAAGCAACGCAAATCTTTCTCTTCTTCCACTCTCTCTCTCTCTTTCCCTCTCTCTGAGACTAAGGAGGTCTTTTAATAAGCTGCATTAACAAAATAGTATATGGTAACCACTGTTTTTGCATATTTGAGTGTTACTGTACAGTATTCTAGGGGTGTGCATTCGTTTCCAACGTATTGGTAATCTGCAACGTATAGGGCCATATTCATTGTATACATGGGGAAGCGAAACGTATCGTGATTCCCCACAAATACAACGAATCTTCACCGAATTATTTGGCTGTCTAAAGGAGCAAATTTAAACAAACCCCCCACCCTCCTGACCCCCCCCCCCAAGACTTACCAAAACTCCCTGCTGGTCCAGCGGGGGGTCCGGGAGCAATCTCCTGCACTCGGGCCGTCGGCTGCTAGTAATCAAAATGGTGCTGATAGCCTTTGCCCTCACTATGTCACAGGGACCGACCAATGGCACCGGTAGCCCCTGTGACATAGTAAGGTCAAAGGCTATCGGCGCCATTTTGAATACCGGCAGCCAATGGCGTGAGTGCAGGAGATGGCTCCCAGACCCCCCACTGGACCACCAGGGAGTTTTGGTAAGCCTTGGGGGAGAGGGGTCAGGAGGGTGGGGGGGTTGTAGTTAATTCAATTTTAGCTGGGAAACGAATAAGAATGAATGCATGAACGTATCAGGGGCCCCCCTTGCTGAATGCAACGTATCTGCCCCCCGACGAATACGAATACCAAATGCAACGTATGCCGTCCCTCTGCACATTCCTACAGTATTCCATGTTATAATGTGATATTTGTTGCAGTATTTGAAATTTCAAACGATTTTCTGTTTGCAAATGTTTATGGTAATTAGGAAATCTTATGTAAATAGTACAAATGAGGGCTACCTCCAGGTTCCTGCAGTAAAACTGAATGTGTTATTGAATTTTGTACAAAGTTGGAAAAAATAACTACACCTCTGGAGTTGTAGCTATTTGGGATTTTGCCCTAAATATCATGCAAAAATGGCCAATTTCACATTATGTTTTCCTCTTTCCCCAGACTCTCCTAACTCTAAATCTATTTAATAAAAACCTTACCTATCTGACCATGTTTTTTGCCAAAATGTTTGGCCAGTACAATGTGGTTTTTGCACACTGGATGCTTGAAGCTGCTAACTAGCAGCTTGCAAAAGGGAAGGGAGGCAGAGATGCCACCGATGCAAAAGCCAATACCATTAGAGGCACCCATATTCATCCAGGCTGGGGGTAAGACAGGAAAGAGGGGGGGAAGGATGGGGAGGGATCCAAATGCAACGTATGCAGTTTTAGGCAGAGGAGTGCCGATATACTTGTATGCCCCGGACACTAAAATACAGTATCCTCCGATAAGGGCGAGCAGGATAGGGCGGTGATGAATATGGGCGCCTCTAATGGTGAATAATTAGAGGCGCCCATGTTCATCACCACCTTTATTTGTTGGGTTTGTGGCATATTGTGGACTCTTGGTCGAAGTGGCGATGAATCCTCCCACAGGGAGGGGCCCCATGGGGAACCACAACGATTGGCTAGACTCTTAGTAAGCAGACACTGAGGAAAGAAAGCTTTATTATGCTGCAGTTGATGAGTTTGAATCTTGCCCAAGGAATGGACAGTGCTATAGTCCAACAATATTACAGTAAGCTCAGACAGTCTCTGTAGATGATGGTCTCACCCAGATGTAGCAAAGGTCCGGTAGTGTTCCGCAGCGTGGGATAAGCCATGAACCTGAAGGGTGGAATGAGGAGAGCTGGAACATAGTAAAACTCACAGAGAAGCAGTGCTGATAACTTCCTTCGGTAGTTGAATGAAGAGAGGGACCTGAGGCCCAAGGTGCAGGATATCCTGATCAGGATAGGCCCTCAAGGAGCGAGTAGCTAGGAGCGCTGAGGGTTCCTGAAAGAAAGCAGACAGGACCCCCAAGGGGCGGGTGTCCTTAAGGTTAGGCAGTTTAACCCTGCAAGGCAAGTAGAAGTGAGAGGCCCCCGAGGAGTGGGTACCCAGAGCTTCCGTAGGAGCGAGATACCCCAGAGGGTAGTGAGGAATCCAACCGAGCAGCTTAGAAGCGGTCAGAGTAGCAAAACCGAAGTCCTTGCTAACTTGTTGAATTGGAGCGGAGCGGAGGTTTAAATACCCGGAGGTACTGATGTCATGCGGTGGGGCTGCCCGTCATGATGTATTCAAAAACATAGGCAGCATGCACGCGCATGCCCTAGGAGGCCTCAGGAAGAAGCATGGTGGAGGGGGACACCCATGCTGGCTCGGAGACACCGAGGGTTTCGGCAAACAGCAGTGGAGGCAGCCATCTTTCCAATGGAGGAGGAAAAGGGTAAAAGAGAGGTGAGGCAGAATGGTCACAGCTGACTGCGACCAACAGATGCAACATTATTAGCACAGGCCTTTATCTCATCGCTGTTATGCTGTTTGCCGTTCTTCATCGTCGCTTTTATTAAGCCGCACCTTTGTTTGCGGTGCTCTTTTGTTGAAGCCCTTTTGATCTTCACTCTTTCCTGCTCGCCTTTATTGAAGTAAACCCATTTTACATCTTTAACTTTCTGAAGCAGGTTCTCTGAAACATGGTGCCATGTCGAGCACAGTGGAACTCTAATCTTCACCACAAGTAAGCTTTTTCTGTTTCACATATGTTTGGATGAATTGGAGGTTTGTTCTTTTGATATTTCACAAGACATTTGCACAAATAGGGGTATATTTTTTAAAAAGTGCATGGGCCTTCCCCAGTTCCCTCCCAGTCTGCTCCAATTAAGGAGTGGACTGGGAGGGAACTTTCTTACTCCCCTACCTACCCTCTCTCCCTCTTCCCCTTTCCTCCTCGACTCCTTAAGAGTTCCTATCTTTTTTTTTTCCGTTGTTTAAGAATTTACGCCAGCTCCTGAGCTGGCATAAGTTATGCGCCCCGGCAGGCTGCCAGCGCACGATCCCCCAGCACAGCAGCAAATGGCCGCTGTACCGGCTGCCTTCAGCCCCGCCCCACCCCGCTCCCTGGACCACCCCTCCCCACCCTCTGGACCCTCCCCACCCTCCGGACCCCCCCTTTGCTGAGGCCTGGTTCTTGTGTGCATAACAGGGGTTACATACGCAGCCGGACCCCTTCTAAAATGTGCGCGGCACAAACAAGGTCCAGCTGCGCACAGGGGAATAAAAATTTGGCCTATATTGAATAAGCATTTCTAAAAAAAAGACCCTTGGACGAATGACTACTAATGACCGTTCTTGCAGAGAAAAGTATTGCTCTAAGTAACCACTCCAGTGTTATGATGGTCCTTCAATCAATTAAACATTCATGCTGTTTCAGTCATGTGCCTATTTAAATATTTAAATTTGAGTGAATGAGTGTTTTTTATGTTTTTAAGTTCTGGACTTAGCCATTCATACTGCTTTCAATATTGACCTCCCTGGGTTTAAGGGCAAAAAATATAGCCACGCAGTGCTAAGTGAAATGCAAATGTCATTGTATTCTTTAACACACTAGTGAACACATAGCAAAGAATTCCACATGCGGAAGTGGCAACCTCTATCTAATACAGTCCAGGCACCAGGATCAGCTGATACCAGTAGAGCTGACCATGCACTGTCCATATGTGTGGGGAAGGCAACCAAGTGAAAGATATCTCTGTTCAGTCCAGGTATGTAGTCCACAGGTGTGGGGCAGGCATCAACATGAAAAACATCCCAGTACAGTCTATAGATATGGGGCAGGCAGCCAAGTGAGAGACACCCCAGTACACTCGATGTATTTTCAATTACAGGTAGGGGGCAGGCTGAAACCCTACTGCTCCTGTGCCTTTCATTTTGCTGATTGACTGTAAGTTGGCATCTCAGACCATGACCTCAAGTTCATATGGGAGACAAGAAATTTTGAACAACAAAGAAAAGCTGGTGAAGAAGAGAAGAGCTGTGCATATCATCCCTGGGCACGTTTGCTTGCAGGGCCATCAGCAGTCAAAGGAAAATGGCAATGGAGGCAGACATAGACAGCAATACACTCGGAGAAGACCTACTCCAATGGAGGCTAAAGGCAGAAGGCAAAAGCCAAGCACGTCTACTATCACCAATTTCAGGGTGGGCTGCATTCTCAGAAGGATATCAAAATGTGGCAGCTCAGGTCCAAAGCCAACCCAACATTTGAGTCCTTCTTTCACAGCACTGCCTGCTTCTCATCCTGTGGAACTTCAGAAAGCATGTCAGCACTAGACTTGCAGAGGTTTGAAGGCAGCACACTGCACCTTTTTCACAGAGCCCACATTGTTTCAGGCTGGCTAAACATCCTTTGCATGTGTAATCTTCAGCAGGCTCTAGAGCAGGCAGCTTTGCATCCCTCCAGCACTCAGAATCTTCAATACCAATACAAGAAACCAAAAAGTTGAAAAACTGAATAGTTTATAACATATAATTCACCCAGTCAATATTTAATACCATTCTCCAGAATGATTTATATTGTGTATAGAGATGAAAGAGCATCAGAACTGGATCACATTATTTATGCACTAAAACTTAACTGCTGCTGTATCTATTGATGTAATCAATCAGGTCTGTGATTTACATATGATTAAAAAATATAATGTGACTCTGTGGGTATCAAATTAAAGTGAGCTTCTCTTAAATTCACAGTAACTTGAATAACACATCTCAGTTTCAATGAACCAAAGTTTCAACAGTTCATTACTGCCTCCCACTTATTGAAGGCCTTGTTTCTCCTCCCCAACAAACCACCTTGTTTCGAACAAGTGAGCTTTGCTTCAGGCACTGTGCTGCCGTTCTCTGGTTCACTTGAATCTGCACTGCAGAAAACGTAGCATTATAATGTTGTCAATATGACATCTAAATGAACCAATCTTCATTGTCTACATCACTGGAGTAACTCAGATAAAATATAAATCAATGCTATGATATTTCACTGAACTGATTGCAGATAAAATAGTATGAAAGTATTACTATTGCTAGTAGCCCCCATGTTTATATATTTAGCCAACAAAATATTACAAGAACTGAAACAGAACTTGAATTGTTTAACAGAGTAAATTGATCCATTCCACCTTCTCATTAAGATCCGTCGGAGTGACCAAGTTTAAAGTGTATATCTATCCAATACTGCTCACGGTACTGCTCACAGTCCAAATAATTACATTAACCTTCACAGCAGCAGTTAAGTTTTACTGCATAATGTGGTCCAATTCTGATGGTCTTTCATCTCTATATACAATATAATCATCTTGGACATTGATATTAAATATTGATTGGGTGAATCATACATTGTAGAAACAGAATCTTCAGCTAAGGCTCTCTGTCTATACTGCATATCCTGGGCACCAAGATGGAGTCACATTGGCCTTCCAGCTCTTCCAGCTTAACCTTCCCCTCCTGTGCCCCTCTATAGCAGCCCTGAGCCAAAAATCAAAGACTACTTCTGGATATTCCTGTTGATAATGATGCTGGAGTTGGGGGCTACTTGCTGGAATGACTGGTTGGCCTGCAGTAGAGTGTTATTTAAATTATTGACAGCAGCAGACCTATCATGACTACCCTCTCCCCTGTCACTCATGATTCTCACACTTCCTATCTTCACACTCACTCTGCTTTTTCACACACTAAACATACAAGGACAACTGTCAAACAGGATGACACCAACAAACACACTCACACTGATGACAATGGGAAAGATGAACAATAAAGGAAATACCAAAAGGCGAGACTATCCATTCAGGTATCAAATGGTATTCTTTCCTCTCTCACTCTCTTCTCTCTCCAAAATCTTTGATCTAAATTCCTGAGTCAAGCACTCACCTATCTCCTCACAGCTCTAACAAAGGAGCAGCTGCTGGAGGCCGGCTTTTATGTGTCCGGGAAAACACCATGAGGTATTTTTTGCTGCACCACATGGTATTTTATCAGAGAAAAATAAATATCACTGTAAACAATGATATTTTTATCACACCTTAGTAAATCATATAGCTATAAAACATCCATTGTATATTTGACATATTCAAAGATGAGTCCAATGATTTAAATCAGCACTTCTAGAAAAGGCATTTTTAAGTAATTCAGTTGCTGCCTAAAATAAGCAATATAATTAAAATCCCTCCATGAAATTCATTCTTTATTTAGTTTATTTGAAAATATTTGAAAATTGCAAATTTAGTTAAATTAGGGTGAGGCTGTGCTGAACCTGATTGGAACCCCATGCAGGCATCACACTGATCCGTAAAAAGCATGAATATAGCACCAATTGCCTGGAACGAGAACTCTAGGAATACATTTTTGAAAATGGAGGCATGGACATAACCTGGCAGCCCGGACACCCATGGGTTCTATTCCGCCCCGCCCAGCCAGGCCAGACACCCAACATTAAACAGACACAATGAAATCCTGAGTTTTAACTGGATGCAGATGGCCACAGCCATTTATTAGAGTACCTAACAGGGGAGTCTGATTTAGGTGCCAAGTTCTGCCACCGTTTCCTAATCACAGCTACAGGGCAGGTGCCGATATCTCAGTTCCCCTCCACCCAAGCAGAAACAGGAGGGGGTGGCCATGCTGCCTGCAATCCCCCGACCGTGTCGGGGTGCCGTTACTGGATGCTGTCCCAGCGGGCCGCCATGCATCAGGCCCTGCCGGAGCCCCTCACAAACATGCCTGGCCATCGATTCGACAAGTCCCAAACCCCAGGCCTGACATTAGTCATCTGTGTAAGAATACAACTCAAAAATAGTTATTTCGTGCGCAGAGGGCATGTGCAGTAATGTGTCCAGTTTTGAAAAAGTGTGTATGTGGATTTTGAACGTCTGTGTGGATGTATGCAGTACATCACTTGTGCGATGTGGAGTGTCACATGAACTAATTAGAGTGGGTCTATTTACATTTACAATAAAAAGATCTTTCCGTACGGCGCTTACATTTTCAGTACATAATTCGGCATCTTTTTTAAGCTATATTATAAAGCCACGCGAACTTTAAATAATACTACATGTTCAATGTTTCAGCCTACATTAATTGTCCTTTCATTACATTTTTTATAATGACAGAAGTTCTGTTGTTGTCAAATACCAACGTACTCCGTTTTTGGATTTAAGAATTCCACCTTTGGGTAATACAAGAGATTGTATTACACCTATTCTAAAGGTAAATTAACTGCTTTTCTGAGTAAATCACACAACTTATATTACCATCTTTTAAAAAAAAATTTTAGTATAGTTTTTAATGTTTTTTAACATTTTGATTACATCTCTTTTATTCATTTTATAGGATGTATGGAATCCTTTAGGTAAAGATTATTAAACATACATTATCAACTTCAAATTTTCTATGACCTTTTTTAACTTTTTAAATTTTTTATTGTTTATTAATTTTTACCATTTCTATCTTTATTTGAGTAGATACTAGCTGAGTAATGACAGCGAGCCTTGTTTCTATATGTAGATAATATCAAAGGTAATGTTGAATAAATCTTCTCTGCTCTATAGCTTACCTGTTCTCCTTCATCTCTTTCAAAATATTTATATATGATTTTTTGTTATTGAAATCATTGGATTGTTTTATTATTAATATTATTATTATTATTATTATTAAATTTATATTTTATTGTAGAGCCCCTGATGCAGCCATAAGGCAAAACTTTGGCCAGAGTCAGGCACTTTCAATATTGTCTAATAAAATCTTTCCAAGGCATCGGTCTAGCTTTTGTTTTCTTCACCTCATGGCTTTTCTAGACTGTCTACCATCTTGTTCCTTGGGTCCTCTACAAAAGGTGGTCTGCAATCCAGCCCAGCTGAATCTCACTCCAGAGTTTCTCCCTGACAATGCACCAAAAGGGCATTGATCATCTTAAAGGACTGCAGCTGACCTGTGAGAGGGATAAGCAAAACTGTCTCAAAAACTGCACAGCGAATTAATCGCCCCCACCCTACAAGGGTAACATGCCGACCAGGGAACCCTGCCCGCCACTTCACTGTGATCAGGGCACCCCCTGGCCACCTTTACTTCCTTTTCACAAGTATTTGTTTTCTGGGTGAGATTCTGGGCACTGATTACGAGCATGCCAATATCAGCAATTCACAGAGGCAGAAGCTCCCAGTTGTATCTCCCACAACGGCCGCTAGGGACTTGCGTGCGCTTGGCTTGCTTGCCTCGTGTTGCAAGATGTGAAAGGACCACAAGCTCGCTTTGGAGTCAAACTCCAGTGCCATGATCCTGTGAGCCAGAGGTTCCCATCCTAAGCGCCCAAGATAGTGGGTAAGCATGTGAACAGGAGCTGCGCTGTGATGGGGTCTGCTCGCCCGGTTACCAAAGTCATTCGAGCAATCACATACACATCAGTTGATGATCCCTTCTGCCATATGCTCTCCGGTTCCGAGCTGACCCCTGACCATGTCCAGGAGAAGGCTGTGTGCAGACCCTTGTGACAGAGGCCCTGCCGACTTGGGCACCAAAACACACCGTGAAGGGGTGGACTTAGGTTTAGCCAGTTCCATGTAGATTCCGCCACACTGCCCACAGATGAAGGCGAGCAAGTGTACATATATCATAATTTATATACTCCTGCAGTGACCCCAGTCTACCGGAGAATCTGCCTGCGCGACTGGGCCCACCCCTTTAATCCAGTGGGCTAGTATAGCCGGCTAAGCTGGCTCACCCTGCTTCTTTCCCCCATGAGGGATAACAGGCGATCCATCTTCTGGAAAGGTTCCGAAACCTGCAGGTACTGCACGACAAAGTCTCTCGACATCCAAGGGGTGCAGGAGGCTATACTCCTCCATGTCCCTGTCCTTTTCCAAGGCCAGCAAGGAAATTGACTGATTCAAATGAAAACTCTGTAACCACCCTATGCCAGAAAGATGGAACTATTTGCAGCTTTAATGCCCCAGGAAAGAACATATGCCCCCCCATCCCCAGCATCCTTCCGCCCCTGCAAGATCCAGGCAAGATTTCCTTGTGCCACTGCTCCAGAGGCATGGCAGCAGGTTGGGGGCTGCACCTGAATAAACGGTTGCCACCCCTAGGAAATCCCACCCATAAGAAGCAAAGCATCCAGACCAGGATGCACCTGAGGTGTACCCACTGAGTTCCAAACTAGGCACTGGGGGAGATCAGAAATCAATTGGTGAGTAATGAAGCCCCTGTCCACATAGCCGGGGATCAA
This sequence comes from Rhinatrema bivittatum, assembly GCF_901001135.1. NCBI lineage: Eukaryota > Metazoa > Chordata > Amphibia > Gymnophiona > Rhinatrematidae > Rhinatrema > Rhinatrema bivittatum. Next base: position 170,969,724 of record NC_042619.1, on the reverse strand, counting down.
AGTCAAATAACTTATACTCCCAACAATATGCAAAAACCATCCGTATCCCATGATGAGCAACTGCTGCCATTTAGCCTCCAGTATAGGTTGTGCCACGGGCCAGACCTTCCTAGAAGCGCAAGGAAGACGGGTGGGAGGCCAGTCAGGATGGGGGTCTGCACCATAGCTCCTTCCTTAGATAGTGGACACTCCTAACACTGGTCTTACGAGAAAGGTGCCAAAGCATGTTCGACACAGCCGGCCAAGGTTTGAGCACATGCTCGAAATCCGGGGCAGGAAAGCATGGTGGGACAACTTCATGTTGGAGAACGTCAGGTGTAGGCTGCGGCATCCCAGTGCTGAGCACCAGAATCGCTGCTGCCTCCATGGTGCCTTTGCCTCTAGCCCCCCTGCTTCGTAGGATAACTGGACAGTCTCGCTATAAGAACATAAGAAAATGCCATACTGGGTCAGACCAAGGGTCCATCAAGCCCAGCATCCTGTTTCCAACAGTGGCCAATCCAGGCCATAAGAACCTGAAAAGTATCCAAAAACTAAGTCTATTCCATGTTACCATTGCTAATGGCAGTGGCTATTCTCTAAGGGGTAGATTTTCAAATAGCGCGATTTGGCGTACTTTTGTTGGCGCATCAGGCGCAAACAAAAGTACGCTGGATTTTAGTAGATATGCACGTAGCCGCACGTATCCGCTAAAATCCGGGATCGGCGCGCGCAAGGCTATCGATTCCGTATAGCCGGCGCGCGCCGAGCCGCGCAGCCTACCTCCGTTCCCTCCGAGGCCGCTCCAAAATCGGAGCAGCCTCGGAGGGAACTTTCTTTTGCCCTCCCCTCACCTTCCCCTCCCTTCCCCTACCTAACCCACCCGCCCGGCCCTGTCTAAACCCCCCCCTTACCTTTGTCGGGGGATTTACGCCTCCCGGAGGGAGACGTAAATCCCCGCGCGCCAGCGGGCCGCTAGCGCGCCGGGATGTGACCTGGGGATGGGTCCAGAGGGCGCGTCCACGCCCCCGAGCCCGCCCCCGAAACGCTACGGCCCGCCCCGAAAACGCCGCGCGGATCGGGCCCGCCCCCTCGACACGCCCCCGACATGCCCCCCTCAGAAAACCCCGGGACTTACGCGAGTCCCGGGGTCTGCGCGCGCCAGTAGGCCTATTGAACATAGGTGCACCGGCGCGCAGGGCCCTGCTCGCCTAAATCTGCCAGGATTTAGGCGGATTTAGGTGAGCAGGGCTCTGAAAATCCGCCCCACAGTAAACTTAATAGCAGGTAATGGACTTCTCCTCCAAGAACTTATCCAATCCTTTTTTAAACACCGCTATACTAACTGCACTAACCACATCCTCTGGCAACAAATTCTAGAGTTTAATTGTGCGTTGAGTAAAAAAGAACTTTCTCCGATTAGTTTTAAATGTGCCCCATACTAACTTCATGGAGTGCCCCCTAGTCTTTCTACTATCCGAAAGAGAAAAATAACCAATTCACATCTACCCGTTCTAGACCTCTCATAATTTTAAACATCTCTATCATATCCCCCCTCAGCCGTCTCTTCTCCAAGCTGAAAAGTCCTAACCTCTTTAGTCTTTCCTCATAGGGGAGCTGTTCCATTCCCCTTATCATTTTGGTCGCCCTTCTCTGTACCTTCTCCATCGCAATTATATCTTTTTTTGAGATACGGCGACCAGAATTGTACACAGTATTCAAGGTGCGGTCTCACCATGGAGTGATACAGAGGCATTATGACATTTTCTGTTTTATTCACCATTCCCTTTCTAATAATTCCCAACATTCTGTTTGCTTTTTTGACTGCCGCAGCACACTGAACCGACGATTTCAATGTGTTATCCACTATGACGCCTAGATCTCTTTCTTGGGTTTAGCACCTAATATGGAACCCAACATTGTGTAATTATAGCATGGGTTACTTTTCCCTATATGTATCACCTTGCACTTATCCACATTAAATTTCATCTGCCATTTGGATGCCCAATTTTCCAGTCTCACAAGGTCTTCCTGCAATTTATTACAATCTGCTTGTGATTTAACTACTCTGAACAATTTTGTGTCATCTGCAAATTTGATTATCTCACTCGTCGTATTTCTTTCCAGATCATTTATAAATATATTGAAAAGTTAGGGTCCCAATACAGATCCCTGAGGCACTCCACTGCCCACTCCCTTCCACTGAGAAAATTGTCCATTTAATCCTACTCTCTGTTTCCTGTCTTTTAGCCAGTTTGCAATCCACGAAAGGACATCACAACCTATCCCATGACTTTTTACTTTTCCTAGAAGCCTCTCATGAGGAACTTTGTCAAACGCCTTCTGAAAATCCAAGTATACTACATCTACCGGTTCACCTTTATCCATGTGTTTATTAACTCCTTCAAAAAAGTGAAGCAGATTTGTGAGGCAAGACTTGCCCTGTGTAAAGCCATACTGATTTTGTTCCATTAAACCATGTCTTTCTATATGTTCTGTGATTTCGATGTTTAGAACACTTTCCACTATTTTTCCTGGCACTGAAGTCAGGCTAACTGGTCTGTAGTTTCCCATATCGCCCCTGGAGCCCTTTTTAAATATTGGGGTTACATTTGCTATCCTCCAGACTTCAGGTACAATGGATGATTTTAATGATAGGTTACACTTTTTTTTTAATAGGTCTGAAATTTCATTTTTTAGTTCCTTCAGAACTCTGGGGTGTATACCATCTGGTCCAGGTGATTTACTACTCTTCAATCTGTCAATCAGGCCTACCACATCTTCTTGGTTCACCGTGATTTGATTCAGTCCATCTGAATCATTACCCATGAAAACCTTCTCCATTACGGGTACCTCCCCAACATCCTTTTTCTACACCCCTCCCAAACCTACTGGAACCTACCCTAGTTCTCAAGATGGCCCAGCCCTCCTCCCCGTCGGCCTCCAGCTCCTCTCTGATCAGAAATGCCAGTGGGAGGAGGGGGCCATGGAATCGGTTAATAGTCCAATTGAAGTAGTTATTTACCTACCCGGTGATTCTGTGGCTTAAGGAACCCAGGAGAAGTGAGCCAGGCCTGAAGGAAGTGCCAGGAGTTGTGTTTTTGTTTTGTTTTTTTTGAACAGCGCAACATGCCTCCTGCAGCCAGTGGCTCCAGGCTCTCTTAAAATAAAAGCGGCTAAAAGCCGTGTTGCTGATGGAATCAATACGTTAAAAAAATGTATTTGGGGCCTTGGCGGAAAAGGCAGCCTCCTGCTGCCGGCGACCACATTTAAAACATAAAGTGGTGCAGAGCCGCGAGGCAAGAAGGCATTTAAGGGGCCTGAGGAACTTCCGATTACCCGAAGAAAGACAGAACTGTAATGTAAAAATGGTGATCGGCCACAAAGAGATCCTCCCTCATTAGGAATCGCGGCACGACCTTTTGCTATTTTTTTGACACGCTGGACCGGCAACAAGGGACATGGCAGTGACAGTGGTTCGTTCACATACTCGAGCCATTCCCCACCTGTCCACTGCTTCCTCTTCCCTGGGAGGGCAGCTCTGTGTCCTGCCACTGCAGTCCTGGAGATGCTGCAGGCAGTGACAGTGCCCCATGTTATGCCAAAGAAGAACAGAGGTGGCGCTCTCCAAAGCTGGCAACAGCCACATGAGCCAGGAAGGCCCTGAGTGCTGACCTTCTCACCACAGCTCCCCAGGGCTGCCCTCCTACCTTTGTCAAATCGAATCGTGCCACACTGTGACCAGGCAGGAAAAGGGGAGCTGGTGGGTTTCACTGGTAAACAAAGTTTTTGTTTCCTTCAGATGTTTTGGTGTTCCAAATAGATTTTTTGATGCTGATCACAGATATTACTTCGAAATTTGTACATCACATAAGATTTTTCAGAAACAGCCAATTTTGTGTTATAATAATTGTGAAATTTTAAAACATAATCTCGTGTACATATATTTTCTTGCTGGACAGTAGTTTTTATGATTTTTAAAATTCATGTATTTTTGATGGCCATAAGCAACGTAACATGTAACAGAGACTAACTTTTTTCAAAATACACCAAGAAACTCTGCCTGATCATGCCAGAACTTTCTCGGGCAAGCCCCAGCTTGGCTGCAAGTTTCCAACTTGTTTCCATGATGAAGCAGCCTTATATAAGCAGCAGCAATGAGTAGTCTCCTATGCAACGCCTGTGTGAATGAGCAAATCATATCCCTAAAACTATTGAGTTTAAAACTTATGGATTTAATTTCATATACTTTATGAAATGGCTCGCCAGTGTTGTAATAGTCATGACACGTTTTATTACATCTGTGGTGAGTTTACTCTGAAAGCAGAGAAAAGGAGTATGATGGAATTCATTAAGAAGGCATTCGAGTTATACTTTGGGTGCAAAACTGGTGACCAGGACAGAGCATGGGCTCGTCATAAATGTTACGCAGTAGTCTGCAAGCTTGGCTGAAAGGTGTGCGACCATCCATGCCGTTTGCCATCCCAATGATATGGAGGGAACAGAAAGATCATATAACTGACTGTTACTTCTGCATGATGAATGTGTCAGGATACTCATCAAAGAACAGGAAGTCTATTGAGTACCCTAACCTTACATCGGCAATGAGACCAGTGCCGCATGATGACAGTCTTCCTGTTCCAAAACCTCCAGAGGTGAGGAACGAACTTCATGTGGAGAGAAGTTCCAGGGCAGAAGAATGTTGTGCATGACCTATTGGTGGATCCAAGTAATATATTTCTTCCACCTTTGCACATCAAACTTGGGCTGATGAAAAACTTTGTTAAGGCAATAAACAAGCAAAGTAAAGTGTTTGATTATTTGTGGCAATGTTTCCACACATAAGTGACACCAAGATAAAAGAAGGTGTTTTCGTTGGCCCACAAATCCAAGTTGTGATGAAGGACAGCCACTTTGATGGTCTTCTGCAAGGTACAGAACGTGTTGCATGGACAGCCTTCAAGAATGTTGTTTGTAACTTTCAAGGCAACTATAAAGCAGCAGACTATGTCGAACAGGTTGAAAATCTACTTCAGGCATACAAACTGATGAAGTGCAACATATCACGGAGGCGGAGGGGGCAGCCCACCAGCACCGGTCACTTTTTGAAATGTTTCACTGAAGAGAAAAAACCAAAAGAAATGAAAACATCTGCTTTGAAATGTGAAGAGAGATTGCTGAGAACAGAACAGTGAGCATGAGACCCACCCCTTTTTAACGTCATCCTGCCCAGCGTTGAGCCGGTAAACGGCGCCATTCCACCTGGCACAGAGGCGGAGGGGGCAGCCCACCAGCACCGGGCACTTTTTGAAAAGTTTCACTGAAGAGAAAAAACAAAAGAAATGAAAACATCCGCTTTGAAATGAGAAGAGAGATCGCTGAGAACAGAACAGTGAGCATGAGACCCGCCCCTTTTTGACGTCATCCCGCCCAGCGTCGAGCCGGTAAACGGCGCCATTCCACCTGGCACAGAGGCGGAGGGGGCAGCCCACCAGCACCGGGCACTTTTTGAAAAGTTTCACTGAAGAGAAAAAACAAAAGAAATGAAAACATCCGCTTTGAAATGTGAAGAGAGATCGCTGAGAATAGAACAGTGAGCATGAGACCCGCCCCTTTTTGACATCATCCTGCCCAGCGTCAAGCCGGTAAATGGCGCCATTCCACCTGGCATCACACGCCGAGCGTCGCATGCCGAAGGGGCGCGACAAAGGGGCACTCCCCTTTGTGCACCCCTTCGTGCAACCCTTTGTGCCACCTTTTTTGTTTTTTACTTCTATGTTTCTTCTTGTTTTGTTTACCTTTCTCTTTTTCTTAGTTGTTATTGCTTGTTAACAATTTTGCTTGTTATTAATGTTTCAATGTATTTGACAAAGGTAACATTTTTCCTGCATCTTCTGTTGTAATGTAAACCGGTATGATTTGTATTTTATACAAGAATGTCGGTATATAAAAATTAAAAACAAATAAATAAATAATGTCATTGAAGATACATTTTCTTCATTCCCACTTGGACTTCTTTCCAGACAACCTTGGCAATGTGAGTGATAAGCATGGTGAAAGGTTTCATCAAGACATTGTCAAAATGGAGAAACGGTATCAAGGCAATTGGAACCCCTCCATGCTGGATGACTATTGTTGGACTCTCATCCGCAAAGCATCGGACAGTGATTACAAACAAAAATCTGCTGCAAAAACATTTTTAGTTTTGTTTTCTGGTGCCAACATTATCATTATAGCTTATGCCGCTACAGACACGTAATGTATATCACACTTTTCTGGCAAACGGTACGTGATATAGACATAATAAATGCTAGGGATGTGCATTCTTTTGCGACAAAATAGGAAATAGAGACGATATTTCCTATTTCATCGCGGTTCAGGAGGGTGACGAAATGATAAGAAAACCCCCGAAATTTCATGTGGTTTTCTTATCGTATTTCGGGGGAGGGAGAAAGGGCACATTAAAAAAAAAAAAACTAAACCTGCCCCAACCCTTCAAATTTAATTAATTGCAACCACCCACCCTCCCAACCCCCCAAGACTTGCCCAACTTTCCTCCCAAGACTTACTGAAAGTCCCTGGTTTTCCAGCGGGGTACCGGGAGTGATCTCCCCCTCTCGGGCGGTCAGCTGCCACTAATCAAAATGGCGCTGATGGCACTTTGCCCTTACCATGTGATGGGCTATCGGTGCCATTGGTAGGCCCCTGTCACATGCTAGGAGCAATGGATGGCCCACTCCATTTTTTAAGATGTTGCCGGCAGTCCATTGCTCCAACCATGTGACAGAGGCCGGCCTATGGCACTGATAGCCCCTGTCACACAGTAAGGGCAAAGGGCCATCGGCGCCATTTTGATTACTGGCAGTCAACGGCCCGAGAGTGGGAGATCGCTCCCGGGACACCCGCTGGACCACCAGGGACTTTCGGTAAGTCTTGAGGGGTTGGGAGGGTGGGGGTTTGCAATTAATTAAATTTGAAGGATTTGGGTGGGTTTGGGTTTTTGTTTTGTTTTTTTACAACCCCTGTTGTAAATCGGGGCAGGTTTCTTATTGTTTCAGGTGGGTAGACAAAATAAAATCGGCCCAAACTGCGGGAAACAAAATTTTCCGCAGCGGGCCGATAGCGAAGGCCGAACCAAAAGGTTCGGCCGAATCACATCTCTAATAAATGCATATTTGTGTTCAACTTATTATAATCTATTTGTTTCACTGAAGGTCGTGGAAGAAACAAAATGTTCCCAGAAATTTGTTTACCAGTGTTTTTTGTTTCCTGCTGCTCTCCCCCTTGGACGACGCCATTGGATCGCTCCCCTGGCCAATCGCATGGCCCCGAACCAGTGAGCATCCCGATGACATCATCACAACGGTCGCAGGAATAAGCGGGGGGGAGCAATGACCAAGCAGCTTGCCCCCGGAGCGATGGGCAGGGGTCCCATAAGTGGTGCCGGCCGAACATGGCGGGCACTATTACTTGCAGTTGTCGCTGGAGAGAAGGAATTTCTCCCCTCCACCTATTGGTAAGCCTGGCCTCAGCACGGCAGTGGTGGCACCCCACAGATGTAGCGGGCATCCAGTTATTCATGGCACCAGCACATCCATGCTGGGGTGCCTTCCATGAATCGAAATATAAGGCATTTTGTTCCATATGTGAAGCTACACAAAATATAACCAGGACCAAAAAAAAAAAAAGCAAGCCAGAAAACATCCCAAAAGATAAAGTAAAACAGATAAGAAACAAACATGATGTAAAAATAAATAAATAAATAAAAATGTATACATCTGAAAATCTAAATGTGTGTGTGCGTTGTTTACGCCAATGACCTAAACACACCCTTGGAAATGCTTCTCTTTCATCTATTTAAAAGTACACACATGGTGCTTTTAGCCACTCTCTGAGGGACAATTTTTAGCCAAAGTAGTCTAGCCAGATAATTATTTAGTTACCCATCTAAATCCCTTTGAAAATTGCCCTCCCCTTTCACTTGGTTGATCAACTGGGTTTATCTGCCAGAATTTACTTTTGCTTGTTGTTGGGTTCAGTAAAGGCCAACACTTCTCTTTCTTTCAGGAAAGATTATTCTGCGTTTCTTCTGGACGGAATTACAAATGTTTTATGCTACTGGTTTTAGTGAACACAAATGTTGCTGCAAACTTTGGTCTGCAATACTCTTACGTACATCAAAATAAACAGGCATGTTCTAATGATGAAGCATGCCAAAACAGGAGTTATATACTTTAGGCAAATGGCCAAAAGCAAGACGATGTGAGAAATGCAACAGGAGAGCACCAATCCATGACTTTAGCTGCTTTTATTTGGATTATAAAATGCATACGGTTTGCAAAAAATTTTTCTTCTATGTATTTGCTGTCTGTGTTATAATACTTGTTTATAAAGGCCTAACGTTTTTGTGCTCTTCCTTGGTCTAAGATGCCTTAAATGAACAAACAGATTAACTATGATTAGGCATAAGAAGAATTGTACCCTTGTTCTGTTCTTGGGTGGGATGTGAATAACCAATCTGTACTGCAAAAAGTCAGGATTTACATGGCAAGTTAAGATTCCCTCTGCTCAACTCAAAATAGCAGTGGCAAGTAGAATGCTAGAAAGCATCCTTTTCAAATAATACAAAAACACCCTGCTTAGTTCCTGATTTGTGAAAAAAATATTATTAATTGTGTTTCTTTTAGCTCAATAAGAAGTTAGGTTGTCTTTATGGAGCAGACATGATGGGCCATATGGTCTTTTTCTGCTATCATGCTTCTATGTTTCTATGATCCTGTTTTATTTCATCCTCAAAGACTAATCTTGGGGGTCAGGTTTAAATTGGGGCAAAACAAATACAAAAAGCTTGCAGTCATAAAAGCATATTTTTGTCTGAGGATTTCATTAGTTAATTTCCTGCAACTACAAAAAAACAATAGACAGTGCAAAAAAACAGAACGAAACAAAACTGTGGAGGCAAAATCTTAAAATAAAAGAACATAATTTTAGCACTTTCTGGCAAACGTCCCCTCAGAACTTTATTTGTACAGGTTTGTGCTTGTGCAATTTTTTGCTGAAGGCAAAAGAAGCACTCTCTCGAAATTGTGCAAGCCACTTTAATTGTTGACCTTTTGCACTGTTTTTTGCCTTCTGTCACTTGTAATATAAATCTTGATGCAAGGTCTATTACTTTTAATCATCGTGCCTCACAAGATGTTTTTTCTTAATGACAAATTTCAAAGAGTATGTGTGGATCAGTTCTGTTTTTATACCTTCGAATTAACATCGGGAGTTCCCCCAACCTGTGGGGCAGATTTTAAAACCCCTGCGCGCCTATTGGGGCGGATTTTAAAAGCCCTGCTCGCGTAAATCCGCCCGGATTTATGCGAGCAGGGCCTTGCGCGCCTATTTTCCATAGGCCGCCGGCGTGCAGAGAGACCCGGGACGCGCGTAGATCCCGGGGTTTTTCGAAGGGGGCGTGTCGGGGGCGTGTCGGGGGCGAGACCGGATGACGCGGCGTTTCGGGGGCGGGGCGCGGTATTTCGGGGGCGGGGCCGGGGGCGTGGTCCCGGCCCGGGGGCATGGTCCCGGCCTCCGGACCAGCCCCCGGGTCGGAAGACGGCGCGCCAGCATTCCGCTGGCGCGCGTAGATTTACGTCTGCTTCTCGCAGGCGTAAATCTAGGGACAAAGGTAAGGGGGGGGGTTTAGATAGGGCCGGGGGGTGGGTTAGGTAGAGGAAGGGAGGGGAAGATGAGGGGAGGGCAAAAGAGAGTTCCCTCCAAGGCCGCTCCGATTTCGGAGCGGCCTCGGAGGGAACGGAGGCAGGCTGCGCGGCTCGACGCGCGCAGGCTTCCCAAAATCGGCAGCCTTGCACGCGCCGATCCAGGATTTTAGAGGATACACGCGGCTATGCGCGCATCTTATAAAATCCAGCGTACTTTTGTTTGCGCCTGCTGCGCAGACAAAAGTACGTGATCGCGCTTTTTTAAAAATCTACCCCATTTTGCATAGGCCGCCGCCGCGCACAGAGCTCCGGGACGCGTGTAAGTCCCGGGGCTTCCTGTCGGGGCGGGGCGGGGGGCATGGCGGGATGACGTGGCGTTTAGGGGGCGGGGCACGGCATTTCGGGGGCGGCGACGTGGCGTGGTTTCGGCTCGGGGGCGTTCTGGGGGCGTGGCTGCGGCCTAAGGAACAGCCCCCGGGACCGGACCACGGAGCAGGGCAGCCGGCCGATGCGCGCAAAGTTACGCCTGCTTTTAGCAGGCGTAACTTTGCTGACAGAGATAAGGGGGGGGTTTAGATAGGGCCGGGGGGGGGGTTAGGTAGGGGAAGGGAGGGGAAGGTTGGGGGAGGGAACAGGCAGCGCGCGCTGGGCTCGGCGCGCGCCGGTTGCACAAATGTGCACCCCCTTCAGCGCGCCAACCCCAGATTTTATAAGATACATGCGGCTACGCGCGTATCTTATAAAATCCAGCGTACTTTTGTTCACGCCTGCTGCGCGAACAAAAGTTCGCGCTCGCGCATGTATTTAAAATGTGCCCCTCTGTGTTTTCACTGCCATTATTTAATATGTATTTGTGCCTACTAAGAAAAATAAACCAACAATTTGGTATACAAAATACATTTTTTTGTGGATGACATCCAGCTGTATGCACAACTGTGTTCAGACAAGCTGGAAGCTATATATATAAACTGAAGGCTTGTCTAGAAGCCATGATATTTTGGCTACGTGTCAACAAATTAAAGTTGAATACAGTAAAATCCAAACTGTTATGAATATGTAAGGACCCCGTTGCTATCCTTGATGTTATAGTTGCTGTGAAAGACATCACTGTTCCATTTAAGAAACATGTATGTAGCCTTTGTGTCTTGACTGACCTTGGGCTAATGCTGGAAACCAGAACAGCGGCTGCATCAAGGTCCTGTCTTGGTGTCTTGATTGATTTTGGGCTAGTGTTGGAACCTCGAATAGCAGTTGTATCAAGGTCCTGTTCAAATTATTAAAACCACTATGATATCTTCAGCCTTTTCTGCAAAAAGAATATGTTGCCATGTTAATTTATGCTAGCATTGACTACTGCAAAATTTTGTATATAAGTCTTCAATGAGGAGTCTACAAAAACTACATTTAGAGAGTAATTTTATTGCTGTGTGGGTTTGGCTAAAGTCTTCGTGTAACTTGTAGACACTGACTTTAGCCAATATGTTCAAAGCAACACGAATAAAAACACTTTAACAATGCTCAGGTAATTTGCCTGGTTCATGCACAGATTAATTCACACAAAGTTACACCTCCTTTTCAGAGGGTATATAACTTGTGCAAGTTAACTTATGTGCATACTTTTTAAAATAAAAAAGCATGTACATAAGAACAAAAGAAATTTCCATGCTGAGTCAGACCAAGGGTCTGTCAAGCCCAGCATCCTGTTTCCAACAGAGACCGATCCAGGCCACAAGAACCTGGCAAGTACCCAAACACCAAGAAGATCCCATGTTACTGATGCAATTAATAACAGTGGCTATTCCCTAAGTAAACTTGATTATTAGCAGTTAATAGACTTCTCCTCCAAGAACTTATCCAAACCTTTTTTGAACCCAGCTACACTAACTGCACTAACCACATCCTCTGGCAACAAATTCCAGAGCTTAACTGTGCATTGAGCGAAAAAGAATTTTCTCTGATTAGTCTTAAATGTGCTACTTGCTAACTTCAAGGAATGCTCCCTAATCCTTCTATTATCCGAAAGTGTAAATAACCGATTCACATTTCCTCATTCGAGACCTCTCATGATCTTAAAGACCTTTATCATATCCCCCCTCAGCCGTCTCCTCTCCAAGCTGAACAGCCCTAACCTCTTCAGCCTTTCCTCATAGGGGAGCTTTTCAATCCCCTTTATCATTTTGGTTGCCCTTCTCTGTACCTTCTCCATCACAACTATATCTTTTTTGAGATACAGTGACCAGAATTGTACACAGTATTCAAGGTGTAGTCTCACCATGGAGCGATACAGAGGCATTATGACATTTTCTGTTTTATTAACCATTCCCTTCCTAATAATTCCTAACATCCTGTTTGCTTTTTTGACTGCTGCAGCACACTGAGCTGAAAATTTCAAAGTATTATCCACTATGATGCCTATATCTTTTTCCTGGGTGGTAGCTCCTAATATGGAACCTAACATCGTGTAACTACAGCAAGGGTTATTTTTCCCTATATGCAACATGTAAATTCCATATCTACTTCAACTCTGCCCTCGGGAACAGCTCTCACCTGTTTTTTTAAAAGTACACACGTAACTGGGTTACACATATACTTTTAAGTGCACTGATGCCTGCCTAGCCAGCTTTATAACAGCTATTAATGTGCATTAAACTTTTTATACAAGTAAATGGCTTTGAAAATTAAGCCGTAAATATAGAATTTTGCTACATGTTTGCTGATTGCAACCTATTTAAGAGAGAACATCATCCTCAAGAAGCTTTTTTGGCTCCCAATCATTTGTAGTGTTCAGTTCAAAATTCTGCTGCTAGTCTTCAAGGCCATAAATAATCTGGGCCCATGTTATTTTGAAAAATGCCTAAGTCCTTATGTATCCATCCATGCATACTTTAAGATCAGGGAAAGAGGCTCTGCTCTACTTACCATCTATAAAAGAAATCCATTTGCTTATGATGTGAGAGAGATCCTTGCTATATGCTGCTATATGCTACTCTGGTTACCCAGTCTTCAGTGTCGCAAAGTCCTCCTGCTATTTATCACAATCCGCATGTGATTTAACTACCCTGAATAATTTTGTATCATCTGCAAATTTGATCATCTAACTCATCATATCCCTTTCCAGATCACTTCTTTATTATTTATATGATGGTGAATAGCCAGCTAGGAGTATGTAACTAATAGGATGTTCTGTGGCTATTCACAGATGATTTTGTCTATTTTATTTTCAAACTAAACCATTCTTTTCGTTTCTGCAAGTTATAATTTTTCCAGGGCTCCAAACTGTTTCTTTTCTCTTAAGTATTCTTTTACAGTAGTCTCATCAGATTATACATGAGGGTCTGAGCCAAATTAACTTATTCCAGATGAATAATATATATTATTTTTCTGTGAGACACTAACATTTCTTTGCCACTATTTTTTCCCTGAATATTTTCTTTTCTCTCCAAAATCTAGGTGTTAGTGGGATTAAGTGTGGCAGACACCCGCCCCCCTCCCCAGTCTGCCCACCAGATGTCATTGTTCCTGTATTATAGCACTCTAGTAAGAAATCATCCATGCCGCTCAGTCCCTCCCACCTGGAGGATCTGGATTGGATGCCTGAACACTATTTAGCCCAGCCATTTTAGAACTCTTTGGGATGAGTTTGAAGATGCCTTTGAACAGCAAGGATGTTTAAGTTTTACACTTTGGTGAGGCCTCCCAGCTTCACCCAAATGGAGTTTCAATTAGAAGTGATAACTCATCGTGCACTCCCTGCCAGAAGGTCCTTCTCCTACTAATTTACTGAAGAGAAAAAATTTTTATGCATGATACCCTTTTGGGGTCAAAGGGCTCTTACCAGGGGACTAAAGACCTGTGAGCCTACTCAAAACCCTAAATGGACAAACACCAGTGATGGATCCCGCTGCAAGAGACGGTGAAGGCAGAAGATGTATCCAGTTTAACTTTTGAAGTATTTTTTTGACTTGAACAGCATGAGGAGGATTTTGGATCCCCCCTCCCCTCAGGGATTGCAGTGCTGGGGTAGCCTAATCCCAATGACTAAGGAAGGAAAAACAAGATCAGGAAAACTCCATCCAGATCTCCTCCCAAGGGCCCAGGACAGACTGGGTGTCCAGAAAGGAGATGGAGTAAGGTAGGACTGTTTACTGTGAAGTGGAGACCCCTCCAATATGGTTCCCGGAGAGCCACTTGGTGAAGTTTCTACAATTAAAATCACCATGGGGTTCTACCCAGAGGTCTGATTAAAGGACCCCTACCTACAGAGTAAAACCATACATGTAAATTCACACTTCTGGACAATGGACTTTAATTTATGATTACCAATCAGTAAACTATTATTTTACCCAAATTTTCAAAAAGGTTCCGGAGGTGTTCTGGGAAGCTATAACCAGTAACCTGACATTTATTTATTTTATTAAACAATTTATAAACTGCCTATATCAAATAAATTAGAATGCAATATACATCATCTTATACAATATAAACAATAAAATTTATATAAAACAAACATACATATTTATTTATTTCAGATTTTTATATACCGGCATTCGAGACAGCAGTCACATCATGCTGGTTCACATAGAACAGGGGTGCATAGTAAACATAACTATAACAATGGTGCTGAAAAGGCAGTTACATATAACAGGGTGATAAGAACTTGGCTGAGAAGGAAGAGAAAGGACAGGTTATTAATTCACACAGGTAAACGATAGAAGATATGGTTAATCAAGGTGTAGTTGGAGGTTAGTTGACCATGTTGGCGTCCGGGAAAGCTTACATCATCATATATAGACTAAACAATAAAACAGCAAGTGTCAAACATTGACAGTGCAGGGCAAAATAGTAGGGACCATAAGCAAAGAATTACCGGTCATATGGATAGTCATGGTATAATGGGGAGGAGGCAACACAGATTCAGCAAAGGGAAGTCTTTTCATATCAATCTATTATAATTTTTTAAAGTGTAAACAAACATAGAGAAGGGTTAACAAGTTGATATGGCATAGCTGAATTTTCTGAAGTTATTTTACAAAGTCCCTCATGAGAGGCTCCACAGGATATTTAAAAGTCATGGGATAGGAGGTGATTCCTACAATAGGTTGGTCACCGATTAAAAGAGAAGAAACAGAGAGTTGGACTAAATGATCAGTTTTCCCAATTGAGAAAGGTAAATAGTGAAATGCCTCACTTCATAGAGTTGTACTGAGACCAGTACTGTTTAACATTTATATAAATAACCTGGAAAACAGAGTTACGAATTAATATTCAAATTTCCAGAAAGCTTATAAATTACTCAACATTATCAAAACAAAAGTAGATAGTGAGGAACTCCAGAAAGACCTTGCCAGACAAGGGGCCCAAGCATCTAAGTGGCTGATGAAATTTAATGTGGACAATACAAAATAATAAACATAAGAAAAAAAAATACTAACTACAGATTCACAGTGCTAGATTCCATATTAGGAGTTGCCACACAGGTAAAGATCTTCAAGTCATTGAGAACAATACATTTAAATCTTCAGTTCCGTGTGTGCTAGTGGTCAAATAAAACAAATATATTAGGAATTATTCAGTAAGGAATGGAGAATATCATAATGCCTCTGTATATGGTGTGACGCACCTTGAGTATTGTATGCAGTTCTGGTCACCCATCTCAAAAAGATATAGCAAAATCAGAAAAGGTACAGAGAAGGGCAAAAAAGGGTGACTGAGAGCAATAAGAGGTGAAACAGGTAAATAGGGAACAGTTATTTACCCTTTCAAATAGTACTAAGACTAGAAGATGTTCCATGAAAGTAAAAAAGTAGCAGATTAAAAACAAATTGGAGAAAATATTTTTTCACTCAATGCACAGTAAAGCTGTGGAATTTGTTACGGGGGATTTGCTCGAGGCATCTAGCATAGCTGGGTTTAAAAGGGGTTTGGACAAGTTCCTGGAGGAAAACTCCTTAAACTGTTATTAACCAAATAAACCTGAGAAAGTCACCACTCAACGCTGGAACTGAGCAACAAAAAATGTGTCTACTCTTTGAAATGTGCCAGGTACTTCCTAGTGGGCCACTGTTGGAGGCAGAATGCTGAGCTCAATGGGCCTTTAGTTTAAATCAACATGGCACATCATATGTCTTTAAGCCTTTTTGTATTTAAGTCATTTTATATTTTTTTAAAGCCTTAATTCTTTTAGAAATATAATATCTTAAATCTGTAAAATAAATAAAATAAATGGTTTATGAGATTTGTTATTGTATTGATCATCTCTTGACTCATTCTGTCTTTCAGGGATTTAATATAGCTCCATGGTTTGTTCCAGCTTGGCTGTAATGCCACATTTTTGCCACCCACATACAGGGTTATGCCAAGCCACTAAGATTTTGCAATAGCCTTTTTGTACTATTGCTTTTATCCAACCATCAATAAAACAATAGGATTTAAAACAATAAAAAGTAAATAAAAACCAAATCTTTGATGCCAGCCACACAAACGTAAATCTCAACCTGTCAGAAAGCCAATATGGGATCTTATCTTTGAAAAGCAGGAAAAATACACACATGAGAAAATCACAGTATCTTCAGCTGGTCAAAAATATTGCAGTGATATGAAATGTATTTCTTTCAAGCTTGTTTCTATGGGACGGGGATGCTTGCAAGCTAAACGAGGTTGCCTGCATAGAGAATCAGTTCTGATAGAGGTTCAAGCATTACTCACTCTCCATGTATGCATTTTGCAACTTTTTCGAGAATTTGTGTCATCCCTGCAGAGAATATGTGTATGAACAATTTAAAAAAGATTGACTTATCTATTTTTATACCCCACAGATGTGGGAAATGCCATAGATAGATAGATAGATAGATAGATAGATAGATAGATAGATAGATAACAGAAACGTGATGGTAGAAAAAGACAGTATAGCCTATCTAGTCTTCCCATCTGCCCAATTAATTCAGCTTTAAAATTCCCATCACTCCTTCAGAGATACTCTTTGTTTATCCTGATATAATTAACCAAGGTAAGCCCAAATTTTCAAAGGCGCGCACGTGGAGAAACGGGGGTTATGCGCACACGGCCAGGCCTTGCGCTTGCTGCGCGCATTTTAGAATGGGCCCAGCCACATGCGTAATCCCTGTTATGCACAGAAGTGCCAGGCCTCTCCAAAGGGGCAGGCTGGGAGGCGTGGTCTGGGCAGGGAGGGGCAGGGAAGGGCAGGGCAGGACGGGACAGGACGGAGGCCAGCCGCTGTCCTGGGGAAGCACGCGCCGGCAGCTGGCTGGCGCGTGGAAAATACTTCTTGCTCCGGAGGAGCAGTAAGTAGAAAAATAAAAGAATTTTGGGTAGATAGGTAGGGGTTAGGGAATGGGGTGGAGAGGGGAAAGGAAAGGAAAGGAAGGTTAGGCGGGGGGGGGGGGTAGGGACGTTCCCTCCCTGCCCGCTCCTTAATTGGACTCCTTAAAGGAAAACTTGGCCCCACAGCGCATGCCGCCCACATATGCACGCACGACTTTTAAAATCCGTGCATGAGGCCATCAGATTTTATAACATGTGCATGCCGACGGTTCCACTCATACCTAGCTGATAGACAATTTAGCGTACAAATGGGAAACTCCACCTCCAAGCCACACAACCTCGCTCAAGGAGTACCGCAAGGCTCATCTCTATCCTCTACGCTTTTCAATATATATCTCCTCCCCCTCTGCTATCTCCTTGCTAAACTTGACCTTCCGCACTTCATATATGCCGATGATGTGCAGATACTTATTCCTATTAAAGACTCAATACACAAAGCTATGGAAATTTGGAAATCCGCCCTCTCGGAAATTAGCAGCCTCTTATCCAACAACTTTCTCGCCCTCAACGCTACTAAAACAGAACTTATCCACATATCACCCCCTAATATCACCCCCACCCTCTTTACGACCCCCACTGTCACACACAACAATGTTCCTACCACTAACCTCACCTTTCCCACCCATGTTCGGAGCCTCGGCGTATCCATTGACTGTCACCTCAACTGCAAGAAATTCATCAATAATACCCTCAAAGACTGCTTCTACAAACTGCACACCCTAAAAAGACTCAAACCTCTCCTACATCTCAATGACTTCCGTACCATATTACAAGCCCTCATATTAACGAAAATAGATTACTGCAACTCCTTGTTATTAGGCCTGCCTAAAAACACCATACAGCCTTTACAACTCCTCCAGAATGCAGCCGCACGGATACTCACCAACACCCACAAAAATGATCACATAACTCCTGTTCTTAAACATCTACATTGGTTACCCGTAGCATCTAGAATTGCCTTCAAAGCCCTCACCCTAATACACAAATCTCTTCACAACCAGAACATGCACTGGTACAAAGAACACTTCTCATTTCACAACAGCAATAGACCCACTAGAAAACAATATCTAGCTACATTACACACCCCCTCACCCAAGCTTACTAAACTCCGCACCACAAACGAAAGGACCCTATCCCTAGCAGGCCCGCTTCTTTGGAATAAGCTACCCACCTCCCTCCACCAAGAAACTTGCCCAAAAATATTCAGGCAAAACCTGAAGACCTGGTTCTTCAAACACTCTTACACCTAATATTCACACCTTCTCTCTCACCCCCCCCCCCCCAGGACTACATATTGTATATAAAAAAAATTTGTATATAAAAATTTGGTTCCCAATCACGTGTATATATACCTCCTTTAATTGTGGATACCCCCCTATATATCAGAATCTCCCCCCCCCCCCCCCCCCGTTTAGATAACCTCTTTCACGTATCCCACTTTGATAATTTTACTTATATAATCTAATCTGTTATTTGTATGTTCTGAATGTTCCTTATTTAATTATGCAATAATTGTAAAGCCTGTTGCTAAGTTCTGTTCTATGTAAACCGACGAGATGTTCCCAACGTTCGTCGGTATATAAAAGTTATTAAATAAAATAAATAAAATAAAATGTTATAAAATCAGCGCATCCATGTGCACGAGCCGGGAACCTCACGCTGCTTTTGAAGGAGTTCGATTCCATGAACCCCTGAGGACTGCACAGCTGTGACGCCCCTCGTCTCATCATGCTGCAGTGAAACGCACAGCCATCTTGACCCCATAGTGAGCTCCTTTCAACTTCCAAGACTTTAAACAAAACATTTTCCTTTGAACTACTAAATCTAAAGGCAAAAAAAAAAACCTACAGCAAAGTAAATCTTTCCCTTCTACTATTCCTTTCTAAACCTAAGTAGTAATGATTTCCAACAAAGAAAATATTAATACAAATATCATCAGAAAATAAGAATTGCCAAACTGGGTCAAACCAAAGGTCCATCAAGCCCAATCCAAAAGTGTCCAATCCAGTTCACAAGTACCTGGCAGGACCCAACAGTAGATTGATTCCATGCTGCTAATGCCCAGGGATAAGTAATTACTTTCTCCAAGTCTATCTGGTTCATAACAGTTTATGGGTTTCTCCAGCTATACTAATTGCCTTTTCCATATCCTCCAGCAAAGAATTCTGGAGCTTAATTGTGCGTTGGGTGAAAAATAATTTTTTTCTGATTTGTTTTAAATGTGCTATTTGTGGAGTGTCCCCTAGTCTTTGTATTTTTCAAAGAGTAAATAACAGGTTCATATTTACCCATTCCATTCATGATTTTAAAGACCTCTATCATATTCACATATTCCCCCTCAGCCATCTTTTCTCCAAGCTGAATAGCCTTAATCTCTTTAGCCTTTCCTCATAGGGGAGCCGTTCCATTCTTTCTATCATATTGGTCACCCTTCTCTATACCTTTTCCAGTTCAGCTATATCTTTTTTGAGACACAGCAAATAGAATTACACCATATTCTAAGTGCCCTCACCATGGAGCCTTACAGATGTGTTATGGCATTCTATGTTTTATTCTTCATTCCTCATAATTCCTAACATTCTGTTTACTTTTTGAACCACCTCTGCACACTGAGTTAATGGTTTCAAAGTATTGTCCACAATGATGTCCAGATCCTTTTCCAGGGTGGTAACTCCTAATACAGAATCTAATATTGAGTAACTATACTGTGGGTTACTTTTCCCTTTGCATTTGTTCATATTAAATTTCATCTGCCATTTGTATGTCCAGTGTCCCTGTCTCGCAAAGCCCTCCTGCAATTCCTAATGATCTGCTTGTGATTTAAAACTCAGAATACTTTTGTGGCTTCTGCAAATCTGGTCATATCACTTGTCATTCCCTTTTCCATATCATTTATAAATATATTAAAAAGCGCTTGTACCAGTACAGATCCTTGAGGCACTCCACTGTTTACCTTTCTGCACTGAGAAAGCTAACCGTTTAATTCAACTTTCTGTTTCCTAACGTTTACTCAGTTCACAATTCACAATAGAACATTGCCAACAATCCCATGACTTTTTCATTTTCTCAGGAGACTCTTATGGGGACTTTGTCAAGCACCTTGTGAAAATCCAAATGCATTATGACGGTAACTTTCAAACCAGCATGCGAGCACACACGTGCACATGTGAGTTGGCCCGCTCCCAGTGACGCAACTATTTTATAACATGCATGCATGTAAGCATGCATGTAAGCATGTGTGTTGCACACACATGTATGCCAAATTTTAAGTGGGCGCATGTATGGGCACGCAAATCCCGCTTCTACCGTGTAAATCAGGTGATTTAAAAAAAAAGGTGCATGCCGACACTATTCCCAGTTTTACCAGCTCATCCCCAGTTTACCCAGTTAAGAGAGAGGTCCTCCAAACCCCCCTGGTTTAAATACCTTCACTTCCCCCAGTTAACCCCAACCCTTAAAACCCCACAAATCTGCCTAGTTTTCTTTAAATTTTAACTTACACAGCATCCATAGCAGAAATACAGTTATGCGCACATCTCAGGTTTAAAAACTCGAAACGCCCAGGCCCCGTTTGAAAGGTTTGTAGATGTGAGGACTGTGGGAGATACGCACATATCTTGCCAGCTTTTAAAATCCGTTCGGTGTACACAAGCACGACTTATTCGCACATCCCCCGAATTATGCGCATGTCGGGCTTTTAAAATCCACCTTTAAATCCACTTTCCCACCATTATCCACATGTTTATTAACCCCTGCAAAAAAAAAAAAGTTGCAGATTGGAGAGGCAATACTTCCCTTGTATAAAGCCATGCTGAGTGTTTCCCATGAAACCATGTCTTTCTATATATTCTGTGATTTTGTTCTTTAAAATAAAATAAGGTCTCAGCAGTTGAAATGAAGCCAGAAAGATTACATCTGTTTGTAATTGAGCTCCTCCAAAAATGGCAGATCTTTCTTAGCTTGGTTATCTATATACATTATAGAGAACCCAGGCCCTGATACAATGAGCACAGGTAATTAACTCCTTTCAGCTCCCAAGACTTCAAACAAAAGCTTTTCCTTTGAGCTTCTAAAGTCAGAAGAAATAAACAACCTACAGCAAGGAAGCCTTTTCCCTTCTATTCTCCTTTCGAAAGCTAAGCAGTAATAATACTCTACAAACAAAAAAGCCATACAAATATCCCTTTTTCAAAATTAAATACAAACAAAAGCAATGAAGAAAAATTATCTCCCTTCAAAAACATCTCAGCAGCTGAAATAAAGCCAGAAAGATGACCTCTTTTTGTAATGAGCACCTCTGTCTTTAATACAGATGCCACTGTTGAAGATGATAGTGGCTCAGCTCCACTGCCTCAAGGACAGGTTGAAAATGAATGGAGCTGCAATACAGGAGATCTTGGTTTCCTTATCAATGAAGTTTTTATCTTTTCAAAATCAGGTAACCAAAGGGAAAAAGGAAGGAGTGCCTGGAATTCAGGATGCAATGATGTAACTGCAAAAAAATGTACAAAATAATCATAGAGCATAAAAAATGTTGAAAATAAAAAGAATTGGAGCAGGCAGAATAATAAACAAATCTTAGATCTGCCAGAAGATAAGGAAGGGAAAGATCTGATAACATTTTCTGGAGATTTAATTCTGCAGCACTTAGAAATAGGGAGGGTAATTTTCAAAGCCATTTCCTTGGATAGAACATTTTTTTATCCAAGGAAATTGGCTTTTAAATTTTGCTTCTCTTATAAGCACCTAATAATACACACATAGGGCTTCTCATAGTATTCTTATGGGTGAATTTGATGTGGGGTTTGGAATAACACAAGGAAGCAAGACCTGCAGCTCGTTCCTTCCACCCCCCCCCCCCCCCCCCCCCCCCCCCCCCAAAAAAAAAAATACAGAAACACAGAAACATCTGTATGGATTTAAAACAAGGCTGCAGTTTTTTATGTTACATAACCAAAGACCCTCAATTTGCCCCTCCCCCCTTTTCTCCTTGCCCCTCTTCACTTACCACTGTGTCCCAATGGTAAGACTCCGTCGGTGTTCTCCCATCTCTTAATCCTCCGCTGCCCCAGCTAGGGTAAGTGCACGGCCTGAGCAATGCCCCCCCCCCCCTTTGCTCATAGGCCTTCCCATGTAGCAGCCCCAAACTACATGGGATTCCCCCCCCCCCCCCCAATGTCCTTTACAATACAATACAACACATCAAAACTTAGGGCTCGGGTTTCCGCCACAAACAAAGCAACCGATGGTTATCTTTGTTCCCCCACTGCCGCCCTACACATACAGGATTTGTTTCTCTAATCTTTCCTGCAAAGCATTGTTGAACAAGTCAATGCCAATGTCTGAAAGATGGACCCCATCCCTCCTGAACCCCCCCCCCCCCTCCCCAGCACTTCCCATGACCAATTGTGCCTTATCCAAAAACCGCTTTGTTTGATTTGCCAATTGCCGATTTGGCGGTTCAATTTTTTAACACCCCTGCGCCACAAAGGCTCCATATGATGCCTAATTCGGACTATAATATCCGACCTCCCAATCCTTGTATCTAGCATCATATTCATAATGCCTGCCAGATCTTTCCTCATGCTCGTGACCAAGTCACAACATGATATCTTCCCGATATCGTTTCCCCCCAAATGCAAAATCATGATCCATGGAACTCCCCATAGCTCCACAAGCTCTTGCAAGAAGGATAGCAACTGCCCCCAACGCATGCCCCGTATGCTAAACCATCGGACTGTCCAATTTCCGGCATCCAAATTCAAATTTCTTCCATATGAACGTTTCGCTACCCTCCGCTCAGCCCAATGGATGTAGGAATGGCCCACGACCCAAGCACATTCCCGATTGTGTGGCACTCATTGCAGTTCTGCAAAGAAAAGAACCATATTAGCCACGTGCAAAAATACCCCTTCCTCCCCTGGCCCCTGACATCCTTATTTCCGCACATATGACCTATATGCATCCAACTTCCAGCGCCCAATCGCTTGAATCAACTGAACGGGCAACCCTAATTCTGCTGCCATAGTTGCCGCTCCTATCTGAAAAGAATGCGGTGTAAAATACTCGGCTTCCCAACCTAATCCCTCCACCACCCATTTCAAAACTTTGGAGAATTGAAAAATGGTCAAGGGCAAACCATCCTCATGAACCAAGAACGAGCCTGGGACTACCGGCCTCACACGGACGAACGCTTGGGATCTTCGAACCAGATACGCCACCTCATCACCCGCTGGCACCAATGAAATCCAATGCCCCTTGCCCCTCTGATCCATCTTGGATTTGCGAATGCACAGTGTCACTGTATGCTTGCTAACCCAAACATGCCGAGCCAACAAACCAACCCCCGAGGCATTCACTTTGGATCTAGCCACCAACTCACTGACCCACATAGTACCAAAAAATGCAAGTGAAAATGTTGCTCTAAACAGTAATACTTTATATCGAGACCAGTAAACCCCTGCCACTTGCTCGGCTATCCGCACCAAGTCAGCATACTGTATAAGTCGCCTTTTGTCCCCTTTCTCCCCTCCCCTCCCCCTTCCACCCAACACCCTTTTCACCAAGAAACAACCTGCCAGATGTCCCCAACCACCCAATTTTTGAAAAAAGGCAAAACCCACTAATTGGGAAAGCACTGATGCCAGCAAATAACCAGTCCACCTGGCCCACAAGATAAACTGGACCACATCAGCTTCATGAACCTCCCCTCCCTTCCATCCCAAACTCCGCAAGAAACGAGACACTACTCCTCTGCCCTCCAAATACAATTTCCAAGTGGCCAGCGCCAGGGATTGCTGAATCAGTCTCTAGGTGTCTGCCTGCCAAGGTGCCAGAGATGCTCCAGGAATGTCTCTCCCATCAAACTCTCATGGGGCGCCAATGCCCTGAAGACGTCCCACTTGAAACAAGAAAGAGCATCGGCAATCAGGTTCAAGTTACCAGGGACATGTCTAGCCTTGATAGTTACATTCCACTTCAAACACAGGAATACCAATTCCCTCAGCAACACCAAGACACGAGAACATCTGGCAGACTGATTGTTGATCACTTGAACGACTCCCAAAATGTCACACCTGAAAACCACTTTTCTGTTCTGCAGTCTATACCCCCAGATGACCAATGCTACTACTATTGGGAACAGCTCTAAGAACGTGATATTCCTTGTGATCCTTTCTGCCTCCCAACCCTCGGGCCATTGCTCCGTGCACCACTGCCCCTGAAAATACACTCCGAAACCGGCTGCCCCTGCCACATCCGAGTACAACTCCAAATCCTGGTTAGACACTTCCAGCTCCTGCATCATGCACACTCCATTAAACGAATCTAAAAACCTCTCCCATATGCCCAACTCCTCCTTCACTGCACGGGACACCCGGATAAAATGATGTCCCGCCTTGACGCCTACTGTGCGCAATGAAAGCTGAAGAATAAAGGCACGATCCATAGGAATCACACAGCGTACAAAGTTAAGGGAACCAATCAGTGACTGCATCTGCTTTAACGTCACCTTCACTGACCCTCTGACCAACCTCACCAATTCCTTCAGCCTAACTACTTTGTCCGATGGCAATCGCGTTACCATTCCAACGGAATCCAATTCAATGCCTAAGAATGTAAGCCTGGTCACTGGGCCCTCAGTCTTCTCCCGCTCAATCGGCACTCCTAATGCACTAGTTACTTCAAGAAAACCATCTAACTGATCCTGACACACACCTGAGTGACTGGGTCCACAAACAAAAAATCATCTAAATAATGCAAAACTGCTTCACACCCTGTATGCCGCATAACCGCCCATTGTATGAAGGTACTAAACGCCTCAAAGAATGCACAAGAAATCGCGCAACCCATAGGCAAACAACGATCTACAAAATAGCCCCCTTCAAAGACAAAACCTAACAATGAAAAGCTTCTCGGATGAATCGGTAACAGCCGAAACGCAGATTCTATATCCGCCTTGGCTAATAACAGCCCTTGCCCCGAGCCTCGCACTAAACTAACGGCCTCATCAAAAGAAGCATATTGTACTGTACACTCCCTGCGTGGAATAAAATCATTGACAGAAGACCCTTCCAGAGAAGATAAGTTCAGAATCAACCTGAACTTTCCCAAAGCCTTCTTAGGTATAACTGCCAGCGGGAACAAATGCATCCTAGGGAAAGGTGGCCAATCGAACGGCCTAACCACCTGCCCCAACTGTATCTCTGAACTCAACTTTTCCCTGGCCACATCGGCCAAACGGTACGCCGACCTCACGTTCCGTGCCCAACCCCCAAAATCCAGCCCCTCATAGGGGATACTAAAACCAACAATAAAACCATTACTCATAAACTTCGCAACCGCTGTATCAGGATAACACTGTGTTATGGTTATGAGGTATTGAAGTAGATTCTTGGGTACTGCGGTGATGGCCACTCCCACGGGGAGGAGCCCCAAGAGGAACCGTAGTCCTAGGCTAGACTCCATATATGCAGACACAGAGAGATAGTATCTATTATACAGCCTGATGGTACTGCCCGGGGCGGACAGCAGTGAAGATAGTCCAGTGAAGTAGTCCAGGGGTACTCAGCAGAGGAGACCAATCTCACACTCAAGTAGATGATAGGCAGCACGGCGTAACAGGGACAGGTCCTGGATGTAAACCCTGAGCGCTGAAGCTGAAGATGAGACAGAATGAAGAGTAATCACTGAGCTGAAGCTGTATTGTAGAAGGTCCTGGCAGGCAGAGGTTATTCAGTGGCAGGCACCAGATTAGGGAGAGCAAGCCCTCGAGGAGCGAGTACCCGGTATCCCAGGATAGGTACCTGAAATAGAGAAGAAGGGCCCCCGAGGAGCGGGTACCCAGGTTAGTGAAGAATACCCTGAAGGGCAGAGAGCTTCCCACGGCAGCTGGAAGCTGCAGAGCAGCTTAGACCGGAGGCATTCCAATCCTTGCTAACTCAGTTTGTTAGCAAACAAAGGGCAGGCTAAATATCAGGATGTGATGATGTCACTCGGAGGGGGACACCCCCGAGGTTCCCCCCATGATGTGGATATAGACATGGGTGACGTGGGTGGCATGCATGCGCGCACCCTAGGAGGCCCTCAGGAAAATCTTGGTGAACACCGTCACCGTTGCCGATCCGGGGACACCGGAGAGAGTGGCATGAAGATGCAGCAGCAACCATCTTCCCAAGGCTTGAAAAGAGAGAGAAGGAAGAAAGGTGAGTCACAGAGGTCGAAGCCGTCTGAGACCGACGGATCTCACACACCGCAACCACTCCTTCAACACGGAGACAACTACTGGTGAATCCGCCTTCTGCTCCAGCACCTTAGGGTTTACCACCTTTATGAATGGCGGAATTCTGTCCCTGAGTACACTTAGTTGCTGGATGCGCTCCTCCGCAAGAGGCGCAAGCGTACCTAAACTTGCACTCTGGAAAAAGACATGTGAGCTTGTTAAAGTGCCAGCAAATGTCCGACCCTCCCCCTCCCCCGGATACCTTATTACCTGCCTCATACTTTCGACCACCTCCTGCCCCACGAAAGGAACCACTCTTACCGCCGCTTGTCCCATACCCTGTTGTGTTACCACTTTGCTACCACTGCCCCCTCCCCCCCCCCCCCCGGCTCCTACACTTTTGACTGTACTGACTCCCTTATTGGTCATCTGAGTTAACCACAGATGAAAGTCCTGAAACCCCCAGGACATGAACTTATTCCCCGCCATTTTGTCGCAAAACCTTTTATCATAGTTGAGCCAAGCCCATCCTTCGTAATCCTTGAAAGCACCCAGAATGCTGTCCGTATAGGACAGCAATGCACCGTACTGAGTTGGGTCAAAGTGCCCCACCACAGTAGCCAGCCTTAAAAAAAACCCTAACCCAATTAACAATATTTCTAGAAATCTTAGGCCCTGAACCCTCCCGTTTGTTGTTAATAAACATGTGGATAAAGGTGAACCGGTAGATGTAGTATATTTGGATTTTCAGAAGGCGCTTGACAAAATCCCTCATGAGAGGCTTCTAAGAAAACTAAAAAGTCATGGGATAGGAACCTCTCTTCAATTCCATCAAGTCCTGCCTGTTGCGAGGAATTTTAAGTATTGATTAATGTACTCAGTAACTGCTTCGATGACCTGGTCCAGAAGGAATGAGAAAGTGGTTTGGGACATTCCCCCCACAACCCCTTCTGTGGTTTGGAAGGAGCCGCTTGCCGTGAAATGGAGGGCAGCCAAGAGTTTGGTGAGACCAGGGATGGCACAGGACCTTTTGGTGACCAGATCCAGATCCCCCTTCATTTAATTCCTGGATTGCCCGCGAGCTGAGGCGATAGCTGCTAACCACAAAGACCTCAAGCATGGCCAGCAAGGATGTTCATGGAGGAAAGATACACTCCCTGTGTCTCCCACGTTGTGGCTGCCTGTTTGCCGGCTGCTGGGCTGGAGCCTGAGCCTGTGGCAGCGAATCCTCTGCCTGTTCTGCTGGTACTTCCCACGGATGACTTGGAAGTGGTCTTAGCTGCTGGTCCGGATATTCTTCTTCCACATGTTGTCGTCTGCAGTGAGCCTGGCGAGGCATGAAGTATGCCTGTACAAGCACACTTGACACTCACAAATTGCTTTTAGGAAGGTTGACCTAGTAAAAACAGGTATTTTTATTGGGCCAGGAATGTTTGTTAGGTGTGTCGGTAATGTTTGCAGTTTTTATCATGCGCGATATGCACTGTGATAATAGCGCAGTCCATGATACTGGCTGCGATAATAACTTTTCGGCCCATACCGCCAAGAAAAAAGGTCTAGGCATTAGCCGCGTTAAAGACCCGCGATAGCGTGTGATACCTAGTGCACAAGGCGCTACCAACCCCTACTTTACATTAATCCCGCCCAAACTCCACCTACTTTTATATTCATTTTACATTTACACATTTGCATACATATTTTTCAATGATCTATTTATCGTGTGCATTATGGCACTAACGCTTGCGATACCGCCATAAAGCACGCCATAATGGCCTATCACAAAATGCCCAATACAATCTCTCATGCCCAAAGGGGAATTCAAATTTCCCAGATCATTTACATTTAAGATGCTTGAGTATCAAAAAACTTTAGAAATCTTAATTAAAGTGGAAATAAGAGGCCAGTGTGTGGGAAGGTAACACAATTTTCATTGTGGTGGATTTAGCCAAGGCCAAAGCTACAAAACAAGCAAGTTTTTTAATTGCACCCACAGTTGTAAGAATTGAATGCTAGATTAGGTATTTAGTATCCATGCAAGAATGCTGATGACTTTGAATAACATTACAAAAACAATTTCTATAACAGAAAAAGCTGCAAAAATGTGAACAAGATGGTGACATGGTGATTGAGGAAAACTCTGTCAGCACAGTGATTATGTGTGAATCCGTTTGTTTACAGTACCACAAAAAGGGTTAGTTTCATTTCTACAACAAGACTTGAAGAGTCTGTATGTCTGTCGTTCACTCTAAATAGTAATAGTGAGAATGGTTCTGGATTTTTTATGTCGATCTTTTCTTCTAATGAAAGTTTCAGCTATGGTTATTCAAAATAATGTAAGAAATGAAGGTCACATAATAGCAGGAAGCTGTCATTATGTGACCCATGAACTTCCTGCCACATAATGACAAGAAGCCCATGGGAGAGAGTCTGTGCTGAGCTTCCCCTATTATTCTTATTGCAGCATCTAAAGTTTGCCTCCAACCATGAAATCCTGGCATATGGGGCAAGAAGCAAGCAGATAGTGAATGGATAAGTCTGCAACAAAAGAATCTGAGATGCCGTCAGAAACACAGAGAGCACCACAAGACTTAAGCAGGACATCTGAGCCCATGACAAAGATCAAGACAAGGACCAAAGTGTACAGGCATTGTCAGAGAAATATTATGCAATGTTGGTGTGGTAATGAAGGAAACTCTTTCAATCTTTCATTGCCGAACTTAAGGAAGATCATGAACTACAGATTATAAAACTGCAGCAGCAGAGTAGCATATATTGAAGCAAGATGATCTTGCTGAGGCAAGGGGAGAACATATTGTGGCCCTGGAAATATAAAATGCGAAGCTTTTAGAATGTGTAGAAGGTTAAGAAAAACGAGGTAAGAAAAATAATAAAATATTAGTGAGACTGAAACATTTTTAAGACTTGGTTACGTAAAACAATTGGTTTAGCAGTAGAAAATATGTCTATAAAATTACAGCAGGTGCACAGGCTGGGAGTCTTAAAAGATGGTAACTACAAGCTTCAGCCTGTAATTGCACAGATTATGGACTTTGCTGATCAAAATTTACTAATGGCAAAATATTGTGAGCAAAGAAATATTGAGTATAATAGACACAAGATTTTTCTGCTAAAGGAGTTGAAAGCAGGATATCAATAGTGCCACACTGCATAGCACGAGTGCTCCATGGTATAAAATTTAAGATGCAATTCCTTGCAAAAGTTTGGCTTCACCTACAAAGGAGAAACTAGATCTTTTAAAGACCCAGCTAAAGTGAAAAACATCATTGAGTAAACTACTAAAGATTAACCTTATTTGAGAAGTGAAAGAAAAATGTTCTTGCCCTCTGAGTCCATGAAGGACTGAGATAAGAGAACAATGCAAATTTAGGGGCAAATTTTAAGAATTGCTTACATTAAAAGGCCCAAATATATGAGTATCTGGGCCGAGCATGAGCAACTCGTATTTTAAAACGGCCCAATTACCCGTATACATGCGCGGGCTCAAGCAACACAATGCATGGAAAAAAAGCAGAGTTAGGGCGTGTCAGAGGCATTCCACGGCGGAGCCAACATTTACGCGAAATAAATACTCATTTTAAATATCCCATGCCCGCAGCATGCATCAGGCTGTTACCCGCGCTTATTTACTTCTGCTCTTGATGAGGTGTAAGTCTGAACTAAAATGACTGAGTGAAGGGTCTGGTTCAACCAGGTGGGGACGCAAGGTGAAGAACCAGAGGGGTGTGGGTGACTGGGCTAACTTGTGGACAAACTATTCAAACTGTTTATTTCCTTCGAACGCACATAGTTTAAGATATACTTGGCTGTGTGTGCTAAAGCCAACTAATTCCTAAAGAAGATACGTGATTAACATCTGTTTGTGTAATAACTTAAAACTAGGAGCACACATACACATGCTAGGTGTATTCTAAATAGTATGCACGTAATTGCACGGACAGTTTAAAATTCCTGCGTATGGTCGCTCACGCGTGTATAGCCTCACGTGTGGGTAAACACATGCGTGTTTTCAAGTTACCATCTTAGGGCCTGATTTACTAAGGCCTTTCTCCAGTTCTGGGTCTATGGGAAAAATGCTTAGGAAATGAAGCACTTAGGGGTGAATTTTAAAATGCCCGGTGCATGCCGAAGCCAGGAGATACGCACAGAAGTCGGGCTGGCACGCGCTGCTCTGGTTTTAAAAGCCGCCCACGTATCTAATGGTTCGCACACAAAGAAGAAGTTGCAAAATAATGGGCGGGGAATGGGCATGGCCTGGGCAGGGCACGGGAGTTCTGGGACTTTAACATGAAATGTGCGCATGAGTATTTACATGCACAAGGGCGCACCAGGATCCCCTGCCACGTAACTTTACTACTTCTATGGATGGCATGTAAATAACAAAATTTAAAAAATCTAGGCTAGTCAGCGGGATTTTAAGGGTTGGTGCTAACAGGGTAAAAGGGAGGCTATTTAACTAGGAGGTTCAGGAGGTCCTATCCCTTGCCTGGGAGAACTGGTGACGAACTGGGGAAACTGGTAATTGCGTCGGCGCACGTATCTACTAAAATCCTCCCATTTACACGGTAGAGGCAACATTTGCACGCACACACACGCATTCATATAAAATTGTGCACACATGTACATGCGTACAGCCTTTTTTATACCACGAGTGCATGTATATGCAAATACCACTTTTGATGCAAGCCAGCATACGCATGTACACTGGCTCTCAGCCACCCATCCACACTAGAACTGCCTCTACCGTGTAAGTGGGTGGATTTTAGTAGACATGCACGCCGATGCAATTACCACATGCCAACCATAGCGGTAGTAGAGTTATGTGGCAGGGGACCCTGGCACGTGCTTGTGCATGTAAATACTCAGGCGCACATTTCATGTTAAAGTCCCAGAACTCCCATGCCCTGCCCGGACCATGTCCATTCCCTGCTCATGTTTTGCAACTTCTTCTTTATGTGTGTACCAGGAGATAAATGGGCGTCTTTTAAAACCAGAGCGGCACATGCCACTAGCAGGCACACGTACACAGACATCTTCACACACAGGTGCATAAAAGACCATCAACCCCCTCCCCACCATGCAAACAGCCTCTCTCCCCCACCCCCCACTCAGAGCCCACACCCTCACACAGAGCCTCTGACACACACATACATCGACACATACACAGGATCTCTCCCACCCACCCATGAATTCATACACACACACAGACCCCTCCAACCACCACACACACACAGTCACACATACACACACACATCAACCCTCAGGCTCTGACCTAGCCACCCACCCATATACTCACACACACTGGCTCCTACCCACCTACCCACATAACCAGAGCTTCTCAAACCCACCCAAAAAGAGCCTCTCACCCACACATAAACATTATCTCACCCACCCACCCAGGTCATCATCCACACACACCACACCCAAACATTTACACATACACACCCATACACAGGATCTCTCCTCCCAACTGACACCACAGGCTCTCAGCCCCCCACTGACACGCAAGGGCTCTCACCCTCCCACTGACTCACACACACACACAAGGTCTCGCACACCCACTTGGCCTCTCACCTACACACATAGTCTCTCAACCCCCTCCAACACACACACAAGCAGTCACCCATCTATCCAGGCAGGCAGTCACCCACCCGCATAGGCATACATATACACACCCATACAGGGAGTCACCCACACACACCCATAGGGCCTAGGCCTTTTTTTCAGGCGCCAGTGGAATGGGGTCTGCTGTCATGCACCACGTCCTCCTCCTCTCTTAGGTCACCAGTTGTGGGGTAGGCGGCAGCAGGAGATGACATCGGGATAAATGTGACTCCTGTTGCCCGTGGTTAGGGACATGTGTTGCCACTGAGGGGATCTGGCAGGGGTTTGGTTTATCCCTGCCCAATCTGATGTTTGACTTTGGAGGTAGGGTGAGGCGGTAGCTGCAGTAGAGGTGTTTTGAAGGGGCACTTTTTGCTGCTCCAAAATTCTTCTGCCTGAGGCTGCTGCCTCATCCTGCTTTGTGATAGAACCACCCCTGGTTAGGAACCATGGTTGCTGAAGGGAATTTTTGAAGCCAAGGTTGAAGTTAGAATTGTGTCAATGCAGGAAAAAGAAACTTCTGAAGGCAGATGCTATAAGGGCACAAGTATAGCAGGCACTCATATTTCGCTTTATAATTTGTTTCTCCCTTTCTTATGAAATTTGCCTCAATTACTTATACATTATGGAAGAAGAAGATGTGACAGCAGGTTTTTCCAGCAATTATCTGATAAAGCATGAATATGATACCTTTTTGTATTGCATGTTATGAAAAATCTTTATTACAGATGAAGCCTGAAAAGAAGTAATAAGATATTCCTAAGGGTTACTATTCCAGTTTGGGATTTGTATAATGTTGAAATGCTGTGTGTTAATAGGGAGGCTTTTTGTATGAGAATGTGGGGGAAAAGATTTCAAATTGGAAGGGGAGTGTGGAGAATGGGATGCATGTGTGTGTGAGAATGAGAAAAGTGGTTGAAAAATCTAATCTCTGAATAAACAAAAAGAAAAAAATCCAGGGAGAAGAAAAAATATGCCTGAGGTCATCCCATTTCATTCTCGTGGGCTCTGCTGAGAAATGCCTGGGGAAATATTGAGAAACAGCAATGTCTATATATGTATAACTTTGTAGAGAAACGATCGACATTAAATTAGTGACACTTAATGAAAATGGTTTTCACTCTCCTATTAAAAGAACTAACATGTTTCTCTTTCTTTAGAAACTCAAAACAGATATATATTCAAGAAACACATCCTAATTCAAATGAACATGAAATACTAAAAAGGGATTGAGTGGGAATGTGCAAGACAATGGGGAGTAGCCATGTTGGTTCATAAGAAGCTGCCATTTTCATTGCATGATTTGATATAAGATCCTATGGTAAATTCATGATTATGAAAAGTCTTCTATAAACCTGATTGTCTACTTCCAAAAATCTCAATTACACAAAAAACTGTGGATCTAGGTAACATACTAGAAAAGTGGTAGTCTAATGGGCAGTCGTATCTAAAGTGGTAACCTACAACACTTGGGAACTACATATGTATTCCCCGACGTAACAAACCATTGAGGATATAATCTCACCCACATGATACACAGCTGCTAAATATACAAAAAGTTGTTAAATGCCTGACACAGCCGTGTTTCAGTGCACAACGTCGCCTGCTTCGGGGACTCCAATTCTCATTATCGAGGCTCAATATGTGCTGACACTTCTGTTTCCTTTCTGCTTCCCCATTGAGGAACAAATATTTAGTTCCAATGTGTTGGAGACTACCTCTTTATATATAACTGCTCATTAGTCTACCACTTTTCTATTATGTTACCAGATCCATGGTTTTTGTGCAATTAGGACTTTTGTATTACCAAAAGGTTTTGCTTTGTAAGGTGTATGCAAGTCAACCCTTATGATGATAAATGTTTCTCTTTAATAGTAGGACAATTGCTTATATTCCCAGATTATGGTATCATGCTGGGAGAAAATTTCAAAAGAAACATAACAGCAAAAAAAACCCAATGTGGCCTGTGTAATCTGTCAAGTCACACCAACTGCCCAGCTTTACAACCCTTTCCTGTCCCTCATGTGCCTGTCCCATGCTTTCTTGAATTCAGATAATGTCCTTGTCTCCTCCACCACCACAGGGAGGCCGTTCCATGTGTCCACCATACTTTCTGTAAAGAAATATTTCCTTAGATTACTCCTGAATCTATCTCCTTTCACCCTCATCCCATGACCTCTCATTCCAGTGCCTTCTTTCTATTGCAAGTGGCTCACCACTTGTCCATTAATAAGTTGGATGTATTTAAAGAAGATTGGAACTGAGATAAACCTCAATCAATTTTCAGAAAAGTGTGTTCATGAGGCACTAACTAAATGTAAAGTAGATAAGGCAATGGATCCAGATGGGATACATCTGAGTGTAATAAGGGAAATTAGAGAAGTTCAGGCAGCTCTGCTGGTTGACCTTTTCAATGCTTCTTTAGAGTCAGGATTAGTTCCAGAGGACTGGAGACAGGCAGATGTGTTCCTATTCATAAAAGTAGAAATAATGAGGAGGCTAGTAACTATGTAGCAAGTACCCACACACTAAGAAGATCCCATACCACTGATGCCAGTAATAGCAGAGGTCATTCCCTAAGTCAACTTGATTAATAGCAGTTAATGGACTTCTTGAAAGAACTTATCCAAACCTGTTTTAAACCCAGCTACACTAACCACATCCTCTAGCAACAAATTCCAGAGCTTAATTGTGCATTGATGAATAAACTTTTCTCCGGATGGTCTTAAATGTGCTACTTGCTAACTTCATGGCGTACCCCCTAGGCCTTCTATTATCCAAAAGTGTAAATAACCGATTCACATCTACTCATTCAAGACCTCTCATGATTTTAAAGACCTCTATCATATCCCCCCACAGCCATCTGTTTTCCAAGCTGAACAGCCCTAACCTCTTCAGCCTTTCCTCATAGTGGAGCTGTTCCATCCCCTTTATCATTTTGGTTGCTCTTCTCTGTACCTTCTCCATCGCAACTATATCTTTTTTTAGATGTGGCAACCAGAATTGTACACAGTATTCAAGGTGCAGTCTCACCATGAAGTGATACGGAGGCATTATGATATTTTCAGTTTTAACCATTCCCTTCCTAATAATTCCTAACATTCTGTTTGCTTTTTTGACTGCTGCAGCACACTGAGCCAATGATTTCAAAGTATTATCCACTATGATGCCTAGATCTTTTTCCTGGGTGGTAGCTCCTAATATGGAACCTAACATTGTGTAACTATAGCAAGGGTTATTTTTCCCTATATGCAACACCTTGCACTTGTCCACATTAAATTTCATCTACCATTTGGATGCCCAATCTTCCAGTCTCGCAAGGTCCCCCTGTAATGTATCACAATCCGCTTGTGATTTAACTACTCGGAATAATTTTGTATCATCCACAAATTTGATAACCTCACTCGTTGTATTCCTTTCCAGATCATTTATTAATATATTGAAAAGCACTGGTCCAAGTACAGATCCCTGAGGCACTCCACTGTTTACCCTTTTCCACTGAGAAAATTGAGCATTTAATCCTACTCTCTGTTTCCTGTCTTTTAACCAGTTTGTAATCCACGAAAGACATTACCTCCTATCCCATGACTTTTTAGTTTTCTTAGAAGCCTCTCATGAGGGATTTTGTCAAATGCCTTCTGAAAATCCAAATATACTACATCTACCAGTTCACCTTCATCCACATGTTTATTAACCCCTTCAAAAAAATGAAGCAGATTTGTCAGGCAACACTTCCCTTGGATAAATCCATGTTGACTGTGTTCCATTAAACCATGGCTTTCTATATGCTCTGTGATTTTGATCTTTAGAATAGTTTCCACTATTTTTCCCGGCATTGAAGTCAGGCTCACTGGTCTATAGTTTTCCGGATCGCCCCTGTAGCCCTTTTTAAATATTGTGGTTACATTGGCCACCCTCCAGTCTTCAGGTAAATGGATGATTTTAATGATAGGTTACAAATTTTAACTAATAGATCAGAAATTGTATTTTTTAGTTCCTTCGGTACACTAGGATGCATACCATCTGATCCAGGTGATTTGCTACTCTCTAGTTTGTCAATCTGGCCTACTACATCTTCCAGGTTCACAATGATTTGGTTCAGTTCATCTGACACATCACCTTTGAAAACCATCTCCGGAACTAGTATCTCCCCAACATCCTCATTAGTAAACATGGAAGGAAAGAATTAATTTAGTCTTTCTGCAATGGCCTTATCTTCCCTAAGATCCACTTTAACCCCTCAGTCATCTAATGGTCCAACCAACTTCCTCACAGATTTATTGCTTCGGATATATTTAAAAAACTTGTTATTATGAGTTTTTGCCTCTATAATCAACTTCATTTCAAATTCTCTCATTATCTGTCTTATCAATGTTTTACACTTACCTTGACAATGCTTATGCTTTTTCCTATTTTCTTCAGATGGACCCTTCTTCCAATTTTTGAAGGATTTTTTTGGGCTAAAATAGCCTCTTTCACCTCACCTATTAACCATGCCGGTAATCATTTTGCCTTTCTTCCACCTTTCTTAATACGTGGAATACATCTGGATTGCACGTTTAGGATTGCATTTTTAAACAATGTCCATGCCTGTTGAACATTTTGTTGCATCCATCGCTGCTCGACGCCCTCACTCTGCCCTCTTTACCTTTGTGGTGACTCCCTCTGGGTCTGATGGACGGTTAGCTGCCGCGGCGTCTTCTTGCCGTCTCCCTCCGGCATCCCCGGACCGGCTTGACGCTGCGGATCCGCCATGTTCCTGATGATGTAGGGCACGCGCGCATGCTCCGATTGATGTACCAGCAATGGCGCGAACCTTGGGGGGCGTCCCCCTGAGATGTCATCATCCACTTCCAATATAAAAGGTCTCAGTATTCGCTAACAAATCGAGTTAGCAACGGGGGATTGCTTCAGCTTTACTCCACATAGGATGCATAAACTTGGGAACTATAATGAAAATGGGAAAGGATCATTTTCCCTCTTTTAAACAAATGAAGACAGAGTAGAGCAGAGCTAACAGATACTATAATATTTTCAAGGCAGACATTTCTACAACTATCTGATGGATTCTGATCTTTATTGCATGAATTTTATGGGAATAGATAGAGTATGGAAATATAGGAGAGAAGTTTAATAACATGGAAAGGGATGAGATAATAAGATCATTTGTAAAACCTAGCATCAGGATTGAAATTGGAGATGGGGGAAGAGGACACGGCTATGACCTAGATTGCATGTTTATTCCAGCAGCTTTATATAATTCAGTTTGTAGAGCTGTACCATGCTGTGTGGGATGAGACAAAATCTATACCAAATAAAAAATCTTTAAACTCAGGCTTATTTACTATGATTAAAAATTGCATTTAAAACTTTTTAAGAAAACTGATTCATAGCATTACCAGGGTCAGTTGTGCATTTTTGGTTCTGCATTTATCTTAAAATAAAATACAAAGATGTCCATATTTAAAAGCATTTAGTTGGATATCTCAGAGGTTATCCAGTTAGGTGAAAATTTGGGTACTTATCTGTCTAAATTTTAGCCAGCTTATAAATTATCCATCGTTGAAATTGCCTAATTCAGGAAAAAACAAATGCACATCTCTATAAAATAGTAACACCTCCTTGGTAAGTTTTAGATGTGCAGCAGGAAGCCTGGGACCCTAACATGGGTCCTGAAGCTCCCGCCACACATTTAAAGAAGCCCCTCCAAAAAAACATGCCCATTTGTGCACACTAACCCAAAAATCGGGGCCCCCCGAAAATAAAACCCTGAACCGTGGGAAAAATGAAATTTCCCACAGGGGGCCCCGAAACGAATCCTGACACAATAAAAAAAACATGATGCACATCTCTATCATGGCTGACCACCTTCTTGGTCGGCTGTGATAAAATAGTTGCAACGGATTGACTAGTAATGGCCTTCTTTGCATATATTTGCATTATTCATGCATACAAATTGCATGCAAAGAAGGTCATTGTAATAGGGGAGGGTAACTGGGCGGGGAGATGCAAAATATCATGTATATCATGCAAAATATGTGGTAAATTGCACGTTAGAGCCCTAATGCAGCTTGATGAATGACCTAGTAAATTTGGTTGGGCCAAAGAGCTATGCTAAACTTAGCCAGATAAAGTTAGCCAGCTAACCTTAAGATAGCCATCTACATTCAATAGTGCAGCTGAACTATTGAATAAAATTACAAATTTAGGGGCAGATTTTAAAACCTGTGCGCGGGTGCAGATTTGTTTGCACAACCCGGCGCAAACAAATCTACGCCTGATTTTATAACATGCACGCGCAGCCACGTGCATGTTATAAAATCCAGGGTCGGTGCATGCAAGGGGGTGCACAATTATGCAACTTGCGCGTGCCGAGCTGCGCTGCCTTCCTCCGTTCCCTCCCAGGCTGCTCCGAAATCGGAACGGCCTCGGAGGGAACTTTCCTTCCGCCCCACCCCCCCACCCCCCGCACCTTCCCCTCCCTTCCCCTACTTAACCCGCCCCCCCAGCCCTACCTAGAACCCCCCCTTACCTTTGTTGAAGAAGTTACAAGTGATGGCCAACAACCGGCCCGCGATCCCGGGCACAGCGGCAAATGTGCTGGAGGCTCAGACACCGCCCCACCCCGCCCCGCCCACGCCCCACCCCTTTTTGCAAGCCCCAGGACATATGCGCGTCCCAGGGCCTGCGTGCGCCGCCGAGCCTATGCAAGCTAGGCTCGGCGCATGCAGGTGCAGGCAGGGGTAGCTTTTCGGGGGTTACGCGCGTATCTTACATGCGTAACCCTTTGAAAATATGTCCCTTAGCTGTATAACTTTGCTACCCAGACTATGACTGAATATGAACCTCCTAGTTCCTATTTCACTGATCAAATCCACATTCATCTTCATTTATGTCCAAAACATAGGGGGGAACCGATATTTATTTTCTAAGTGACTAGTTAAATTAGCGGATATACCCCTCTGGTTAACTTAACTGGGATATCCAGCAGCCGTGCCACGGCGCTGAATATACCCAACTTTTTAAAAAGTTAGCCTGATAGATATATCCTGCTAACTTTAGACCTGCCCTACAGCACAGTCAGAGTTAGGCGGTTTAGGATAACTCTGCTCTTGCCTGGAACGTCTACCTCCCACCCCAGGAATGTCCCGACTTATCCAACTAAATAGCTTTTAAATATCAGCCCCAAAGAATATACAAAAAAAAAATGTTAAATATCATACTTCTACTTCCTCCTATTTTTATTTTTTCAGACAAGTTATACCTAATTATTTCATAAGCATTATACATATGATTCAGAGATATTACTAGAAGGGAACATTCTGTGCTTTACTAGTGACAGCCACAGGTAACAAGTGAGAAACAATGATATATTTCAGATGAGTAAATATATTGAATAAATTCTTTAGCTAAAGCGGATGAAGGCCATTGTTTACTATTTTATATTTGAAGTGCCATAGGGAAAACATCACAGGTATTTCTTCCTCAGGCCTACATCATCTTCATTAACTATAGGTTCAAATAGTGTCATACATGACACAGCAACTTAGGGAGGGGTGCTGCTAATGTGAGAGAGTTCAGTCTGATGGATCTTGATTAGGATATCCTGGCTGTAGCTACAGTTAGGAGCAGGGTGCTTATCAGGCAACCAGTAATAGAGCATACATCTTAGGAGGAAGTATTGGATCTATTACTCAAAATAATGTTGCAATAGATAATTAGCCACCTGGAGGTCCAGTAATCACTGGATGGTGTGGTTCAATATAAGGCAAATGTCTGAGTTAGCACCGATTAAAACAAGGGTCCTGGTCTTCAGGTATGCCAACTTTATTAAGAAGGAGGAATGCCAGGGGGCACTCTGGCAAGGAGTAGAGGATCAGCGACCCAAACTAAAGGGAATTGTTAGAAGAGTAGCAAATCTTTATATTAGGAAAGAGGACATCAGCAAGTAGAAACAGAAACCAAGAACAGTGGGGTTTTCAAAAGAGGTGATTGAAAAAGTAAGGACAAGGAGATTCGCATTTAAAAGTTACAAAGGTTCACTAAAAGAGGACAACAATGAAATATATCTGGAAAAGTAGAAGGAAGCGAGACAGATAGACTGGAGAACAGACAGAAAAGAAAATGGCTAAGATAGACAATAAGACAAGATCTTTAAAAAGATATATATTAGTGTATTTAGAGGATGGTGTTGGCAGGATTGAGAAAGCTAAGATCTGAAAGAGTCAGGGGTTTTGAGATTTACAAGCAATCTCAAAAAAGGTGGGGGGGGAAATATTTAATTTATCATCTAAATGGCTTAGCCTCTATTTTAGATGACTTATCCAGCTGAATACTAGCTGGATAAAGAGGCTTGGAGTGTTCCTGGGGCGGACAGTAGGTGTTCCGGGGAGGAGTGGAGTTAGCCACTTAGGCTAACTCTGGACGCTGTTGCGTGTCCTGGCCACAGAAGGTCCGCAACCAGCCCTACTCACCCCCGATGCCCTGGTCCCGGACCTGGCCCTTCCTCCTTGGCAGCAGTAGGCAGCCACCTACGCGCTCGCGCTCCTACCATTTCCCCAGGTTCCTCCAGCTGCTCCGCAGCTTCCTCCTAGTCTCCCCATGTGCACAGAGGGGAGAGGCCACCACCACGTAGTTCCAGTTGTCTTGCCTTAGGCACATACACGGCTTCCCTGACTTTAAAGGGGCCGTGGCCCCGGATGATGACATCACCAGGCCCTGCCTCCGTGTTTGATTTTTTTTTTTTTAACTTTTTTCTTTTTTACAATTTAAAGTCCCAATAACAGTATGTGACATCCATTAGGCAACACTCGATGTAAAATTTTTCTTGTGATGTTTTATAAATGTTACCTTTTTAATCGTTTCTAACGCTGTTCAAAAAGTTTTTAAATGTTACCTTCTTTTTTTTTTCTTCCATATAATCTTTAGATGTGAGATAAAAGCCTTTTCCAAATAATTCATGTGTAGGCTTAAATATTCACGGCAATATACATAAATAAAGTTTACAAGAAAAAGATGATAACAACAATTAAAAATTAAAAATTCACAGTGATTGAACAGTATTTTCCACATTGATTAGTTCATAATTAAAGATCACTGTTAGGTGGCGTAGATATTCTTAACTTTTAAGATTGCCAGGTATATTCAGTGGTGCTGTGCAGCTGAATATCTCAGTTAACTTAGCCAGATAGGTATATCTGGCTAACTTAGGCCTGGATTCACTAATGCTGCAAGGCTTAGTGAATCCCGGTGCTAACGGGGAGTGGGGGGGGGGGGCGAAGCGGGAAGCGGTCCTGTGTTAGCCAGCAGTGATCGCATCATAAAAGGTGTAGTTATTTGGCGCGAACTAGGCAGCGATAAGGCACCTTACCGTTTCGCTGTCTGTGCCGTCTTCGCAAACTCAGCCCCGGTGACGCCCCGACTCCTCCTCTTCCGGAGCCGACTCCGCCCCGATGTAGCTAGCGCACGCGTGCAATAGCTTTAGAAAATGATCCCCTTAACTAGCTGCTCAATGGCTGAATACAGCCATAAAGAGAGCAAGGCAGGTCACTTCAGGAAGGCTGCCCCAATCACACAGTGCTGTAAGACAGAAAGCATGGCATCTGGAATTAGCAATGGAAGAGAAGGGCACAGATAAAAACTGCTTGGCGGATGAGCTGTGACAACAAGGAGGGGCATAGGAGGATTTAAGAGAGGAAAAATAGAGTGGAGCTGAAGAGTGAATACATTTGTAGGTGAGAAGAAGTTTGAATAGGTTGTGGAACCAAAGTAATGCAGTAAGAAGGGGAGTAACATGAGATTTGTGCAATGTTCTCTCAACCTAGCTTGATGTTATCAGGTAGAGCGTCCATCAAGCTAGGGTGAGAGAACATTGTACAAATTGCATCTTTGGGTGAGTGTCCTCACTCCGAGGGTCATCAAATCTTCACTAGAGAGCACTGTTCTGTTCGTACGTCTCACTTTGAATGTCAAAGTGGCCCCTAACCACTACACTAATATCTAAACCTCAGCTTGAGTTACTAGGTGGGCCTCCTATAGAGATATAAATACCTATCTATTGTGAAGGCGTTATGGTCTCTCTCTCTCTCCTGAGGAGCTTTAGTATATTTTGATAAATGAGGGGATAAGATGGATGGACCTTTTGTGATTTCTGGTTTCTCCTTGTGGTGATAATTTTGGTTTCGCTGCTTTCCTTTTTCACTACTTGGCACCTTCTAAAAATTGTCAATATAGAGTGTTAAGTGGTCACAGAGATTGTGGTAGACAGTGCCAGGGGCCCTGGAAGAGAAATCTTATTCCCTGACCGGACTTGAACCTGGACCTATAGCAATCCTAATACAGGATAAAGCACCAACACGGGGGACCAGC
Organism: Rhinatrema bivittatum; assembly: GCF_901001135.1. Lineage (NCBI taxonomy): Eukaryota > Metazoa > Chordata > Amphibia > Gymnophiona > Rhinatrematidae > Rhinatrema > Rhinatrema bivittatum. The sequence goes on along the minus strand of NC_042619.1, from coordinate 170,927,487 downwards.
TACAGAATAAAGCATATGGCTGGAGCTTGCAAAACTGAAAGTGGGCAAGACAAAGAGGCCAGGCAGGATATATTGGGATATTAAGGAAGTTTATAGATGTGACAGCCTCACTAACAATGAAATTCAATCCCTTGCTTGAGATAGGAGCAGTTCCTGAGGACTAGAGATATAGTCCTTCACCAAAGATGTGGAGACAGGAAGGAGACCAACAACAAATTTAATCTGACTTTACTGTGACAAAATTAATGAAATCACTACTAGGGAAATGGATTGTGCAATATCTTGAATCTAGTGGTTTATAGAATCTAATGTAATAGGGAGTCATTACAGGTCAATGTATAGAAAAGCAAATCTTAATGATTTTGTTTTTTACTTGGCAACTAGAGAATTAGATCAGGGAAAAGTAATAGTACCTGTGAAGTTTGCACCAAAGTGGGTCGTTTTATTATTGCACCTGACTGAACAGTTCAAGGAAATCCATACTGTAACCAACATTTAAAATCTGTGTTGAGCAAATGACATTCATATTCTTACATTTCAAGGAGGTGCAATGTATGCTACTAATGCAGGTCCACTAAAATGCTAGAATCCATTAAGTAATACTGCATTGAAACCAACTGTCCTGAGATTTGAGAGCAGACCTATAAACCATATGCTAATTAAGTGCACTCTGCTATATCTTCATAATAAGCATTATGGACTCCAGAATCATGAAATAATCATTAGGTAAGAAATAATCTTACAAATAAGCCTGCTTTGTACTACAGTGCTTGAAATATCGGTGGTTAAAATAATGGGGGTTTTTTTCACACTGAAATGCCTAACCATCAAATAGGAGCTATTACAGTAAAATGTAGAGGAAAAAAAGTGACCTAGTGTGGAATACAGAATGATAACATGAAATGGAATTCCCTAAAATAAAGGGCACCCTCCCCAAAGTAAGCACAGTCCTCTCCCACATTATTGGACTACATTCACCCCCTGTTTCTGTGGGATCTAGAAGGTGAATATCTCAAGCTTTTGGGGTTTTCCTGAATAGGAACAAACGTGAAAGGGGATACTTATTTGAATTTGTCAACAAGTATTGGTCAAGGTCTGAAAAGCATTTGGAGTGTGCAGGACGGTCTGTCCATGAATCTTCCGCAAACAACTCTTCATCCCCACACACTCAATTACACACAACTTTAAATTGCCTGCTGGAGCTCTTAGACAGAAATATATTTCTTCTTGCACTGTGCAGCTCCCATTCCAGTCAAGGTAGGCAATTTTTTTTCCTCTCTCTCACAGAAAACCTAGACAATGTACCTACCAGAACTTGTGCCAATTTATTTTCTCAGAAGGCATCAGAATTAAATCATAAATAGCTTTCTGCTATTTAAAGACACCGACTATCTTTTCCCATGCTAAAGTCACTGTAAACTGACAATGCTGCTATTCACGCAGGAAATTATAGCACTCACTTTCAAAAATACCTACAGCATCTTTCACAACATACACACTATCTTTATCATACTCAGGTATACATATTTTACTTCCCTTAATTCCTGAACTCCCTCCTATACACATATGACATGCATGTTCAATCAAACCTCATATAATAAAAAGTGCACTAAACATATTTTCTATAGGCAAGCAAATCTATCATAACAATCAAGCTCTCATCTGCTCAAAGGCATAGCATGTATTCATATTATCATGTTTTTTGCAGGAATGGATGGAGACAAATGGTACAAGCATTAGAGATGTGCGGGCCAAAAATTTGTGATTCAGTTTAGTTTTGGGGGGGGGGGGAAGTTTAGTTTATTTTAGTGTATGCTTTGTTTGCCAAACTGAAATAAGAATTAAAAAGAAATAAAAAGAAAATTGGGCCCACACAGGCCCTCCCCATCACTTTCCAGGAACTCCCTGGGCCTCTCTGACCCTCCCCCCCACACAGAGCCCTGACTTACCAGGCTGGACTGAACCAAGACCAGTCAGGGCCTCCCTGGACTCTTCCAATCCCTCCTCTCCTGCCTCACTTAAATGAGCCAGGGGAAGTGAATGAAGAGGGGGTGGCTCACGGGAATGAAGGCTACTACCTGGAGATAATACTCTTATTCAATATACATACACATGGTTAATGCAACTCCAACATTGCTCTAAGCTTCAACGGTAAGAGGAAATGTGGGAAAAAAAAAAGAAGGATTTGCATTCACAAAAAAGCGGGGTGTAGCTTGCTTGTTACAGCGGTTACTACCCCCAAGCCAAATAAGCCTGATACTTTACTTTCAATGCTTATCTAGCACAGCTCTCTGCTTCAACGGCAGAGGAGAAAGTCTGATACTTCACTTCCAACGCATAGCCAACATAGCTCTCTGCTTCAACGGCAGGGGAGAAAGTCTGATACTTCACTTTCAATGCATAGCTCTCTGCTTCAACGGCAGGGGAGAAAGTCTGTTACTTCACTTTCAACGCATAGCCAGCATAGCTCTCTGCTTCAAAGGCAGGGGAGAAAGTCTGATACTTCATTTTCAACGCATAGCTCTCTGCTTCAACGGCAGGGGAGAAAGTCTGTTACTTCACTTTCAACGCATATCCAGCATAGCTCTCTGCTTCAACCGCAGGGGAGAAAGTCTGATACTTCACTTTCAACGCATATCCAGCATAGCTCTCTGCTTCAACCGCAGGGGAGAAAGTCTGATACTTCACTTTCAATGCATAGCTCTCTGCTTCAATGGCAGGGGAGAAAGTCTGTTACTTCACCTTCAACGCATAGCCAGCATAGCTCTCTGCTTCAACGGCAGGGGCAATGTAGAAAAGAGTATCTATATATATAGACAACAACCAACAAGGACTAAATTACATAGTCGAGTAAACAAAAGCATGGGTGTAGCTTGCTTATTGTGGCAGTTACTACCCCTAATTAAGCTACATATTCAATTAGATGCAGTTCCAACACTGCTCTCTACATTAATGGTGGGGTGGAAGGGAAATAAAACTAAAAGGTACTAAGAGCCAAGCGTAACAAGCAAGAGGGAAAAAAAAGTGCATAGCTTGCGGGACAGACTGGATGGGCCGTTTGGTCTTCTTCTGCCGTCATTTCTATGTTTCTATGTTTCAGGGCTAGGGACCTTGCTGGCCCCCTCTTACCTCTTCTATGGGGGTCTTGCAGAAAGAAACTGACAGGAGCAATGTTCACTCTGTCCTGCCCCACTGCAGTCTCTTTAAAAATGGTGCCAGCCAGCCCTGAGACAAGCATCAAAGTCAAATAAAAATGATTCCAGTTTCAGAACCATAAAGCCATACAAGAAAATGGGAGCTATAGAAATATGACAAGAAGAAGTGTAAGGCACATCTAGTCTGCATAATTCATGTCCTTATTCAGCAGCAGCAGCATCCGTGTGAGGGGGATGGTTTACAGCCTGCAGCTCATTCTCCCGACAGCCTTCAGCCCTCGACTTTATGGCCTCACCCTCTAGTGATGTCAGAGCCAGCAATGGAGTGAAGAGCCAATCCAGATCCAGGGGCAGATTGCTGCTAGTGGCTCATCCTTTTAAGGGATATCTAGAATAGATACAGATGGCATAACATATTTAATCAATAGCTACAAATGTATAATATAAACAGAGCCTTCAATTGCCTTATGCTTAATCATATGATCTAGCTGCATAATCCACTCCTATTATTTTTTCATTTTTAATGCACATAAAACTACTAATCTTATCTCTATCTTCAGCAGATAATCCCATGTAGTACCCCAACATGGGGCCAAGTTTCAAGAACTCGATCTACATCGGAATATACATCACTGAGGTCATCAAAATGAATTTCATAAGGACTTCACAAATTTACATGGATCTGCAAATTACAAAGTAAAATTTGTTCTGACAAATGATTTAAAAGTATCGACAATCCAGCAAGTATGTCTAAATGAAACCAAATACACACTCAAGTTCAGCATCTAAATGCTGCATTGGTGCCAAAAATGCTTACACTGGAAGGAAGAACCTTCCCAGGAGCATCATTTATATAGACCCAGTAACAGATCTAATAATACTGTTAGACGTTTATTTTCATTAAATAATAGAATACTAGTCTATGTCCAGATTCAGATCCTAAGGATTTACTGTTTTTAAAAATAAAATCCAAAATTGCTTGCAAAAATTCAGACTGGACTGACAGTCACCTCCTCTAGGTGCATCAGAAATATGTCTCAAAATATCCATTGTAATTCTTTAAAAGTAAGACCTTGGTTCAGACAGAACTGTTCATACATCTCACTCTACATGTCAAAGTGGCCCCTAACCTCTACACTAATACCTAAACCTCACCTCGAGTTACTAGGTAGGCCTCCTATAGAGGAATAAATACCTAACTACTAGCAGACCCTTATAGCTAGTCTCTCTCTCTCTCTCTCTCTCTCTCTCTCTCTCTCTCTCTCTCTCTCTCTCTCTCTCTCTCCCCCCCCCCCCCCCCCCCATGCCCACTTCTATTTCCTAATTAAGGGCATCATTTTCAAACTAGCTGTACTAATGTAATGTCAGCAGGTACTTTTTAGCCATGAATTTTGCATCAGTGATTTATGCTCTTAAAGATCCAACAATGAATGGGAAAGTATCAGAAAAATGTGCTCATTATAATGTAATCTGCAAGCTCTTGCCTGCAATGAACTTCAACCAGCATCATACACTAGAGCACCAAGCTTACGTCACTTACTTAAACCCATTCACATTAACATTTAAAAATAAACACTCTTTATTACCAAAAAAGATATTTTCTCTATTTTTATATTTTTTTCATACTTATCTTGCCACAAAAATCTTATTCAAAAGCCTCTTCTCCAAAAACTACTTCACTCAAGGTGCTCCAATGTGAACCCCACAATCATCCTGACATCAATCAATGTTTCGGCATTTCTGCCTTCCTCAGGGGAACAAACGAACATTTTGAGAAAAACAAAAAATAAAAACCATGAGCAACAACAAATTGTCACTCAAAACATTAACCAACAAAATGAAATAAAATAAAAATGACTACCCAGGTACATACCCTCAAAGTTGACCGACAGGTTCTTACTCCAACTTTCTCAAAACCTGGCGCCAAATGCTCACCCGACTCCGCCTCTTCCTATCCTTTTTAAAATACCCATTCTCTCCATCACTCCACCAATCATAGTGCTGCACTTTAAAACATAGACCAATCAACATCCTTGTTCAAGCCTGCCGGAGAAATCGTCTTCAAGGAAAAAATCCACCATTGTTCCATCTGTAAAAGTTTATGATTTTGATCTCCCCCCCCCCCCCCCCCCCCCCCCCCCCCCGCCAATATTCACTGCCATAGCCTCAAGTACTGTAAAAAAAAAAAAATCATCAAAAACATGATTTAAATCCATACAATGTTGTACTAAAGGCGCTTCCATTTTTTTACATTTAATTGCACTCCGATGCTAATTCATACGAGTCTTAAACTGTCGTATCATTTTCCCCACATATATTAAATGGCAAGGACACCAAACAATGTAAAGCACTTTCATAGACACACAAGTCGTTTTAACCTTCGGCTTATATCCCCTCAATTTCTCCAAAGGTAAGTTCAAATTCGAGTGAGACTGCAGACACACTGAGCAGTTCCCACAAGACAAATGTCCTACATCTCCCCCTGAATTGCTCTGTCCCTCACTGAACATAGAATGAACCACTTAATCCTTTAAACTCCTTCCTCTACGATACGCAAACAGTGGTTTCTCCAAAAATATTCCATGTAAACCCAACACATGCCGGTTCCTCCTAATGCTCTTATCCACCCCATGAAAAGATGCCGAATAAGGCAACACATTTCAATTTTTTTTATTTTTTATTTTGTACAGTATTCAATAAGGCTTCCCTATTATTTGTCATTTCAAAAAGGTGTAACAGCATAAGAAATGAAGTATTTTAAGACTAAATAGAAAAGAATCCTAGGAAGAAGACTCAAGGAAGAAGCAACTGAGACAAGAAACAGAAAAACTGGTATTTTGAGAAATATATCAGTTTGGGATATACTGTCATTTAAACATGACATGAAAAAAATCAATATTTATTATAGCAATTTGTGACATTGCTCATCTGAAATAACACATAAGAAAACTAATGAAATATTTATGTTTATGTCATTTTAGCATGCACTAAGGCATTTTAGCTCACGCTAAAGTGTTTCAGTGCGTGGTATTTGCAAAATTTAGCAAATTCCTGCATTAAAGCCAATCAAGAAAGCAATCTGCTCTGTCATGGACAGGAACTGGAAATACAGCAGACAAAACTATGCACATTGTAAAAAATATATAGCCTGCCCTAAAATGAAACAAGCAATATAAAAGGGAAAGCAATATTATAAAAATTATACTGTAAATCCAAATGAAATGATATAATGCAAAACAGCATTTTTTTCATACATACATCAAATATCAAGTGCTATTTTAAAGCAGAATGTATTATCAAGAGTCAGTAAATGAAATATACTGTGTAATATTAAACTATTACCCTAGATTATTCATCAAAAGGATTTCAGAAGCATGACAACTCACCTGAAGAACAAGTCCTGGTAAGTAATTTTGTTGTAAAACATTCCCAAACCATAAATCATCTTCCTTATATTACCGCATACTAGGTTGTAGTTCTGCTGTCTAAAGGTCAATCAAGTCATGACATGCTTTGCTTTTGTTTAACAGTAGATACCCTGCACAAGGACACAGAAATAGCTTTATAATATTGCTAAATTTTATATTTCACTTACGTTAGTAAGTCAACAGCTATAACATTTGAATATTCATATCACCAAATGGAAGGAATTAAAGCATTGGGAAATAGAATAGGTTAGCTTTCAATGGCACTTCAAGACAAGTCATACTGCCAAATATTGAAATTAAAACTCATACTTAACATTAAAAAGATTATCACTTTTATGTTTTACTTTTTTTTTTTTTTAAATCAGCAAAACTGACTTTAAATATTAAGAACTTTCCTTCAGACTCAATATGGGTTTAAGGAAGCACTAACTGTACCAGTATAATCAGAGACATATTATATAAATTTAATTATAATCAAAGTTGTGCTACAGCGGTGTATCCTAAATCAGGATTACTTATGCTCTTTTAATTTTATATTTGGGTTCAATGATCTCAGTAGGTGTTTCTTTTTTTTTGGGGGGGGGTAAGAAAGGGTGAGAAGGGTGAGAAGAGAGAAAAGATGCTGGATAGAGGGATAGAGAGGTGAGATGCTGGGCAAAGTGTACAAGAGGCAAAGGAAGGGGGATGCAGGACTTGGTAGAGGGTGAAAGGAGAGTGAGAGGTGGATGTTGACTGGAGTGAGATAGGAATGCTGTGCCAGACCTTCTGCCAATAGGTAGGTATGTAAGGTGGAGGGCAAAAGACTGAAGATTTACACAGGAGGCCTAATACCCTTGCATCAGCCTTGATAACCCTAGCCTTGAAACCACTGCGACTTTAACACTTTTTTGTCAAAATTCATAACAATTTGTAAGCAAAATGAATGTGTCAGGGAATTAAAGGGACACAGAAAAACTATGAGCAAGAATAAAGAGGAGCATTGAAATTGCAATAAATCTTTCTATCAGACATGCTAGTTAGTGGGTGAGATTAAAGAGTCCACTATGGTTCACCAAGGAAGTACCCAAAAAAGTAAGAACAAAAAGCTAGAATTCAGAAATTATAGACAGACATAGAAAGAGGACAAGCGAATTAAACAGGAGAAACAAAATTAGGCAGGAAGAGCAGTTAGATTGGCAAAGGTTCACGAGTATAATGCCTGGACAGCAAAGTTACAGGATACAGTTTTATTTAGTTACATTAGTAAAAAGGGAAAAGCTAAAAGGAAAGAAGTGTGTGTGTGTGTGTATGTGTATATATTTGATTTATATTCCATGTTTTATGACTGGCCAGCCACTTCAAAGTAGATTACATTCAGGCACAATAGATACAGTATGTCCCTGTTCTCAGAGGAAGGCAAAACAATTACCATCATGGTTAAAAGGTGAGGTGAAAGAGGCTATTTTAGCCAAAAAAAAATCCTTCAAAAATTGGAAGAAGGATCCATCTGAAAAACTGGATAAAACAGAAGCATTGTCAAGTTAAGTGTAAAACATTGATAAGACAGGCGAAGAGTGAATGTGAAATGAATTTGGCCACAGAGGCAAAAACTCGTAATAAAAACGTTTTTAAATATATCCAAAGCAAGAAACCTGTGAGGGAGTCGGTTGGACCATTAGATAACTGAGGGGTTGAAGGGGCTCTTAGGGAAGATAAGGCCATTACAGAAAGACTAAATGAATTCTTTGCTTCCGTGTTTACTAATGAGGATGTTGGGGAGATACCAGTTCCAGAGATGGTTTTCAGGGATGATGACTCAGATGAACTGAACAAAATCACTGGGAACCTGGAAGATGTAGTAGGCCAAATTGACAAACTAAAGAGTAGCAAATCACCTGGACCAGATGGTATGCAACATAGGGTACTGAAGGAACTCAAAAATAAAATTTCTGATTTATTAGTTAAAATTTGTAACCTATCATTAAAATCATCCATTGTATCTGGAGGGTGGCCTGGCCAATGTAGCCCCAATATTTAAAAAAGGCTCCAGGGGTGATACGGGTAATTATAGACCAGTGAGTCTGACTTCAGTGCCGGGAAAAATAGTGGAAACTATTCTCAAGATCAAAATCGAAGAGCATATAGAAAGACATGGTTTAATGGAGCACAGTCAACAGTGAGCAGTGCAGGAGCAGAGATCTGGCCTAGCGCAGGCCCTGACATGGGAGGTGGCTTCCCTGCCGCCCAAAGAGGCTCGAGGACGGCTCCCTACCTCGGAAGACACCGGGGACTGCGGCCTCCGGGGCGCGAGGAGACGGCATCGTCAGCGGCCCCACGCCATGCTGGGAGCTCTGGAAGTGGCGGCTGCCGCACGAGGAAGGCTGGGGGCAGCTCCTGCCACATCAGAGCACTGCGGCATGGCCCGCCGTGCCAAGGAGCAACGTGGGTGGTCTCCGGACTGTGAGGGAGTGGCAACTGCCACTTCCATGCCGCGGGAAGGTCCCGGCTGCTGTGGCCTCCGAGCCGCAAAGGTAAGAGACGGCTCGTGGCTCCAGCCACGGGCCAAATCACAACAGTTTGCTTACCATAAACTGTGTTCTCCATAGACAGTGGGATGAATTAGCCATGTTATATACTTGCCCACTACCCTAGAGAGTCGACTACTTTGCTAGATTTAGCTCTAAAATTGGCTGAGAGGGCTCACAAAGCAATGGCCACGTAGAAATTCCCACACATGTTCAGTAGAGCAAAAGCTCTATGAGCTTAGAGAGGAAGGTCTATTCAGTGCCATCAGATGATGTCATTCACATATCATGGCTAATTCATCCTGCTGTCTACAGAGAACACCATTTACAATCAGCAAACTTGCTTTACTTGCACACAGCAGGGCAATTTTCAGCCTGGGAAATTTATTTGGGTAAGTGCTTAGTTACCTTGGCAAATTGTTTTTAAAATTATCTTCTAAGGGAGCAATTTTGCACAGCCTGGGCAGCTGCAAAGTATGCAGGCACTTTTAGAAATTCTTTCTGGCAGTTTTCTCAAAGAAAACTACATAGATGGTTTTCCTTGGAAAATGATCTAGCATAAAGAATGCACACTAAAAATGCCTGCACACTTTGTACCTGCCATTTGTGTGAATGTCAAAGGCCAATAAAACAGTGTGCATATCCCTGAAAAGGACAAGCATGAGCACAGTTTTACTCCTTCGACCTAAAAACACCCAAAGGAATGCCCCTTTTTTATGCAATTGAAGGTATGCATGTTATGAACCTCGCACATACTTTATAATTGCTCTGAGGAGGGCAGTTTTTAACCGGCCAGTTTACCCAAACAAATTACTATTAAATTTGGGAAATGGCTTTAAAAATTACCTTTTAAGGGTCAATATTCAGCAGCAGAGTGGATTAACCAGTTAAGGATGCGATTGAATTTGCAGTTAAATTTAACTGCACATAGCTCATGTGGTTAGATTTACAACAGACATTTGTGCAGATGGAGTTGTTAGCTGAATATCATGCTAACCAGCTAAACCTGACCAGCTCACCCTGGGTATGTCCCATATTGGCCCATTCTTTGTACAACTAAATCTGTGCAGACAGATTTTAGCCAGACCAGGTGGAAAATTGTAACTGGTTACATTTATAAAGTTAAAAGCCAGTTTTAACCTTATAAATCTTTTAAATGTTGACCCCCTAATGACTAATGTCCCAGGTTCTTGGAATTTTCTGTGTTAACTAAAATTGCATCACTTTCAACTTCAGGCTAGGGCGGGCATGAGAAAACCCATTCAAAATATAAATTCTTTTCAAAACCACATTAAGCTTAAGGTACCAGATTAGTTAGAAACCATCTCAGAACAATTTTTAAAATAGGAATGGGTTGGGGAAACAAAGGTATTTTACGTTACCAGTGACACACAGGAGAAGCAAAAGAAAAAGGAAGCTTTATAGTTTTACACAAAGTTCTATGCGTGAGAGATAATGACTCACCATTTGTTAACACATCATGGAAAATGAGCCAAGCCTTTACTCCTGCTGAATCATGCGCCTTGTCTTTAATGAGTACTACAGACAGCATAGTTTCACTATCCCCCACCAAGCTTCATTCTCATGCTTGACATTACCACAAAGCTCTTCAGCAGGATAGTTTAAGTCATAATACTTAAGGTAGCAACAAAACTGCCACATGAAAGATCACTTTCTAGCAGTCTAGTTTTCAGCTGTACACTAGAAAATTGCCCAAGGCAAAGATAAGATATCATGAGTTGATCAAAATCTCAGTAGCCTACAGGAGGGCTTGGTTTGCAAGATGAAGCAAATGAAATGACTAAGTGATTTGCCCATGACCTGATTCATATGTGTGCTCGGATTTTCACCCAAGTCACCTAAGAAATTTACCATCTAATGCAAGCCAGGAATTTTGATGTGATCTACTTTGGTTTGCTTGGTTTGTCAGGTAAGAGATGACTAGGAAGATTTCTAGTGATCAAATTCACCCTACTCATACTAAGACTTTTGGCAGCATTCTTCCAACTGTTAGTTTTGGGATCCAGATGATGAATATCTCCAGAGAGTCAGGGTTTGCTGAATAACAAGTGTAATAAGCAGGGATATTTGGAAGATATTCATTGTGTTCAAAAAATATTTTTTTCAGCTCAAGAAATGACATTCAGGTACACAGGAGGTAGAGCCACCACATACATTCCATTAACACCCTCTCCACCATCTTTGGACTGGACCAAGAATGGTTATTCACACACAAGTTATGGCATGATTTCACACTTACAGGCAGACAAACTCACACATACAGCCAGGCAGGCATTCAATGGCTCTCCAGTGGTGCCCCGCTGAAGAAAGGTACCAGCCAGAGAATTCCTGCAGCCAGTGGGCAATCCTGTTATTGCAATTGTCCCTGACTATAGCCTTAAGGCAGGGTAATCCAATTGCTAACCCACATTAGGAATATACTGTTGGCCTCTCTAAGCTAAATCTTCAAAATATAATATGGATGCACACACACAAAAAATGCCATTTTGGTTTGTTTTTTCATTTTGTATTTTTTTTTATTGCTCTTTTTCTTTACATTATACATTTGTTTCGTTTTGTTTAGTTGAAACAAAATAAACATATAAATAAAAGAAAAAGAATACAACAAAACCTTTCTCAACTGAAACTAACACTAAACCCAAAAAAACTGAAATTGTGTAGTTAAAGAGAAATACCATTATAATCAAACCACCAACGCTAGACCTGGGAATTTTTAACATTACTCCCTCAGATCAAGTACGGGGCCTAGGAATACAGATCAATGAGAACTTCACAATGAAAAAGCATATAAGCAAATTAATTAAAACACGATACTCCAAGCTGAGAATATTACATAGACTGAAGATTTCTGCACTGTTTTACAAACACTAATATTCTCAAACTTAGATTACTGCAACTCCTATTACTATGCCTACCCTCGGGAATATTAAAGCCACTATAGTTATTTCAAAATGCCTCTGTTAGACTCTTACTAGGGGCATGGAAATGTGACCACATCACCCCCCTCGCTGATAGCACTACACTTTCTTCCTGCTTGATAGCAGCTAGGAAAGGAGTGCATCAAGCTAGGTTGAGAGTACAATGTACAAATATCATCTTTGTGTACCTTTCCTCACTCCAAATCACATCAAATCTTCACTGATGTATACTGTGCTGTTCATACCTCTGACTATGCATGTAAAACTGCCCCCCAAATCCTAGACCACCACCAAATCCTCACTTCAAGTTACTAGTTGACCCTCCTACAGTGGTATAAATAGTTGACTTATATGTAAGCATTATAAAGAGTTCTCTCTCTCTCTCTCTCTCTCTCACCTGTCTGTGCATTTCTCAGCGCATGATAAATTTAATGCATGTTATACTAAAATAGCACATGTTGTGGTATCTCAAAAATTTCCCTAACCATTCCCCTTTTTTTATTGCAGGCACTATTCATGCAAAATTTATAGCAAAATGATAAATCTAAGTCTAAGGGAGTCATTTAGGCTATTGTGTGACCATGCAATCTTGTCTAAATCGGTCAGACTAAAAGAATGATCAAACTGAGAATCACTGAACACAAAAGTTGTATTAGATCCAAGAAAGAAAATGCTCCCTTAGTTAATTATTGGTTACAGAAAACCCATTCTATTAAAGATTTGAGATTTTTTTGTCATCCATCAGATTCATTTGAATAATGGTGGTGATATTTCTGTCAAACTGTTGTGCTTGGAACAGTGGTACATTTTTTATTGGCATACAGAGAGTCCTAGCAGTTTAAATAACCAAATTGAATGGTTGGCTTTTTTGTGAGGCTAAGTGTGATTGACATTTCATGACTGATAGTGGTGAGGAGTGTCTTTAACGGAGCAATACATCACGATACATTGGACTGTTAATGTTATTACAGCATTTTGAGTGAGACATCTTGGTAAGAACAAGGGATGAAAGGTAGGCGCTGCTTTATGTTTTTTATGCATTCAATAACATTAGTACGTTATGTTTGGTAAGTTTTTGTTTTTTCGTGGTAATTGGAAAATTATTGTGATACTATTCTGATATGTTTTGGAGAATTGAGATAATCATTATTACATTTTGGTGTGTTTTTTCCAGCTTTAGCGTTTGTGGAATTCTATTATTAAATAGTAGAAGATGGCTGTGAGATGGTGCTGAAGCCATATAGTAATAGCTTTCATTGAATGGGATGTAAATCATTTAGATAAAATTGTTATAATATGAGGTAGGTTGAACTTTGAACAATTAGATTAAGTGTTTTTATCACAGATCTATTAGTTTAAATAGCTACATATTTTGCATTTGTTATAGATTGAGTTATTTCCACTGATGAAGCCTTTTTTAAGGCGAAATGAAGAATTCTTTGTTGGGAGTTGGCTTCAGTATTCCTTTGAAAGCTAGTAGTTGGCTTCAATATCCAGTGAAGATTGTAACAACATTATTATCTCAGTGAAGATGATGGCAGTTTTGCATTAAATAAGACTACAATTGAAGACTTTATTGATACTCTTGCATGAGCGTGGGGTTTTAATATTTTATCACAGATTGGGGGTTGGTTACATTCTGAGATGGATGTGTGTGGAATGTACTGTGATTGATGCTGTTGATTGGTGTTAGTGTTCAATTTTTATTTTAATTGCATTTTTGTTTTCATTCCATGTGGTTACTCAATCATATTTAATTATGTTGATGTATGCATATTAGACATATAAATCTTACATTTGTTATACTGTTAAGATAATTGAGAACATTTGTATTTATAATTTGATGCTTGTATCTATGTTCTGATTACATTTTTATTTAGAAATATATTGTACTATAATTACTCTCTCTATTGTTGTGATCCAGTTTCTGTCACCATTCATCCTCAAATGATCTCCCAGTCTCTCTCATCAGCTCCCTCAATTATTCTTTCAAAACTGTTATTTTTAAAAAATATGTAATAGTAGGGCAGGCATTTTCAGGACCTTTCCTGGTGACCGTCAACAATTTTGAAACCATTCTAGGGGTTTTAGGGGTCTTTAGTTCTAAAATTGCACCATGGCTGCAACGGGGTAAATATTACTTTAAAACTACTCCTCGGAGAGCAAGTGGTGGGGTTGGTCAGGTGTCCAGGGTCCTCTCACTTGACCATCACTATTGTTTCAATTAATTCTGGCTTCATTTTTTCTATTTTTATTAAAATTGGTAGGCCCCCCCCCCCCCTCCTCTACTGGACCACAAGTGTCCGCTGATGTCATTAATGACTTCAGCTGTACTATGGCCTAGCCTTCCTCATCACATTGGCATTCCCAAAGGCTCCAACAATATCTGTTCCTTTTAATCACTGAAATTGTGGTGGTATAAGAAACAGGGCACACACCTGATGGCCTGGGTCACTTGCAGCTGGAGCGGTGGTGACTCTGTCTGCGGTGGTAATGATGCAGTTAGCATCGTGGCTGTGGCAGCGGTCTAATTCCATGTTATTCACTCAGATCTCCCCTCCTCTAGCTGTGCAGGATTGTCTATGGGGTGAGGAAGCCGCCAGCAGCAGCAGTGATCATATGCTGTCGGTCAGCTGTTTCCTCCCACTCGTCTCTTCTCTTTTGTGGCCCTCCCTTCTTGTGGTCTTCTGCTTTCCTGGCTTTTTTTTTTTACCATACAGGACAGGAAGGTTGCCAGAGGGCCTGACACAATCTTCATTTCATCAGCGTTCCTTTTCCCTACACTCTGGCACCTTGCAGCATTGCAGTCCCCCCCCCCCACATACACACACACCACCACCACTTTCTCTGCACCGCTGTTCAGGCCCAAGCTGGGAGGGCCAGCTTCCACAGCGGCCTAATGCCTTTCTGTCTGCACCAGCTCCTCCCTTGTTATCTGCTCCAGCATCTGGTATCATCACGACCCTCTTTGGCAAAGCGGCTAAACTCTGCCACTCCCGCTGTCCTGGCCTCCTTTCTCCTTCATTCATGGCATGTTGCTGCTCTTGCCTCGGTCTTCTTGGCTTCAGCGTGGGCCCCCTTTACTCACAGCTCACCACTTTTGCCCACCTCAGAAAGTCTGGCAGCAATAGTGGCATCTCCAACTCCTTGGCCTCAGCTCTCCGGTGTCTCCATCAGGCTTAGCAGTATTAGGGTTGGCGTATTTCCTCTCTTCTCTGCCAGGTGGGCAGGTTTCTGTGATGACTCAATGCCATCTCTTTCTTTCCCACAGCCCATCACTGCTATGATCCAGTTTCAGCTGACAGCCACTCCTCCCTGTCTCTTCTTCGTACTGCGGCCTCTTGTGAGCTGCTGCTGCTCCAGGTCCCTTCACCTACAGCCTCTTCCAGACCCTCAAAATCATCCTTCAGGTCTCAAGACTCAGGTAAGTTTTATTTATTTATTTGTTTATTTGTTTTGGGTACCCTCTTTACATTATCTTTATGCTGATGACATAAACGTATGGGGGGTACTGTTCTGAGTGATCAGGCTAATGTGGTGCTGAAACGTAATCATTGTATGTCAGCTGTTGCAGGTTGCATGAGCTGCAATAAACTTAGGGCAAATGTTTATAAAACCTGCTTGCCATCAGTAAATTAAACTACTGCAGTGCATTGAATCAGAAGATGCCTAAATTGTTGCTGGGAAAAAAAGTTTCAGATTCTGTTACTCCTTTACTTTCCCAATCATAATGGTGGCCTCTGGAGGAAACAATTTTGTTTAACATCCATTGTATGATATTTAAGGCAGTGCATCAATGAACCCAAAGTAGTTGGCCGATTTGTTAGTGGCTTTATAGCCTACCGAGAACACTTTGATCCTAGCAACATGCTTTGCTAGTGATGTTCGGGTTATCAAAGGCATGTCATCAGCAAGGCATGGAGCTTTTACCTATTTTAGCCTAGTCATATAGAATTCGATACCAATTTGATACCATATAGAGTCCAATCTCTGGAGGCTAGAGTAGCAGACTTGGAGGAGCTGAGGGAGACAGAGAGGTACATTGATGAGACCTTCAGGGACATAGTAGCCAAGTCTACCAATCTGCCTACCACACAAGCTAGAGACCTAGGAGTAATAATAGACAACCGGCTAAACCTCAAGGCACACATCAACAAAACAACCAAAGACTGCTTCTATAAACTCCAGGTCCTGAAAAGGATAAGACCTCTTTTCCACGCTCAAGACTTTAGAACGATCATTCAAGCAGTCATTTTTTCGAAACTAGACAATTGCAATTCCCTATTGCTAGGTCTACCTTCATCCTACTCCAAACCTTTACAGATGGTTCAAAATTCAGCAGCCCGAATCTTGACAGGCGCAAGGAAAAGAGACCACATATCCCCCGTCCTGAAAGAGCTTCACTGGTTACCCGTATACTTCCGCATCATGTATAAAGCCATAACTATCACCTACAAAACTATACACCAACTCACCACCCTCGATCTTCAATTCCCTCTCCAAGCACATAATTCTACCAGACCTACCAGAGATGCTTACAGAGGCTCCCTCAGCGAAAACGACCAGACACGTTACCATAAGAGATTGCGCCACCTCCACAGCTGGCCCTCTTCTGTGGAATTCCATTCCTACAGACCTCAGACAGGAGCCCTGCCTCCTAACTTTTAGGAAAAAACTTAAGACTTGGTTATTCAAGCAAGCTTTTCCGGACACAACCCAATGACACAATCCAATGACTCCTAAAACACCATGCTTCCTGTATATAACATTTATTTTGTATACTATACTTAAATTGTATATTATTTAACCATTTCTATTCTCCCCTATCTTCTTCCCTCTCCAAGTTAGGCTACCCTTGTTAAATGTAACTGTACCTTCGATCACCACAGTTCTAGTTTCCTATGTATATAATGCACTCCTGTTTTATGTAAACCAGCAAGATATGTTCTCATGATTGCCGGTATATAAAAATTCTAAATAAATAAATAAATAAATAAATAAAAGTCCCAAATCCAGTCTGGCAGCCCTAGTGCTGCCTTGGATCAGAAAGGTCTCCCAGTAGGAGAACATCACCCTGGTGTAGGGAGGAAGTGATCCTGTAGCAAGGACCTGCTCTCCAGGTGGTGCATCGTCCTCTCGCACTGAGGACAAGTCTCCCAGGGCTACTGCCCAGGAGGGAAGGGTTAGGCCGGCCATCATAGTTGGTGATTCGATTATTAGAAATGTAGGTAGCAGGGTGGCTGGTGGACATGATGACCGCCTGGTAACTTGCCTGCCTGGTGAGAAGGTGGCAGACCTCACGCATCACCTAGATAGGATTATAGACAGTGCTGGGGAGGAACCGGCTGTCGTGGTACATGTGGGCACCACGACATAGGAAAATGTGGTAGAGAGGTTCTGGAAGCCAAATTTAGGATTTTAGGTAGGAAGCTAAAATCCAGAACCTCCAGGGTGGCATTCTCTGAAATGCTTCCTGTTCCACTTGCAGGTCCCCAGAGGCAGGCAGAGCTCCAGAGTTTCAATGAGTGGATGAGACGATGGTGCAGGGAAGAGGGATTCAGCTTTATAAGGAACTGGGGAAACATTTGGGGAAAGGGGAGACTTTTCTGAAAGGATGGGCTCCACCTTAACCAGAGTGGAACCAAGCTGCTGGCACTAACTTTCAAAAAGGAGATAGAGCAGCTTTTAAACTAGAACAAGGGGGAAAGCTGACAGTCACTCAGCAGTGCATAGTTCAGAGAAATGTATCCTTGAAGGATACTAATGAAACAGGAGAGTTAGGGCATCCCAACAGAGAGGTTCCATTAAAAGCAAACATAGTCCATATGCCTATATGTAAAAAATCACCAAAGCTAATGATTTCCAAATTATCCCAAACAACTGAAAAGCAGGTTGTTAAAACAAACAAAAAACACACTTTGAAATGTCTGTATACCAATGCCAGAAGTCTAAGAAGTAAGATGGGAGAGTTAGAGTGTATAGCAGCAAATGATGAGATTGACATAATTGGCATCACAGAAATTTGGTGGAAGGAGGATAACCAATGGGACAGTGCTAATCAGGGTACAAATTATATCGCAATGATAGGGAGGATCAACTTGGCGGGGGTGTGGCATTTTATGTCCGGGAGGGTATAGAGTCCAACAGGATAAAGATCATACACAAGACTAAATGCTCAGTAGAATCTATATGGATAGAAATCCCATGTGTGTAGGGTAAGAGTATAGTGATAGGAGTATACTGCCATCCACCTGACCAAAATGGTCAGACAGATGATGAAATGCTAATAGAAATCAGGGACGCAAACCAATTTGGCAGTGCAATAATAATGGGAGATTTCAATTATCCCAATATTGACTGGGTAAATGTAACATCAGGACTTGCTAGAGACATAAAGTTCCTGGATGTAATAAATGATTGCTTCATGGAGCAATTGGTTCAGGAACCAACAAGAGAGGGAGCTATTTTAGATTTAATTCTTAGTGGAACGCAGGATTTGGTGAGAGAGGTAACAGTGGTGGGGCCACTTGGCAACAGTGATCATAACATGATCAAATTTAAACTAATAACTGGAAGGGGGACAATAAGTAAATCTGCAGCTCTAACACTAAACTTTCAAAAGGGAAACTGATAAAATGAGGAAAATAGAAAAAAGCTGAAAGGTGCAGCTGCAAAGGTGTTCAACAGGCTTGGACATTGTTTAAAAATACAATCCTAGAGGCGCAGTCCATATGTATTCCGCGCATTAAGAAAGGTGGAAGGCAAAACAATTACCGTCATGGTTAAAAGATGAGGAGAAAGAGGCTATTTTAGCAAAAAAATCCTTCAAAAATTGGAAGAAAATAGGATAAAACATAAGCATTGTCAAGTTAAATGAAAAACATTGATAAGACAGGCAAAGAGAGAATTTGAAATGAAGTTGGCCATAGAGGCAAAAACTCATAATAAAAACTTTTTTAAATATATACAAAGCAAGAAACCTGTGAGGGAGTCGGTTGGACCATTAGATGACCGAGGGGTTAAAGGGGCTCTTAGGGAAGATAAGGCCATTGCAGAAAGACTAAATGAATTCTTTGCTTCCGTGTTTACTAATGAGGATGTTGGGGAGATACCAGTTCCGGAGATGGTTTTCAGGGGTGATGAGTCAAACGAACTGAACAAAATCACTGTGAACCTGGAAGATGTAGTAGGCCTGATTGACAAACTAAAGAGTAGCAAATCACCTGGACAGGATGGTATGCATCCTAGTGTACTGAAGGAACTAAAAAATACAATTTCTGATCTATTAGTTAAAATTTTAACCTATCATTAAAATCATCCATTGTACCTGAAGACTGGAGGGTGGCCAATGTAACCCCAATATTTAAAAAAGGCTCCAGGGGCGATTCAGGTAACTATAGACCAGTGAGCCTAACTTCAGTGCCAGGAAAAATAGTGGAAACTCTTCTCAAGATCAAAATTGTAGAGCACATAGAAAGAAATGATTTAATGGAATACAGTCAACATGGATTTACCCAAGGGAAGTCTTGCCTAACAAATCTGCTTCATTTTTTTGAAGGGGTTAATAAACATGTGGATAAAGGTGAACCGGTAGATGTAGTGTATTTGGATTTTCAGAAGGCGTTTGACAAAGTCCCTCATGAGAGGCTTCTACGAAAACTAAAAAGTCATGGGATAGGAGGTGATGTCCTTTCGTGGATTACAAACTGGTTAAAAGACAGGAAACAGAGAGTAGGATTAAATGGTCAATTTTCTCTGTGGAAAAGGGTAAACAGTTGAGTGCCTCAGGGATCTGTACTTGGACCAGTGATTTTCAATATATATATATATAAATGATCTGGAAAGGAATACGACGAGTGAGGTTATCAAATTTGCGGATGATACAAAATTATTCAGAGTGGTTAAATCACAAGCAGACTGTGATACATTACAGGAGGACCTTGCAAGACTGGAAGATTGGGCATCCAAATGGCAGATGAAATTTAATGTGGACAAGTGCAAGGTGTTGCATATAGGGAAAAATAACCCTTGCTGTAGTGACACGACGTTAGGTTCCATATTAGGAGCTACCACCCAGGAAAAAGATCTAGGCATAATAGTGGATAATACTTTAAAATTGTCGGCTCAGTGTGCTGCAGCAGTCAAAAAAGCAAACAGAATGTTAGGAATTATTAGGAAGGGAATGGTTAATAAAACGGAAAATGTCATAATGCCTCTATATCGCTCCATGGTGAGACCACACCTTGAATACTGTGTACAATTCTGGTCGCCACATCTCAAAAAAGATATAGTTGCGATGGAGAAGGTACAGAGAAGGGCAACCAAAATGATAAAGGGGATGGAACAGGTCCCCTATGAAGAAAGGCTGAAGAGGTTAGGGCTGTTCAGCTTGGAGAAGAGACGGCTAAGGGGGGATATGATAGAGGTCTTTAAGATCATGAGAAGTCTTGAACGGGTAGATGTGAATCAGTTATTTACACTTTCGAATAATAGAAGGACTAGGGGGCATTCCATGAAGTTAGCAAGTAGCACATTTAAGACTAATTGGAGAAAATTCTTTTTCACTCAACGCACAATAAAACTCTGGAATTTGTTGCCAGAGGATGTGGTTAGTGCAGTTAGTGTAACTGGGTTCAAAAAAGGTTTGGATAAGTTCTTGAAGAAGTCCATTAACGGCTATTAATCAAATTTACTCAGGGAATAGCCACTGCTATTAATTGCATCAGTAGCATGGGATCTTCTTAGTGTTTGGATAATTGCCAGGTTCTTGTGGCCTGGTTTGGCCTCTGTTGGAAACAGGATGCTGGGCTTGATGGACCCTTGGTCTGACCCAGCATGGCAATTTCTTATGTTCTTAAGGAAGCTGTGAGTAGAATTGAACCATCTGACTTTTCATAAGAATCTTAAGGCCTGGTATTTTACAAAAATATTTCATCAATAATTGGGCTTGCGGTAGAATTTTGTGTTAAACTAGATAATAGTAGCATTATGTTATGAAAGACCTGCTTATGTTGGCTGATTATTGCATCTTTCAGGAGGATTGTTTTTGCACATTTTGCACTAATATTGCAGTTTGACCTTACATATACGTTACATGTATCACCTCTGTTCCTCGCTCAGAGCTAAATCTTGGAGCATCTAATCAAGTTTAAATAGATAAATCGCAACCTTACAGTAGGCATATACCTTAGCACAGATAGGAAACATCAGCTACACGTATTCATTAATTAAATCCAAGTTCAAATCTTCAAATAAAGAGAAATGCAATTCTGCAGCTGGACCATCCTGCAAATCCCAGTAGTTATCTCTGTGTATCTGCTACAGAAAGAGGGCAGTCTTTTTCCTCATAGTATTGTGTAGGCTTGTCTCAGTGCTGGTATCTTGAAGTTTAGTTTGGCAATGAATGAAATGACATAAAATAAAGGGCATGAAAGTCAAAACAGATACCATGAGGCAGTTGGAAATAACAATTTAAAACAGCTGAAAGACATGATGGAATGTGGGCTTTGAAAGGGAGGGATGTGCGATGTGAATTTCAATTACTCAAGTAATTCATAGCAATGATGAAAGTGGCTATGACTGCACTCGAGAACTGCAGCCCTGACAGAGGGGTTTTCATATCTAATATAAATAATGAATTAATTAATTTACTTTTTACATTTTTTAAATTTATATTCCACTTTTCAGTCACTTCAAAGTGGATTCCATTCAGGTATGGTAGGTATTTAAAAGAATTAGATGGATGGGAGGGGTAAGGAGGAGAGAAGGGGTAGTTTGGAGCATTTACTATGGAAATGGGGAGAGGCTTGGGGTGGGACTCAGCCAGGCAGGACCATTTGTGAATTATTGAGTGGGAGGAATCAGGCTGCAGGCCTGAACTGCACCTTTTATTTTAAATAGTGCCACTTAATCAGATATCTCTGAAAATATCTGGTTAAGTGGCAAGTTATTCAGCCACAATAGGTCAGACAACTTTAGACCTGCTCTTAGGAAGGTCTAAAGTTATCTATTCACTTAGCCGAGAACAACTAAAAATTGGCTAAATTAACTGAATAACTTAGGCCTGCCCAGGAATACGCCTTATTTATTTGTTTGTTTGTTTATTTATTTATTTTGTCTGTCAACTTAGAGCCCACACAATCCAAAGTACTCAGTTATGCATGTTCTTTGTAACAAAGAACATGCATAACTGAAGCTCATTAGAAAATAAAAAATTTATAATATTAAATTTAAAAGAAAATTAAAACAACTTTAAAAATTAAACATACGGGGCAGATTTTACAATCTACGCCCGATTTTATAACATGCACGCACTGCCGTGCGCATGTTATAAAATCCAGGGTTGGCGTGCGCAAGGGTGTGCACAATTGTGCAACTTGCGCGTGCTGAGCCATGCAGCCTGCCTCCATTCCCTCCGAGGCCGCTCCGAAATTGGAGCGGCCTCGGAGGGAACTTTCCTACCGCCTCCCCCCACCTTCCCCTCCCTTACCCTATATAACCCACCCCCAGCCCTACCTAAATCCCCCCCCCCCTACCTTTATTTGAGAATTTACGCCTGCCTCTGGACAGGCGTAATTTGCACGCGCCGGCCAGCTGCCGGTGCATGGTCCCTCGGCACAGCGGCTGTTCTGGAGGCATAGGCCCTGCCCCCGGAACGCCCCAGTCTGGCGCCCTGGCCCCGCCCCGGAACGCCCCTTTTTCGCAGCCCCAGGACATACGCATGTCTCGGGGATTGTGTGCACCGCTGAGCCTATGCAAGATAGGC
Organism: Rhinatrema bivittatum; assembly: GCF_901001135.1. NCBI lineage: Eukaryota > Metazoa > Chordata > Amphibia > Gymnophiona > Rhinatrematidae > Rhinatrema > Rhinatrema bivittatum. The sequence continues at coordinate 170,904,696 of NC_042619.1, read as the reverse complement.
TCGGCGCGCACAGGGGCAGGTTGGGGCAGCTTTTCTGGGGTTACGCGTGTAACCCTTTGAAAATCTGCCCCACATAATATAATTGAAAACATATGAAATACCTCTTTTATATCCAACTAGATTTTAGCCAGATAATGATTTATCTGACTAAAATATACCCAGATAAGTGCCTCAATATTCAAAAGCTTGCCATTTAGAAAGATAACTTGTGATTTATCCAGCTAAATGCCAGACGTCTGCACCATAAGATTGTTGAGTTAGAATGTATGGCATTACACAAAGATATAGACATTATAGGTATTTCAGAGACATGGTTAGAAGGAAGATAACCATTGGGATACTGTGATACCAGGGTATAAATTATATCAATGTGATAGGGCAGATTGAATTGGTTAAGGAATGGCGCCAATATAAAAGACAGAGTCAAACATGATAGAAATCCTGCAGGAAACTGTGAAATCCCTATGGGGTAGATTTTATAATTCCAAATACACTATGTCAACCAGCTCACCTTATCTATCCATGCGACGGTTCTGTTGTACTGTAAATCGGTGTGATCTGTATTCTTTACTGGAACATCGGTATATAAGAATTTCAAATAAATAAATAAATAAATAAATAAATCTACATGTTTATTTACTCAAAAAATTCTAAAAGATTGACTTCTTCTTGCTAAAACCATGTTGACTCTTCTTCATTAAAACATATCCGTATATATAGCCAATGATTTGTTTTTAAGAATGGTTTCTACCATTTTGCCCAGTCAGGCTCATTGGTCTATAGTTTCCTGGATGACCTAAGGAGCCCTTTTTAAAAACTGGTTTCACATTGACAACCTTTCAATCTTTGGGAATCATGGCTGTTTTAAATGATAGGATACAGATTACCAGCAACTGGTTAGGGATTTCACAATTAGTTCTTTTAGAACTCTGGGGTGGATGTCAGCTGGTCCCGGTGATTTCTCTCTCTTTAGTTTGGCAATCTGAGCTTTTACATCCTCTATTGCCACAGGTGTATGTTTTAGATGCTCAGAATCTTCACCATTAAAGAATATTAAAGGTGTGGGTATACTCTCAACATCCTCCTGTGTAAAGATCAAGGCAAAGAATTAATTCAGATTTTCTGCTATTTCCTTTTCCTCCCTGAGCACCTCTTTTGCCCCTGGTGGCCCAACTGACTCCCTCACAGACTTTTTTCTTCAAATGCACTTGAAAAAGTTTTTATTGTTAGATTTTGTTAGGAGCGGCCTCGGAGGGAACTTTCCTTCCACCCACCCCCCCACCCCCCCGCACCTTCCCCTCCCTTCCCCTACCTAACTCACCCCCTGGCCCTATCTAGACCCCCCCCCCTACCTTTATCTGAAAAGTTACTACTGCCTCCGGGCAGTAGTAACTTACGTGCGCCAGCGCAGCAGGCCCCTACACAGGACTCTCTGTCGGGGCACTCGGCCACGCCCCCAGACCGCCCACATGCCCCCGATCCGAAACCACACCCCTCTGTCCACGCCCCCAACCGCCCCTTTTTGCAAGCCCTGGGACTTACGCATGTCCCGGGGCTTGCGTGCCGCCGAGCCTATGCAAAATAGGCTCAGTGCACGCAGGGGTGTTTTAAAAGGGTTACATGCGTTCATTATGGGGTAGATCTTAAAAAAATACGCGATCGAGTACTTTTGTTCGCGCACCAGGCGCGAACAAAAGTACACTGGATTTTATAAGATACGCGCGTAGACGCGTATATCTTATAAAATCCGGGGTCGGAGCGCACAACGGGGTGCACATTTGTGCAACCTGCGCACGCCGAGCCCAGCGCGCGCTGCCTGTTCCCTCCGAGGCCGCTCCGATTTCGGAGCGGCCTCGGAGGGAACTTTCCTTCGCCCTCCCCCCACCTTCCCCTCCCTTCCCCTACCTAACCCACCCCCCGGCCCTATCTAACCCTCCCCTACCTTTGTCAGCAAAGTTACGCCTGCTGAAAGCAGGCGTAACTTTGCGCGCGCCGGCCGGCAGCCCTGCTCCGTGTTCCGGTCCCGGAGGCTGGTCCGGAGGCCTCGACCATGCCCCCGGGCCGGCGCCACGCCCCCAGGCCCGCCCTCGAAACGCTGCGTCATTTCGGGAACGCCCCCGACACGCCCCCTCCCCGCCCCTTTTCCAAAGCCCTGGGACTTACGCGCATCCTGGGGCTTTACGCGCACCGGCGGCCTATGCAAAATAGGCGCGCCGGCCCACGAGGGCCCAGGCTTTTAAAATCCGCCCATATGTGCGTAACCCTTTTAAAATCCGGCACTATGGTTAGAATTTCCATGTGAGATGGGTAGGAGTATAATAGTGAGCGTATATTATGGCTGCCTGGCCAAAATGAAGAAACAGGAAGGTAAGACGTAAAACAGTATTTAGACAGGCTGAGAGACACTTTGAGGAAAAAGCTTGCCAGTGAGGCAAAACCTAACAATAAAAACTTTTTCAAGTACATTTGAAGAAAAAAGTCTGTGAGGGAGTCAGTTGGGCCACCAGGGGCAAAATGGGTGCTCAGGGAGGAAAAGGAAATAGCAGAAAATCTGAATGAATTCTTTGCCTTGATCTTTACACAGGAGGATGTTGGGAGTATACCCACACCTTTAATATTCTTTAATGGTGAAGATTCTGAGCATCTAAAACATACATCTGTGGCAATAGAGGATGTAATAGCTCAGATTGCCAAACTAAAGAGAAAGAAATCACTGGGACCAGCTGACATCCACCCCAGAGTTGTAAAAGAACTAATTGTGAAATCCCTAACCAGTTGCTGGTAATCTGTATCCTAACATTTAAAACAGCCATGATTCCCAAAGATTGAAAGGTTGTCAATGTGAAACCAGTTTTTAAAAAGGGCTCCTTAGGTCATCCAGCAAACTATAGACCAATGAGCCTGACTGGGCAAAATGGTAGAAACCATTCTTAAAAACAAATCATTGGCTATATAGACGGATATGTTTTAATGAAGAAGAGTCAAAATGGTTTTAGCAAGAAGAAGTCATGTCTTACCAATCTTTTAGAATTTTTTGAAGGTGTAAATAAACATGTAGATAAGGTGAGCTGGTTGATATAGTGTATTTGGAAAATTCCCTATGAGGGACTCCTCAGAGAATGATGAAGTAATAGAATAGTGTTCTATTGTAGATTGGTAACTGGTTAATATGCTGAAAACAGAAGGTAGAACTAAATGGTCAGTTTTTCAAATGCAGAACAATTAAGTGGCATATCATAAGGACCTGTGCTATTTAACATATGTATAAATCTGCAGATAACACAAATTTATTCAAAGTTGTTAAAATAACAGTGGATTGAGAAGAACTACAGAAGGACCTTGTGAGACTAGTAGATGGCAACTGAATGACAGATGAAATTTAATGCAGAAAAGTGCAAAGTGATGCACATAGGGAATGGACAGCAGAGCATGACATGATGTGATCTGGGTTGGCTGGCTGTGACTGCCTGCGGCCGACGGTCATAACAACAGCTTAGAGTTTTTCAGCTTGGAAAAGAGAAACCTGAGAGGGGACATGATAGAAGTTTAAAAAGTCATGCGTAGGTAGAAAGGGTAAATAAAGGATGGTTATTTACCCTTTCAAATAATACCTAAAAAAAGTGGACACTCCATGAAACTAACAGTCAGCAGACTCCAAACACATCATAGAAAATGTGGACAAGTTCCTGGATGAAAAGTCCATAACACATTATTAGCCAGATAGACTAAAGAAAGCTGTTGCTATTCCTCAGAATGAGTAACAAGAATTAGATTTACTTTTTGGGATCTGCCTGGTATATGCGACCTGGATCAGCCACTGGATTTGGCCTTAGTCAGATCCAATGTGGCAATTCTTATGTTCTTGAATATTTACCCCTTAATTTTCAGTTTTAGTTTACTTGCTTAATATATCACTCTACTTGTTGAAAGCAAAGTGGATTACAAGATAAAAGATATCTATAAGGGATTATCATAGCCACGCCTCCCAGTAAACTTGATTGGCCAAACACAGGCTAAAAGATATTGTTGGGAACCAAGAAGTTGATCTCAGCAACTAGAAGATTATGTGCACTGTTATGTAGATGTCATATTTGTCTATATTCAACTATTAAATGCACTATTGATGAGTGACAGTAGCTGAGAAAGTACTTATATGATAAAGTACTACTTATTATATATGATGAAGTCCATGAGATTATTCATAGATGAGCCCAGTGAACTTTCTGCAGTGATACAGGATACCCCTTTCCCCCTTCCTCTCTTTCACCCAATTTCGAGGTAACTCAGGTTAATTCCTTACTGGCTCTTCTATCCCCATCAAATGGGTTGGAAGTATATTTGTCTAATATTTAGGAACATATTGAAGGCAATTTTCAAATCCATTTACCAGGGATAAAAAGCAATTTACCCAGGTAAACTGCCCTGGCTGAAAATAGCCCTCCTCTGTCAGCTTAAAGCATGCCCAGGCTTCCACAACATGCACACGTTCAGCTGGGTTATTAAGAGGTGGTCCTTGGTGGGGAAGCAGTGGTTAGGTCAGGCCAGGAAAACAGTATGGAGATAATTTTCAAAAGGATTTATATATGTAAAACTGGGATTTCCAAGCATAAATGGACTTTGCATGCGTAAACTAGCTTTTGAAAATTGTGACTTTTAGATGTGTAACTCTTTTAAAAATTCACTACTTTAAGTATGTTTGATTTTCAAACGTATACATGCTTATTTTTCCCCAAGTTGGCTGCTCACACACATAGCAAGTGCAAAATAGGCATGCCCTTTGTATGTATGTACTTTATGCTAGCTAATTTTCAGAGTAAGTGTCCATACAGTCTGCCCTTGAAAATTAGCTGCATGCATACTTTGCAAATGTGCAGACTATTGAAAACTCCCCTTCCATTTGTAAATGCAAGACAACTAACAATTTGTTTTGCCTGCTGTACTTACCGCCAGCTCTATTGAAATGCATTTTAATCTCCTCATAGGTTTCAGGAACAGCAGTGTTTGTATCTTTGGAAACCACTTGCTTGTCATTTAGACTACTCCAGTCCTTTCAATCCCATTTATTTGCATTAGTATCGGTTACCCTGCTGTGTTCATTAACGTTACTGGAAAAATAATTCAATTGTGGTTTCTCCAACTGGTTCTAAAACACTTCCCACTTCTCTGCCATTATCTTCCATTCTACATCTCATATGAATATGGTCACTGTGGCCCCATTAATTTGCTTGAAGACTGCTTTTTGTTGCTTTCCTTTGCTTTGTAGCAACAGTTGACATCAAATGATAGTATAACTGCTAGAATCAAGATTCTGCATGATGTGGCTCTGTGTTTTTAAAACAGAATTGTCCTTAGTTGTGTTAGATGTTCAGCAAGAAATGACCTGTATTACTAATGTATAGCCCCCGCCCCTTAACTTCTCCATAACTGTTATATAACTTGAGTTCTTAATGTTTTCCATGATCAATGTTATGCCATGGACTTAATTTCATCCAAGATATGCAATTACCATTACCAACACCTATTAAAACATATTTAGGATCCTGTTTACTAAGGCTTTTCTCCCATTCTAAGTCTGGAGGGGGAAAAAAAAAAAAGCTTTGGTGAATCAGGCTTTTAAAGACAAAACAAAACCACACAGGGTAATTTTAAAAGGAACGGGCATGTGCCCATAAATGTGCATATCGGCATGCGAGCGGAGAGGCACTGCAATTTTAAATTGGGCTCACAAGTAGGCGCATATCATTTAAAGTACACCGCCCATGTGTGTGTTGTCTAGGGCTTTAGCATCTTTTACGTGCAGATGCAGGTGGATTTTAAAACATGCTCGCGAGAGGAAATATCTGTTTTTCCAAATAGTCCAACAATTTGCCCAATTCATATTGAGGTCTTCAGTACCCTTCTGGTTCTTCATCCTGCAAGCCCCTCCCCCACTTGACCCTGAACCCTCAAGTTGTGCTAAACGCCCTAAAACTCGAGATCTCCAGATTTGCTCCTCATCAGACAGAAGTGAAGTTACGTGGATAACAAGCCGCCGCTCAGCTTTTTTAAAATGCAGACTTTCACGAGTAAGTCTTGGCCCCGTCCCAGAATGCCCAAGCCCTGCCCCCTTTTCTGCCCCTCCTTCTTGAAGCATGCATGGGTCTGTACGCACGTTCTTCACAGCTTCTTAAAATGTGAGTTGTTCTCGCGTGGCCCGCATAAGCACGGATGTGGCCATTTTTGCGACAGCAACGCTTTTAAAATCAACCAGTAAGTTTAGTCTTAAAATTGGGCAATAATAGGATAAAAACATACATAAGGAAAGTATTTTAGAATAACAAACATGCTTAGCAGTAAAGTCTGTGTTAAGTTTACTGTTAAGTTTCAATGCAATTTTATGTGCATTAAATTGTTTTGAAAATGTTGGAGTAAAGTGCCCTAGCATGTGCAAAAGTTACACACATGAAGCTACATCTGCTTCTAGAAGTGTGCAACTTCTGCATATAAACTATACCAGCCCAGCTCCACCCTTCCCCCCCCCCTCCCAGAATGCCTACCATGAGTATGTATAAAAGTACACACATAATTAGGTTGCACACACACTCACCAAGGCTATTTGCAAAGAACTACTTTACATGCATAAATCTGGATTTTATGCACATAAGTAGTTTTGAAAATTATCCCTGAAGCTGACAAGTCAGTTTACTTTACATTTAAAGGTGTATTTTAAAAGCCGGATGTGCACCAAAATCAGGAGATGTGCACACATCTAGCACCCGATTTTATAAGCTGCCCACATACTTGCACAGTACCAATGCATATCTCGCGTTGGGAAAAAAAAGGGGTAGAAAGTGGACAAGGCACAGATGCTCTGGGATAGAGCCAAGAGATATGCGTGCAAGTATCTATGCACCTTGGTGCATACTCAGGTATATTTCAGCCCAAAGTTACTTCTGCTATGAAGGAGGTGTAAGTCTTTTCCAGGCATCTATGAAGTGTTTGAGAGGTCTGGATTAACTGGGGGGAGTGCAAGCTAAAGAGCCAGTGGGGTTTGGAGGACCTAGCTCTAGACTGGCAAACTGGTGGATGAACTGGTGGAATTGGTCATGAGCTGGACACGCGTTTGTTAGAAAATTCCCTCACATGTACATCCCAAATCCAACTTACGCGGTTGTGCGTGCACAAGCTTAAAATTACGAGCCGTATGGCCGTCGCCATTTTCCGTACGGAAATTCCCGGACCCCCGCTGGACTTTTGGCAAGTCTTGTGGGGGTCAGGAGGCCCCCCCAAGCTGGCCAAAAGTCCCTGGGGGTCCAGCGGGGGTCCGGGAGCGATCTCCTACGCTCCTGACCTCGGGGGACAAAAAACAAAATGGCGCCGGCGCTACCTTTGACCTGTCATATGACAAGGCAAAGGTAGCGCCGGCGCCATTTCTACAAGCACCAGAGGTCCGAGAGGGACCCTTCCTCTGGACCCCAGGTAATTTAAGGCATTTTGGGGGGGTTCGGGAGGGTGGGGGATTTATTTTAAAGGGTCGGGGTGGGTTTTAGGGTTGTTTTAGTGTGCCGGTTTTCCCGCCCTCCCCCCCACTGGACCCCAGGTAATTTAAGGCATTTTGGGGGGGGTTCGGGAGGGTGGGGGATTTATTTTAAAGGGTCGGGGTGGGTTTTAGGGATGTTTTAGTGTGCCGGTTTTCGATTTACACGATTTTCACGATTTTCACGATATTTAAAAAACCCAAACGGCGACGATCCGATTCCCTCCCTCTCCCAGCCGAAATCGATCGTTAAGACGATCGATCACATGATTCACATCTCTAACAACTAGCGACAGCAACCAAACAGCATTTTATTCCTCCTTCTTCCCTATATAGATTGAGGATTTTAAGAGGAAGGCCTGGGCGCTGTGCCACAAGGAGATGAAGTGGCTTAATCAGCTGTTTTTACGTTTATCAAAATGCTTCTATCTCACAAAAAGAGTACAGTGTGTAAGAAAGAAATAGGGAGATTGTCTGTATAAACCCACCTTGAAGAAGACCTACCTGGAGTACTGCTGGTGGCTGATGTAAAAGCAGGACACATCCTCATCTTCTCATTCTGCACACTGGCTCTTCTCCCCATTAGATTGTTGTAAACCTTCACTGGCTCCCTGCATCCAACGGCAAATTCCTTCATCACCATGCTCATACTTATATTTCAGAAAGACATACCTTCCAAATGAGATATGCCTACCAGAAGACTGGTTTGCCCTGTCTTCTACAAGACATTTAGACTTAAGGAGTATAAGAGGGTTCTCACATAAAAGTTCCCAACTGTGAGCTATTAGCGACTCTTGATGTTTTCCTCACCCAACTACATCATCTATAATTGGGAAAGACCCTGACCTAGCAAGCCTTCAGAGCTTGAGGGCAATTACCTGAAGTATGGTCTAAACTGTAATTTCCCTCAACTGCTTCCCATTCAGACATCAGTTACACTACACGGAGTTTGTAGTAGGGATGTCCATTGTTTTTTGATGAATTAAAATATCGTACAATATGTCCTAACTGATGATAGGAAAACCCCACAAAATGTTGTGTGGTTTTCTTATTGTTTTGGGGGGGGGGGGAGAAAGGGCACACAGAAAAAAAAACTCCAAACCCACTCCAACCCTTCAGATCTAATTATTTACAATCCCCCACCCTCCCGACCCCCCAAAACTTGCCTAATGTCCCTGGTGGTCCAGCGGGGGTCCCGGGAGCGATGTCCCCCTCTCATGCCGTCGGCTGCCACTAATAAAAATGGCGCCAATGGCCCTTTGCCCTTACCATGTGACAGTAGCTATCAGTGCCATTGGCCAGCCCCTGTCACATGGTAGGAGCAATGGATGGCCTGCGCCATTTTTTTGTGTTTGTGTTTGTGTTTCCCAACCCTCCCATTCGTCTCCCATCTACCCCTAGCTCATCCTTTAATTTATAGGCAGGTGTCACTTTCACACTTAAAAATTATTTTTTTTTATCATCCTTTTAACTTAAACTCAGAAATTTCCCACACCTTATCAAGAGTTTGATCATTCCCTTGTAGTTCACTACCAGATATGTAGTGAATACACTGATACATTTAAAGGACCCTAATCACATGCAATCCTACACCCACAGCAACCTAAAATGTAACTAGGAACTGAACAAATTTAAGATGAAGGCACTGGCAGCAGTCCAGCAGCAAGAGGAGGGCCTCCCAGTCTTTTGCATCAAGTTTTACATGTATACTGGTGAGAAGTTGTATGTCTGCATCTGCTGCAAAGAGCTTCTATCTCTCAAAGAACAAGTTCGATCTGTGGAGGCTAGATGGCAGACCTGGAGGAGTTGAGGCCCACAGAGAGGTATATAGATGAGACCTTCAGGGACATAGTAGCCAAGTCTCAACTCCAGTCTGGCATCCCTGGTGCTGCCTTGGAGGAGGAAGGTCTCATATTCGGACAGAATCAACCTGGTGCAGCAGGAAATTATCCTGTAGCAAGGACCTGCTCGCCAGGTGGTGCATCGTTCTCTCGCACCGAGGATGTGTCTCCCAGGGCTTCTGCCAATGAGGAAAGGGATAGGTCAGCTGTCATAGTTGGTGATTCGATTATTAGGAATATAGACAGCTGGGTGGCTGGTGGGCGTGAGGATCGCCTGGTAACATTCCTACCTGTTGCAAAGGTGGCGGACCTCCTGCTTCACCTAGATAGGATTTTAGACAGTGCTGGGGAGGAGCCAGCTGTCGTGGTACATGTGGGCACCAACAACATAGGAAAATGTGGGATGGAGGTTCTGGAAGCCAAATTTAGGCTCTTAGGTAGAAAGCTGAAATCCAGAACTTCCAGGGTAGCATTCTCTGAAATGCTCCCTATTCCACACGCAGGTCCCCAGAGGCAGGCAGAGCTCCAGAGTTTCAATGCATGGATGAGACGATGGTGCAGGGAAGAGGGATTCAGTTTGTAAGGAACTGGGGAACCTTTTGGGGAAAGGGGAGTCTTTTCCGAAGCAATGGGCTCTACCTTGACCAGGGTGGAACCAGGCTGCTGGCGCTAACCTTTAAAAAGGAAATAGAGCAGCTTTTAAACTAGAACAAAGGAAAGTCACTCAGTAGCGCATGTTTCAGAGGAAGGTATCTTGAAAGGATACTAATGAAGCATGAGAGTTAGGGCATCCCAACAGAGAGGTTCCTATAATAAGTAAAGTAGTTCAAGTGCCTATAATTAAAAACTCACCTGAGCTAAAAGATTACAATTTATCCCTGTCAATGGAAAAGCAGAATGTAAATACAAACAAAAAACTCACTTTGAAATGTTTGTATGGTAATGCCAGAAGTCTAAGATGTAAGATGGAGTAAGTGTATAGCAGTGAATGATGACAGACTTAATTGGCATCTCAGAAATATGATGGAAAGAGGATAACAAATGCGATAGTGCTATACCGGGGTTCAAATTATATCGCAATGACAGAGAGGAGCATCTTGGTGGCGGGGTGGCAATTTATGTCCAGGATGGCATACAGTGCAACAGAATAAAGACCCTGTATGAGACTAAAAGTACAATTGAATCTTTATGGGTATAAATCCCTTGGTGTTGGGAAAGAGTATAGTGTTAGGAATACACTACTGTCCACCTGGCCAAAATAGTGAGATGGACGGTGAAATGCTAAGAAAAATTAGGGAAGCTAACCAAACAGGTAGTATAGTAATAATGGAAGATTTCAATTACCCCAGTAATGACTGGGTAAGTGAAACACCAGGGCATGCTAGAGAGATAAAGTTCCTGGATGGAAAGAAAACAGTTTTATGGAGCAATTGGTTCAGGAGCCGACGAGAGAGGGAGCAATCTAATTATCAGTGGAGTGCAGGATTTGGTGAGAGAGGTAATGGTGGTGGGGCTGCTTGGCAAAAGTGATCATAATTTGATCAAATTTGAATTGACTGAAAGGGGGACAGTATGTAAGTCCACGGTTTTAGCACTAAACTTTCAAAAGGGAAACTTTGACATAATGAGAAAAATAGAAAAAAAATGAAAGGTGCAGCTACAAAGGTAAAAAGTGTGCAACAGATGTGGACATTGTTAAAAAATATCATCCTAGAAGCACAGACCAGATGTATTCCATACATTAAGAAAGGTAGAAGAAAGGCAATATGATTACCGGCATGGTTAAAAGGTAAGGTGAAAGAGGCTATTTTAGCACTGAGAGGAGAGGATCACCTTGCTGGTGGCTGAAAGGAATCAGTAAGTTTTTGCTTGGGACATTGTCTTTTTCTTGTGAACCAGCATGATGGGACTACTGTCTTGAATGTTGGTATATAAAAAAAACTTAAATTAAATTAAAATTAAAGTTAACTATTTGGGAATATTATTTAGTGTTTTGTGTGTTTGTGCTTTTAATAGTCAGTAAGACAGTGAATAAACAGAAGTTAGACTTTGTATTTTTAAATAGTCAGTAAGGCAGCTAGTAAGCAGTAGTTAGTGTGTTTATTTTTAAGTCTGTAAGGTAGCTAGTAAGCAGAAGTTAGAGTGTTTGTATATAAAAAAAAAAGAAAGAAAAAGTAGCCAGAAGCAAGAAATAAGCTAGGAGCAGTGAATACCTAAGTGAAAAGGTTGAAAAGTTCAGTTCAGTTACTCACCATGGAAAGGTGTTGAGGTAGTGGGATTTGGTTTGATTAGGTACCAATCTTTGTTAGTCAAGAGAGCAGTGAGTCACTCTGGCTGACTAACTGAAGTTAGTCTGTTTGTTTTCCCAACCCTCCCACCCTTCACTCACCCACCCCTAGCTCATCCTTTAATCTATAGACAGGTGCCACTTTAAAAAAAAAAAAGTCATCCTTTGAACTTCACGTCACAAATTCCCCCACACCTTATTGAGAGTTTGATCAATCCCCTGTAGGCCACTACTAGACATATAGTGAATTCACTAATACATTTAAAGGACATGAATTAAACACATTCCTACTCCCATAGCAACCTAAAACTTAAGTAGGAACTGAACAAATTTGAGATGAAGGCAGCAGTCCAGCAGCAAGAGGGGGCTTCCTAGTCTTTTGCATCGAGTGTCACATGTATGATTTTTTACCTGCCGGTGAGAAATTGTACATCTGCATGTGATGCAAAGAGCTCCTGGCACTCAGAGAATGAGTCAAATCTCTGGATGCTAGAGTGGCAGACCTGGAGGAGCTGAGGCAGACAGCGAGCTATATAGATGAGACCTTTAGGGACATAGTAGCCAAGTCCAACTTCAGACTGGCAGCCCTGGTGCTACCTTGGAGGAAGAAGGTCTCATGATTGGAGAGCATCAACCTGGTGCAGCAGGAAAGGATCCTGTAGCAAGGACCTGCTGTCCAGGTGATGTATTGTCCTTTCGCACTGAGGATATCTCCCCAAGGCCTACTACCCAAGAGAGAAGGGTTAGGTCGGCCGTCATAGTTGATGATTCAGTTATTACTTATTAGGAATGTAGATATCTGGGTGGCTGGTGGGCGTGAGTATCGCCTGGTAACATGCCTACCTGGTGCAAAGGTGGCAGACCTCATGCGTCACCTAGAGAGGATTTTAGACAGTGCTGGGGAGGAGCCAGCTGTCGTGGTACATGTGGGCACCAACGACATAGGAAAATGTGGGAGGGAGGTTCTGGAAGCCAAATTTAGGCTCTTAGGTAGAAAGCTTAAATCCAGAACCTCCAGGGTAGCATTCTCTGAAATGCTCCCTGTTCCACACACAGGTCACCAGAGCCAGGCAGAGCTCTGGAGTCTCAATGCATGGATGAGATGATGGTGCAAGGAAGAGGGATTCAGTTTTGTTAGGAACTGGGGAACCTTTTGGGGAAGGGGGAGTCTCTTCTGAAGGAATGGGCTCCACCTTAACCAGGGTGGAACCAGACTGCTGGCACTAACCTCTAAAAAGGAGATAGAGCAGCTTTTAAACTAGATCAAAGGGGAAAGCCGACAGTCACTCAGCAGCACATGGTTCGGAGAGAGGTATCTTCAAAGGATACTAATGATGCATTAGAATTAGGGCATCCCAACACTGAGGTTCCAATAATAAGAAAAGTAGTCCAAGTGCCTGTAACTAAAAACTCACCTGAGCTAAAAAATTCGAACTTATCCTTATCAATTAAAAAGCAGAATGAAAATACAAACAAAAAACAAACTTTAAAATGTTTGTATGCTAATGCCAGGAGTTTAAAAAGTAAGATGGGAGAATTAGAATTATAGCAGTGAATGTAACATAGTCCTAATTGGCATCTCAGAGACATTGTGGAAGGAGGACAACCAATGGGACAGTGCTATACCGGGGTACAAATTATATCACAATCACAGAGAGGAGCACCTGGGAGGTGGTTAGCGCTTTATGTCTGAGATGGCATAGAGTCCAACAGGATAAACATCCTGCATGAAACTAAATGCACAATTGAATCTTTATGGGTAGAAATCCCTTGTGTATCGGGGAAGACTATAGTGATAGGAGTATACTACCGTCCACCTGGTCAAGATGGTGAGACTGACAGTAAAATGCTAAGAGAAATTAGGGAAGCTAACCAAATTGGTAGTGCGATAATAACGGGAGACTTCAATTACCCCAATATTGACTGGGTAAATGTATCATCGATACTTGCTAGAGATATAAAGTTCCTGGATGGAATAAATAACATTTTTATGGAGCAAATGGTTCAGGAACCGTCAAGACAGGGTGCAATTTTAGATCTAATTATCAGTGGAGCATAGGATTTGGTGAAAGAAGTAATGGTGGTGGGGCCGCTTGGCAATAGTGATCATAATATGATCAAATTTGAATTAATGACTGGAAGGGGGACAGTAAGCAAATCCACGGCTCTCGTGCTAAACTTTCAAAAGGTAAACTTTAATAAAATGAGAAAAATTGTTAGAAAAAAACTGAAAAGAGCAGCTAAAAATGTAAAAAGTGTGCAAGAGGCATGGTCATTGTTAAAAAATACCATCCTAGAAGTACAGTCCAGATGTATTCCATACATTAAGAAAGGTGGAAAGAAGGCAAAACGATTACCAGCATGGTTAAAAGGAGAGGTGAAAGAAGCTATTTTAGCTAAAAGATCTTCATTCAAAAATTGGAAGAAGGATCCATCAGAAGAAAAAAGGATAAAGCATAAGCATTGGCAAGTTAAATGTAAGACATTGATAAGACAGGCTAAGAGAAATTTTGAAATGAAGTTGGCCATAGAGGCAAAAGCTCACAATAAAAACTTTTTTAAATATGTCTGAAGCAGAAAGCCTGCAAGGGAATCAGTTGAACCGTTGGATGATCAAGGGGTTAAAGGGGCACTTAGAGAAGGTAAGATAGTCACAGAAAGATTAAATGATTTCTTTGCTTCAGTGTTTACTGAAGAGGATATTGGAGAGATACCTGTTCCGGAAAAAGTTTTCATGGGTGATGATTCAGATCAACTGAACCAAATCACGGTGAACCTGGAAGATGTGGTAGGCCTGATTAACAAACTGAGGAGTAGTAAATCACCTAGATTGGATGGTATATACCCCAGGGTTCTGAAGAAACTAAAAAATAAAATTTCAGACCTATTAGTAAAAATTTGCCCCTATCATTAAAATCATCCGATGTACCTGAAAATTGGAAGATGGCCAATGTAACCTCGATATTTAAAAAGGGATCCAGGGGTGATCTGGGACACTACAGACTGATGAACCTGACTTCAGTGCCAGGAAAAATAGTGGAAACTGTTATAAAGAATAAAATCAGAAAACATTTAGTTAGACATGGTTTGATGGGACACAGCTAGCATGGATTTACCCAAGGGAAGTCTTGCCTCACAAATCTCCTACTTTTTTTGAAGGGGTGAAAAACCATGTATAGGGTTTCAGGGTTCCCATCCCCATTTCTCAGTAAAAAGTTGTCAGCTGATTGGGGCTGTCAGGGCTCATGCTGGAAACTAGGAGGTCTGGAAACTTACAGTGTACTGTATCCATGGCAACCCAAGTGCTTCATGCTAAGCTGACAGGACAGTTGTAACAGTAAGAATCCTCAGAGTGGCAGTTGAGAGAGACAGAGCAGAAGGGATTGTATGTCTTAGCTCTACTAGAGCCTGCTCAGCAATTTTACAAAATGTTAGAAAGCACAGAAAGGAAGGCACACACCAGAAAGTGTATGGGTATTGTGTATGTGAGTGAATACAGAGGGCCTGATTTTAAAAAGCATTTACTCGAGTAAAAACCAGGTTTACTGGAGTAAATTCACTTTACTTGAGTAAGTGGGTTTTTGAAAATTGCTACAATATATGCCATTGACTTGTCTATAGGATTTACTCACATAAGTGCACTTTACTTGAGTAAATGGCTTTTGAAAATTGCTACAATTGTAGCTACATTTACGCATGTAACTCCTTTTGAAAATTACCCCCAATGAGTTTTAGTGGTGGAGTCAGTATATTCCAGGTAAGAGTCAGGATAAAGATAGTTAATACTGTAAGATTAATAATTGTGGCTGTAGTGCATGTGATTTTAGCAGCCGTTGATAGAAAATTCATGTGCTATCTGAACCTGATAAGTATGATTGTGAAGTGAATTTCTGTTCACACAACCAATTATACCACTGTGTATATTCCTGCTATATCTCTGTTTCTCTGGTATCAAGGGGAACAGGAGAAATTAAAGTCTATGAGAGGAGTTTATCTCCTGAGAGAACCTCTGCTACATAATAACTGGATTCTTGGTGAAAGGAGAAACAGCCTCAGTAATCTGTGACAAGGTGTCTGGCAAGCTAATATTGGGTTTAAGGATCAATTTGTTTAAACTGCTGGTTAAGTGTCTGGTAAGGGTAAATGAGTACCAGAACTCCACTATAAGAGCTGTACTGATAAAAAATATATATATAAAGTGCAGTATTTCGAAACAGCATCTCCCACCCAGTTTGAGAACATTACTCTAATATTAGGGAAACAAATCAAATACTGGAACAGATTAGTGCTCAGAGTTTAATACTTACAAATGTGAGCAATGCATGTTAAGAAAAAAAAAGCAGATATAAATGCATTGGTGTGATATCTATACTACAGAGTAGAGTATAAAGTTATTATCTAATCCTAAAAGGGTTATAGAAACTGACTCAGCCTTATATTACCTAAATTCCTGGCCTGGAAAATATTAAACTGGAATCAGCATGTGTGAGTGTAAAGAGTATGAGAGCATGTGTTCATTGCTAAGCACACTGAAGACACTGCTGCAGTCATTCATCTGTGCACAGATAAAAATAAGGGAAATTCAATTATTTTTTATTTCATTCACTTAGCTAGCCAAGTTCAATAAGGCATCTAGATCACAGCTTGAGGGAACTCAACTAGGACACTTGCAGAAAATACTTTCGGTGCCAGGGTAATTAGGAGTACACTATTTCTGTTATTTAAAGCTTAGGCACAAAATCAAACCAGGAGATTACGTTCCCCAATGGGGTCCAGTGACAGGGTCCCTCCAATTGCAAAATCTGCAATCCCTAACAGCAGTTTAGCCAGCTACGTTATCAAGCATCAGTGGAGGGGATGAAGATTGACTGCAGAGCAAAGGAAACATCTATCCATCCCAGAACCAACAGAGTCTAGCTAGACTAGGGAAAAACTGAGATATCACTAGAGATGTGCATTTGTTTTTGCCGAATTATACAATTTCAATGAAATTGTCTAATTTGGCATGGTTAGGGGACAATGAAACCCGAAAATAATTTTTCCAAAATTTTGGAAAAATTCATATTTTGGGTTACTGCGCACTAACTCCCGTTAGTGTGTGCTAACTCCCGTTAACGAACACTAGCACTAAAACATTAACCGCACTAACGGGAGTTAGCACACACTAACCCGAAAATCAGGTGCCCATGAAAAAAAAATCCCGAACCACGGGAAAAACAAAGTTTCCCACGGTTCACTGAAAACAAAGCCCAAAACAAATTTTTTAAACTATGCACATCTCTAGATGACACTAACATTTACACAGGGAATCCTAGGAAAAGAGACTGAGACCATTGTACTTTCGTAACTGGATTTAAATGTTATAAAGGAAAGAAAGGAACACTTACAGAGAGTTACAGTCTACAATAGAGACAAAAAGAGAATATCACACATATATAAGGAAAGTAACCAAGAGAGACATCAACATCAAATAACAAAGGAGAGTAACAGTTTATAATTACCTTCCTCAGAGACCGTGGTTATAATTTATGCCTGTAAAACAAGAAGTATATAGAAAGACTCAATTTATGTAAGGAAAAGCAGTGAAGAAACACACTTTACAAGAGATTACAGTAGTTTATTTTAAAGAGGCCAACTTATCTGATAACTACTCTTTTGGGGTAAAGAACCAGTTCTTTTCATTTTCATTTTTTTTTATTGTGTAGATATCTATTGAAACATAACAAGAAATTTGTTATTAAACATTGATCCTGACAGTGTTATTGCTATTGCATATCATACTTGTTCTTAAAACTTGCTAAAGTGTAATAAATAAAAGTTATTACTTCCAGTAACCAAGAGAGACATCAACTTCCAGTTATTTACATATAACTGCATGCCATCTAAGTTCAGGTTCTTATGGCCTGGATTGGCCACTGTTGGAAACAGGATGCTGGGCTTGATGGACCCTTGGTCTGACCCAGTATGGCATTTTCTTATGTTCTTAAGTTATTTCCATCAAGACTCTGTCTTCCCTCTCTACCCATGCGAGAATGCCTGGGTGAGTTCTGTTCCATATTTCTTTGTAAGAATATCCAGCAGGAAGAAGAGCAGTCACATTTTTCCTCTCTCAATTGGTGCTTTGATAACATCTGCTAGGACCATCTTATTAACATCCAAAACCCTATAATTTGCAATTTCTTACTCAGCCACTGAAGCAGGAGAGTCACTATCACAAAGTATCTGATTGGTAAGAACAGGAATATACAAGACTTGAGTCACAGTGGCGAGACCTCCGATGCCAGGTCAAGGCCAGGTTGAGGGAAGAGGGACCTGCAAGCCAAATTTCTTTCACCCAAGCAGAATGGATTGTCCTCAGCACCATTTCAAATGCTACTGTGAGAGGAGTGGGAGAGTTGGACATGTCACATTCTCAAGGCCGACAAGGCAAGCTGTGTTTGTTAAAAGGTCATTTAAGGAGCTTGGATGTCATGACTGTAATAATGTGTAATTCCATACATATAAATGTTGAGATATTATATGGTGCTAAAGGCAGATAGGGCCAGCTGTCAACAGCCACACCAAGCTGCATATCCTTTTTTGTGCATAAATGTAGGTGAGAAAATAGTGTATAACATAAGTGCTGACATCCATGGGAATGCTAGATTAAAAACTATTTAAATAGAAGAAGGCTATAGAATTTAGACCTTTGGCTGTTCTCCATGCCTAAAAGGAAGATACAGTAGTAAAAAAGAGAAACAGCCAGATAGAGTGTGTAGTGACAATGTGTACACTTTTTCCTGTTTGCAGGAGAAGAGACTGGCCAAGAATCTGATGGTCCCAGAACCAGTGGCCTTGGAATGACTTGATGGTATGCACAAGTGCTGCCAAAAAGCCCAGAGAAAGACAGCAAGGATAAAGAAGAGGGATCAGCAGAGTCCAAGACTACAGATGCTGAGCAACAATAGGCTTTGTTGGAGGAGGAGAAGCCGAAGGCCACCCTACACAGCCACCTACTCCTGAAGTATTGCAGCATGTACCAGGATTCCAGCCCTCATTTTTGTCTACTTAATGAGTAGGGGTAATTTTCAAGCTGTATGCAATATGCATTAGGGCAAAATCTGCAGTTACTTTTAATCTACAGACTTTGCTGCAGTTTTCAAAGCATAATTCTGCACATTCTTTAACTTTCAAATATGCCGCGAGTACAAAACGCTCCTTGGTCTTTTGCACTTGCTTTTTTTGTGAGTACTGTCTAAATGAAAAATAACACACAGAGATCTGAAGATATAATCTGAATTTCTGATTATATGATTAAAAGAAAAGAAAAATTAGCTCAATGGAAACTCTAGATGAACCCCACAAAAACTGAAATAATTTGGTTGAGCCACAACCCATAAAAAAACTATGCCCCCAGGGATAGATCTCGGAAGCTGCAAAGCAACACCTGCAACTCAAGTGAGAGATCTAGGGGTCCAAATTGATGAACATTTAACAATGAAAATCCACATAAACAAGCTAATTAGATCTGGCTTCCACAAGCTTTGGATTTTGAGCCGATTAAAACCGCTATTAAATACTACAGATTTCAGAACAGTTTTACAATCTCTCATTTTCTCTAACCTCGATTACTGTAATTCATTACTTCTAGGTCTTCTGACTAGCCACTTAAAACCCCTGCAACTTCTACAGTTAGACTATTGTCTGGAGCAAGAAACTTTGATCACATCACCCCAATTCTGATGGCTCTACATTGGCTTCCATTACTGTCAAGAGTTCATTATAAAATTCTAACAATAATTTTCAATAACATTAACCTGAATAACAACAATCTGCTAGGAATAACTTTTCAAACCTCACAACCCACTGTGAACCCTCAGATCACAGCATAAAGGCTTCCTTGAAATCCCAAACTTAAGAGACTCTCATCTAACCCGTTTAAGCCTTTATATACAGACCTGTAAATAGCTTGTTACAGTTTTAATGCTTCTATTTCATTGTCCTCTGCTCTATGTATACTCCTCCCTGTTTCCCCTCCCCGTTGATTGTAATTTCAGCCTTTCAGTTACAATGTGAACCGGTATGATGTATGCTTACTAATGCCGGTATATAAAAGTTTTAAATAAATAAATAAATAAATCTAATGCTTGTGAAATAAAGTTATTATGGAGTGCAATAACTTTAACATGCAGAGCAATAAAATACCTATGCAGTGTGCTATTGTACCACATAATGCGATAACTCTAAAATTATCATAGCCACACCCATTTACCTTATCACGGACATTATTCATGTGAAAATTATCACATTTTGATGAATCTAGCTAATGTTCAGTCCCAGTTCGCTATAAATCCTCTTATCTGTAACAATGGTAGTTGTTCATAGTATACTAATTTCCATCTTGTGTGGAAGAAATTATTCAGAATTCACTGTTCTATTATATGTACAAATTTGTGGAGAAATGGATTGGAATTATGGTAGCTACCATTATCTGCCAAAACAAGACCTGCTTTCTAGATTGCTGTTGGTTACCATTAATTTGTTCTTCTAACAATTTCTAAAGGCTATGCCACTGATTGTAGACAGCTCAAAGATGAAGAAATATCAAAGAACCAGGTGTGTACACTTCCACTCTATCCACTGAAAGTATTTAAAATAAATATGTGAGCCTTTAAGACAACATGGTAATATAGATTGTGTTTTACAGCCATTTATAAAGTTCATCCAGGTGTTCCTGACAATTTTCAATGAAAACTTGAGTATGCAGCACTGACTCAATGAAACTTCTACTTGGATATTACAGTTTTTGTGCAAACATATGCATTTGATGTTTCTGCCATAAAATAATATTCTGTTTCTATAAAAAATCAATTAAGTCAGGCATTTTTAAATTCTATAAACCAATGATAAACACAGAGTACAAATGAGTTTAAATAGAAACTCTTCTCTGACAGCAAATGAATGGACATCATAGCTTATTTTATACCATGGTATGTTTACTTGGTTATCCTGTGTGAAAGGTGGTTTGGCTATTGCATAATATTTATCTCCACCTTCTTTTGTAATAAGATCTGTTTAAAGTGCAGTTTCTTTCTTCTGTCTTGTAAATGTCTCCAAACTGATAACATAAGGTGGAGAAACTCCCACTTTGTGCAAATATCCTCAGGGAACAGTTCATTTTTTCCATTTCCAGTTGAATATGTTTTACAGTTGCTGATCAAAGATAAGATAATAAGGCCCTATTATTGTTCCTCCAAGATTTTCTATGCAACAGAGCTAATAGGGAAATAAATATCAATATAATGCCTCATTGGCATATAGTTAAGACATATTTCTATAGTCTAGGAGGTCAGCCTTTTGGCCACAGTAATATGTGTGAAGGTCATAACGCCCTTAACTTTAAAAGCAGATCTCTCAGTTTATTTTATCACCTTAGCCAGTTAGGAGTATACATTTATAAAAGTATGACTAAGCCTTAACACACTATTTATAAAATCAGTATAGCTCAATGTCCATCATACTGTTTTTCATTAGAGTGACATCCTCTTAGAGGGCCAGGAAAAAAAACATCCAGTTTTAGATTTTTAAAGCTTGCCTGTTGACCTGATTTTTTATACCCGTTCCTCTCAATTGTTTACATTAAACTAGAGCCACATAAACACCACCTATAACATAAAAGGTGTGATACCCATCACTGATTTCTGAAAGGTAAGCAGGTAGGAACCCATGATAGAGTAGTATTCTTTCAGAGGGAAATTCTGAATGTACAAGATGGAGGGAGGTTACCTAGAGAAAAACTTCAGTAGATGATTGACATAGGCATTGCTCTTTCCCTAAGATTAAGAGATACCAAAACAATTATCATCCTGTACAATACTATAATTTTGTATCTGCACCACTCATTTGACACTGCTCCACACATCCAACTTTGGCAATATGTATAGTATGAGATATATATCATGGACATAAGGCTATATACTCTTAGAAAACTATTTGTGTGGTGTTGGCATTTATGCTTTTGTTGACAGCATATAGTGAAACTACATCACTAACAACTACAAACTAGTTATTCTTTATTTTATTTATTGAGTTTATAATGAAAAAATGAATTGGCAATATTTAAGAAGAACATAGGAAATACTCCATATCAATACTGAAACACCATTAGTCCCCATCAAGGAGGGAAAAAGAGGAAATAAAATAAATTCAAATAAGAAATCTAAAAATACACATAGAGCAAAGTGCCAATGGGCTCTGCCAACTTGGAATTCAATTGTTTCCCCTTACTCACAATTGCAGTTACCCAGATCTATCAGCAAGTAAAGCTTGAGATGTGAAGGATCTAAAAATCTGAACCTATTCCCTTGAAAATCTATTAGATATTTACATGGGAACTTTAAGAAAAATGAGGTTTCTGAGTCTTGGCACTCTTTAGCCACATCAGGAAAATTGTGTTTCCTGGAACAACAAAAATTCTCATTCTTACATTTAAAACATTGCCTCAATATCATATCTTTATCTGACTCTAAAACAAATGAAACCAAAAGAGTTGCTCTAGTTTTAATTATGTCATGCGAGTCTCATAAAAATGATGTCAAATTAGAGCTATTGATAAGAGCTAACATATCTATAGAACCCTCATTAGGATTAACAAACACCTTTTTTTTTTTTCAGGAAGATACAAATGTTTTGAAAAATTAAATATCATCTGTGAGAAAAATTGTAACACATTTACAAAATATTTGTTATTAAGTCCCTCAGGTGATAGCCATTTATTTTTTGGGAAATTTAAGAAACATACATTTTTAGCTCAGCATATTTTCCAAAGATTTATACTTATGGAGCAACACAAATATATCCTTAACATCTCCAGTCACAATAGACTGCAAAGCAGACACAGAAGATGATATCACACCAATTTAATTTTCAAGCCTTCAGGGTCATTCTTTAAAATGTGATGGCCCGTTATTGCATGCGTTAGGTCCATTGTGATAATGGGAGCATCGCGGTGGTAAAATTTAAATTAGGGGAAGAGATGGAGTTTGGGAGGAGTTTTGACAGGGTTAAGGCTAATGAGGTGGCGGCCCCACTGGGGACAATAATGTTTTGGATATTATAGTCGGCACTAGTGCAGGAAATAGCACCATCTTTTGCTGTGGTGTATGGGGGCAATAGTGTGCGGCGCAGCTGCACCCGCGGCAGGCAAAACCACCACTGCGATGCAACCAGCTGCACGCTTTTGTCCCCCCACCCCGTTTTTCACCGCAGCTCATCATTCTGCTATATTTATTGCAGAATGATGAATCTAGGCCTTTGTTAGACTATGGTCCAAATCTGTTAATTTCGAAGTTACTCCAGCAGAAAAAAAAACATAGCTGAGTAACTATACCAGCTAAGGTGGTTTCAATTCATATAACCACCCTCCATATGTCCTTTAGTGTCACAGCAGCAGGCTCAACATTCAGTCCTCCTGCTAAAAATCCACCAAAGGCTAATTGGGGATGGACAGGTTCTAGCACCAAAACCCTCTGGACATTAAGGGTTTGAGCATTTATGGATCATTAACATTTCGATCTTGACTCACCGGAAGGTCCGAAGTTGAGACTTGATCGCTAGATATGCTCAACGCCAAAGTAGTAGCATTCTCCCTTCTTCCAGTGGGTGTGGGTAATGGCGGGGGAGTTCTATGTCTGGGGCTCAAAGAAAAATCATTGCTTCCCATACTTAAGTCAGCATTTTGACCACCATTCAGCTGCTTAAAATGATTCAAAGGTCCATTTACTGGAGTCAAATTTGAGGGGATTCCAAAAACTTTCCCTTTCATTTCCTCCCCATTGCAATTTACCTTCAACCTTTTCCAAAGGGGCTTTGGTAGCGTACACTGTCAGCTGTGGGCTGCTGCGAGGGGCAAGATGTAGGTGGCAGTGGATGACAGCATCCCTTCTTGAAGGAAGATTTATCCACAAGTAAGACCAGGCAGATGGACATTCACTCCAATACCCTCCAAACTAGTTATTAATTTTATGTTATTTTTATTAATAATTTGAAATGTATTGATTTACCTTGAGTTGGATGGTAATTGGTATCAATAATATGTCTTTGCTCAGCATATTGTCAACAAACGTACATTAATTTAGATATCAAGGTTTTTCATATGTTGCTGGGAAGTATTTTTTCATGGTATGAAAGAAAAGGGAGACCTGACTGAAACCAACTAAAGCCAATGGATGTCCAACAAAGAATCAAAAAGTATATAGATATGTACTAAAGAAGCACTCATAAATATATGTTTAAAGAGAAAAACATTTTTTTCCAGATAGAATTGAATCATAAATCTAGGTTCAATTTTAGTATTTTTTATTGCAAAAGTTATGCAAATTTCTTAAAGATTAATATCAATGCACAGACCAAATGTGCATAAACTCAAAATACAAACATAAAATATCAGATATATCCATGGCTCAAAAAAACACGATCATATATAGCAACAGATTTATTTCCATCTGGCGGCATCCTTGTAGTAGACTCCAAAGATGCTTTCACATATGCTGCCAAAGTATCTTAGCTAACAACATCCTATATAAATTTGTATGGACGGGGTTGACATAGAAGAAGAAAGAGGAGATAATGAAAGATATAAGTGCCTTCTATGAATACATGATGAGATTACCCAAAGGAAAGGATGAAAGTGCCAAAGCTGTGAGAAAAGAGCAGAGGACCAAGAAGAGAACCTTGTGAAACACCAGCAAGAAGTAAGGATAAGCCAGAGTAGAAGTTATTAGCAAGAACATTAATTAAGGAATAGTCAGGCAGCTAGGATGAGAAAAAAAAAGCAAATAGAATGTAAATAATCTGAAAAGGAATGGAGAATAACACTGAAAATATCATATTGCCTCTATATCAATAAATGGTGTGAATGCTCTTTGAGTAATGTGTTCAGTTCTGGTCACCTTATCTCAAAAAAAGTCATAGCTGTGACTGCCAATATAGAACCCAGCATTGTGTACTGGTAGTTGAGATTATTTTTCCATATGTACAGTACATCACTTTGCACTTTCCCACATTAAATTTCATCTGCCATTCAGATGCCCAGTGTCCTAGATTCACAAGGTCCTTTTACATTATATGAATAATTTCATATCATATGCAAATTTGATCATTTCACTGTATCAATTTCCACTTTTACTTTCAATTGTTTCAATAAATACTTTTAATTTTTGAATCACTATACTTCATGTCAAGTATCTCTTTGATACCCCTAAACGTCTTGGGCCCTGAAGGTTAATCCTCTCCCCCTTTTGGAGAGTCCACACCAGGGTTGCAAGACTGAGTCAGGACTGAACTCTGGGATTGAGTGTGAGTATTAAAATGGAAAGAAGGGCTAAATAAATAATATGTTTTATGTTTTGAGCCTAATATCCAGAATTAGCTGGATATGATTTATCTGGCTGATAGGGTCATTTATCAAAATGCACTAAGGCATTTTCGCATGCGTTAAGCCCCGTTAACGCATGCGATAGGCCCTTACCGCATGCAAAAACGTGTTTATTGTATGGTGCGATGCAAATTTGGAAAATAGGAGGAGTTAGGGGCAGGGTGTGGGCTGGGTTTGCCTGTCTGCGAAGAGCTATTGCACAGACTTAACGTCGATTTTAACTACACCTTTTTGAATTGCGTAAGGCTGTGAGATAGCTGCCGTGACCATGTGGTAAGGTTTTATCGCCTTTCGCGATGTCTCCTGCAAGGCCTATTTTAGGTGAATTGAAGCTCCCAGAGAGAAAGAGAGAGAGAGAGAGAGGTGAGGTTTAGGTATTAGTGTAGGGGGTTAGGGGCCACTTTGACATTCAAAGTGAGACATACGAACAGAACAGTGGTCTCTTGTGAAGATTTGATGTCTTTCAGAGTGAGGAAACTCACTCCAAGATGAGATTTGTGCAATGTTCTCTCCACCAAGCTTGATGTTACCCAGGTGGAGAGTCCATCAAGCTAAGTTGAGAGAACATTGCGCAAATCTCATCTTGGAGTGAGTTTCCTCACTCCGAAGGTCATCAAATCTTCACAAGAGACCACTGTTCTGTTCATACGTCTCACTTTGAATGTCAAAGTGGCCCCTAACCCCCTACACTAATACTAAACCTCACCTTCAGTTACTAGGTGGGCCTACCATAGGGATACAAATACCTATCTAGGGAGATGACATTATGGCCAGTCTCTCTCTCTCTCTCAGTGGTTGTATGCAGGAAATACAACAGTCCTGGCACCTATCACAAAGTCTGATAATGTTATCACAATTTGCACTAACTTAGCTCTTCGCATAGGCAATTATTTATTTATTTTATTTTATTTAACATTTTTATATACCGAGGTTCTGGTAACAATGTTACTAATCACTTCGGTTTACATATAACTTTGGGATGACATAACATATGTGTCTTACAAAGAACAAGGAGATGAAGAACTGGGAAATGATTAAGTTACATAACACATTATGAGAAACAACATTTTGAATTAATGCATCTAACATACTAGCGAATATTATCAATCAAGTGAAAGACATGTAACAGGTGGATAATCGTTGGCAGGGGAAATTGCATTTGATTCTGGATTAATTAAGTAGTGGGACATATGATGTGATGACCACGGTAGGAGAGTGATAGTAAAGTCCAACTCAAGCGTATGCTTGGTTGAAAAGCCAAATCTTGAGTCTTTTTTTGAAGTTAATTGGGCACTGTTCGAGCCTAAGGTCTGCAGGGAGAGAGTTCCATTGGTTAGGGCCCGCTGTGGAGAAGGCTCTTTTGATTGAGGATATTTTGAATGGAGGTGCTTTCAGAGAGCCTTTTTGTGCAGATCTCAATGGACGGGCATTGATTAGATATTATTGACAATTAGTGCACAAGCTGCTACTTAGCCAGATAAGTTATATCCAGTTGTTAAACCTTCTCATTGGCAGGTATACCTTATCCAGCTAAGGCTAAATATTGCTACTCAGTTGGATAAGTTATCCAGCTAAGTAGGAGCACTGTCCGCCCACTATCTAGCTGTCTAAGAGATAGCCAGATAAGTCCTACTTATCTAACTATTGAGTGCTAAATGTGCTTTGAATATCAGGCCCAATATGTTTTACATTTTAAATTAAACAAAATCTAGAAGTACTAAGCACTAAACCAAAAATCTTTTTTTTTCAATTGGCATTTATCACAGCCTAGCATTTGTATTGTATTAGTTGAACTAGTAGACCACACTTGTTGAATGTATTTTATCCTTGGAAACTACGTTGAGCCGTTTAGCCATGGGCTATCAGATGTTTACCAAACTAAGCATTCAGTACTCATTGTTCAATCAATCTACTGTACTCAACTAAGCAATGGTTTACCTAGTGTTTACTTCCTTCCATAACCTAAACAATCTATTTTAAGATACTATCATTCCCTGCCTTTTCTTATTTTTTCTATAATATATTCTTTGTAAAGAAAATGAGAAAATTCAGTATACAGGACAAACTTTGAACACTGAAAAGATAATTTTCACACAGCTCACAGAGCAGTAATGTCTGCAGGAACATTGTACACATAGACTTTACCAAGTACTTTCAAAGTGAACTTAAGCTCATAAGGTTGCACTGAAACAAGTATGTGCGCACATTCAGTTGTGTAATGTTACACCTCCTCTTCAGAAAGCTTATCTCATGCATGTACATGTGTCCACTCCATCCTAACTCCACCCCCTGGAATGCCTCTCCTCAGTACGTGAAGCATTTACATGGTTGAGCATTTACTTTTACACACACTGAGCCTGGGTCAATTTAACTGGTTAAGAACATAAGAACATAAGAAATTGCCATGCTGGGTCAGACCAAGGGTCCATCAAGCCCGGCATCCTGTTTCCAACAGAGGCCAAACCAGGCCACAGGAACCTGGCAATTACCCAAACACCAAGAAGATCCCATGCTACTAATGTAAACCTGATTAATAAGAATTAATGGACATCTCCTCCAAGAACTTATCCAAACCTTTTTTGAACCTAGCTACACTAACTGCACTAACCACATCATGGAATGCCCCCTAGTCCTTCTATTATTCGAAAGTGTAAATAACCGATTCACATCTACTCATTCAAGACCTCTCATGACTTTAAAGACCTCTATCATATCCCCCTTCAGCTGTCTCTTCTCCAAGCTGAACAGCCCTAAACTCTTCAGTCTTTCCTCAAAGGGGAGCTGCTCCATCCCCTTTATCATGGGGACATCTCATTTATTTTCTTTTTTGCAGCACTACGAAACTATAGTAGAAAAGTTCTCTCTTAAATTGACTTGATGCAATACAGAAGCAGTCTTCATTGTGGTCATGTAATGTAATTGCTAGGTTTGTCCACTTGTTAAGTATATAAGAATATTGATCATCAAGCAAGATGTAGGTGATACCTACTGAAACTGATAAAGGGAATGTAATTCTGAAAAACTAGTTACAAGTGTGTTTAATCCAATCAACAAGGTTACCTGCATTTTGTTGATTTTTATTTCCATGTTATGGAAGAAGAAAGACTATAGAGCAGAATAATGAATACTGAATGAGAAGAATAAAAATCTACAAATAAAAATACAAATCTAAAACCCAAGAAATAATGGGAGAGGGTAGAAAGGTAAAAGTAAACTATCTATGCTTACTCCCTGTAAGAGTTTAAATAATCACAGAGGAATTAATTTACACATTTAGAGCCCAAAAAGAATGCTGTGGTGAACAGCAAGGGGTGGGCAAATGTTTCATATGTTATTCCATGTTTGCAAAGTGGATCATCATGTAAGGAGCTGAGTGAGCGTGAGCTCTTTGTGCTGTAGCGTAGTAGATACTGCCTCACAGACAAGCCCACAAGGCCTATGCTGGCAGCTTGAAAACAAGCTTTGACACGGGCCAGGCTAGAGATTCATCTATCTAGCCATCTCCCCCACAGATTGAACCCTTAGGTTATGGTGGCCAGCAGGACCTAGGTGGTTCAAAGGAACTAATTCAGACTCCAGAAACAAGCCAAGAGTTGGGACTGGTGGCAGACAAGCTATAATCAAGGTTCAAGGCTAAGGTCAGGTCCAGGCAGCAAGCAAGGATAGGTCTAAGTCCAAGTTGGGATCAGAACTGGAGAGACTGGTCAAGACAGGCAAGAGAGGAAGGAATAAAACAGGACAAGACAGACATGGCAAAACAAGACAGGACTCCAAGGATAAGGACAAAAACAAGTCAGGGAGAAAAAGTAAGACAACAAAGAAGGGGCAGGAACAGAAATAAGATAAGGCGAGGCAAGGCTGGATGAGGGAAGGCTGGAAGACTGGATGAGGTGAGGTTGGACGAGGCAAGGCTGCACAGGCTAGATGAGGCAAGTCTAGACAGGCTGGGCGAGGCAAGGCTGGAAGGCTGGTTGAGGCAAGGCTGGAAGAATGGATGAGGCAAGGCTGGACAAGGCAAGGCTGGAAAACTGACCCCATGAACTGCTAGGCAGGAGACCAGTTGCTGAGGCACTAGTGGAGAGCTCAACTGCGATTTAAATCCCTCAGCCATGTTGACATCATCAAATGTTCTTTAAGCCGCGAAGAGGAAGCATGACATCAGTGTGGCCCGGGGGCATATTGGGATGAGTGCACCAGCTTGGCAAACATAACAGTGCCCCCCCCCCTTGTCTTAAGCCCCCTCCTCAGGGTTCTTGTCTTTGATTTCTGGGGAGATCATCGATGGGTTCCTTTCCCCAGCTGAGGGCCTTGGAGGTCTGACATGAGTTCCAATGACCATTTCAAAAATTCATTGATTTTGGAGTGACATGAAGGAGCATCTACTGTTTGATTTTCTTCTGCAGGAGAAGGAACCTCAGAGGAAGAAAAACATGACTCAAAGATCATCATTTTGAATGAGGACAATCCCTTCCTCCCCTGCAGTAGCATCTACCTCCATGACAAAGACTTTAAGGAGTCCAAGCGATTAGCAGGGCTATGAGGCAAAAAAGTCTTAGGTTGTTGTTTATCGCATAGGCCAGTAAGCGATGTGTACTAGAACAGCAGACCCAGCAGATCAGGCAAGGTAGTCCGAACTGCTGTAACTGGAGCAGCACAATGCTCTTGGCAAGAGGGACCCCAATGCATAATCTGCCCTGTAGGCCAGTCAACCAAAGGCTAGTGGAGTCTGAGCCACGGTAACCTGAGAATGACAAGGTTGCCTGCCTTAGGTAGCACATAGAACTCGATGCTTTCTCGATGTAAACCGATCTGCATAGTGATGGGCAAGATGGCCAAAATCATGCAGTCAGGCGAAGGTCATCATAGACTGAATAAATGATACAAGGTGTGTTCAAGGTAGGCGAGCCATACTGGTGCAGCAGCGAATCCTAAATAAAATTACCCCCAGCTCTGGAATCAAATAAGACTTTGGTCCTCACCGATATCATACCAATATCACTGGCTGTGGAGAGAGAGCCGTCTTCCTGATTAAGGGGTCAATTTTAAAATCCACGCGTGCACGTCCATGTGTGCATGGTTCCCGGTGAGTGCACATGGACGCGCCGATTTTATAAGAAGCACGCATCGCCGCACGCATGTTATAAAATAAGATTCCCACACACTTGAGCAAGCAGGTGGCATCACACACATGCAACGTGTTACGAATGGGCTCCGGTCAGGAGTCGTGAACACCACCCAGAAGGGTGGCTCCAGGTGGAGAGAGACGGGAAAGGCTAGAAACAGTGTCTGGGTCCAGGCTGGGTCAGGGCAGGCGGCAAGTAGCAGTGTCTGGGTACAGGCTGGGTCAGGGCAGGCGGCAGATAGCAGTGTCTGGGTTCAGGCTGGGTCAGGGCAGGCGACAGAGCAAGGCAGGTCAGAAGGCCTGTAGGCCACACACACACAGAAGGCCCGTAGGCCACACACAGCAAGCAGGGCAAGGCAGGTCAGAAGGCCCGTAGGCCACACACAGTAAGCAGGGCAAGGCAGGTCAGAAGGCCCGTAGGCCACACACACACAGAGGGCCCGTAGGCCACACAGAGCAAGCAGGGCAAGGCAGGTCAGAAGGCCCGTAGGCCACACACACACAGAAGGCCCGTAGGCCACACACAGCAAGCAGGGCAAGGCAGGTCAGAAGGCCCGTAGGCCACACACACACAGAAGGCCCGTAGGCCGCGCAAGGCAAGGCAAGGCAAGGAATAAGGCCCGAAGGCCGCGCAAGGCAAGGCAAAGCAAGACAAGGAAGAAGGCCCGAAGGCCGCGCAAGGCAAGGAATAAGGCCCGAAGGCCATGCAAGGCAAGGTCCAGGGACCAAACGCACAGCAAGCAAGGAAGGAAGGCTAGAGCAGGGAGCCCAGGCGAGCTCGATGCCGAAGCACCGAGGGAACTGTCAGGCAGGGTTATAAGGGAAAGCCCAGAACATAGAGTGGACAGGGGAGATGGACTGGGCCTGTCAGGAGAGCCAGCACTAGAGGGACCCCTGGTGGTGAGGCGGTTGCACAGCAGCCATAGCCGTAACACAACGGGGGAGATTTTACAAAAATACCTGTGGTGACACAAGTAGGGTTTTCTCAGGTCCCTATACCCCTTCCTAATCTGCCTCCCTTTTTCCCCCTCCTCCCTGACCCCTAACCCCTACCTAGCTAGCGTACATTTTTTTGTTTTCTTACTTACTGCTGTTTTGGAGAAGAAGTAACTTCCATACGCCGGCCAGCTGCCAGAGTGCACTTCCCCAGGACAGCATCTAATGGTGCTGTCCCAGCGGCCCCTGCCCCACCACTCCCCAACCAGACCCTGCCCCGGTTCACCCCTTTTTAATGGCCTGGCACTTCTGCGTGTACCGAGAGATAAGTGTGTGGCCGGACCATTTCTAAAATGTGCTCAGCGCATGCAAGGCCCGGCCACGCAAGTATTTCCTGGATTTTATGTGTACCGGGCTTCAAACATTTTGGCGTAAGTCTACATTCTGAGGATTTCCCGGCTTTCTGGGGCAGCAGCTAGCGCAATGCCCCTGTGCAGCACAATAGGAACAGAGGTTATGCTGCCTTCGCCTCTGTTTCTGTTCTTCCAAGAGCCGAGTCCTACATAATGGCATGTGTTCTTCAAATGCACTAACCATCATAGGGCCCGTGGCAAATTTTATGGGGTACAGGAAGTCAAAAGCCAAATGAGTAGACCAGTTAGATGTCGTCTTCTCTAGAGCATGTTCCTGGAACCTTAAGTCCACATGGATAGCCAAGGCAATGAATGCTTCTAGAGAGGGAGGATGATCTCAGCCTGCCAGCTTGTCCTTTACTCTTCCAGTTAGTCCTTTCCAGAATACGTCTGTTTGACTATCTTCTCCCCAGCCAAGCTTGGATGCCAAAGTACAAAACTCTATTTCATCTTGCCCATTATGGGGTAGATTTTAAAAGGGTGCGCGTGCTACCCGGCGCACACACATGTACGCCCGATTTTATAACTTACGCACGCAGGCGCGCACAAGTTATAAAATCAGGGGTCGGTGTGTGCAAGGGGGTGCACAATTGTGCACCTTGTGAGCGCCGAGCCATGCTGCCTTCCCCCATTCCCTTACCCCCCACCCCACCTTTCCTTCCCTTCCCCTACCTCCCCCTCCCTTTCCCCCCGCTCTTTCCCCCCTACTTTTTTCTTTTTTTCAATTCTATTTCAAAACTTACTTCAGTCCTGGGGCTGAAGTAAGTTGCGTGTGCTGGCCGACTGCTGGCGTGCGATCCCAAGCACAGCAGCAAATGGCTGCTGTGCCTGGAGCCTCTGGCACCACCCCCACCCAGCCCCAGACCTCCCATGCCCTGCCCCCTCCCCGCCCCTTTTTGCAAGCCCCGGGACTTGCACGCATCCCGGGGCTTTACGCGCATCGCTGGGCCTTTTTTAAATAGGCCCAGCGCACGTAAGACCGGTTACGCACGTAACCTTTTTAAAATCCGGCCCTATGTGAGTGCCTTGGCAAATATGAAGTTATTCTGTGGCTGCAGATGAGTCTCGACTGGGTTTATAAAAAATCAGATGGAACTGTCACACAAAGCTGTCCAAGCTCCCAAGGAGATGACCATCTTGTTCCTACAAGGGAGAGGCCCATGCAAGGGCAGGACCATCCAAGTATACCCCACATCATCAATACATTACCCCTATTCTTCAATACTTACACTGGTTACCAATCCATTATCGCATTCAATATAAAGTTCTGTCCATAATTCACCACTTAATCTATAACCCATCCACTGTTTGGCTCTGTTCTGCACTAAGATTATGCAAACCATTGCGGCAATTATGTTCACTAGACAAATGCTTATTCGAAATACCTACCATTAGAACCACTAGACTTTTTTTCATTTTTAATTCTAAGTTTTCAAAGCTTATAACAAACGTTATATGTATATACTGAGCCATGATTATACAAATGACAAAGATAATAATATTTAAGAGAAAGGAAAAAAATCCTCATACGATTCATGTATCAGTATTATAACTTGAAGAAAAAACTGAAAGCTCATTAGAAAATAGTTGAGCGATGCTAAATATTTAAGAAAGTTACAACATTCTTAATTCAGAAAAAGAACAACAGAGTTGCAACAAAACCTCATAATTGCTCTCAACCATTTGCTGCATTTGGGGGGTGGCTATCCAGGAATGCCCGAAAAGCAGTAATCTCAGTAAAAATATACTTATGTTCTTTATACTGTATTTCGCATTTACATGGGTAACGTAAGAAAAACTTTGCCTCCCTAGCTAGAATTTCAGGTTTTAATCTAAGAAATTCTTGTCTTCTTAATTGAGTCACCCTTGCCAGGTCAGGATACATCCAAATTAATTGCCCATGGAATTTTTTTGATCTATTTCGAAGAAATAAATGTAACATCATATCTCTTTCCGATGGGAAAACAAATGAAACAAATAAAGTTGCCCTAGTCGAAATCTCAGTTTCAATAGTGATTTCTAATACCTCTGAGATATTCATGGATTGTTCTATTGGGATATCTCCTGTACACGTTCTTTGTGTTATATAATATATTTTTGCCAAAGCTGGAATTGATTGACTTGGAATTTTCAGAATTTGTAGTAAATACTCCTTAAACATTTCTCTAGGGGGCATAATTTTTAAATATGGAAAATTTATTATCCTTAAATTAGGGTATTTTAAACTATTCTCCATAAATTCCATTTTCCTTGAATTAGATATCTCAGTATTAACTATCTTTTTTTGAAAATATTCTATTTTTCCTAATCTTTCATCATGGTCTACAAATTTTTCATTATAGTGGGAAACAGTTTTTTCTAAATCTGAGACTTTCTGTTGCGAGTTTATACTAATATTCGTTAATTTTACAATTGCTGTCTCAAGGGATTTAATCGCCGTCCATAGAATATCCATGGTTACCTCAGAAGTTTTTTCTGGTATAATAACATTCGTTTCAGGCATATCCCCCCTTCTACCCCCTGCAGCTTGGTTCCCCATTCCCGCCCCTGCATTTAATACAGATTTCAAAGGAAGAGATTTCTCTTCAAACAAAGAGTTCCCAAAAATATCTTTTGAAGAAATTGGTGGAGATGGGGTATTGGGAGCAGAACCACTAGACTTGACCTAACACGTAGAAGGGCCTTCTCAGTAGCTGGCCCCACCCTGTGGAATGCACTACCTGAACATATTCAACTCATCTTCACCACAAAAGAATTTTAAAAAGCCATTAAAACATACTTATGTTCAAACGCCTTCAACTGCACCAAACCTCTTTAGCTCCCTTCCATACCTGTTCAGTTCTAACATTCTATCCTTCTACCTCCCCTATTTTATTTTTCTATATTTTATTAATTTAGTTTATATTGTATTTTGCATTTTATTTATTTGACATTATATTTTTATCATTTTATACTGCCTTTGTATTTTTTAGTTACTTGACATTATTGTAAACCACTTAGTTCATACTTTCTTTGTATAGGCAGTATATAAAAATTCTTAAATAAATAAATATGTTATCTTGACAAGATCTGAAGAAAACAAGCTGCCTGTAGCTTGAAATGCATTTTGCAGACATAAAGGAACCCTCTTTTATTTATTTATTTTATTTAGAGTTTTTATATACCGGCAATCATGAAAACATATCTTGCTGGTTTACATCGAACAGGAGTGCAATTATATACAAAAAACTAGAACTGTGGTGACCGAAGGTACAGTTACAATTCTACCAGACCTACTAGAGATGCTTACAGAGGCTCCCTCCAAGTTCCCCCAGCAAAAACGACCAGACACATTACCATAAGAGATCGCGCCACCTCCACAGCTGGCCCTCTTCTGTGGAATTCCATACCTACAGACCTCAGACAGGAGCCCTGCCTCCTAACTTTTAGGGAAAAACTTAAGACTTGGTTATTCAAGCAAGCTTTTCTGGTCACCACTGTACTTAGGAGGTGGTGGAAGCTGCATCATGGATTCCATAGTACAAACGGGCATGGCTAGAGGATTCACCAGAGCTTGTGCTGGAGCTTAAGCTGGTAGTTGGGCCTGCATGGCATCCAATCACTGGGCCAGGACATGAAGTAACCCAATCACATGGTCAGGCTGCTGTTGGGTTTGCTAGGTGAAGTTCTGCAGGAGGCCAGCAAAGGAATTCAACTGGCCTTTTTGATTCTGTACTTAGGAAGCCAATCTGGCAATGGCCAATCATGGAAATGTGTTCGCCGAGCTCATGGCTTCAGCCAGATTGGCTTCCTAAATTTTATAATGAGGGATTTTAGGCAAACCCCTCTCCAGAGTGGGGAATACATTATCTGCATGAGACTCATTATTTCCATTCAAACCTACAATCTCTGTCCTTTGAGATCAATAACATCTGGCACTGGGTGGATGAACCGGAGAGAACATGCTCAAGACTGTATGTCAGTGCAAGGCAAAGGTAAGAAGCCAAAATAATTTTTCCCACACTTCAATCACAATGCTGCCTCATTTAAATATCCTCTCAAACAATTATATACCTCACATCTATAGAGAATAAAGGTGGGAAAACAGAGATAAGACATATAAATTTAATTTTCAAAGGATTTAAGTGCCTAACTTTGAGAGATTTGATTTTTCAACCCTTCCCTATATGCATGAGAGTGAAGTACAATAAAAAAAAGATGGGAGCTTCTGTCGAAATATCTGAAAACACATCATCAAACTAGGGGGTCATTTATCAAGCCATGCTATTTTGTCACTGGAAGGGCAAAATATTGCAGGAGGGTATTCCCATGATATTTCACCCTTCTCATGAGAAAATATTGCAGTGGCATCCATGCAATATTTTTCTTGTGAAAAAATACCACAAGAAAAAATATTGCAGGAAGTGGAAGTGGTCTGGGAGTGCCAAAGTCTTATAGGGCCATGTGACCCAAAATGCACCCCCAACTGTCTGAAAAATCCCCACCAAGCCTCCCCGCTGCCTGTTGAGGTGGCCCAAAAGTATTAAAAATGTAAAAAATAATCATGCAGAGATGCCCCTCCTCTTCCCCAAACCCCTCCCCTTTGAATAAAATGCCCCCTCTCAGTTCAATCCCCCTGACACCTCAGATCCCCCAGACCCCCATTTCATAGAATAGCATCCCTGGTGTCCAGTGATCCCCCCTCCCTTACACTGAAAATAGCCCCTGGTGGTCTAGGGGTGACCCAAACCCCACTCACCCCCCAGATCCACCATGGCTTTAGAAGATATCCCTGGTGGTGTAGTGATAGGCTGGAGCATGCCCTAAAACCGGACCAGTCAATGATATTTTCCAAAAGTTGCTGATTGGCTTTTGCCCCATTACTTAGATGGCATCCACCGACCTGAAGCTAGAGGGCAATCTGGGTTTCCAGGGGTGGGGTGTATTTGGGGCCCCTTCTAGACCACCAGGATTTATTTTCTATGTAGGAAGGGGTGGGAGGTGGGTCACTTGACATTAGGGATGCTATTGTATAAAAGGGTGATATGAGCAGAGGTCTGGAGAGGTGGGAGAACCGAATGCTGAATGCCTGGGGATGGTTTGAACCAAGAAGAGTATTTTATTCAAATAGGAGGAGGTTGGGCTTATTTTTTACTTTTTTAATTTCTTTTAGGCCTGCTGGGCTGCCTCAACAAGTAGAGGGGTGGTGGGCAGGGGTCTGCCAAGACTACCCAGGGGAGGGCATTTTTTAACTTTGGGAGGTTGTTTTTCGGGCCGTACAGAGCATCAGGATTGCCATAATGTCCTGATGGTACCGTGGCAAAATATCTATATCTCCTTGATTAGCATTAAAATAACACAATTTCCCTTTTTTTTTTTTTTTTTAAAGCTGTGTTATTTTATTAGCATATGATTACCTATGCATGAGATGCTTTGTATGCATTAGTAAATGTTATGGATGAAGAGCAGTTAATTTCAATAGGGGCTGAATTCTTGAAGAAAAAAATGGGCAAACAGCACAATACCACCATGATATATCATGTGATAAGCCTTGTTTATCGCATGATAAACGCTGTTATGTGCTCATTAGACTCTTAATGCAGTTTAGTAAATGTACCTCTAGGTTATCAAGATTGTAATCTGTAATTTTTAATTCCTCATTAACTATTTACCCCAGAATCCTTTGTAACTGATAATTTTCCTTTTTCCAAAACAAAGGCCCTCAACTTGGTTTTAGGCTTTATGGGGTGAATAAACAGATTTTTCTGAACTTGCCAGAGTTTAAGGACATTTGCGTTAGTTCCTGGTAGCAAAATGTCTTAATCTACTTCCCTTCTGCTGCAGAGAACTGTTAATGGCCCTTACCATTTAGCCAGGAGTTTAATCACAGCTGTCAGCAGCAGCAGCATTACCTATCAGCTACCTGGTTGACTCTAAGTCAAGTTTTCTGGTTATGATATCGGTATGCAGCCTGCTGAGAATTTTGCAGGTTCTCGTGAACAAGCTTCTCAACTAGTCCAGTCATTCTTGGAAGCCCAGAAGAAAACTGTAGCAAAGATTTTCAGTTTCTAAACTGTTCTTTTTTATGTTTCTCTGAGCAGGTCTAGAATTTCCCTAGGTGTTTGCCCATCCAGTAGCTTAAAATGGGAAAGCCCAGTGGAGGCCTGGGATACATAATGGACTGATAACAGTAAATGGACATAAACTTTGTCCATGTTTAATTATGCAGCAGTAAATCATTGCAGCATACCATTAAAAGTTCATGTGAACCTTTCTACCAGTACATTAGTTTATGGGTGGTAGACAAAGGTCCACACAGGGCCCTCCTGCAGCTCCTTCAAGGTCTCCCACATGTGGGTTGCCATGAAGTTGGTGCCCTTGACCATCAGAATCCCCCTGTAGAAACCCATTTTGGAAAAGAATTCAAGCAATTGAATTTAGTGCCTATTTGAAGCTTACCACAAAAGGATGGCCTCTCGCTATCTGGCAGCATAGTCTACGCTGACTAAGATAACCTTGTATCCATTGCAGAAAAGTTTAAGTGATCTTATCATATCAATGCCAATCCTTTCAAATGGGACACTTAGTAACAGTAGCATACCAATGACTCAGACTTATTGTCTTTCCAACTGACAGCTGATAATCTGGACAGGATGCACGTTCTTGGCAACATCTGCATGTATGCTAGGTCAACACAACCTAACAAGAATTCTGTCTCTAGACTTATATTTTCTCATATGCACAGCCCACAACAGGAAATGTACAGGCAATAATGCCTTGATATTAAAAACCATAGGTTCAAGTATCTATTTGGTGACTTTCTCAATTAACCAATGCTTATCTATCCAGAAAAGAAGATCCTTCTGAATTTCAAAATGTGGAAAGAGTTAGAGTTCATGGTTTTGCCATTAATCCTGGCAACCTGCTGCCAAGGTTGGCCATAGAAAGGATCATCCACTTGGGCCTGGCAAATGTTGGGACCAAGATGTATGGCACTCATCTATCCCTCCGATGACCAGGGCTTCATGACCTGGGAGCCCCTGGATTTGGTATTTTATTTATTTAGTTAGTAAGTTACTTAAAACACTTGTATTCCATCTAACCACAGTTCTACATGGGTAATAAAATATCCATTAACTAAGTGTACATAACTGAACAATAACAAAGCAAACACACAGAAACAGTGCTCTAAAAACCTGAACCTCCATAAGGCAGTGGCTGTGTCTCTAACCAGCTACAACTACTAAGAGTGCTGAACATCAACAGTTTTTCTCAAAGATCTCTTAGTGATAATTGGGGAATGCTTGCATAAAAAGCTACGTTTTCAATTGCTTCTTTAAGCCAATAAAATATCAGCCTTTAGTTCTTTAGGTAATGCATTCCAAAGCAAACGTCCAGCTACAGATAATAAGCAATCACGAGAGTCAGCTAAATGAACATGCTTAATGGAAAGAACATCTACGAGAATCTGAGATGATGACTTTAATGTGCATGTTGAGCAATACATTTTTTAAAATGAGTTAAAACATCTCGGAGTGAGATCATTAATCACCTTATACAATAACATAAGGATTAGGGCTGGCTGTAGGCCAACTGGCACCGTGTGTGAAAACTGAAATTGATGTCGGTACCCCTCCCCCCACCACCACTAACAGATAAAAGCACAAGTAGTATTTATTTATTTGCAAAATATGTTTAAAAAAAACAACTCAAACAGAAAATAAATAGGGTAAAATAAATAATGGAAACCCCCAAAGTATGAAGGACAAAGTGCATTTAAAGGAGTCTTCCATGAATCTTTTTTAAAGATCACAGCTTTTTTCATTAGGTACCTGCAAGGGGGTAAAAGTGCAGAGAGAAGCCACCATGTATGGAAGGATAATTGTTTTAATTTGACCTGCCTATTTGCCCAAAGTTGGTGAGAGCCATGGTTAGTGTTCCCTCTAAGGATTGAGTTGCTGGAAGCAAAAATCTCCCTTTGTGAGAAAACATTTTGGTTATATTACCTTGTGAACGCTACTTTCTTTGATGCAATATATCTATCAGTGTATATACAATGAACCAAACTTTCATGCATGACAGAACACATTTAAAAATGTTTTCATTAAATGTCATGTTTATTTAAACTATTTAAGCACAAACAAGCTGAAATATGTAGAAAACTCTGGTTACATACAATTACAAAGTGAAGGCTGTTTACTCACCTTACTGCTAACGCCCAGCTCTGATGCAACAGACACTTTAGAACAGCACTAACTGCCACCACTCAAAGAGCAACAACCCTACCTATGAAAAGGCAACACAAAACATTTTAAAACAGCCCTGAAACACCAATACACCCCCTATTAAGGAAACAGAGCAAGCCAAGCTGCTACATATACCAATAAAAAGAATAATTCAAGACAGCTAACAAATAGAATAACATTCAATAATTAAAAACTCATATTCAAATTTTCCAAACACCAATAAAATATTTCAAAACAGACACATCAAATAACACCCAATAAATAAAACTAATAAGGATTTAAAAATTTGCCGCATTCCATACCTAGGAACTTTTGATTTTCAGATGCCCTGAGATTATGGATTAGCAGGCAAAGAGAAAGGGGGTGCATAAACCTTCTCCCCTCTATCTTTCTCTCACATGCACACACAAACTTTCTCTCTCTTTCACCTACATACACATGCGCTCTTTCTCTTTCTTTCTCTCTTTCACACACACACACACACACACACACGCACGCACTCTCTTTCTTCCCCACACATACTCTTTCTCATGCACAAACACACACAGGCTCTCAAAACGGCAGATGCAGACGCAGTCCAGCCTTCCACTGACAATGACCCAGACAGTAGGGGTGTGCATTCATTTTCGCCGTACTGGCAATCCGCAATGTATATTGCACTATTCGTAGTATTCATGGGGAAGTGAAACGTATCGCGATTCCCCACGAATACATGAATCTTCGCCGAATTATACGGCCACCTAAAGAAAAATTTAAACAAACCCCCCACCCTCCTGAACCCCCCAGCCCCCAAGACTTACCAAAACTCCCTGGTGGTCCAGCGGGGGGTCCGGGAGCCATCCCCTGCACTCACACCCTCGGTACCGGTTTCATCATGGCACTGATAGCCTTTGTCACAGGGGCTACCGGTGCCATAGGTCAGCCCCTGTCACATGGCCATCGTCGCCATCTTGTGCTCCTACCATGTGACAGGGGCTGACCAATGGCACTGGTAGCCCCTGTGACATAATATAGGCAAAGGCTATCGGCACCATTTTGAGTACTGGCATCGGACGGCCAGAGTGCAGGAGGTCGCTCCGAGACCCCCGTTGGACCCCCAGGGACTTTTGGCCAGCTTGGGGGGAGGGGGCTTCCTGACCCCACAAGACTTGTCAAAAATCCAGCGGGGGTCTGGGAGCGACTTCCTGCACGCCGGCCGGCCGATGCCAGTACTCAAAATGGCGCCGATCGCCTTTGCCCTCACTATGTCACAGGTATCGACGGTCGGCCCCTGTGACATAGTGAGGGCAAAGGTGATCTGCTGCCAGTATTCAAAATGGCGCCGAT
The DNA here is from genome assembly GCF_901001135.1 of Rhinatrema bivittatum. NCBI lineage: Eukaryota > Metazoa > Chordata > Amphibia > Gymnophiona > Rhinatrematidae > Rhinatrema > Rhinatrema bivittatum. The sequence continues at coordinate 170,863,616 of NC_042619.1, read as the reverse complement.
CGCCTTTGCCTTCACTATGTCACAGGGGCCGACCGTCGACTTTTGGCAAGTCTTGTGGGGGTTAGGAGGCCCCCCCCCAAGCTGGCCAAAAGTCCCTGGAGGTCCAACGGGGGTCCCGGAGCGACCTCCTGCACTCCGTCCGTCTGATGCCAGTATTCAAAATGGCGCCAATAGCCTTTGCCCATACTATGTCACAGGGGCTACCAGTGCCATTGGTCAGCCCCTGTCACATAGTAGGAGCACAAGATGGTGCCGATGACCATGTGACAGGGGCTGACCAATGGCACCGGTAGCCCCTGTGACAAAGGCTATCGGCGCCATGATGAAACCGGCACCGAACGTGTGAGAGTGCAGGGGATGGCTCACAGACTCCCCGCTGGACCACCAGGGAGTTTTGGTAAGTCTTGGGGGGGTCAGGAGGGTGGGGGGTTGTAGTTAATTTTAATTTTAGCTGGGACACGAATAGAAATCGCCGTATTAACGCATCGGGGCGCCATACAGCCGAATGCAACGTATCTGCTCCCCAATGAATCCGAATCACGAATGCAACGTATTGCGTCCCTCTGCACATCCCTACCAGACGGTACAAGGAGAGAAGCAGCTGCACCACCTGCAAGGTGGGGTCTGCGTTTGTTACTTCAGCACAACACTCAATCTATGAAGAACATAGTTTTCCAAGCTCTTATTCCAGTGTTCAGAATTCCCTAGATTCCATTCACCTCTTCAAAAGATGTACTATTGGAATAATCCATAGTGTCTGCAAAGGCTAATCTTTGAAAGGTCCTGAGCAGATTTAAGTAATATTCTGTTACTCAATTCATAAACACTGCTTTCAAGATCTTCAAAACAGACATTATAAACATATATGGACACAGCCAATAAGAAATTCTTCCACTGGAACAAAATGGGGAAAAAAATCCATAGATTATACAAGACCTACTTAAATTTCCATCTCAATACCTTCTTTCCAAGTGTTTTCCTACCAGGTGGATATCTCTGATATCTCCAAAGCCGCCTTTTATGTCAGCCGCAACACATGGGTAAAGCCTTCCCTTCCAATTGCAGGACAGCAACAGTGTACCGCTGTTGACTGGATAAGCAGGGGTGAGTCCTTCTTGGGCATGTCGAGGAAGGGATATTGTGTCAGCTACAAGGGCCCTCCGTCCTCTCTCGCCGCTTGGTATATGCAGTCATCAGCATGCCGGCACTGACTGGATCAGCTAAGACCCAGGGTCTTTCTTTAGCAGGCGGTGGTACCTGCTTCATTGCCTTCCCCTGCCTCCGTTCTGCACGTGCTGAGCACCGTGTGCCTGTGTGGCTGCAAGTTTCAGCATGTAGCATGACATAAGTGCCATCAGTCCAGGGACAAGGAAGGAAAGGAATTTGTGTCAGCCACAAAGGGCTCTCTGTCCTCTCTTGCAACCAGTTCACTACAGGGAAACGTTTGCACGCTGACGGGTGAAAAGTTGTATGTGTGTAACCCATGGGTTAAAAATTAAAATATGGGAAGAGGGTAAATATTTTTTTTAAATAAAAGACATTGAGAGAGATATTAAAAATAAATATTCACTAAAATTACCTGGCAGGCAAAGTTGTGAGGACCCACAATGGTAGAGAAGGATTGCAGGGCATGCAGATGGGCTGTTAAAGCCCATATTTGATGAGCCAGTTTTCAAATGGCAGAGTTTGGGCTGCCATGCACATCAAGTGTCTGGATGTGTGCTTGGCTGCTGTAAAAATGTAGCCAAGAACAGGCTGCAGTGGGGAATAGGATGGATACATTGGGTCTCCTCCTGAGGCAGGTGAAGAGCTCAGGGAGGGCCTTGAAGACAGAGGCAGGCCCAGTGGGCAGTCTTCTGAGCCAGGATAGTGAAAAATGCTGCTGCCACTGCTAGTCAGCTGTTTCAAGCAGTGCAAGCCCTGGGAATACTGCCACTGTCTATATGAGCCACAGTTCAGCATCAGGGGTCCTGGAAAAACTCCCAATGCAGGTAGGAAGTGGGCTGCGAATCCCCAGATCAGTCAGTGCTGTCACTTCCTGACCCACAGTAAATCATGGGCAGAAATAAAAGTTAAATAAAATGAAAAATAAGAATTTTAAAATTAAACTAAGGCCCAATTCTAGGTGGGAGATACCTTTAAAGTTTGAAGGCTCCAAATTGACTTCAGCAGTTCCGATGTCAAAAACACTCAAAACTCTTTAAATAGCAACTAATTATATGAAACTGAGAACATAAGAACTTGCCATACTGAGTCAGACTAAGGGTCCATCAAGCCCAGCATCCTCTTTCCAACAGTGGCCAATTCAGGCTACAATTACCCGGCAAATACCCAAAAACTAAGTATATCCCACGCTACTGATACTAGTAATAGGAGTGGCTATTTTCTAGGTCAACTTGATAAATAGCAGGTAATAGACTTCTCCTCCAAGAACTTATCCAAACCTTTTTTAAACCGAGCTACACTAATTGTACTAACCATATCCGCTGCCAATAAATTCCAGAGTTTAATTGTGCGTTGAGTGAAAAAGAATTTTCTCTGATTAGTTTTAAATGTGCTACATGCTAACTTCATGGAGTGCCCCCTAGTCCTTCTATTATCCAAAAGAGTAAATAACCAATTCACTTTTACCAATTCTAGACCTCTCATGATTTTAAAGACCTGTATCATATCCGCCCTCAAGCGTCTCTTCTCCAAGCTGAACAGCCCTAACCTCTTTAGTCTTTTCTCATAGGGGAGCTGTTCCATCCCCTTTATCATTTTGTTTGCCCTTCTCTGTACCTTCTCCATTTCAACTATATCTTTTTTGAGATGCGGTGACCAGAACTGTAAACAGTATTTAAGATGCGATCTCACCATGGAGCGATACAGAGGCATTATGACATTTTCAATTTATTTACCATTCCCTTCTTAATAATTCCTAACATTATGTTTGCTTTTTTGACTGCCGCAGCACACTGAGCCAACAATTTCAATGTATTATCCACTATGATGCCTAGATCTCTTTCCTGGGTGGTAGCTCCTAATATGGAACCTAACATCGTATAACTATAGCAGGGGGGGTTTTTTTGCCTATATGCATCACCTTGCACTTATCCACATTAAATTTCAACTGCCAATTGGATGCCCAATTTTCCAGTCTCGCAAGGTCCTCCTGCAATTTATTACAATATGCTTGTGATTTAACTACTCTGAATAATTTTGTATCATCTGCAAATTTGATTACCTCATTCAGGGGGTAATTTTCAAAGGAGTTACGCATGTAAATGTGACATACTATCGTAGCAATTTTCAAAAGCTATTTACTCGAGTAAAGTGCACTTACTTGAGTAAATCCTATGGACAATTCAATGGCATATATTGTAGCAATTTTGAAAAGCCCACTTACTTGAGTAAAGTGTATTTACTCGAGCAAAAACCAGTTTTGCTCGAGTAAATGCTTTTTAAAATCTACCCCTCACCGTATTCCTTTCCAGATCATTTATAAATATATTGACAAGCACCGGTCCCAGTACAGATCCAAGCACCGGTCCCAGTACAGATCCCAGATCTACTGCCCACTCCCCTCCACTGAGAAAATTGTCCATGTAATCCTACTCTCTGTTTCCTGTCTTTTAACCAGTTTGTAATCCATGCAATGACATTGCCACCATTCCCATGAATTTTAAATTTTCTTAGAAACCTCTCATGAGGAACTTTGTCAAATGCCTTCTGAAAATCCAAATACACTACATCTACCAGTTCACCTTTATCCACGTGTTTATTAACTCCTTCAAAAAAGTGAAGCAAAGATTTGTGAACCAAGACTTGCCCTGGGTAAAGCCATGCTGACTTTGTTCCATTAAACCATGTCTTTCTATATGTTCTGTGATTTTGATATTTAGAACACTTTCCACTATTTTCTTGGCACTGAAGTCAGGCTAACTGGCCTGTAGTTTCCTGGATCATCCCTGGAGCCTTTTTAAAATATTGGGGTTATATTAGCATATAACCCAATATGGGTTCAGAAAGTATCACAGCACGGAAACGCTTTTGATATCACTTTCAGAGGTGCTACTAAAAGCTTTAGATGCTGGAAAATCTTATCTCATCGCCCTTCTTGATATATCAGCTGCATTCGACACGGTAAATCATTATCCGCCTCTCTGAAATAGGTATTTCTGGCTCTGCACTACTAAGGTTTCAATCATTCCTGAGCAACAGAACCTACAGTGTTAAATGTGGACGAAGTGAATCCAAGCCAAGAAATCTCTCTCAAGGAGTCCCCCAAGGATCTTCACTCTCCTCTACATTATTTAATATTTACCTTACACCACTATGCCGGCTACTTTCAAAACTGGGTCTTCAACACTTCATCTACGCAGATGATGTTCAGATACTCATTCCTATTACCAGCACAATCACAAATGCCCTGAACACTTGGAATGCAGCTTTATTAGAAATTAAAACAATTCTCACGGAAATCCAATTGGCTATCAACACCAATAAAACTGAACGTATCATAATTTCATCTCCAAAAAATACAATACTGAGCAACACTGGACTTACACAAGACATCTCCACTATGACACAGCAAGTACGCAGCCTTGGCATCATCATTGACAGCAATCTCACGTTTAAAAAATTCATCGCGGATACGATGAAAAATGGATTCTTTAAGCTACACACACTAAAACGTATTAAACCTCTCTTATACCAATATGACTTCCGCACAGTTTTACAAGCAACTATTTTATCAAAGATTGATTACTGCAATGCACTGCTATTAGGTCTACCTAAAACTACAATTCAACCTTTGCAAATGTTACAAAATGCAGCTGCCCGCATCATCACTGACACATGCCGCCACGAGCACATTTCTCCAGCACTTCAGTCTTTGCACTGGCTAATCGTGGCCTCCAGGATAATATATAAATCCATGACGCTTATACATAAAGCCATTCACAACAAAGATATGCACTGGTTCACCGAACATCTACAATTCAAAACATCTATTCGCCCAACTAGATTCCAGCATCTAGCTAAACTGAAGATCCCCGCGCCTAATCTGACCAATCTTTCTACTACGAAAGAACGTTCTTTCATCATTGCTGGATCCACAATATGGAACTCCATGCCCTCTGAATTACGCCAGGAACTTTGCCACAAAAAATTTAAACAAAACCTAAAAACCTGGTTATTCAAAAAAGCATACTATTAGTGAACTGAATCCTCTACTATTCATCCTAGTTTATTTCTACAGACACTCATATATTGATTTTGTTATTCTAGTAATACAAAGTTATACATGGTATTGTATTCTTTCAGTTATTATGTTATATTGTAAAGCGCTAGCTATGCTGAATTAATGTTTGAATGTAAACCGAGGTGATGTTACCTACGTGCCCCGGTATATAAAAAATCTGTAAGTAAATAAATAAATAAATAAATTGGCAACCCTCCAGTCTTCATGTACAATGGATGATTTTAATGATAGGTTTCAAATTTTTACTAATAGGTCTGAAATTTCATTTTTTAGTTCCTTCAGAACTCTGGGGTGTATACCATCTGATCCAGGTGATTTACTACTCTTCAGTTTGTCAATCAGGTCTACCACATCTTCTAGGTTCACCGTGATTTGTTTCAGTCAATCTGAATCATTACCCATGAAAGCCTTCTCCGGAATGGGTATCTCTCCAACATCCTCTTCAGTAAACACCAAAGCAAAGAAATCATATAATCTTTCCGCTATAGCCTTATCTTCTCTAAGTTCCCCTTTAACCCCTCAATTTTGGGAAAATGTAAGTGGTGCCCCTAAACCTTCAATCTGGCCCCAAAGAACTTTTAAAGGTGTAAAGGTTGATATTAAAAAGCCATTTAGATGTTTAACTGAAAAGTTATCCATCTAAATGGCTATCTAGCTATATTTAAAGCCATATGCAGCTAAATTCTAGCCGCATAATGATTTATGCGGCTAGAATTAAGCCTCATAAGTCAAGGGTGTTTCAGAGGTGGCGAGAGGCATTTCCGGACAGGCCAGAGTTAGCCGTATAAATTATGTGGCTAACTCTGGTCGTGCCATAGGGCTGTCCTAAAGATGTCCGGATATACTACCAACTAGCCGCTCCGCAACTGAATATCAGTCCCATCATTTTTATTTAAATTGGAAATGTCAATAATGTGAGGAATAAAGTGAACCTACGGTAGAGAACAGTGAACATAAGGTACAGAACAGCAGGGGTTTGTTTGTCCATGAGTACACTGGGTTTTGTTATTTTTTTAGAAATCATCAGAAGTATAATTTTCACTGTGTATGAGATTCACTCTTTTATGTCATGAAAATTGAGATTAATGTTGTTTTGTGCTTGCTGATCGCAGCCTCACTCACCCTCTGGCCTGACACCACAAGTCCCCTGCTTTGATGTGGCCTACACCGCCCTGGACCGTTGTTGCTTGCTCCAGCTCCCACGCAGCCCAACGCCACTATGTGTGGCAGGAGGGTCCGCCACTGTCTTTCCCTTTGTGTGGCAGGAGCTGCTGCTGGGACTGTCTCTGCACAGCAGGGGAAGCCGCTGTAGCCTCCATGCTCTCGCAGCAAGAATGCTGCCACCATTGCTTCCATCTCTTCACGGCAGGGTTGACACCAACACCAACTTCCTCCTTCCTCCCCGGGCTCCGATTAGGCACAAGCTCTGCTTTACTTTTAAAAGGCCAGAGGCAGGAAAAGCTCCGCAGCCCCAAATGATGATGTCATTGCCTCATCGATCCTTTAGCCCTATAAAAGGGCTCTGCTTCCACTTCCTCGGGGCCTTCGCATGGATCCTCACGGTCATATGTGCTTCCTTCACCATGCAAGGTTCTCCGTTGTCTTCGCCTGTCTTGATGGTCTTCATGTTAGATGTTCCTGGTCTCTTGTGAATATTCCTGGTCTTGTTATTCATTGGAACTCCTTCATTGTCTCTCCGGTGTCCCTGATGTTCCATGTTCCTTGTTCTTGATGTTCTGAGTTCCTGATGTTCCAGCTTTTGGCTCTTTGTCCTGCTTCCAGGTTTCCTTCTTGTCCACCTTTCCTGGCATGCCACCGTCATGGTCCATGACCAGCCCATGGGGGGCTGTATAGGGCGCTTTGTGGCACAAGGCCTGTCTTCACCTCTGCAGCGCAAGTCTCCTGAAGGCCCTTGCTTTTAACACCGAGGTCTGTTCCTGAATCCTGAGTCTTGAATCCTGTTCCTGGTTTTTGGAGTTCCTTGTTCCTCCTTCCGTCCATGCCCTAGACTCAAGCCAGAGCCTGCTGCGCTCAGCGTGGTCTGCAACCAGCCACGGGCAGCTATGTAGGGCGCACCTCGGTAAAGGCCTCTACTGAATCTTCATCATGTTCCTAGCATCAAGCCTTCATCTTCCATCTGGAGTCTGCTTCGCTTCCAGCGTGGTCCGCAACCAGCCACGGGTGGCTGTGTAAAGCGCGCTGCAGTACAGTACTCACCCCGTACTAGTGCCTGAATTCTGAATCCGAACCTGGGTCTTCCAAGTTCCCCAAGTCCTCGTCTGAGTCTTCCAAGTTCTTTGAATCCCCATCTGAGTCTTCCAAGTTCCTCAAGTCTTCGTCTGAGTCTTCCAAGTTCCTCAGTTCCATGTTTCATCATGTTCCTGCCCTCAGCCTCCGTCTGGCCTCATGCACTCGTCGTTCCCAAGCGGCAGGTCCGGAAGGGCTACCAAGTGGCCACAAGGCTACTCTTGAGACCAGCACTGTTTTGCTGGGTCTCACCTGTGCGTGCAAGTCCAGTGGAGGTCTAAGCCTGTCTTGTTCCAGTGCCTATGATGTTCTACGTCTTGATCCTGGTCCCACCTTGTTCCAGCTCCAGCCTGTACCTGGACACTCTCACCTCCCATGGTGTGTGTCTTGGGGCTCCTCCCTGAGCTGCACCATGGTCCAAGGGCTCACATCCCTCCAGAGCAAGTGACTGCACTCCCACATTCGCAACATATTGGTTAAAAATTGTTGAAACTTTCTAAACTCTCTGGAAAGAACGTACTTAATAGCTTCTGAAAAAAATGAATACATTTAAATTACAAATTTTCTGTTAACTTTAATTCTGATTCAGTTATACTCTGAATTCAGTTCAGGATTTCAGGATTCCTATCCCCCAGATTCAGTACAATCTGGCAATATTTCAAGCTGTTTGTAACTATCAGTGAAGCTGTATCCATAGCAACCTGAATGACTCATGCTAAGCTAATAGTGTGAATTGGTCAGCGTATTTACACTAAAACTGTACTGAGACAATTCAGCCCTGACAATATTAAAAGTGCTGACATAAAAATCTAATAGAACCAAAAATCATTACTGATTCTATGACCTATTATACGAAGGAATTCGTGGATTTGAAACATCTCGCTTCTATGCACAAACACCCCTAGGAACTATTTTCTCCATAACATCAGAAGGAGGATAGATTTACAACAAAAAGTACAATTGGGACAGTGAGAAAATTCAGTGAGTGAGACAGTGAACGTTGAGCAGAGCAGAATGATTTTTTTTCCTACCTCATTTACAGAGGCAGCTGAAATTGTTCAAAAATATAGTTAAACACAGAGGGAATGAGAAAACCCAATTTGCACAACGTGAATGGATGTGTGAGTTAGAAATGTTACTTTCTTTATGTTAATTGATAAGACAGCTCCAAGGTTATGCTTAAGTTAGAACAGGTATATTAAAAACAGGTAAACTAAAAATCATTTGAAGCGTGTACTGTTTTGGGTTTTGTTTTTTTTTCAGCTTAATTAGTAATGTTGAGATGAAAGAAGAGAGAGTAGAAAGAATTGATGATAGACACATTTGTCATGGTAATGCCTGTTACCTAATATTATTCCCCTTACATAAATACTCGGTGGTGGCTGAGGTCATAAAGCTGTGTTTGGTCATTGCTTAACCATATAGAGGCACAGCTATATTTAAAGATTTAATATAGATGCAGAGAGTTACTGGTCCCGCTGCTCTTTGTTTATCAGCACAGTTCAGATTAGACCTCTGAAGAGTTGGTGAGGCTCACCCTTGGGGGGGGGGGGGGGAATCATAAATTGTTTCTCCATAGAATGTTATTAACTGTCCTGGAGAAACTTACATACCAAGTTAACTGTTGAATAAACCTTTATAAGGGATGAGCATAGGAGAAGTGATACACGCCGCAAGGATTCTATTGACAGCGTCAGTAACATTTTCACAGACTTCTTAAGTGACAAAGACAATAGAGATAATGGAAATAAAGGAGTGAATGCAGAATATTGTTTGATACCTCAACACTCTACTCGTTCCCTCAGAAGAAACTAAAATAGGGAATACATGATTTTTTCAAATTAGTTTTGGGGGCAACATACTGCAACTCTTTAGTACATTTGTGGAAGATTGATGGTGGTTAGTGTAGTTAGCATATACTCATTTATTTTAGTTAAAGTTAGGGCAAGAAGCTGCAACATCCAGAGGAGACAATGCATCCGAGGAACAGAGGCTTGGAGATGGGAAAATAAGACAGAGAGAGAGAGAGAAGAACATTGAGCTTCACGGTATGCCAGCATTAATCTCTGTCTTTCATAGCCAGCAGCACAAGTGACTCATCATACAGTTAAGTGTACACATATACAACAAAGTGGCACAGAGTGAAACTATAGAGATAAACTCAGACACAACACAGACATCAGAAGAGTAAAGAATAGAAACAAGGAATTGGGACAGAGAAAGAGTTACAGAGAAAGAAATAAGGTAACATATCAAGTTAACTGTTGAATAAACCTTTACAAGGGATGAGCATAAGAGAAGTGACACATACCACAAGGATTCTATTGACAGCGTCAGTAACATTTTCACAGATTTCTTAAGTGACAAAGCTAGGAATGAGCAGAGAAAAAACAATTTGTTTTCATTTTTCAGATCATTTTCAGGAGTTTTTTTCCCACAAATTTCAGTTCATAGAATATCTGATTTCTTCCAGTCATGTGAAAAAAAACAAATAAAAAAAAAAAAAACCAACAATTCAGAAATGGCCAAAAAGATGAAATGGGACCTCCAAAGCCCTCCCCCACCCCCAGAAAAAATGCTGGAGCCAGGATCCCTCCTGGCCCCAATGGCTCCCACTTACCCAGTCTGGAAGGATCCACCAGCAAGGCCTAGGCCCAGGTCGAAGCCTCAGCCTTGCGTAGGCCAAGGTCACATTAGATCACCGTGACCTCAGGTTTGACCAGCTCAAGGCTGAAGCCTGGGACTTGGCTTAGGCCACAGCCTGGCCCAGAGGCTGGGTGCTGACACTGGAGCCTCGGCATGGAACCAGGCTTGACGCCGGGGCCCAGCCCAGAGACCAGGTCCCAGTGCTTGGGCCTCGACCTAGGCCAGGACTTTGACCCAGGCCCAACACCAGGGCCTGGCCTGGAGGCTGGGTCCCAATGCCTGTGCCTCAGCCTCAGGTCAGGCCCAGGCCCGGAGCCCAGGACTTGGAGTTCAATGAAGCGGTCTTCTTCTGTCTTCTTTCTTTGTAAACTGACGCCATGCGCTAGGGTCACGCTGGAGTTAATTAACTAAGGCACAGTCACCAAAATGGCAGTGCCATTTTGATGTATGGCATTGCATTGGCATACATCAGAATGGTGCAGTCTGTTGGGGTAAATGCACCGGAATTAATTATCTCCGGCATGACCCCAGCACACAGTGTCAGTTTACAAGGAAAGTAGACAGAAAAGGACCAATTTGTCAGAGCTCTGAAGCCTGGACTTCAGGCCTGGACCTGACCCTAGGCTGAGGCCCAGGCATCAGGACCCGACTGCCAGGCCAGGCCCTAGCATATACATATATATATATATATATATATATATATATATATATATACATATATATGTATATATACATATATATATGTATATATATATGTATATATACATATATATATATATATATATATATATATATATATACATACATACATATATATATGTATATATACATATATACATGCAGATGGTATTAGAAAAGCAGTGATCAACCTTTTGCATTTATTTTTGTTTATCCCATACGTATACTATCTAATTGTGCTACCACGATTTATTATTGTCTTCTGATAATTGTATATTTTAGTTAACAATATTTTAGACTCCAACTGCTACTACCAAAGCCTTACCTCTGATATATATGATAGCTTTATCACTCCTTCACTATATCATTATTGTACTTTCCTTGCTGAATGTATGCAAACTCTTCTATTTTCTCTCGCTGGTATATAAAATACCCGTACAGGTGGTGGGAGCTGGTCTTGTCTCACTTTCAATATTTCTTGAAGGTATTTATTAAACATGTCTCTTGGCGACATATGTAAAATTTTTGGAAAGTTCACTAAACGCAAATTCTTATTTTTTAAAGTGTTTTCTATATTTTCAATTTTACCTAATAATGCCAGATTATCTTTTACCATTAGCTCATGCTTAACTTTAATAGGTTCTAAAAGTGGTAATTTTTCAGAATCATGTTGATGCAGCACTTTAACAGTGTTATCTAGCATCTTAATGCGGACCTCATGGTCCTGCATTTTAGCTATGAGAGGCTCTGTTTGATAATTAAATTACCAAGTCCCTCCATTGCTTCCCACAATGCCTCCAGCATTATCTGACTGGGTTTTTGTAGAGAAAAGGGAGAAATACTCAAACTTATCTGTTGCAGAATTGATGAGTTTCCCGGATTACTCAGTCCCATTGAGCCTCTGTCTGGGCTGCCGATGGCCGCGTCCAGCCCTGTAGGCCGATCTTCCAAGCTGTCCTCTCCCAAATTGAGATTCCCAGACTGGATACATCCCGCAGCAACTCCGGCCAGCGGTGCTTCCGGGTCTCCATCCGGGTCTCACAGCAACGCAGGGTTCCTTGGCGCCTTCCTTATCATCGGGGATAGAGTGGCTTCAGAGTCCGGCAGGGAACTCGCTTTCTCCAAGTCAGTTCCCTGTTCCTGTGACTCACCTCCCGATGTCAAAGCACCTCGAAGAACATGGGCACCCATCGGGCCCATCTTCGGCATTTCAGGGAGAGCCCCAGGGATGGCTTTCTCCCTGGCCCGCCTTTTCCTGGTCAAATGGGGCATAGTAAGAAGAAAATCTCAAAGAAAGTATCCTCAGGTAAGCGCCCCATGCTCACGATGCTAATGCTCCGGCGCCATCTTCAAGCTAATGCTTCTTCTACCTTTGATTCCTGGGACCAGATTGTTAATGACATAGCTGATAAAGAATGCTTCCAATCTGAAGAATCCATGATACAATGATAATTTAAGACGTAATAAACAGACCCTTAGAAAATTAGAACAATGGCGGAAATGTCCTACTTCAGAATCCCTTAGAAAATATAGGTCTCTCCTAACTAAATATCAGACATTAACCAACAAAGCAAGAAAAGATTACTATGCTAAACAGATCCATGGAGTAATATTTAACTCCAAATTACTCTTTGATTTTGCTAAAATCTAATTAAAGACCCATCATATTCCTTTCAGAGAAACTGTAAATATTTGAAGGCTGCATGTAATGAATGTGCCACATCCATTTTAGAAAAAATTAAAGGGTTGAAAAATCATTTCCCTGTCAGTTCTCTTACAAAGCCCCTGAAGACTCCCATGGCCTGGCTAAATGGATTACATTTGACAGAGTAAATGATCTTGAAGTCAGTCAAATTATTGCCAAAATTAAACTGGCTATTCATCCACGTGGCCCAATCCTAGCCAGTTTTCTGAAAGAAGTGCACTGTGTTATTACTCATAAAATCAGTACCTTAAGCAATCTTTCACTTTCTGAAGAACTTGTTCCATCTAGATTAAAACACGCTGTGATAAAGCCAATACTGAAAAATAAAACTGGTAGAATTGAATATTGGGATAAATATCATCCCATTTCCAACTTGTCTTTTCTCTCAAAGATACTTCAACTTTTTTGTTGTGCTAACCCAACTAGTGAACCACTTGGAAGACCAAGATATTCTTTTGCCAAATCAATTTGGATTTAGAAAATATTTTTCAACTGCGACTCTTGTCCTCTCCTTAATGGTCAATGTTTTACGAGGATTTGATTCTGGTGAATCTTATTTTCTTGTGCTAATTGATTTAACAGCAGCCTTTGATACTGTGAATCATACCCTGTTATATCATCAGTTGCTCAACATTGGGATTGATGGAAGTGTACTCAGATGGTTCTCTTCCTTCCTATCTAATAGGTCATTTCAAGTTAAACTGGGCATCACATATCTGAAATTTTCCTTATAGATACAGGAGTCCCTCAAGATTCATCCCTATCGGCAACTTTGTTCAATATATATATATATATATATATATATATATATATATATATATATATATATATGTTTCTCCTGTGTAAATTATTGGTTGGTCTAGGGCCTTAATTCTTCTTGTATGCTGATGACATAGAGTTTTACTTTTACCTTCCATATCATTTGAACATACAGTGTCGACACTATCAGACCATATGAAAGCTATTCAGCAAATCCTGTCTCAAACTAACATTAAACCCCCAATAAGACTGAAATAATTTGGCTAAGGAGAAATTTGTCTTTGGTTAAACCACCAGTTCTGGACTTGGGGACTTTTCAAAATACCCCCTCAAATCAAGTACATGATTTAGGGATCCAGTTAGACAAAAATCTTACTATGAAAAAGTACATCAATAATGTTAATATAGGTTATGCCAAATTGCAAATACTACAATGGCTGAAACTTTTATTAACTTTTGAAGATTTTCGTACAAAATTGCAAACTCTTATTTTCTCAAACCTAGACTATTTTGTTACTGGGTCTTCCCGCATGTTTTTTAAAACCGCTACAATTATTACAAAACACCTCAGCTAGACTCTTATTAGGAGCTAAGAAATTTGATCACATTACACCCACTCTGATTTCACTGCACTGGCTACCAGAACAATCTTGAATATATTACAAAGTATTAATGCTAATATTCAAAATAATTCATTCCAGTGATTCTGGCCTGATAGGTGTTAAATTACAATTATACATACCTCAACGAGCACTAAGATCCCAAAATAGAAGACTTCTGGTTGTACAACAATACAGAGCGCACACCTGTCCCAAGTAAGAGACTGTGTGTTTTCTATAGCGGGTCCAAAGTTTTGGAATTCACTACCCATGATGTTATATCTGTTGCCAGATAGAAATTAATTTAAATGTTTAAAAATACATATAATCAACAGAGTGTAAGAGAACCACTGTATCAAGAATGATAAGGGTTTAATTTGAAACGTGAGCAATAAACTGTGAGAAGAAAGCGAGGAAATTTCAAAACTAAGAATAATGAGAGTTCTCTGGACTGGAAGCAGGTAGAACAGATGCAATGAATCATGAATTACAATGTATTGATTGCTAAGATGGATTATGTATAATATGTTATATGTTTTGTTATTTGTATTAGCTAGCAGAATAATTTGTATTGGAACATTTCACTCTATATGTGTTAATTTTGTGTTAATTGTGTCCGAAAATTATCAATGTTATTTTGTAAACCATTGTGATCTTGATATGGAATGATGGTACATAAAATGTCTAAATAAATACATAAAATGAATCCCTAGATGCCTTGATTCAAGCATCTCTTTTCACCTTGCTTCCAGGTATTTCCAAGTAGCTATGGATCCCAAAGACCAGAAAAAGACAGCTGTGATGACAATATTTGGCCTATATAAATGGACCAGGATGCTTTTCATGTTTGCAATGCTCCAGCAACTTTTCAGTGACTTATGGAGATCGGTGATTATCTGTTTAACATTCTTCTGTTAAATCTGGACGACATTCTGGTGTTCTCTCGTGACTTCCTAAGACAGTCAGACAGAGATTAGACATTGTTTGGTTCTTTCAGCACTCTGAGAAATAAAATTGTGGACCTACTATTAGAAATTTGTAAACTATCAATAACATTTGTCTATGGTACGTGAAGACTGGAAGGTTGCCAATGTAACACTGATTTTTAAAAAGGGATCTGGGGTGATTCAGGAACCTACAAACTAGTGAGTCTGACATCTGTGCCAGACAAAATGGTAGAAACTATCATAACAAAGGTATAGTTTAATGGAACAAAGCCAACATGGAATTAGCCAAGGAAAGTCTTGCCTCACCAATCTACTACATCTTTTAAGAGTGTAAATAAACATGTGTGTAAAGGTGAGCTAATTGATATAGTGTTTCTGGATTTACAGAAAGTGATTGACAAAGTCCCTCATGAGAGACTTCTAAGGAAATAAAGTCATGGGATAGGGAACAGTGTCCTATTATGGATTGTGAACTGGTTAAAAGAAAACAGAGAGTAGAGCTAAATGGTAAAATTTTTCCAATTGAGAAAAGTGAATAGTGGATCTACTCTGGGATCACTGCTTTTTAATATATTTATAAATGACTGAAATGAGAACACTCAAGTGAGGTGATCAAATTTGCCGATGACAAAAATATTATTCAAAATTGTTAAATCACAAGAGGATTGTGAGAAATTGCAAGAGGATCTTGCAAAACTGGGAAACTGGGGATGCAAATGCCAAATACAATTTCATGTGGATAAGTGCAAAGTGATGCACCTAGGGAAGAGTAACCAAAATATAGCTACACAATGCAAGGTTCCACATTAGGAGTCAGGAAAAGGATCTAGATATCATCATTGATAATACATTGAAATCTTCTGCTCAGTGTGCAGCACCAGTCAAGAAAGCAAATAGAATGCTAGGAATTATTAGGAAAGGAATGCAGAATAAAACATAGAATAATATAATGCCTCTATATCGCTCCATGATGTGACCTCATATTGAAAATTTTGTGCAGTACTGGTCACCATATCTCAAAAGAGATATAGCAGAGTTAGAAAAGGTACAGAGAAGAGCAACTAAAATAATAAAAGGAATGGAATGATTCCCTTGTTATGGCGTGGACCCTTGGGCCGGCTAAGAGATGATGAGAGGGGCGCTGAGGGGTGACCTACAGTGAAGTCCGTAGCTGGGAGGTGGATCAAGGCCAGGAGACCAACTGGAGCTTCACCACTGGAAGCCCAAGATCCCCCCCGGGAGGAGCCCTTGGGGACCCGGGCCGCTTGGACTTAGGTGCGGTCTCCTGGAAGAGAAAGGTCCAAAAAGAAATCTGGGTCGACAGGTGGCAGAGAAGCACAATGAAGAAACAGACCAGGAGTCGGGGCAGGCAGCAGAACAGCGAAGGCCAGAGATGAACCAAGGATCAGGATGGGCAGCAGACACGGAGTACCAGGAGCAAAGCCAAAGTCAGGAACCAGGAAGACAAGCCGAGAGGAAGCAGGGGCAGGAGCAGGGATTAGGAGGCAGGAACTGGAACAGGAACAGCAAGATCTGGATCAGGAACAGCAGGATCAGGATCAGGAACAGCAGGATCAGGATCAGGAACAGCAGGATCAGATCAGGAATGCAGCAACTAGTGACTCGGAAGAGTGAACCTCGTTGCAAGGCAAGGGACTGGAAGATGTTGCTGGATATATATATATATTTGCCGGCGTCTGACATCACTCAGAGGGCCGGGCTTCAGTTTCCCGCCGCAGGTCCTTTAAATTTCAGCCTCCTGAGCACACACGCACCTAGGAGGTGGGGTTAGAGAGCAGAGCTCGGCAGCGTCTCCCTCATGGAGACGCTGTCACGGAGAGGCCCAGCCGCGGCCCTGAGAGGAGCAGGGGAATGCCGCAAGGATCCCGGAGCACGCTGGAAGTGAGGTAAGAGCCCAGCCCATGGAGTACCTTGGCCGGGATTTGTAACATTCCCTATGAGGAAAGGCTAAAGAGGTTAGGATTCTTCAGCTTGGAGAAGAAATGGCTGAGGAGAGATATGATAGAGGTCTATAAAATGATGAATGGAGTGGAATGAGTAATCATTAATCAGCTATTTACTCTTTCAAATAGTACAAAGACTAGGGGACACACAATTAAGTTACTAGGTAATACATTTAAAACTAATATGAGAAATGTTTTTTTACTCAATGCATAATTAAGGTCTGGAATTTGTTACCAGAGGATGTGGTGAAAGTTGTTAGTGTATCTGCATTTAAAAAATGTTTTGGACAATTTCCTGGAGGAAAAGCCTACAAACCATTGGGGCAGATTTTAAGAGCCCTGCTCGCCGGTGCGCCTATGTTCAATAGGCCTACCGGCGCGCGCAGATCCCCGGGACTCGCGTAAGTCCCGGGGCTTTCCGAGGGGGGCGTGTCGGGGGCGGGGACGAGCGGCGTGCCATTTTTGGGGCAGGACGCGGCGTTTCGGGGACGGGCCCGGGGGCATGGTTTCGGCCCGGGCGGTCCGGGGGCGTGGCCGCGCCCTCCGGAACCGCCCCCGGGTTGCGTCTAGGCGCGCCAGCTGCCAGCTGGCGCACGGGGATTTACTTCTCCCTCTGGGAGGCGTAAATCCCCCAACAAAGGTAGGGGGGGTTTAGACAGGGCCGGGGGGGTGGGTTAGGTAGAGGAAGGGAGGGGAAGGTGAGGGGAGGGTGTTAGCGAATTCCCTCCGAGGCCGCTCCGATTTCGGAGCGGCCTTGGAGGGAACGGTGGCAGGCTGCGCGGCTCGGCGCGCGCCGGCTACACGGAATAGGCAGCCTTGCGCGCGCTGATCCAGGATTTTAGCGGATACGCGCGTATCTACTAAAATCCCGCGTACTTTTGTTTGCGCCTGGAGCACCAACAAAAGTACACGAATGCGCCGTTTTTGAAAATCTACCCCATTATTAAGGTGGATTTGCAGAAATCCACAGGTTATCCCTGGGATAAGCAGCATGAATCTATCTGTCCCTTGGGATCCTGCCAGGTACATGTGACCTGGATTGGAAAAAGGATACTGGACTTGATGGACCTTTGATCCGACCCAGTATGGCAAGTCTTATGTTCTTAAGGCTTATAACAGTAAAATTTGTATTTCTACAGGATATTCTCCTTTTTAACTACTTTTTGGAAGAGATTCTTTCCAGACTCCCATCTGATTTTCAACTCAAACTAGAAGAATCTTCAATTGGAATTGATCCTTGGATAGAACAGCAACAGAGCAAACTTAAATTGGCATATGAAGTGGCCCAACAAACCACTGAGAATATATTTCAACAGAGAAACAGGAGATTTGACTGATCCAGAGGATCCATCATCCAAAAGGAGATTGGGTTCTCCTGAGAAATCAAGGACAGGGGGTAGAAGGAAGATAGACAATACCTGGGAGAGTTACTCATATAAAGTTATAGAGGTATAAGAAACTTCAGATAATCAGATCAGAAAACGGCTTTAACAAGGTGATACATCAGAACCATATTCACCTGTTTTCATTCCCGGAAAAAGTGATACAAGATCCAGATTCAAAGCATACTTCAGAAGTGGAATTAATATCTGAAATTAGTCCTTCAGTTAATGTTGAAGATAGCATGAATGAACCTGAAAAAACCTGGATCTGGATAGAAGTACTCAGGAGTAGTGGAGGTCTGAGGTCCATCTTGGGGTCTCCCTGGGAAGGAACTGTAGATATTTCTGAATTTGAGTGTGAGACATGGGAAGCTGATGAAATTTCAGATGGAATCTCTGCGGAGTTGAGTAGATCAGATCAACCAACTAGATCTTCTCGAGGAAAATTACCATCTTTTTACCAAGATTATGTGATATATTGAATACAGTCATTGTATTAACTTTTAAAGTGAATTTGGTTCCTTCATACCCTTAATGCCAACTAATAGAGGAGAGCAGTGATTTTTTATGGGTTTGACAGTTGCTTGTTTTTTTATTGTAAATATTACTACCTTTACCATAAGGATTTTGGGGTAACTGCATGGTCTACCCTTAAGAGGAACCTGGGTGTGACCTACATGGCATGGTAGATATTACCATAAGAAGCTTGCTGGGCAGACTGGATGGACCGTTTGGTCCTTTTCTGCCATTATTACTATGTTACTATGGTGCAATAGGAAAGTGATTGAATGTAATGTTTCTTCAAATCTATGAATAATTTGATAGAACTCATCTCTACTGGCACATAATGTTTTGAATTCTGAGAACACTAAGAGTTACATCTTTTGGTCAAGATGTACTACAACAATCAAGAACTTTGTTTCCCCTAATTCCTCTCATAGCCAAGGTGATTCAAAAATTAAGAAAAGGGCCTAATGATTTTGATAACCCTATTTTGTCCACATCAAATTTGGTTTCATGTGGCTTCAGTGCCTAGTTGTGCAACTGCCAATAAGGTTAAAAATATTTCCATCCCTGATTACTCAGTATAGTGGATTCTTCCCCATCCAAACCCTCAATCTTTAGTTCTGACTGCCTGGATGTTGAAGGTCAGCCATGCACTTGCCTAAAATCAAGAAAATACTCCATTAAAAAATCTTACAACTTCAAATGGAAAAGATTTTCTATCTGGGGCACACATGTTAATCAGCACTCTTTTAAATATCCAGTCCCTCCTCCTCCTTAAATACCTTTTCTGAATCAAAGTTAAAAATATTCCAGTCAGAGTTCACCTTAGTGCTATAGAAGCATACTATCAGAATTCAGGAGGAGTTCCTATTTCTCAACAAGCTACAGTTGCCAGATTCCTCAAAGCCCTAAATCGTCTTTGACCTCCAGTTATAGATTCTCCCACTCATTGGGATTTAAATATAGTTCTCGCTCAGCTCATGAAATCACCCTTTGAGCCTCTAGCCACAGCAGAAATAAAATGTCTTTATAGCTGTAACTTCTGCGAGTTACAAGCATTAGTCTCATACGCTCCATTTACCCAGATTTTCAACAGCTGCCACCTGGACCTCTATCCATATCTTCACTGCACGTTACATCCTAGAAAATGCTTCAACTCAAGGTAACTGTTTTGGCCATGCATTTCTCAAAAACTTATTTAATTTCTTCACCTCTCCCTCCAGCATCTACCAAACTATGGATTGCATGCTCCACTGCTGGAATGAAAGCATAACAAATAACTAAAATGCAACTCCATCTTGGGAGTCCCAGATTGTGTAGATATAGCTCGTTGCTGTTCTGCTTGTCCAGAGAGAAGGCAGAGTTGCTTACCTGTAACAGTTGTTCTCCATAGGCAGCAGGAGAAATCAGCTTCACAATCCCACCCTCCTTCTGTGTATAGTTTATTTATTTAAAAGGTTTTATATTTCTCACTCTACAAAATATATCGCTCGGGGCAATATACAAAGTAATTGAAGTTTTAGTAATTTAGTTTGCCAGAAAGACTGAGGAGGCGCACATGGGGATGGCTGCACAGGAACCCCCTATGCAGGCTCAGAAAAAAACCTTTTTCTTTTTTCCTGACCTCTGAGAGAGCATTTCTGTGTCAGTGCCATCGGATGACATTATCCACTTGGGTGAGCGATTTGACCGGCTGTCTACAAAGAACACCTGTTCCAGGTAAGGAACTTTGCTTTTCCTACTGCAAATGGAGCTATTCAAGGCATCTTTCCACATTTTTTTACCAATCATTCTAAATGAGATTCATTTGAAGCTCATTCTTCCATTGAGGAAGCCATGTTGTTGCTTTCACATGATAGGTATAACTGACACAATGAGGTTATTATTTTAAATTTCTTATAAGATAAAACAGAATCAAATGTATCTGTGCACTGTATAGTACAGCCCCATTCTACCTGTTTGAGGAGAGTGTTTTATAAATTAAAATAAAGATGCCTCATGTGACAAGATAAGATTTAAGATATAGTAAAAATAGCATTCCCATGCTTAATTCAGCTTTTAAGAAACCAAAGAAAAACAGGCATGCTACAATTACAATACAATTAATATTACAGGAAATATTAATATTAATTAGAGCAAGGTATGATATGTAGGTTTATTGCATTACTGCCTTAAGCTTCTGTATTACATTTGAAAATCAATAACTAATCTACCTTTTAAAATCCTACTGTATCTCAAGCCTTGCTCTCAAAAGCATCTTCTAAAACCTATTTATCAAACATTGGTGTAATGTGTCTCAAAGGCATAAATGTGACCCTTGCAACATTCGGTAACTTGCTGAACGGCTATACATGGAACACATTATCACAGGTAAATGCAAAGGTTAGTTTAAACAGGTGACAGTTCTTTCAGAGCTTTGAGACACTTTAAAGCCGGATATTAATCATTACTATACAGTTTATAACAGCATTATCTAAAAAGTCAAAGCAGTTTAAACAGTCAATTAATAATAATCTTTACAGACAAGTGAAAAAAAATCCTGCTGTCAGATTTCACTGATTTCAGGGTAGAACAGGAAGCAATGATTGCTTAACTGCTGTATAATCCCCCATATCGCTGCTGGACTCTGTCTGCATCTTAGTTTTGTTGAGCCATTAAAGTTTTAGAAGCTGATTAAGGAGTAGGTATGTTTCTCAATTTAAAGGTTTTAAATTTGACTAGTGTTTTTACATTTTTTAGGTGTCTTTTAAATCAAAGGTTTTTAAATTTGCTTGCTAATATTATTTTGTGAATGACCAGCAATAGAGCTAAAATAAGTCTATCACTAAAATCAGAGTTAATTGTAAATGTTCTTCTAAATCATTAATTGACTCTTATTTTGAAGATTTTCCTCTTAACGGGGGTAATAATCTATATAACAAAAATTGTGATGGGGGTGGGAGGAAGATAGGGAAGAAGGGAAAGTGTGAATCAAACTAGTGACTAGGTGCCCTGAAACCAGTCATTTCACTTCCCATACCAAGCAAGTGACCTTTGCAAGCTCAAAATTCTAACGCTTGCAAATAAATGATAACCTTTCCTAGCTCACAGAATTAGTCCAAAGGGAATGGAACAGCTCCCAAATGATGAAAGGCTACATATGTTAGGGTCTTCACCTTGGAAAAGAAATGGCTGAGAGGGGACATGATAGAAGTTTATGAAATCATGAGAGGAGTGGAATGGATAAATAAAGAACACTTATTTACCCTTTCAAATAATACTAAAACAAGGGGATATGCCATGAAACTAACAACCAACAGATTTAAAACAAATTGTAGAAAGTCATTTTTCACTCAGAGCACAATTAAGCAGTGAAATCTGTTGCCAGAGGATACAATCAAGGCAACTAGTATAGTAGGGTTTAAGAGATGTTTAGACAAGTTCCTGGAGGAAAAGTCCATAAATCATTACTGCCAGGTAGACTAGAGAGAGCTATTGCTATTCTTGGGAGTGAGTAGCAAGTAATAAATCCACTTTGGATTTGCTGGTTACTCAGGGTTCTCACCGGCCACTGTTGGAGACAGGATGCTGGGCTCAATGGACCTTCATATGACCAGCATGGCATTTCTTATGTTCTTATCTGCTTTCCCCCTGCTTTTTAGAACAGTATTAGCATTCTTTAGGTAAGCTCTTCCCTTGGGAGCCTGTGTCATACAGCCATCACCCTTTGGTTTTGGCCTAGTGTCATGACATAGTAGATGTTAACAGAAAAAGAATTTCTTATACCTGCAGTTTATGATGCTGTACTGTTTCCCCTGCTCTGCATCTCATACAGCCACTTGGTGTAGGTACTGTCTTGCATAGCATCCAACAAAATAAAGGTTAAAATATAGCCATAATAAGACACCAACACTGCTTAAGACTGTCTATAATGCAAACACAAACAACACACAAAAAAGACAGTCTATACTCTCAGCTCACAAATAATACCTAAAACATGTTTATTAATTCATCACTTCCTAAAATCCAGACTCTCTATATTACTCATAAAATTTAAAATAAAGGAGTTATATCATTTCCCTGATGAGTTAACCACAACACAAAATCTTTCCCAATATCCCGTAGACCATCCCAACGACAATTAAACATACAACTAAAAACACCACATAATACACAAACCTAGAGACAACAACATGCATCACACACAATAAAACTATACAACAAAATACATAGCACTCACCAAGTGCAAATAGTCTCACTTATCCATAGTACCAATAGAGAACCCTTCTAATGTGACTAATTCACAACCCACACGGAAAAAGCCCATTCAGGTTGATCAATTTCAAAAAGTCCAATAACACTTGATCACTCCATGGAAGTCCACTCCTGCATTTATAATATCAGTCTATATCAACAGCTCTGTCCTTCTTGAATTTCAAAAGTACATTTTTAATGCCATAATCACACTTGGAGGAATAAACGGACTTAAAGGAAACACTCTCCCTTTCCTCTGCTGTGAAGGCCAACTTCCAGAGCGACCTGATCGTGGTGATATTATAAAAAACGTATGCTGGAAACATTACCTGGCACAGCTGGACAGCATTACCATGGTGAAGTACGGCTGGAAAGATCATCTCCATGGTGAAGGAAAGCACGAGTACACTCTTTAAGCTTATCTATTCTTCCGACAAGTGCTCGTAAGTGGATGCTGGGAATACAAGAGGAACAGGATGCATTTTTTATAATATCACTATGATCAGGTCGCTCCCTTTCATTCTTCACCTTTTGGGTCTTCCTGTTTTAAGCTACCTTTATTGTTTACTATCTGAGTGCCCTTGACACTCAGTATTACCATCATGAAGCAGTTGGAGTCTCTCACAGCGAGAGGTCCAATGAACTACTGGAAGTCCTGTAGGAGAATGAATATACGTTCACTCCTAGGGAAAAGGAGAAGAGTGCAGTGGAGACTAGTGGCATCCATCCGGTGTTAACTACGATCATATCATCAGGATATTGAAGAAAGGAATACCAAGAGGGAAATAAGAAGAAAGGAAATGGAGTAAGAATTTTGTTCTGAACAACTGGACTAAAGGTATGACACATGGGACTTTATGACATCTAAACTGGGAGATATCATCCTATCCACCAAATTCTCGGAGGAAGCTCCAAAACTACCACATTAATTGGACAGGATCAGAATTAGCAGAATCAATTGACTTCTATAACATCCTAAATAATTGGAATTTTAAAGTCACAAATTTATTAAGAGAATTAAAGCTGTAAATGGACTGTAAATAACAAGAATTTGTAACTGAGTATTTCCATCAATTTCCTTTTTCAATCAATAGAAGTTAAATTAGAAAACAAATCAGTGTGATTATTACTGCTGCATTGAAAAGTCTGTAATGTTTAATTATTGGCTTGATCAATGCTCAGGGCCTTGGAGATAATCTCTCCCCCACCCACCTCACCACCTTCCAACAGGGATTCTTGGACTTCAGATGGGATTCAAGACTGTAAAGACAGTTTGACCCACCAGAAAGCCTTAAAACATATGGCGACTCTGTGACTCCTTAGGGAGGGTCATATTAGAAACTCCATAAATCACAGGAAAAATAGGATGTGTCACATTCAAAAACAATCACTCTTCATTTGTTAAGAAACCCGTACATTCAGCCTCTCTAGCTGAAGCAGTGATAGTCTTTTGCACTTGGAAAAAAGGATTTTCATTCAAAAGCTTGTACTATGGACTATTCAATAACTGGTGCTGTATCTCCTGAATATATTAATTTCTTTGTAACAACATTATGCTGCCTCCCTTGTCTGCTGGTTTAATAACAACTCACGTATGCTAGTTGTTTCAGTACTTGTTTCGCTTCAGCATGTAAATTATAAAATGTATTATTATTAGAGGCTTCTTTCTCAGATTTTTCAACACAAAATTTATTTATTTATTTATCTATTTATTTATTTACAGGCATGTTCTTAAATGAAACAAAACCACTTCCCCCTCTTCCCCCCCCCCAAAAAAAAATATGATAATATAAGTATCTATCAGACCTGGATAGTGCATTGTACAATTTCTACTGAAGTGGTTTAAAGTAATGTTTTATAAAAACACATCACTAGCTTAATAGTTAAACCTCTTAGATGCAATCTGATAGGAAAGTCAAATTGATGCCATTCAACCAACACAAAATAAAATAGGCGAGATATATGATGCTCTGCTAGAGTCAGTGCAAGATGAAATGGTGGACCAGATGACAAGACATGAGGCTGAAGTACTGATGGCAGAACTTTGGCATTCCAAGTTTTTGTGTTGTTTTGTTATGTGGCATAATATCCTACAGCAATGCTGCCAGCATCAGCGTCAGTGTTTATCATCTGCCACAGATACTTTAAACAGTACCATGAAGAATTTACAGAGCTATAGAGCTAATGAAGGATTTGACAGTGCACTGACCAATGATAAAGAAGTGGCAGAAATTATGGAAAAATGAGACAAAAATAGTTACTCAGTTTTCTAATGTTTGACTACACCAGCAGAAGAGATAGTTTCAATTCACAGAAATGCAATACAAAGCCGAATTTTTCAACTACACACTTGATATGTCCATTCATTGAGTACAGGAAAGATATGACCAATTACAACACAGTTCATATTTTCACTTTTTGTATGCTATCAGTAAACCACAAAATCCTGACATGCACCATCTGATGGACGCACCAAATTGAAAAACACTGCCAAAACCTTCAACATATTCTCAGCCGTGAAAGTTCAAAATCCAAAGATTTTGGTGCACTGGAACTGAATAATGATTTACAATTGCTGACACATAATTAAGCCTAGTACATCCGCCTTAGACATCTGAAAGTATATTATTGAAAATGACTCTGTGCCGGATGTTGTGATTGCATTGAGGATATTTTATTGAATCTTCCTATTACAGCAACAAGTGGTAAAAGTAAAATTTTTCAAAATTCAAACTAATTAAAAATGATTTAACAGTTACAAAGGCAGAATCATATTTAGTTGGACTAGCAATGATTTCCATTGAACATGACCTGGTTCAGCAGTTGGATTTTACAGAATTTGTATGGTGATTTTGCTGCTCATGAAGCAAGAAAGCTGTAATTTTCCTAGTAGACAACTTCTTTTACAAAAACAGGATGAAGCCGGGAATGTCCTTGAATGAGAAACAATGGAAGCTGGTCTGGAATAGAGTAGAACAATCGGCAAATTCAATAGTTCCATTAGAAAACATACAGTATAAAAAATTATGTTGAGATGGTATAACGACTCTAAAAAACTGGAAGAGCTCCTCCATGGAATTAATATACCTTCACATGCGGTGGTGCTGCTTGGTTGTCCAGAGATTTTGATGTTAGAATAATTACTCACCTTTCCAAAGCCAGAAAAGATTATAGTCTGCACTGATATCTGAGACAATGGAGTAGAAAGAAAGGAAAACCACAGAGCAAGTACCCCTTGTAGTGAAATAAAACCCAGGGTTGGAAAAACTGAGAAAAAAAAATCATAAAAGACCTACAGCCACTACTCCTGGAGGATGAGTTAGTGAAAGAAATAATCCCTGCTCCATCGATACTGTCCTTCTGGCAAACTCTTAATCTAAAACAAAAATTAGTAAAAAAAAGCAAGCTTCTAACAGAAATTCACAAAGAGGAAAATGGTGCATATACTTGCAAGGTACCACTTTCCAAACTCTTCCAGCATATACCACAGGATGCCACAGTTAGCCGTATGTGAAAGTCTTTCTGCGCAAGGAGATACTACTCATGCTCCTCCTTTAATGTAGGATATATTATTCAATACAGAAAATGTGAAGAGGCAAGCTACATTGACAAAATGAGCCAGGAGTTAAAAACAAGAATCAGCTTTTTCAAAATGGCACACATTTTTGTCCTAAGAATTGCATTGCTAAAAGAAATCTGCACACTGTACAACAAATACAAGGGATACCCATAAAAGACAGTCCTCAGATGTGTACCTGTATGGGTGGCAAGAGGATAGAAATCTAAGGGGTAGATTTTCAGAGGTACGCACAGGCGTACATGTGCACGCACTACCCGGCACGCACACATGTACGCCCGATTTTATAACATGAGCGTGCAGGCTCGTGCATATTATAAAATCAGGGGTCGGCGCGCACAAGGGGGTGCACAATTGTGAACCTTGCATGCGCCGAGCCCACGCTGAGCTGCACTGCCTTCCCCCATTCCCTACCCCCCACCCCTCCTTCCCTTCCCCTACCTCCCCCGCCCTTTCCCCCCTAACATTTTCTTTTTTTTCCTTCTGTTTTAAAACTTACTTCAGCCCTGGGTCTGAAGTAAGTGGCGCGAGCCGGCAGTGATCCCCGGCACAGCGGCAAATGGTCGCAGTATCAGAGGCCTCTGACCCCGCCCTACTCCCGGACTGCCCCGCCCTCGAACTGTCCCTTTAGTAAAGCTCTGGGACTTAGACGTGTCCCGGGGCTTTATGCGCGTCGCCTGGCCTTTTGAAAATAGGCCCTGCTCGCGTAAGCCGATTTACGCGCATAGAGCTTTGAAAATCCGGCCCTAAGAGCGTAGAGGATGTCTATGGATATACTAGTTTTGGAATTTGTAGACTTTGTTGTCTGTATGGAAGCTACCGGATCCAAGACAATTTGCCTGCATCAAGTAAGCCAGTAAATGGATTTTTTTTTAACCATAGCTGACTGTGTGCTGCATATTTTTTACTTGAAGACCTAGGGCCTTAAAAGACAACTCTTCCCCCCTCATTCAGGAAAATGTCCTGGGAGCATGGGCGGAAATCTGACAATAGCACTCCCAAGTGAGCCCTTGATTCAAGTTAGCCAGTGAAACAGAGGCTACATGAGGAGTGCTTATTATTTTAATTTTGTTTGCTTCCTAGATAGAGCTGATAGTTTGGAATCAGCAGGATATAAGTTTCAATAAATTATATTTAAAATTTTAGGAGGTAATTCACAAAAGGTTTCAGTGTGCAAAATTGGAATTTATGCAGGTAAGAAAGTAGCATGTATGCACACAGGTAATATTTTGTAAATGCCTGACGTATGCACATACTAGCAGTGTTGCACATACATGTAAATGAAATGGAGTGGTTAAGGGGGATTCCAGGGGCAGGATTCAATAGTTCACATACAAGTGAATATTTTGTAAGCAGTATATGTGCATGCATTACCAAACATATGCGCACACTTTTACACCTGCTAATCAAGTCACAAAAATGAAATCACACTTTCTTTTGTCTGCAGCTTTTGAGTGGGAGGTCTGGATCAAGTAGTGGAATGTCTGGGTGAACTGGTGGAGGTGTCAGTGAACTGGGGATTAAAAGTACCTGATAAGTATTTTCAAAAGTAGAATATGTGCAAGAGAACATAAGAACATGCCATACTGGGTCAGACCAAGGGTCCATCAAGCCCAGCATTCTGTTTCCAACTGTGGCCAATCCAGGCTACAAGTACCTGGTAGGTACCCAAACACTAAGTAGATCCCATGCCTCTAATGCCTGTAATAGCAGTGGATATTCTCTAAGTCATCTTAATTAATAGCAGTTAATGGACTTCTCCTCCAAGAACTTATCCAAACCTTTTTTAAACCCAGCCACACAAACTGCACTAAC